>NC_064620.1:297169045-297794045 GCF_023898315.1 Schistocerca nitens
CGCTGCAGGCTTTGACTTCAAATTTTCACATTTTATTAACATTGTCCTTACAGTTCTTCTCTTTGTTTAACCGATAGTCGTGAGATAAAACTTTCTGTTTCCATAACAAAATGTCAAACACAACCTTATTCCTTCTGCCCAAGCAGCTCACTTCAAAGATGACAGATTATAAATTCGTTCCAGTGGTTTCAATGTTAACATTTTAACAAACAATGTTTTCACCTACAACTAATTTTTAATTTTGTATTTGAAATTGTCCAAATAATCATTATTAATGTTAATAATAATAATCATAACAAATAATAGCCAATGTATCCAATAACATCATTTCAGTGGTAATAATTTTTATATATGCATTTTATATTGATACAAACGTGACTGTCACGATAACAATGTAAAAGTTATTGTATAAGAAGTTTTATTGGATCGTGTTGTTTACGAATTCAGTATCTCATGTTCTTCTACAGTGAAGGAGAGTGCATCATTGACGAGTTTCAATAAAAGTGGTAAGGAGAAAATTCACGTAAATTTATTACAGCAGACGATATGTTGTATTAACAAGAGTCAGTAATTTACGTGGTGTAGCAGATCCATTAGACAAATCCAGGTGATGGAGACCGACGCAATTGAGGCAACACAGAATCGATGTAAGCAAGAAGAGACAGAAATGATATTATTCGAAATAACAGCCATGTCACCATAATATTTGAATTGCCGTTAAACTTCAGAACGTAGAAGGCGACGATGAGCACATTTTAATACAAAACAGTAACATTCTTGATACTTTCTGTCAATTAGCCTCCATCGTAATGTAATTATTTACACTGCTTTTGCGAAATTTTCTCGGGACTTTTCCGCAATGTTGGGAAGTAGTATAAGTTGCCGTCAGACGTTGCATACTGTCAAATGTTAGCCACATCGTTTATTTATAAAATGTACATTATAAATGAAACAGACTCAACATTTGTATAATATTCTACAATATTTATATTTGTTACACGAATCTATTTTTGGCTATTACGCCTTCATCAGGTACAAGGATAAGTATGTGGTGCAGTGAAATTTTGTTCGGTCAAAGATTTTAAACTAGTGCATGTACAAAGTATCTCCATTTCCGCAGATGAAACTGTTAACGTTGGAATAGGAATAAAACAACAGACGTTATTTCAGTGTAACTGCGATGTAAGATTTTTTAACTGAGATAAAATATGTGATCATTACCTAATGGACTATAGGCAAATTACTGTAGTTGTACACAGAAGAACATAAATGAACAATAAGCTTTGGTGACACCAAATACTTACCGTTGAACCTGATGCTGGCGCAACAACCGGAAACTAGTTCTTGTAACAAATAATAAATATTGTAGAACATTACACCAGTGTTGTGTGTGTTTCATTCATAATATACTAAATATTCTGCCAAGAACCGACGGAACAGTCAATCAGTGCCATCAAAAGTACGTTAACTAATCATAATTTTAAGTTATATTAACATGCGACACTTCTCAGTGTATTAAAGTGTTGAATAGTGTACTTGCAAATATAATTAAAAGAATCTTTGAGAAATTCATTGACTTTCTACTGGACATCATTTATGTGGTATGATGATACAAAAACACGAATCAGAGCTTAAATCGATTATTCTAATCGATCGAATGGCCTAGAGCAGCCTTCATATCACTCTGTAAGGGCTTTCGGAAATTGCAGACGTGATCTTTTTTACAGAAAACGAAACAGGAAATGACGTATACGTAAGGTAGCTGCTGGTACGACGGAAACAGGCCGTGCGCGTAATTATGTGGAAAAATCAGCAACAAGGGCATGTCACCAGATTTAAACCTTGCAGACGATAACAACTCTCCAGAACATACTCGCACTATGTCTCGAATGGGTAATAATGCTGATTTCAAATAATAATAATAATTATTATTGATACTATTATTATTATTATTACTATTGACCACTTGTATTTCCAATAGAAAATCGTAATACTGACACGTCCTCTAACTTTTGATAATAGAGTTATTATTTTTCCAGATATCTGCAGATATACTCGCATATATCGTGTATCAGCGAAGGCTTTTACAGAAAAAGTAATTATTACTACGGATATCTGCTGATACCCACATCAGTGCAGACCACTACTAATGACTGTCTGGAACTACATAAATCGACTTCAACCGGGTCACGGCTGGGTAGCGTATAGAATGCAATTGCTATTATCCATGGTCATTATACTCGCCGAATGCGGGATTTCTCCTGCGGGTTTCCTTCGAAGAAAAGAATTTCACTTCACTGCTGCCAGCTACATCACCAGAATTGAGAGGGGCAATAATATAGCTATCGGGAATTTCCCAACACCTCTGTTTGTGGGATCTTTATGATGATGAAACTGCCCCTTAGACATCTACGATCACATTCAGGACTTGCATGATCGTTGGAATTCCTCTTTGAAACGCTGTAAGAATACGTACTTCTCTGCCTTCAAGTGAAGGTGGCATTATAGTTTTATAAAATTTTCTAACATTGCGTAGCCGTTCTGTAAATCGCAGTCATTCTGCCAAGGCCGATGCGGTAACATAATCGTATTTATACAGAGAAAAGGATTATTTTTGACGATGACGTGCCTGAGGATTTTGTAATTTGACATGAGCTGAAGCAAAGTCTTTTGCTGTACCACTTCAAATTAGCCCAAATGCCGAAATTGTAATTGTGAAATAACTTCTACAGTCAACCACGAATATCATGTGCTTTAAAAAAAATCCTGCATGATTGTGAACCACGAACACGAGAAGTTGATCGGACTGATAATTGGGTGTTGTTGAATTAATGAGTATCTGGGCGAGAGCTTCATTCAAAACGGAGCATATCTCACCGTATGTATCGCGTAAACTTCCGAAAAAAATCTTGGACAATAAATCGAAGTCCATTCATTGCAAGATGAAAGTTAAGTTTCACATTTGTGAACTAGCTAAATTCCTTGTGCAGATTACTCGCAAATAACCATGCTAAAGTTTTAGAGGTCAGAATAGTTCGAAATGTTCGGAGTCTACAAGCTGGAAATATTTTAGACTCTTTGCTATCGACACACCTGAAAGTAACAAGTCCACGATTCAAGACTTACAAAAATTTCGGAACGCTCCATATGTGACTTACTGATCCTCTTATGTACTGTGTGCAGCAGTCAGCAAACCAAAATGCCTCCGAATCGAATGAAATGTGCCCCGTGCACGATGGCTGCTCCTGTTTAAGCCCTCTCTTTGACGTGAGTGAAGTCCACAAACTTCAGACTTCCTCAACATACATAAAAACTATAGTGTCATTAACATCCATCGTACATCAGGTTGCATGTAAATTTTCTCAGCTTTAGATTGGTGTTCTTGGTTTTTCTTTCAGTTTAATAGTTTGTTCAAAAATGATGATTTGTCTCAAGGTAAACACAACTTTCCACTGTTTTGTTGCTAATGAATATAAACAATTAAAAGTTAGTACATTCATACACCGCTGTATATGTCTCCTTAGTAATGCTACTGCTACTCTCAATCCTTCATTTGTTGTTTAGATAAAACTTCAGATTTTTATGCACATTCCGGCCTATAATTCAAAATAGATAATATGAATAAAAAAAAATCTGCTACGATCCGATAGTGTTCAATGAAACATACCAGTAGACACTTTGTTCGTGAATATACTAATTTTTAAAGTTCATTTTTCTGAACTGAGCCTTATGCAAAATACTATTTATTAAATAACTGAAATTTTAAATCACAAAGATGAAAAAACCTCAAAAGAAGCTTCCGGTCCGAACAAGATGATTTTCTTCGTTTTATACACAAAACATGTAACATTAAACAACTAAAACGCTACTCTTCCAATCAAGGGCGCGTTTTCGCCCACGCGCACGTCTTACTTATGTCTTTGTATCCACGTTGTTGGCTCCTTAGTAAGTAGCCGGGTCTAGTTTTTATTGGATTTGGTCTTATTTAACATTCCTGCTGGTCACTCAATTCAGCCATGGCGGTTACCCTCTCCAAGTTTCTCGCCAACGGCTTGAGGACCGGATTTTTTTTCGACCACGCGGTCAGAGCTTGCGTTTGCCTGGCCTCTCTCCTGCGCTCTTGGTAATTCTAATACTCAGAGTGTCCGCCAATCACTGTGGTTCAAATGGCTCTGAGCACTATGGGACTTAATTTCTGAGGTCTTCAGTCCCCTAGAACTTAGAACTACTTAAACCTAACTAACCTAAGGACATCACACACATCCATGCCCGAGGCAGGACTCGAACCTGCGACTGTAGCGGTCGCGCGGTTCCAGACTGTAACGCCTAGAACCGCTCGGTCATGCCGGCCGGCCAATCACTGAGGCTCAAAGGATGCCGCCATCTGCTGACGACAACGGCAGACACACCCTCCCCGCTGTCAAAACAAGCGGCGTCCCAGCCGCGCGTGCAACTAATGTCACAACAGGACAAGGGCGCAGAGCTGCGTCTGTTATTTAAAGTTTCCAATCATTCTTACAGGTATCCACCATCTTAAGGAAAAGCTTGGAAAGAGAATGTGTTAAGGATTTTCACCTGAGAAACCAATCCTTATGACACACTTCCCGAGAGTATAGTACCCTATGGCTGGCCGGTGTGGCAGCGCGGTTCTAGGCGTTTCAGTCTAGAACCGCGCGATTGCTACGGTCGCAGGTTCGAATCCTGCTCCGGGCATGGATGTGTGTGATGTCCTTAGGTTAGTTAGGTTTAAGTAATTCTAAGTTTTAGGGGACTGATGACCTCAGATGTTAAGTCCCATAGCGCTCAGAGCCATATAGTACCCATTGTATATTGAAGCTAAGACTTTCGGATTACGTCGCAATCCTACAAGAGACGATCTAAATAGGCGTGTTCAGATTTATGAAGGCACTATCAGTGTGTGCAATGGCAGTGAGCACTTTACTCATCTCGTGGTGCAAATTGAATTGTGGAAAGAACAGTGGTACCTGTGGTGGAGGGGGGAATGAAAACCATCGAAACCATCGCACTGTGGTAATGCAAGCAGTTAATCTGTCTGGCTTGTTAACGTAGCATTTCTGCCAGAGCAGTTGTGTGACTGTCAATGTTAGAAGGAGTCAAGATGCGAGAGCAGTATCGAACCGTCACGTAGGCACTTTGAGTAATTCACAAAGTGACGGGTTAATGAGAGCAATAGGTGTCCTGATTGGTAAAGCCTATTGCTACATTCTCTGGGATATTGTTGGAACCATTAGTTATTCCGGTCACAGCGGAATCGACGGGATCATTCGATACTCAATGATACCTCCACCACTGAGGGCAGCTCACGCTACTCGGCTGCCCACCGCCTATCATCACCTGACGCAAGCGCCGAAAGACGCCAGCGCATTTCACATGCGCGAAAATTGGCATAAACACTTTGAACGCACCTGGGCTCTTCAGTAGTTGTCTCTCGGCCAAAATATCGTGGCAGAATGTCGACGGGATCCGGCTGCACACCCGAAAGTTATTAGAAGAAGAAATACGCCAGGAAAATTTCAGAAGTTAGTTTTGTGATTGTGTTTAACGCAGTTGCAGAAGTAAGTTATGTCCTAGCAGCTGTTTTTTTTAAATACCGTGCATTTAAATGTAGCTGATATAATACGCTTCTTGCGTTTTGTGTTTAATTTACAAGCCTTTGAATAGAGTCAATATTCATTTTTGACGTTATTAGATCATGTTATTTTTCCTTCTCACTGGTTCTCTACTTTTTACGGATATGCTCCAAAGCCGGTACTATGGGTGTAAATTGTTCTAAGGAGATCTTAGTATGCCGTTCCTTTGTACCACAATTCTTCTGCTACGTTGCTCAAACAAACTTGTACTAATGAGTAAATCTTGACTCAGCTGTATGTGTTATGTGTCAGAGACGCATACACTGCTGGGCACAGAATCCCGCTTAAGAGTAAACAATGCTAAGGCTAGACTAATAAAGAGGCGCAGGCACGAGTTAAACATTGTGACTGGGAAGACAGTAGAAAAAAAGTGAGAGAATTCAGATGTCTAAAAGAAAAGCTCAAACAAGGTGAAGAAAGTGAAGAAGGCATAAAGAGTAGATGTGTCACGGATGACGAAGATGTTCTTCAGTAGATGGTATTACTGGTGATAAGACACTAGCTTTACATTTAAAGATTTCTCAGACACACAAGCGAATGAATTGCAGACAAAGAGAAACTTATAGGAGAGTGAAATAGACCGATTTGAATGGTTATCCGACTACATCGTGTTAAAAATTAAGTCACAGGTAAGGCAGCAAATGAAATATTTGACAGAAAAGAGGAAGCGTCTTGTGTTTTTGCCAAATTCGGTGATACTTTTTTGCCAATTACGGCACTATTTTTGTCGTTACATCGAAGTTCGTTGCATGGGAAACGATGTGTCATTTTGAAGATTCTACGTAACCTCAACCTTGAGAAAATTAGAAGTCAATATGCAGTTTCAGCATTCAATAACTACCAATTACGAATATTAGTAAACTATTGTCGTCAGATTTATAACATTTCTGTATGGCAAAATTACAGATTTATCTATTTCCTGTTAAAATCCCCGACTTCGCGTTATTTCGCTAAAAAACAATAATTTCGTGTTATTTTTATCATTATCGTTTTCGCAAAATTTTCCTGTCCTTAGTACATATAACACCTAAGTCTTGCAACGCCCAATGCAGCAACGCAACTGGCACACCATAATTTTGAACTATCGCACCCCAGCAAGAAAAGTGACGAGACACAAAACGGCAGTTCTTGGTTTTTGTCTCTGAAAAATACCTGTGAAGTTCCTCTAAGTATAAAAAACGACACATCTGTGTCTCAATTTTTCCACTTCAGGGCAGTTGTGTCAGTTTTGTTGTAAGAGACTACATGATTCGCCACGGCATGAATAGTGTTCTTGCCGTGGCTTTGTTACTGGCGGATGTGCATGGGTCGTTCACGAACAGCGGCACATTCTGAGTTGTGAAACTTTTAATGTATAAGGTAACTTTAATGCAATTTTTAACATCATTTATAATTAAAATGTCTGTCTTTGTAATGTATCTATATCTTACATTAGGATGTTTTGACGATTACAGGCCGGCCGCGGTGGTCTAGCGGTTCTGGCGCTGCAGTCCGGAACCGCGGGACTGCTACGGTCGCAGGTTCGAATCCTGCCTCGGGCATGGGTGTGTGTGATGTCCTTAGGTTAGTTAGGTTTAAGTAGTTCTAAGTTCTAGGGGACTTATGACCTAAGATGTTGAGTCCCATAGTGCTCAGAGCCATTTGAACCATTTTTTGACGATTACAGCTGTTGTAAATATTACGAAATATCGTTCGTTGCAGCGTACAGGAAAAAAATGGACATTTCTGCTACAAAGAAAGTTTATATTGAACCCCTTTTCTAGGTGAAAAGTATTTCTACATTATATAAGCCCATTTATGTTTCTATATTTTGGTAAATTGTGTTCCTTAAATTGCAGCTAATTGATGTTCCTTATTAAGCTGCATTAACTTTCATAAATTACAATTTTGCATTTCGTATTTTTGGATTACAAGAACTTCAGCTTCTTTTTCATTTTTTATTTTAACTTAAGTACTAATTTTGCCTGATGTCATATAATATTACAGTAAGTTAAATAAATATATTATTTGTGGTGGATAAGTGGGAAAAAGATTACATAAAGGATGGATACAAAAACAAAAAAGATTTTAGAAAATCAAGAAAAGTGACACAACTCAAAAAATTAATTAATAATTACCTGATAACAACTCATATTCGACGAGAACAGAACTAACTGTCCATATTAATGTTATAAAGACTATAATGGAATTTACTGACAAAATTACTGACCTGAAATTTGAAGGACCTTATACTATTTCAATATCAGTTTAATTGAATTTCTTAAGTCGATTTATCTCAAGTAGTGCATTTTTTAGTTGTGTCATCGTTCTTGCCAGGGAGTAATATATGTAATTCAGTAACTGCAAAAGTGATCTATTATTCTTCATCATATATATATATATATATATATATATATATATATATATATATATATATATATATATATATATATATATATATATATACACTCGTAGGCAGGTTTAAAAGTGCTCACTTTTACGTGTATGTAGTGCATGACACGCCACAATTCACCATATCCCGGAAGTAGTAAGCTGTAATCTGAATGTCAGATAAAAACAACTGTATCGATTCCACTCCAAGTCAAATGCGAAGTTCGACATGTAATTCTGTTTTTCTTCATGATATAAAGGGTCACCTGTTGTAATTCCTTGTTTCTGTTTATGATGAAACTGATTTGAATGGTGGAAACAAAGTAAAACTATTCTTTGACTTAAACATAAAAGAAATGACATTCTTGATGAAAGAAGGCATGAGTGTCAGCCACTAGTCAATGACGAAACTGTCCAAGTGTTTTTCAGAAATGATCTGAGTAGCCACAGGCGTTCAGTTGACTGTGAACTTACTAAACAAAGCCAAAAGTGCAAAGAATTATTTATTATGTAATTTTGGCAGACAGAGTTCGTCATAGTAAATTTTGTTCAGGATGGATACAAAATTCAGGTTGCAGATTAGAAACGAAATTAACGGGCGTCAGTGTAGATAGTACTCACATACGAGGAAGCATACGGAGACCTTTTTGCTGGACTGCAATGTTACAGCCGCTGATGTGTGGTAACTCAGTACACACCGGAAGAAGCGACGATCAGCGAAATGGCATCACGAGCTATTAATTTGAACAACATACTCAAAACAGGAACTGCAACGGAAAAAGTAAAGGTATGCCCACACGATGCGCAACCACAGACGCACCGGAATGAAAGGGCATACACAAAAATTAATGAAAAGAATGCAGGTGCCCAGGGGCATTCTCGTGTCCATATGTTGCCTCATTGCGCGAGCGGTCTGCTATGGATCCCATTCTTTGCTTGGGAGCTTCTGCTACGTTTATTCTTATGAAAACGCGACAGAAAAAGAAAATACAAAAGCGACTGTAGGTAAAGAAGTATCTAAATGACAGAGGTACGGGAAACACAATGTGACAGCGTTTTGTTCGCAAGTTTCAGAAGAAGGTCACAGTGAGATTATTGATTTTCTGCTTTGGAAACTGCAATGATAAAGCTGTCAATAACATTTCTTTAGCTTGGAAGAACATGTGTAGATTAACATCCTCAGACTCGTACTCGACAAATTCGGGAGTTTCATAGAACCAGAATCCACTGTAACGGCGGTTGTGTTTTCCAATTTCGTATTTTTTGCGTCACCAGTTTCCTTCATTTCTATTACTAGTGGTTTGTTGAGGATCTAAACATACCCCATCATTTCTTTTATTCAGATATCAGGCTCCCCAGCTATGCTATAAGTGGCCTTAGCAGGAATATTCGTCTACAGTTTTCATATGTAGTTTTCGTAAATTTGTGGCTTATTCTCCTCTGTTTTTCTACTTCGAAACTTACGGTATCTTATTTTTTTACAGTAATATGATCTGGGACTTTTTATGTAACACCTGACGCTCAGGGCATCACACCTCAAATTTTTATTCATATAAGAAGAGGCATTCCATCCGACTTTTCTTGCCTGTAACCATCTATAACTTTAACTGTGCCTCCTTTGGAATCAAGAGACGTTATTGCACATACATTGCTTCACATCATAACCTCAGCACTCTGCACAATGAAACACACATGGGCTCCAGCTGCTGGTCCTCTGCTAAAAAGAGCAAAATTCCTACCGAAGGCGGTCAGCAGTGCGCTTTACACATGGCCTCCATTTCCAGGATATTACACAAATGCGAATGCATAGTTGCGCTGTTGAAAATTTATGCACATGCGCGAAGTTGAACAGAAAAAAGGGCATCATGTGGACAAAACTAAAAAGGGATCAATTTTTGAGGCGAAAACAGCCATTCTCGTCTGATTTGTCGTTTCGAGAGCACGTAATCCAAACTGATTTTTAAAAACTCTTATTTACTGTACCTTTTTTTTTAAATTTGACTTCTGTAAGCCATGCATGTAGCTAGGTGAAGCATAACCAGATACCTTTAACGAGTCACGTTCCGATTACTCCTGCGGGCGGCACCAATACAGTAGCACTCCTTTTTTTCTGTCCTGTTCCAACCTTTTCCTCGCAGAGTAGCATATGCAACCTAAGTCCTCAGTTATTTGTTGGATGTATTCCAGTATCTGTCTCCTCCTAGAGTTTTTAGCCCCTGCAACTCCCTACAGTACCACGTACGATATCCCGTGATGTCTGAACAGATGCCGTGTCACCCTGTCCCTTGATCGTGTCAGTGTTTTCCTCGCCGATTTTGCAGATAGCTTCCACGTTCCTTACCTTATCAGTCCACCTGATTTTCAACATTCTTCTGTAACACCACATCTCAAATGTTTCGCCGGTTTTCCCACAATCTATGTTTCACTTCTGTAGATCTGTAGATTTATTAATGTGCTCACTGAGAACACTCTTCCCCAACATGGTGGTCGCACCTTCTTTACGAGACAGCAAGTCTGTCCCGTGACCATGGCTGCCGGCTATAGATTCTGTTTACTGTGAGACACAACAGCTTCGACCTACTCAAAACAAACGTCAAGACACGCTGTGACAGGGACTATGTTTACCTCACTACGGCAGGCTGTCCCCATAGCTGTGCAGTGCAACACCTGGCGCGTGGCACGCCCGAACTGTTCGCATCTGCTTATCTGAGGAGTCTTGTTGCACCCATTTTGTTGTCCTGACCTCGCAGCAAGTGATTCGGACTTGTTTCTTTACTGGAAGTACAAGTGAAAGTTTCTTATATACCTAACTCGTGTTCGCAAGTGTAAGCTGGTATCTGAGAAATGCGTAAAACTTATTTTGGATATCGAAATATGTAAATCTTAATCAAGGGCAACAGAACTATGTGAAGATTTATTTTTGAACGGAAATATGTGAAACCCACGCTACACGATGCGAAATCCAAACTATCCGGCACATCAAACAATTCGTCTGCGAAAAGAATCCGTTTTTAATGAAATTTACGTACGCCAGCTGACTGCAGTACGAGATGACTCAGTTTAAAATGTTGCCCTGAAATTGCTAATCTCTGTCTTTAGTCTTGCAAAAAATTACTGTACCAGCAACATTATCGTAAATAAACAGCTAATGAACATAAAAATTAACGCATCTGACTTTCTTATAAAACTGCTTGAAAATTGACAAGATAGCACATTACTGAAATGTTCTACTGATATTAAACCTCTGAACTGATGTGATATTATTTTCACAAATACACTCTGACAACCACTGTATCTTACAGTGGAAATGAACTTTGATGGTAATTAAATTTATTGGCCTACCTGTGTGCACGGAACGCTCCTCTGCTCTGCAACTTGTCGCTATTAGGAATACTGATGTGACTGTCAAATTCAAATTTCATTGCGATATGCAATGGAAGATGGTATCTTACAATTTTCATAAATGCTTCTCAGTACACAACTGTCGATGTGCAGTGAGAGTGTGCAGTCATGAAAGTGAATGAAAATGGGGAACTACTCTTAACGATTGATAAATGAAAAGAAGGGCTCCAAATTTAACTGTGCTTCATTAATTCACAACAACAATATATTTTTTCACGAAGTTCTCACACCTAGATGATGTGTCGGCAGCTGGGCCAACACCTTGTAAATAGAGGTGGCTTAAAAAGCACGCGAGACTAACGCAGACGGGCGTGAAGTACTGGAACAGGATACGTAATTAATGCTATGAAGAAAAGTATGTAGCTGGTATAATACTTAACTTTATTTTCTTCTTGTACATCTCTATGGTGAACACAAGTGAGACTCTAATTACAATCACTGTCAGGCTAATGGCGCCTTGCTAGTTCGTAGCCATTAACTTAGCTGAAGGCTATTCTGTCTCTCGGCTAATGAGAGAGAAAGGCTTCGTACGTCTAGTCGCTAGCTCTGTCGTCCGTACAACTGGGCTGAGTTCGAGTCAGTCTCTCGAGACCTGCCTTGTGGTGGCGCTAGGTTTGCGATCACACAGTGGCGACACGCGGGTCCGACATGTACTACGGGACCGCGGCCGATTTAAGCTACCACCTAGGACGTGTGGTGTCTGGCTGTGACACCACACTAGACAAATTAGCAAAATATTTCTTAATAACTCTCCCGTGCACGACTGCCTCCCTTGACAGTTGTTTCAACTGTAAGACAAGACCACATGCTTCATTACAAAATTTCTACAGCAAACTTCAACCGTGCGCAATGTGCTAACAATGAGAAGCTACACAGTTACAAATACAAAAAAACTGGGTTACCTTAAAAGTTGGCTTTTATTATTCTTCCATTAATGTAATCTCATTTGCTCAATATCTTTGCTCAAAACATATTATTACAAAATCCTTTTTAAATAATGCTGCCTCCACCACATTGCCAGACTGTCCAACACACACTGCTACTGCTACTCTCTCACTTCCGCTGACAAAGTCAAGTTAACCTCTCTGACCAACATCTTTTGTCTCAAACACAGTCTTGCATAGAATATGATTATGTCGATATTACAGAGGTTAAGCACATTTATCAAATTCGCCACTTTATTCACATTTATGGCCAAAACTTACTGAAAATCGTCATGGCACTATCAGAATGGAATTTTTTATAGACGACGATTAAGTTAAAGAAGTTCCACAAACAAGGACCCGATAATGCAGGAAGACAGCATTATTAGTAAATTTCTACCTACGAAGCAGTATAATAAACGAACACTGAAATCAATAGGAGGGAAGGTGAATGGGAGACTAATTTTGTTTGTAGAATTCTAGGTAGCAATGCTAAGGCACTCTTGCGTGCAGGGGGTAGGCACTTCAAATCCCCGTACGGTCGTCCATATTTAGGTTTTCCTTGATTTCTCTAAATCATTTTGAAAAGGTACGACCGATTCGCTATCCCATCCTTCCTCACTCCGAGCCTGGTTGAAGACACGTCACGCTCGAAGAGCTGAATTTTGTGGAACGGCAGCTGATATGGGTCACTTAAGCCAGGGCTGGTATAAAACTTTTGTAGTTGTTTTGAAATAAGATATAATTGTATAAAACCTGTACTTGAACATTTGTCTTGGTACAAATGGCGAAAAAAATTTTTCTAACTAAAAAACACACAGCAAGAAAAGAATTTATGAGACTTACAATTCGAGACGTTAAGGCAAGCTGAAAAAGAGTTAGAGAATGAGGGAGAAGTGATATATACGTGCGTATGATAAACCTCTTCCCTCAAAAACATTTCTGTCCTTCACACCTCCTCTGTATTACCACAGATGAAGTGTAACTGATCTCATTTGTACTAACAAGGGGAGGCCGCCAATTGTGAAATTCAGATTCGATTCATACTGCGCATAATAAAAGCTCATGGCCAGAGGTGTAATGTGGCAAAGCACCAACATGCACTTCTCAGCCGTTGTCGAGAATATATATATATATATATATATATATATATATATATATATATATATATATATATATATATATTTGAATTACAAAAAACAAATAATTAAAAAAAAGTTGCATGGTGCGAGATACGATCCGGCGACCTTCGGATTACGAACCCGAGCGCTTACCGCTGCGCCACGACGCTGTAGAAAATCATTAATCGTAGAGAGTATTTCACCGCAACGGTTTCTTTTAACTGTCGATTTTCTCGACAACGGCTTTGAAGTGCATCTTGGTGCTTTGCCACATTACACCTCTGGCCATGAGCTTTTATTATGCGCAGTATGAATCGAATCTGAATTTCACAATTGGCGGCCTCCCCTTGTAAGATTGCAGTACACGGGAGGTGCCTATTTGCTTTCACTGCCCTGAGTGGAATGCATAAGTTCTAAAAAATGTTCACCAACCTGCATTCTTCTATAGTTGTTGTTCCCTGCGCAGAAAACAGCACCTAGGTCGTAAATCATTTACCTGGAGGCTGTAAGAATTAGTGAGGAACTGTTGATTTAGAAACGGTGAAATTTCTACAGTTTACAGGATGCCACTCGCTTTTTACTGGCAGAACACGAGAAATTGCACAATTACGTTCCTTTTTATAGTCAGAAATGATTTCTTTTCTTCAGCAAATTAATGAACTGCATATTTCCGTAATTAGTATCACACTGTTGTCAACTACACGCGAAGCGCCGTCTGCTAATTTTCTTTTAGTCCGTCTGTCGTTGCAAGTCTTCGTCCTTTCAACGGAGTTTTCAACTTTGGAAATTAAAATACAGTTCGCTGGAGCCAGGTCTGGACAGTATGGAGGATGAGACAACACAGTGATTTCGTTTCTTGCGCAATAGTCTGCACCAACAGAGATGAATGTGCGGCTGTGTTATCGTGATGCGAGAGCCACGAATTGTCTCACTACATTTTAGGCCTCTCTCACATCTTCTCTCACGGGTCGTGATATGTCCCGATAGTCCCATCGATTAACAGTTTGTCCCTGTGGCACGAATTCATGATGAACTAATCCTTGGAAGTCAGTGAAAACTATCAGGCATTGTCATTTGATCTGGCCTGAAGAGCTTTTCTTGGTGTTGAGAACATTTCCCGATCCATTGTGAAGATTGAGTCTTGGTCTCAACATCAAAACCGTAGACCAACGTCTCATCACCAGTTATGATTCTCTTGAGGAACATCTCTCTCTCTTTTGCGCGATCCAAAAGCTCTTCACCGATTGCGAAGTGAAGGTCTTTCTCTTTTTGTCTCGTGAGCCGTGGGACAAACTTGGCGGCAACACGATGCGTTCCAAGATGCTGTGTCAAGATTTCATGACATAATGCAACTGAAATGTTACATTCTTCTGTAGTCTCTCGGACAGTCAGTCTTCGATTGGCTCGCACAATTTTGCTCGTCGTCGGTAGACGTCAAAGAGCATCCTAAACGTGGGTCATCTCTAACTTCCGTCCGGCCATTTTTAAACTTTGTGAACCATTCGTAAAACCGAGTATGTCTTAAGCACTCGTCACCGTAGGCTTCCTGCGTCATTTGATGTGTCTCCCTAAAGGTTTTCTCGAGTACCATGTAAAATGTAATGCAGCCGCGTTGCTCCTCTAACTCTGCCATCTCGAAATTCCCAAACTGTGCGACACGACGTTCTACTCAATACAGCACTAAACAATTATCAACACACATACAACTGTGAAACTTCTGGCAGTGATGCCAAACGCATTTTGCTCCAACACACCATTGGTGCGAAATTACGAATTTTCCGGAATTTTTTGAATAGACCTTGTACTCAGTCTAGACCGGGTATTTTGTCTCCCCTAGCTACCAGATATTGCATCGCGTCGCTACAGATTATCTTTCTAAAACATTTTAAAACAAATTAGAACAAGGGAAATCCCCAAACTTGTGCCTCTGTTCGACCTCTCAGCAATAAACGCTGCCTGAAAAAAATGCAATGCGTTCATGGACAAGGTCATTTTATTGACCTCTGAGGTAAAAGGTAGGTCATCAGTGCAAAAGTATATGATAACAACTTCAGATCAAATCAAACACAAAGTCACTATGAAGAGTGTCCAAAAGATCCCATCAACATTCAGTGTACCCCCAGCAACGCAACCATCCATTCCTTCATGCAAAGGAACATAAAGGCCCCAAAGGTGTCCTGTGATAGACTATACAAAGCAGCTTGCGCCATTTGTTGCTATTTGACAGTTGTTCTTGCAGGACCCTATGAACAGGTAAGTATCCACTTCCTAATGTCCCATATCTGTTCAGTTGGCAAGGTCAGAACACTTGTTGTACACCACTAAGCGCAAGTTGCGTCACAGCAGCCGTATTTGGACGTGAGTAGTGGAACAAGGCCAGCGTCACTCCATCCTCCATTGTTACCAAATGTATTCAAGATGGCGAATCCAAGATGGCGGCGATATATATGGCAACATCGCAATGACGTCATGAGTCTGGAGCTCCAACATGCACAAAAACCAGCGGTATCTTGTTCTTCTTAACTGAATGCTATTACATCACAACACTTCCTACGAGGGTGAGTCAAATGAAAACCTCAAATTTGTAATAACAAATGGAAATTTCGTACCATTACCCTGTAAGTTGGTAAGTGTGCTACAAACAGCGTGCAGAATGGCCTGTAGGTGGCAGCATAGTGCAGATGCACACATACTGTCGCAGTATCAGTATAAAGATGGCCACCCCACTTGCGACTTGCACCAGGGAAGAACAGAGTTCTGTTATTCGGTTTTTGCGTAGTGAAGGTGTGAAACCTATTAAAATTCATCGACGAAAGAAGGTTCAATACGGTGATTCATGTTTGTCACAGCAGCAAGTCTATGAATGGAGTAGGAAGTTCACAAATGGTGTGACTTCAGTGGAAGATGCTCCTCGTCCAGGTCAGGCACAACGAGTTGTGACTCCACAGAACATTGCAGCAGTTGAAGCCATGGTGAAGGAAAACCGCCGAGTGACACTGAATGACATGGCAGAAAGTTTACAGATTAGTCATGGGTCAGCACACCACATTGTGCATGATGTGCTCCAGTTTCACAAAGTGTCTGTGAGATGGGTGCCATTGCAGCTGACGCCTGAAATGAGAGAACGAGGTGTTGATTCTTTCTGAAGAACTTCTTTGGCACTTTGAACAAGAAGGTGATGGCTTCCTTGCAAGAACCGTTACTGGGGACGAAACCTGGGTTCACTTCCACCAACCGGAAACAAAGAGAGCGAGGAAGGTATGGTGCCATTCCTCATCACCAAAACCAAAGAAGTTTCGAACAGAACCATCAGCAGGGAAGTTTATGCTGATTCTCTTTTGGGACGAAAAAGACGTCATTTTGGAGCATTACATGCCTAGAGGGACCACTGTCACCAGTGCATCATACACAGATCTCCTAAAACAATCATCTGCGGCCTGCAATCAAATCAAAGCGATGCGGATTGCTGTCAGCAAGTGTCCTTTAGCAACATGACAATGCAAGGCACCACACTGCCCGTACAACAGTTGCAACAGTCACAGACTTTCATTTTGAGTGTCTTCCTCATCCACCATACTCACCAGACCTTGCCCCAAGTGATTTCCATATCTTTGGACCACTCAAACACGCAATGGATACGCCACACAGTGCATAAGTGGTTGCGCGGACTACCAAAAGAAATTTTTTCTAAATGAATTTATGCACTTTGTAAGCTCTGGAGGACATGAATTGAGCGTGGGGGAGATTATGTTGAAAAGTGATACAGCTTTGTACCACTTCTGCACAATGAATAATACTTAAAAAAATATTTAAGGTTTTCATTTGACTCACCCTCGTATTATGTTACTATACACTGATAATGGGTGCTAACCTTCTCGACATGGGCGCATCTGGAGAAATCTTGTGTACCTGAATGGGTGAGAACTCGGCTAGCTCCATTCATCCGTGAGACGCAGAATGTACAGCTGCACATAAAATCGGTGTCGCAGGACAGGCTGGTCAAAGACAGTGCGATAGGGTCTTTCAGTCTCTAATTTTATCCGAAGACTGTGAGAGTGCTCTGTGACTCCCATTTGCATAGAGAGAGATCGTAAATTATACAATATGCTCAAGGTGCTAGAAATATGTAGAGTGATGTGTGGTATACTTTGATGATGTATGTGTTCGAGCATTAACAATGAATGAACGTACTGCACAGTCATCTGTCTACATTCGCAATGATAGTCGCAAAGTAGAGAAGGGATAGTTAAGCTATGATACTGAAATTGGGAAACATGCAGTCGTATCATTGGTCGATGTTGAAATTACTGTAAAATTGCTAAAATTGTTCGCACTATGAACTGTGATGCTTATTATTGCAGTACATCGACGGAGTCTTTTCCATTTCATCCGTTCTCTGGTACACTGTTGGTTACCACATAATGATTGACTGACATCGCCTGTCTGAAATGGATTTGTTGAAGGGGCAACACCTTCTGGGTATGACTAGCACCAAAACAGTGATCACATATAAGACTGCAATATGAGGAATCAGTTGAAATGAATGCAGACCTATCAGCTATCCTACACTTTGATGGATTAGTTTAAATATAGAGGTCCTCAATCACCTTTGACTGCAGAACATAATGTTCTAAGGAATTGAATACACTAATGATTAATAAAGAGAAAGTAAGTATTTGTGACGTATATCGCAGGTCTTGCAAGAAAGCAATAAAACACAACTTCCTCAAAACGTCATCAAAATTTTAATTCTGCTTTTAACAGAGGTTCAGGGCACTCTCTTGCCCTAAGGGTGAGAAAATGCCCCTAAAGGCAGAAGAATCAATAATGATCAAAAGTTTAATTCTGCATTCAATTTCCAAACAGAAAATGAAATGCCTTCTCTGTTCAAGTTACGAAGAGGAGACCCTACGAATTTAATGCTATTGAAATGCAAAGAAACCTGCCAAGCATAATTTAATCGTCCTACTCTTACGGTATCCCATTGACCAGCAGGTCACTCTTGTTTCTTTCTCTACTGATTTTTGCACCCTAGGTGTGCGACGCACTACCTAAACAACACAGGACAACGGCAAAAAATGGTGAGGTGACCGTTTGCGACAAGTGGAAAATCAGGGTTCGAGTCCCGGTTCGGCAAAAATTTTCACCGTCGTTACTCCATTGAACTGTTGATGATCGTCCGTTTTCGCAAGTGCGAATACATTTCATGTAGGTATCGTGCCGTTCACGCGAGATTGGCCACGCCACAATGCACCGAACGGGTGTTCCGCTTTATTTATGAATGCAACGGGAATACAGTCACTGCGATGGATTTTCCCAAATTTACTGGCACAGACATGGACTGGTCTCCATATTCACTCAATCTGACTGCTTGTGACTTCTTTTTGCGGGGAACATTGAAAGACGTTGTCAACAGGAACTGTCTCACCATGTTGGACGAGCTTCAATCGGCGATCCGTGTGCAATCTGAATCCATTTCCGCTGGGATACTACAGGATGTAGTGGCAAATTTCATTGTTCGTTTACGCCACCTCTCTACTGCGAGCGGCGGAAAATTTGAAAAGCTGTGATGTGACTGCAAAGACTGTTTACAGGAAACGAGTTTATTAATGCATGCAGATACGAGATGTACTGTGTACAACGACATCTATTAGGAGTTTTTGTAACAAGTATTTCGATTAGTGTGTGTGTGTTTTAGCGCGCACAAAGTGTTTCGAAGCTTCTGTATAAACTTACAGCTTTCACAATAAACATACCGTTTGTTTGCATGTTAGTTAACTTTAAAACCATGAAGTGCTTTTTTGGACATTCTGTATTCTCAGAGAATTGATGTTATCCACTAAATATTTTTATGGTTAAAAATTTTGGTATCTGAAAGAAAACAATAATGTCATGAATGTATACTAATTACATATTTTGAATTATTAAAATTATTATGTACGTGATTCCTGTAAGACAAAACTTAACGTGGTATCTTTTTCAAGTAAAATAAAAAGTAATGCTAAATCTGATGATAGAGTTTTATTCCTTACTCTGTTGTCATAAAGAAATTATTTTCGTGTCCGCATCGGACACTCCCTGTAACCAATGCACCAAATGGACGGACCCATTGCACCCAAAACGTTGATCATCGCCGGGAACTCCTGAAGCCCTCCTATTGGACCTGTAAGAAAACAATTTTGAACAAATCATTTTCGCTATATTTTCTCTCAGCATACATAGGATAATTGAAAATGGTAATTTCTAACAAAATGGTGGCATCTTCAAACAAATTTCATTTTCTTCACCCATAAAATCGAGACAGAAGCGTGCAAGATATTGCCCGCCTGCACATGGCGAGAGTTTTTACGGCTTGTGTTCGTGCTTCCCAAAACCTGGCTTGGCCACCAAGTTTACCAGAGCTCTTCCCAAGGGAGAAGATTTGGAAAATTATTTGCAGGGCCTTCCAACTAGCTCGAGATTCTGACAATCTAACGCGCCAATTGGACCGAATTTGGCATGATGTCCCTGAGGTTGAAATCCAACAACTCTGTCAATCAATGCCAAACCTAATAACTGACTGTGTAAGGGCCAGAGGAGGACTATTGAGTTCTGATTGCTCAATTTGCGACGCTCTTTTTCTTGAATAAATCATCAGTGTGTTCTGATATTGTAATTTGTTGTCCTGTACAGGTACATTATATCCACCGTTTTCCGTCCCATTTGGATAATTCTTTCGTGGTATGTCATTTTTTTTTAGTCCGTTATGTAAGCTTTCAGTCAACTCTATGGACCTCCGCAAGCAGTGGGACAAGGCCAACAAGAGCACATTTTGTTAGTGCAAGTTGCCTACATTCAGAGGCAATATAAATACAGGGGCAAGCCTATTGTTCTCTTTCGATAGACATATCCTTAACCTATTGTTCTCCTAAGAGTATTATGACCTCTGGGGGTAATCCTTATTTTTTTGATTGACAGGTCCTTTATTTATTGTTCACCCACCCATGCCCTTAAACCTCCCAATACTCCAACGCTTCTCCTCCCCCTTGCTGATACAGGTATACTTTCAGGCCTGGGTTATTCGAATAGCCCCTCTCACCATTATGAATTTGATTGGCTACTTAATTAAACTGATCAAATAATTAACCCCTCCCACTCTGGTAAACTCCCAATCCTACCCTCCCCTCACCCCCTCCCCTACCTGGAAATTGGCGGCTCTGTGCTGGAGAGAAAGGATCTTACAACCGGAAATTCAATTACATAGCTGAAGGTATAGATGGATAGGTTTTGTTTACTGGGTTCCATAGTTAAGCTCAACTCCAGGCAGCAGCTCACTTCATGATTTCTGTAACCCTGACAGGTACCATTCATGTGACAAAAGATTAGTAGACAGTTGTCCATGTAATGTGTGAGAGATAGCTTCTTGCAGATTTATTTGTAAAAAATTCGGTTTGCAGGGATTCGATCTCTCTTACTCATTGTTCTCAACTGTTTGGGAAGATGCAGGTCTTGTAAAATACATCAAAAAGAAGTAGTTAAACTCATCGCTTTTCTTTTTATTTCGATTATGCAAGGAATACCGTCATGAAACACCCATCTTACATAATCACACTGTCAAAAAATCTTTCGATCCTGAAGCATGCACCATCCATTACTCAATCGGGCCACACGTGCAGACTGCCCAGAGTGAGGGTGCCCCAGCGGCCTCCCGTGAAGTGGCGACATGTCCATCAGTGGCTGTGTGGGCCCCACAACTTTGAGACCAAATGTCACACTAACCCTCGAACAAAAGCGCCCAATAAATTCCTGTTGAAACACGTGCTCTCTATTTCTCCTCCTGTAACGTGCAACTACAGGGCCTACACGCACCATCGGTCATGGTCGGACCATACCACAAACAAAGCAGCATTTACCAATAAGCCTCTGGAGAATACCGACGCATGTGAGAACTGCTTCCAAGGCAAGTGTCTATCAGTGTCCTAATTACAGATCACATTACTAAATGCCACCAATCGTGGACCAGATATTGGCATCTTTTGATCTCCTACCCTCAAACAAAGCATCAAGTGGCAGCATTCTGTTGATCATAACATTCCACACTCGCTTCCTGTCTTTGCTTTTCTCAAGAGGCCACTCCCTGAGTGTCTGTGTGAACCAACATCCCGAAACATGCAGACAGAGGTTTGCATCTCTCCTCAAACTACAGTGTTCCTATTGGCTACTGGTGGAGATAAGGGAGAGCTGATGCAATTTAGATATCAAAAATATACTGAAATAAGCCATTTGCACTACCCTTTCAAATTAATTGTTAAACAATTTACAGGAGTCAAATAGATCATTTAAAATACTCACCTCCACCTTACAATGATCATTCTTCATAATAAAAAATATTTTCAACATTTGAGTATCACACACAAACATTATGCAAATCAAGTATTGAAATTTGCACCACAAAAGTATCATAATGCTAAATATATCCAAGATCCTGTACGCACCAACATTTGAGAGCATAAACACCATCCTCCACCACAAAGTTCCACTAAACATACCTGACAAAAAAAATGCTACTGATCACACAATCTAGCGATCGCAATTCACGCACCATTCACTGTCTACAGCGTAGTACCCATCTGCACTGGCTGAGAGAGAGACCCACACCCGAACACATGCCAACTGGCATTTGGAGAGGATGTCTGGGGCACCAAGGATATGATTCGTGACTTCGGGTTGTCTTCGTTATGATGATCTTTTAACAATATTTGGATCTCTCGCCTACACAATGAGAGATGACCATCATAATAAAACTATTTGATGAAAGAATACTTAGAGGGAATATAGCCTATGCCATAGTTCTGTACACGATTCTCACAACAAGTAATGGTACTTTAGCGATGTAAAAACGTGTGTATTGTCTGATTTTTCTATCTTCGAAAATAACTCATATGAATGGGACGAATCTGCATTTAACGTGAGAAACATCGTTAAAAAGAAAAGGTGAAGTGGTTTTTTAAACTGAGTGGTCTATGTTGGGGTGGTGGCATTGTTTAGAACTACTGTGTACATCCAAGCCGCAGCTGCTTGTTTTGCAGTGCACTGCCTGCGGCTGCAGCAGTGGTCATGAGGATCAGCAACCAGAAGTAACAGATTAGCTCAGCCTGTGATGGGTACTAAGAATGCACTGACCTGTCTGATCTTGCCCATGGAAGCGAGGACTGGCAAAGTGACCAGTGTACTGGGGGACTGCGACAGAAGTGATGGACATTTGCGCTGGAGGTATTGATAACATCTGAATTCCTACCACTCCCATCATCCCCAGATTTCCTCCATGGCCAGGGGTGGTGCACTCTGGCACTCTGTCATACATATGCATCCACAACTATGGCTGTGGCAGTAATTGTCACTGAGCTCTTTACATCGAGCTGGTGGTGCACGTGGGGGTGGGCATAGTGTGTGTGGAGATCGGGAAAGGAGTGTGCAGGGTGTGCAAGTGTTTTCAGCTATCTCCGACATCTATTCATGAAAACTACTGCCATCAACTGGATCGTGGTTTAAGTGTGTCATGTTTAGTGCTTCTTAATACATCACAGTGGGCTCTAGCACATTGGACTCGCATTCAGGAGGACAACAGTTCAATCCGGCGTCTGCCCATCCTGATTTAGATTTTCCGTGATTTCCCTAAATTGCTCCAGGCAAATGCTGGGATGGTTCCTTTGAAAGGGCACAACCGGCTTCCTTCCCCATCCTTCCCTAATCTGATGAGACCGATGACCTCACTGTCTGGTCTCCTCCCCCAAACAACCCAACCCCAACAGTGCACTCTGTCTTGAAACGGTATTTGCTGTTGTCCCTTTTGTAACACGTACCTTCCTACCTCCTTCAGAATGTAGCAGAGAGAACCAATTTAGGAATTTTAGTGTACTTTTAAAAACCCAATCGTGACATCAATTTCCCAATTGATCAATTTATTGTTTCTGATAGTTGTATTGCATGTACACATGTGTTCAGGTGTGGTTCTCTCTCTCTAGGCTGGCGCAGATGGGTGCTACTCTGTAGACGGTGAATGGTGCCCGCCCTGTGATCGATAGTTTTTGTGAGTGGTAGCATTTTTTTCATTAGGTATGTTTAGTGGAACATTGTGGTGGTGGGGGTTGATTGTGTTCTCAAATGTTGGTGTGTATCAGACCATGGGCGCTATTAGCGCTACAATCTACACTCCTGGAAATGGAAAAAAGAACACATTGACACCGGTGTGTCAGACCCACCATACTTGCTCCGGACACTGCGAGAGGGCTGTACAAGCAATGATCACACGCACGGCACAGCGGACACACCAGGAACCGCGGTGTTGGCCGTCGAATGGCGCTAGCTGCGCAGCATTTGTGCACCGCCGCCGTCAGTGTCAGCCAGTTTGCCGTGGCATACGGAGCTCCATCGCAGTCTTTAACACTGGTAGCATGCCGCGACAGCGTGGACGTGAACCGTATGTGCAGTTGACGGACTTTGAGCAAGGGCGTATAGTGGGCATGCGGGAGGCCGGGTGGACGTACCGCCGAATTGCTCAACACGTGCGGCGTGAGGTCTCCACAGTACATCGATGTTGTCGCCAGTGGTCGGCGGAAGGTGCACGTGCCCGTCGACCTGGGACCGGACCGCAGCGACGCACGGATGCACGCCAAGACCGTAGGATCCTACGCAGTGCCGTAGGCGACCGCACCGCCACTTCCCAGCAAATTAGGGACACTGTTGCTCCTGGGGTATCGGCGAGGACCATTCGCAACCGTCTCCATGAAGCTGGGCTACGGTCCCGCACACCGTTAGGCCGTCTTCCGCTCACGCCCCAACATCGTGCAGCCCGCCTCCAGTGGTGTCGCGACAGGCGTGAATGGAGGGACGAATGGAGACGTGTCGTCTTCAGCGATGAGAGTCGCTTCTGCCTTGGTGGCAATGATGGTCGTATGCGTGTTTGGCGCCGTGCAGGTGAGCGCCACAATCAGGACTGCATACGACCGAGGCACACAGGGCCAACACCCGGCATCATGGTGTGGGGAGCGATCTCCTACACTGGCCGTACACCACTGGTGATCGTCGAGGGGACACTGAATAGTGCACGGTACATCCAAACCGTCATCGAACCCATCGTTCTACCATTCCTAGACCGGCAAGGGAACTTGCTGTTCCAACAGGACAATGCACGTCCGCATGTATCCCGTGCCACCCAACGTGCTCTAGAAGGTGCAAGTCAACTACCCTGGCCAGCAAGATCTCCGGATCTGTCCCCCCTGGCCAGCAAGATCTCCGGATCTGTCCCCCATTGAGCATGTTTGGGACTGGATGAAGCGTCGTCTCACGCGGTCTGCACGTCCAGCACGAACGCTGGTCCAACTGAGGCGCCAGGTGGAAATGGCATGGCAAGCCGTTCCACAGGACTACATCCAGCATCTCTACGATCGTCTCCATGGGAGAATAGCAGCCTGCATTGCTGCGAAAGGTGGATATAAACTGTACTAGTGCCGACATTGTGCATGCTCTGTTGCCTGTGTCTATGTGCCTGTGGTTCTGTCAGTGTGATCATGTGATGTATCTGACCCCAGGAATGTGTCAATAAAGTTTCCCCTTCCTGGAACAATGAATTCACGGTGTTCTTATTTCAATTTCCAGGAGTGTATTTTTGATGGAAATTTCATTACTTGTTTTGCATAATGTTTGTGTGTGATAATCAGTCATTGAAAATATGTTTTATTATGAAGAAGGATCACCGTGAGGTGGATTTGAGCGTTTTGTGCAATCTCTTTGACTCCGTAATTTGAAAGGGCAGTGCAAATGGCTTATTTCATCATATTTTTGATATCGAAATTGCATTAGCTCTCCCTTTGTCTCCAGTATTATCCAATAAGAACACTGTATTCCAAGGAGAGAGCCAAACCTCCATCTGCAATATTCAGGACATTGGTTCACACAGACAATCAGGGACCGGCCTCTTGTGAAAGACATAGACAGGAATTGAGTTTGTAGATTGCTGATCAACAGAATGCCGTCACTTTATGCTTTGTTTGGGGGTACAAGATAAAAGGAGGCCGATATGTGGTCCGTGGTCTGTAATTAGGACGTTGACAGGCATTTGCCTTAGAAGGAGTTGTCAAAAATGGTTCAAATGGCTCTGAGCACCATGGGACTTAACATCTATGGTCATCAGTCCCCTAGAACTTAGAACTACTTAAACCTAACTAACCTAAGGACATCACACAACACCCAGTCATCACGAGGCAGAGAAAATCCCTGACCCCGCCGGGAATCGAACCCGGGCGTGGGAAGCGAGAACGCTACTGCACGACCACGAGCTGCGGACAAGGAGTTGTCGATTGCATGGGTAATCCACAGGGGTTTAGGAAGTAAAGACTGCTTTGTTTGCAGTTCAGTCTGATGGCACCGATGGCGCATGTAAGCCCAGCAGGAAGAGAAATAGAGAGCATGTGTTTTGACAGGTATTTCTCAGGTGCTTTTGTTCAGGGACTAGCATGACATCTGGTCTGTCAGCCACAAGGCCCACGTGGATACCGGCGCGAGGAGTAGCCACAGACGGACATGTTGACACTCTACGGGAGGCCGCAGGGACACCCTGACTCTGGGCAGTCTGCACAGGTAGCACGACAGTGTGAGGGATGGTGCGTGCTTCACAATCGAAAGATTTTTAACAGTGTAATTACATGTGATGGGTGTTTTATGATGGTTTTCCTTGCGAAATCGGAATAAAAAGAAAAGCTATTGATTTAATTACTTCTTTTCAATGTATTTTACGAAACCTACATCTTCCCAAACGGTAGAGAATGATGAGCAACAGAGATCTAATCCCTCAAAAAAGAATTTTTTATAAATAGACAACATATATTCTGCTATGTAATTGAATTTCCTGTCATGAGATCCTTCCTCTCCAGCACAGAGCTGCCAATTTCAGGCAGGGGAGGGTGAGAGGAGAGGGTAGGGTTGGGGGGGGGGTTACCAGAGCGGCAGGGGTTAATTAATTGATCAATTTAATTAAGCAGTCAATCAAATTGATAAGGGTGAGAGGAGGCTATTCAAATAATCCAGGTCTAAAAGTGTATCAGTGAGTGGGAGGGGGAAGAGTTGAAGTTTACCTGAGGGGTTGGGAGTGGAAGGGGGAGGGGTTGGGGTGGGGGAACAACAAGTTAAGGACCTGTCAATCAAAAAGAAGGATTTACCCCCAGGAGGTCATAATCCTCTTAGCAGAACAGTAAGTTAAGGACCTGTCAATCAAAAACAGAGCAATAGGGTTGCCCCTGAATGTATACTTCCCCCTGAATGTAGGCAACCACACTAACAAAATGTGCTCATGTCGGCTTGTCCCACTACTCATGCAGTGTCACTTACCTCCCAACATCTGCCCACAGTATCAATCCGATTCAGTCAGCCAGCGACCACCTATGGGTATTGTGCATTGATCGCAAAAACAGCACCTCCAGTTGGATTAGGACATATTACAACTGAAACTGCTGTTATTGCCACCAGTTATGTACAGTTTTGAATCATGTAATTGGTCGTCTGATAGCTATAATGTGATGGAAGTTGGCTTGGGGAGTTTAGCACGTTTTGGCTACACTGCGTACTTTATGTTTGGAGGCACTGGTAAGTATTATTTACTTGGTGACTAAGCGGGAGTCAGGCTATAAATCGAAAAGTCCTAGGATTTTTTTCTTTAAGGGATAAAACTATGTCGTCAGATTTAGCTTTACTTTTTATTTTGCTTAAAAAACAAGTTACGAAGATCGTCGATTTTTATTGAGTTCGAAGAGGGCTACCCCCTTAAGATTTCTCATGCAATCCACGTACGAAATCACATAGATAATCATTTTAATAACACAAAAAGATCTAGTTAGTACACACTCACGATATTATACTTTTCTTTCAGATATCAAAGTAGTTATTAATGCAGAAAGTGCGAAGTTGCAACCTGGTTGGGTAGGGGGGGGGGGGAGGCACCTTACATTGTAGGTCCCCCTACAACTGACTGGATAAGCCAGTTTGGAGAATAGAAGAAGATATTACAACAAATAAGCCCTCGGTCACAAGTATTAAGTCAAAATTGACCAGGTGTCGACGCTACTATGAGCGTCGCCTTCAGAATTAGACTAACTGTTCTAAAACATATTAGATATATAATACATTAATAAAATTAAAGTTTGTACTGACTGGAAAGAGATGCAGTACTTACAAGTCACATATCAAAAAAGATCTAAGCCGGAAAGGCGACGTCATGAATAGTTGTGAGATGGCGAGCCGCTAAGGGCTGCTCGTACTATGAACAAGGGTTGCAACAAGACTGAGGTGCCCACGTTAGAAAGTGTGGGCAAGTAAACATGGTGTTGCTACGAGCACCATCCAGTAGCTGCAGAAACAGCTAGGCTAATGTACATTCAAAATTAAACACATGAAATTGTAATGAAGCTGATTCAGGCATAACGTAAGCACTAATAATACTGAGATGAAGTTACATATTTATCTCCTTTAAAGAGATACATTTTGTAACGTAAAAAAAACGTCAGTTACGACATACAAGAAAACAGCAAAGACGTAACAGGAAAATATCATTTCGGCAAACTGCATGAGGAAATCTGAATCAAAGACTAAGCAATGGCTTTATACAGTCGAAAAAGTTTTTATTTCGCAGCTGCAGCTGTTCGTTGAGAATGAGGCCATCATGACGAGAGAGATGTTTGAAAATCTTCAATTCCTCTAAGACATCTAACTTACGCCCCTTCTTTTCGGTATGCAGAATATTGTTATCGCCTATGGCTTTAGGCAGGTGTCCAGTAATTAAGAGATGATCGGCAAAGGATGAACTTAGGGGACCTGGTGCCGTTCTTTCTCAAAAGATGTTCTTTATATCTGATGGTGAAAGCACGTCCAGTTTGCCCTATGGCCTATATAATAGGAGCAGTAGGTATCGCAGATGATATTATAAACGTCAGAACTTTCTGTAGGGGAACGAATTATGAATGAAGTTTCTCTTTAGATTATTATTAGTTGAGAAGGCAACATTGCAGTTGTATTTGTTGCGAAGCATGCGCTGAATCTGATAGGAAATGGGTCCTATGAAAGTTTTTTTGGGTTAATTTCAGTGCATGAGGTGTTGAGCGTGGTAGTTCTTGTGGTTTTCTTTTTTAGGATATCGTCCACTATGTTAGGCGTATATTCATTATTGACTGCTATGGTTTTAAGCAAATTAATCTCCTCATTGAACACTTTTCTGTTGAAAGTGGTATGGAGGTGGCTCGGTGGACGGCAGAGTGAAAAAAGGCCATTTTTTGAGACTGTGGATGAAAAGAGGAAGCAGGCACGATTAGGTCAGTATACGTTTCTTTTCGAAAAATATTGAAAGTGATGTTATTGTCTTCTATTGTAAGCATCAAGTCTAAATAATGTAATTGGCGGTTCTCGTTTTCGAGTTCAATAGTGAAAGAAATTTTTTCATGGAGGTCGTTAAAACGTTTAAACATATGATCAATGCTATCGGCGGGTCCGTTATAGATGGCCAGAATATCATCAACGTATCTTGTGTAAGAAAGGATACCTAGTGAAGCGGCTGAGACACGGTTAAACAGCTTTTTTTCCAAGGAATTGATGAAGATGTCGGCAAGGATGCCGGCTAAAGGGTTGCCCATAGCGAGCCCATCAGACTGCTGGTACAGTTGTCCGTTGAATTCAAAGTAGTTGTACTTGACAACGACATTAATGAGATTCATAAAATCGGTAATATGTTCATCTGATAGATCTTTTTTAAATTGACGTAAATTTTCTGCCACAATGATGAGCGTCTCATGTACCGGGACATTGGTATAAAGATTTTTAATATCTAAGGAAAAGAGCTTGGTGTCTGAACTGCATACTAAGTTTTTAATATTTTGGACCAAAGCGTGGCTGTTAGGAACGGAATAATTATTTTCGAAAACGAAAGATTTTTTCAAAGTTTCGTGTAGAAATCGGGCCAAATCGTGATATGCGCTATTCATGCTATTGGAGATTGGACGATTAGGTTTATGAATTTTGAACTGGGACCGAAGTTTATGAGGCTGAGGTTTCATATTGATGAGTAGTTTCTTTTGGAAAGGTTTTATAAGAAATTTTGCATTGTTAATGGCTGACCTTACTTCTTTCTGTAATTTAGGAGTCGGATCATCATGCAGCTCCGATATGTTGTTTTCACTGAAGAAATTTTCAGTTTTAGAAATATACTCAGAAATATAAGCAATGACTAGACAAGAACCTTTATCGGATTTAGTTATTAAAGCATTTGCTGTTTTAAGTTTATTATTAATGGAACTTACTAAAATTCTGTCGTTATGCGTAGCATTAGACAAAGTAGCTGCATTTTTCTCTAGCATGCGAGTTACATCATACGCAATTCTGGCTTGAGAAGCATTATCTATCTTATTATAATCGAAACCGATTTTTAAATCAACAAGCATATTTTCTCTCACATTTCTGTCTGACAGGTTAGGCCTGACATTGTATTTTAGTCCTTTTCCTAACAGGACGTTTTCATTCTCAGTAAAGACGATGTTGGTTTTATTTAAAATTCTTTCATGAAAGACGTGACTGCTTTTTTGAAATGTATTCTGAGGGCATTTTTCATCAGAAAGCAGACAAAAAAAATTGCTGAGCTTCTTCTCGTGTTTCTGCATTATACCTATTTTACAAATCTCCACATGTCGTCAATATTAAAAACAGAAGAAGGCAGTGGTTTATCACCTCTAATACAACCACACCTAGCAACATTACTTTGTGGCTTCTTACAGCCTTACATTTACACTGGCATTTGATTGGTTAGGAAGGACTTTTTGTCGCCCCTTGGATGCCCTTTGTATCTAGTAGTTCTTCAGTGATTTATGTGCGGAGGAGCACGAGTGTTGGCTTCATTTTCCTGGTGGCGGCCTTGTTGCGAGAAGTGACACGTTCACAGATTCCAGAAGGCGGCGTTAGTCAGCTGGCCAGTTAGGCGGAACTCGGCTCGCAGCGCAGAGGTGCGCCGGCGCCTGGCTACTTGTTTTCGAGGATGTCGCCTGTCCCATTAGCATTGGCTGACGACACACCACTGAGCTGGCGGACACACACTCACATTACGAACCTCTTGCTCACGTGGACTGCGGAGAAGATATAAATTTCTTTTAAAAAGGACGGCAAAAGAAGGATCTGTCAGTCTCTGGGAAGGGTGCTTACGTTACTCCTAATCGTTCAGAGGTATCCAATATTATCAACGTGAACATGGCGTATATCCAGCGTCCCCCGATGTTATTCAGCAGAACTGAAAGTGATGTGATGCCCTCATTGCATCCGAGCTTATTCTATGGGAACATATGTTAAACGTTAATTACAAGGAAGCAGGGAGTCAGAAAACAATACGGGGCTAGAAATTCATTAAAAGCAACAGGATGTTTAAAAAAGATTCGTCCGTTTTCACAAGCCTAAATCTACAACAAGAATGACGACATAAGCTTAGAGTTAATTTTAAGTTATACGTCGATACTAAAGGTTTACTTTGCCGCCCCTTGTAAGTTGCTGATAGGAAACAAGAAGCCTCAAAAATCAATTTGTAAATTTCTCATCTAACTTTTGGAAAATAAAAGAGCGTGAAAGGTAAATGTCACAACAATGGCAAGCAATTATAGAGGATTATGCCCTTCACTTGTTCGCCCACGTACATATAACTGTTGCCTGAAACTGCAGTAAACATTCCAGACATGCAAAGGCGAAAATCCGCAGCCTGATTTTACCTTCCGTCAACAATAAAACCAGCACGGCTCGTAGGCACACAATTAGAATCAGCAAACCATATCAAGTCCCCATCAAACCAAGACAGATATGGAAAGACTCTCCACCAAAATAAATAAATAAATAACATAAATATTAACTTTACAGAACATAAATGGAAAAGATGCAAAGATCAGTATCGCGCTCACATCATTTATACTCTCGAGTTGCCATACACTGCAGACGTGTGTCCACAATCGTAGTCCGGAATTGATAATGTTGAGTGTAAAGTACGATGTTGTCAAAATTGTGAGAGGTCGTTACTATTATAGGCCTGTAATTGAAGAACCAGGCAAGGATCCAAACAGCGGAGAAAAGTGGGCGGTGGGTTGCGGAGGAATATCACTGAAGTAACAAATTATTGTCCGTATACAAAATATTTTATATATTTTATTATTATTATTAAAATCCTAGGGCACCTGTGCCACGTTAAATATGGGTGTGACGGTAATTATTTTTGCGTGGAGGAAGGGAAAGAGAGATCCGAAAGCTGGATCCACTCCTGCGAGATATCACGACCGAGATTTAGCTAGACCTGGAACAATCCAATATGAGTAGCAATAGCGATGGCAATGAAGCGTAATGTATTCATATTGTACTGGAGACCACTTGTAATGCGCGTGATGTTTGATTGGCAGCTCTGCTGCTGATATTTCCCCTTCACTCTACCTACCGTAAAATAGCATCCAACGCACAAAGGACTTTTTGTGATTCGCGAAAGACGTATAGCACTCAAAGAGCGATACTTACTGACGACTGTAGCTAAGTTATCAGCAATTGTTATTCATAAGCTTGGTTAATCTCCGCCATTGCGCTTTGGAATTGATATCATAAACAATATGTATCCTTTGTTATTGAAACAGCTTTCGAATGCCTCGACTATACTACCCAGCATCTGGCCTTCTGCTTAATGTTTAGGACGTCTTATCTCATGAAATATTAGTCGCACATTCATATAGTTTTGTAGGTACATTCGGCGGCATATTAGAATACTGCCTGCAAAATATGTTACGAACGGAGTGAGTAGCAACGAAGTAATAAATTCAAACTTCATGCACGATGCCGCAGTTTCTCACGTATCTCACTGTTTATGACGTCATATGTCCTGAACTATGTGTAGTACAATGATAAAATGTTGCAGGTACATTCAGCAGCATACGTGGATTCTCTCTGCGAAATTCACTGCGAATAGAGTACGTAGCAAAGAAGTAATAAATTCAAACGTCATGCACGATGCGGCTGTTTTTCACGCATCTCGTTCTATATGACGTCAAATCTCTTGAGCTACGTGTTGTGCAATGATATAATTTTGCAGTTACATTCAAGCATACTGCTTGTAAAATGCGTCACGAATAGCGTTAGTAATCAAGTAGTCATAAATTATAGCATCATGCCTCATGTGGTACTTTTACTGCATAAACAGCGCAAAAATAGTAAGCGATAAATATTTTTCCTTTCACCACTTTGGAGGGGCTATGAGCGAGAAAAAATTTCGTAAAGGTTTCAAATTATGTTTACAGTTTGTTGCAAGTCGCTAAGTGCTGTCATTCTCAAATACTGTCATGAAGTCTGTGAATTCACGCGTCGTGGGTCAGGTTTCTTTTTCACGCACATCCCGAACCGTTTGATAGGTAGGTGGTTCTTAACCCATAGCTACTGTCGCCTGACAGTAAGGTAGTTGTGTTCCAAGTTTGGTTGAAATCGGTGCAGTTGTTTCGGAGGCGATGTCTAACATACATGCACACATACATACTCACACATATATACATCCTTTTTTGTAACATTCATGGATGTGTGTGTGTATTCGGTAATAGAAAATGTTGCACCTTGAGCAACCAATCTGATCACGCTTTCTGGAGGCATTCATCACGTTGTCGGTATTAAATGATTAAACTTTCATTCCGTTCGGAGCTGATGTCCATTAACATCAATCGGCGTCGTGACCCACTTGGGTACTAACACACTCCTGTAATCGCTGTGGCATGGAGACAGACTTTGAATGTCTTCTTGCGGGAGCTATTCTATGTCTGAAACACATGTGTCAGTTCATGGACATAGCTGGCTAGAGGCTCGTACATATTTTCGACCAAATCCCAGCTACGCTCTACAATGATAAATCAGTGGACAGAACACGCCAGTCAACGATCAATACATTTCTCAAAGCGTTTGTGACGTGAACTGCAGTGTGAGATTTTGCATCTTCCTCTTGAAATATACAACTTGATATCTTGCTCGTGAAGGATATGACAACAATTAACAAAACAGACCTGTTGTCATATCCACTCCACAGTCTGATTGCAGGAGTTGTATGAGTCTCGAGGACCATTCCCTCGTGTGTCCTTTTACCAAATCATCTATGGACACATTGTAGTGGATCTGGCAGCAACAAACACTGAAAACCACTGAATGCCAATGTTCCAGTTGATTCTGGCTCTTTCCCATAGTGTCAGTGGCAAATAATGTTTGGTAACTCAGTGTCACGGCCCAGTTTCCAGTAATCTGTTTTCAACAGCTCGTGGTGATACTCTGTCTCTAATCTCTGATAAGATTTCAGCCATTGGCAGTTGTCTACTCATCAGAGCCAGACAACAATTCTACAAGCCTCTAGTGGCGTTTTCCTCGTGGCATCACCCCCTGGTGTCCCCCAGTTGGTAAGGCATCACAAGTTTCTGTTAGACGCCGACAACAGTTGTGCACGATCCAGTGGACCCAATGAAGCACACCTGCCGTGCCACACCCACAGTTGCTCCGTAACATGAGCGCCTTCCGCCGCCACACTATAGGGTGGGCAGTGGCAGCAACATCGCTCATTCGCAATCAGGCACGGTCCAGTCACAGTGGAGCCGGCATTGAGATGCAGCCCAGTCGTGGTCCTCACTATCATTCGTGCCACAGCCTATGATGCTCTCGTTGCTGTTTCATTAGCTGGACTTTTTGCTGCAAGTTCATTTCTAAAGAATCTTCGTATACTCGTAGAAAGATACCATTTAAGTAAAGCTTTTGGTTACTGTATTTGCTTGTTCATTAACAATTTCTGCTCCTGTCCAGCTTTTGTACGACGACAGCTCTACACGACTCTGTGGCCTGCCTCTCCTTACTTTTGCGTACGAACTAGTGTACAACAGTCCTTCGAGAAGGATTTGAGCATGCTCCTGTTGCCAGACTGTTCTCCTGAGTCCGTCTCGTCACCACTCGCTCTGCAGTCATTGTACTAAAATGGCGATCTACATCTACAAACATACTCCGCAATCCACCATACGGTGCGTGGCGGGGGGTACCTCATACCACAACTAGCATCTTCTCTCCCTGTTCCACTCCCAAACAGAACGAGGGAAAAATGACTGCCTATATGCCTCTGTACGAGCCCTAATCTCTCTTATCGTACCTTTGTGGTCTTTCCGCGAAATATAAGTTGGCGGCAGTAAAATTGTACTGCAATCAGCCTCAAATGCTGGTTCTCTAAATTTCCTCAGTAGCGATTCACAAAAAAGAACGCCTCCTTTCCTCTAGAGACTCCCACCCGAATGCCTGAAGCATTTCCGTAACACTCACGTGATGATCAAACCTACCAGTAGCAAATCTAGCAGCCCGCCTCTGAATTGCTTCTATGTCCTCCCTCAATCCGACCTGGTAGGGATCCCAAACGCTCGAGCAGTGCTCAAGAATAGGTCGTATTAGTGTTTTATAAACGGTCTCCTGTACAGATGAACCACTTCTTCCAAAAATTCTACCAATGAACCGAAGACGACTATCCGCTTTCCCCACAACTGCCATTGCATGCTTGGCCCACTTCATATCGCTCTGCAATGTTACGCCCAAATATTTAATCGACATGACTGTGTCAAGTGCTACGCTACTAATGGAGTATTCAAACATTACGGGATTCTTTTTCCTATTCATCTGCATTAATTTACATTTATCTATATTTAGAGTTAGCTGTCATTCTTTACACCAATCACAAATCCTGTCCAAGTCGTCTTGTATCCTCCTACAGTCACTCAACGACGACACCTTCCCGTACACCACAGCATCATCAGCAAACAGCCGCACATTGCTATCCACCCTATCCAAAAGATCATTTATGTAGATAGAAAACAACAGCGGACCTACCACACTTCCCTGGGGCACTCCAGATGATACCCTCACCTCCGATAAACACTCACCATCGAGGACAACTTACTGGGTTCTATTACTTAAGAAGTCTTCGAGCCACTCACATAAACACAAACACACAGTCCCCGGCAGAGAAAATCCCCAACCCAGCCGGGCATCGAACCCGGGACCCCGTGATCCCGAGGTAGAGACGCTACCCACTAGACCACGAGCTGTGGACATCACCATTGGGAAACAATTGTTGTACAATAGGATGGATCTGATCAGCCAAAATGAACGCATAATCCTTGGGAGTAATTCGGGGGCCCATGGCTGCCCATGTCATCGCCAAACTCCTACCATATGAAGAAAGGCTAACCGGCCATTGACCTTCTTCTTCTGTGCTGGATGCACACGCATTGCCCGAACTCTTACGGGACTCGGTAAGATTGTCTGCCGCGAGTAATGAGTGTAATGGGCAGAGGCACTGCAAATGTAGTGTGTGGACATTAAGTTGGGAATGTGGGTCTCACGGGGAGCGTGCAAGCGATAAATCCCTGCAGTCGCACTATCATCTGTGCCCTCAATGGCTCAGATGGATAGAACGTCTGCTATGTAAGCAGGAGATCCCGGGTTCGAGTCCTGGTCGGGGCACATATTTTCAACTGTCCCCGTTGATGTATATCAACGCCTGCCGACAGCTTAGGGTCTTGATTTACTTATCATTTCAAACTCCTACCATGTTTCACTATCGGTAGCATCGTGGTAATGGGAGTAAGCCAGGGGTAAAATCGGTCAGAAATTGGAAATAGTGTGAAACAAGAGTCATCCGAGCAAATGATGTCCTTCCATTGCTTTATAGTTCAAGTTTCATAACTTCAGTGCCACGTTTTCGTATTACGGGCGGTTACATCAGTGATTTGTGGTTTTGGGATCCCAGCTCGCCCTACAATCCTCAGCTTCTGGAGCTCCTTTCGTATTGCTTTGGTGCCGACACGGTTCCCGATTGCGGCACTCAGTTCTGCAGTGACTTTGGCAGCTGTCGGCCCCTCAGTTTTCGTCACAGTCCTCTCCAACGGCCGTCTGTCACAGTCACTCAACGAACACTTTCGTCCGCGTTGTGACGTAGCGGAAGATGTTTTTTCCACTTTCCCTGCGTGTGGTTTAAATCTTCGATACGGTGCCTCCTAAAATATCAAACTCTTCTGCTATCTTGGTTACGGAAGCACCCACCGTATGAGAACAACAATTGACCCACGATCGAATTCACTTTGCTCCGGCGTACGAGTAATGCACTCACTTCTACACAAAACACTGTTATGTTCACAATTGCCTCTTGTAACGTATTGAGGACACTGCACAGGTGGCGTTCATGGTTAAATACAAAAGTGCACGTGCAACTTGGCTCGTATCTTCATTTATGTTAAAATATATATTTTTCGCGGTGTTCCCATATCTTGGTCCAATACTTGTATAATCCTCTGAAAAGCGCAGTGGGAACATAAATGAGTGTGGTTGGTGACGGTTATTTGCGGATTTCATTTTATATTCGTAACATTCACAGTTCGGCTAACCTAAATTGTTCGCATTTAAAGCTACAATAATTAGCGAAAATGGTAATTTATATACTAAATTCAGTCATTTTACAAGTGGTCGATTGAAACTGGTAACTTGCAATGCAAATATTGCGGAAATGGAAAGTGCTATTGATGTGCCGTTTTCACAGAATGCGTTGGTAGTCAGGGGCTCTTATTGCTAGCTAATACACAGATAGTAATAATACTTAGAAAGTGTATGTTTTACACACACACACACACACACATATATATATATATATATATATATATATATATATATATATACTTTTTTAAATGGAACAATGCCTATCGATATTAACAAAGTAAATGTAGGGAAATTAGAATATCAGTGGCGTTTGTTGCAGGATTCTAGTGCGAGTTGTTTAAAAGCTATCGTAGTCGTGCAGTAGCGTTCTCGCTTCCCGAGCCCAGGTTCACGGGTTCGATTCCCGGCGGGGTCAGGGATTTTCTCTGCCTCGTGATGACTGGGTGTTGTGTGATGTCCTTAGGTTAGTTAGGTTTAAGTAGTTCTAAGTTCTAGGGGGCTGATGACCATAGCTGTTAAGTCCCATAGTGCTCAGAGCCATAAAAGCTATCGTATTTTGAAAAGTTTCCAAGTGGACACTTGTTTGTGTCATCCAACCTGCGAAGTTGCTATGTAAGAAGTTGTTATGTTAGCTTACAGTGTGCTTGTGCGTTCCTCGAATGCATTGCAAGTTGCTAGTCAGTTAGTTCAAATGTGTGTGAATTCCTAAGGGACTAAACTGCTTAGGTTATCAGCCCCTAGCCTTACACACTATTTAATCTAACGTTAACTAACTTATGCTAAGAACAACACACACACCCATGCCCGAGGGAGGACTCCAACCCCCTGCGGGAGGGGCCGCGTAGTCCGTGACTTGATGCCTCAAACCGTGCGGCCACTCCGAGGGGCAGTCAGTGTGTCGCAGTCTAAACAGTAGGTCGGGAGTGGACGATGAGATTTACCAATGCAAAAAAATGCCGACATGTTCATGGTGTATGGAGAGTGCAGGAAGAATGCAGTTTGTTCTTGTACGCTGTATGCTGTATATCCCAACAGATGTCGGCAACCATCTCGGCAAGTATTTCTCAACCTCTTCACCCAGTTACATGAAAGTGGTAGTGTAACACCTAGACAACGTAACACAAGGAAACAAGTGACGGCAGAAGAGGGGGGACTTAATGTTCTTGCTGCTGTTGCAATTGATCCGCACTTTAGCTTCTGCGCAATCGCACGAAGAAGCGGCATGAGTCAGGCTAATATCCTCCGCATTCTCCATCGACATAGGTTCCATCCCTGTCACATCTCTCTCCATCAAGAGCTGCATGGAAACGATTACTTAACTTCTGTACATGGACATTAAGACAGAATTGTCCAGATGTATCATGTATCTCGTTTAGTGTAAACGTATGATGTGACTAGCGAATTATCAGCTCATAGACCCGTTTTTCGTACACGGAACACTGAACGTGCACAAGTATCGCAGCCTCCTAACAGAACATCTTCCAAGGATGCTAGAAGACGTTCCTCTGCAGATTAGGAGAAACCTCTGATACTAACATAATTGCTGTCCATCCCACAGTGCACGAGGTACTGCAGCATGTTTTCACGCATGACGTACTACTGCAGTCTGCTTGGGCTTCTTGCTGAAATGCTAGCTCATGTACAGTAATCATTCCACATCAGACTGGAAGCGTGTATTGTCCCTGCCGGAGGTCATTTTGAACACAACCTGCTATGCTCAGTTGTCTCGTTACATAATTAGTATTTGCACTTGTGTAGTTCTCTAGTGCGTACTACCGCAGGTACTGTGCAAGCGTCGGTATGGGAAATATTCAAAATACGATACCTCGTAAACGACTCGCACTGGAATCTTGCTTCTAATGCATCCTGTTTTTAGTTTGATGTCAGTACGCATTGTTCCATTTAAAAAGTGTAAGTTTGCACAAAGAATACATTTTCTCAGTATTATTAGAATCTGTTGTTCGGCTAACAGTGGACTACCAATGCATTCTGTGAAAACCGCACATCAATAGTACTTCCCATTTCTGTAATATTTACGGTGCAAGTTTTAAATGATTCACCCTGTATATTACTTCGCTGTTTACACATAATTACATATAACACACGATTTTTCACAACATATCATGATACACAGTACGTAAGCTCTGGAGATATAATTACCACAGGATTTTACCGTACAGTTGTATGCCATGTATAATCATTCTTAATTGTAAATCAGTGACGTAACACCGGTACTTGGTCCAACACTAGTTTACTTTCTGTTAATAAGATACATAAAGTTTATTATTATGATTAGTTATTTATGAGATGAACAAGAAAAGTCAGCTTACTATTTGTCCGTATATCGCGTCACACTTTACAACTTATTTTCTGAAAAAATTGTTTAGGATTGCAGGGAAAATCTACTCAGATTTGATGCTTTGTAGGTTTCTTGGCAAAGTCCGTATCAATTTGAATTGGAATGTAACAATAACCTAAAAATTATGCACTAGGTTCAAATGGTTCAAATGGCTCTGAGCACTATGGGACTCAACTGCTGTGGTCATCAGTCCCCTAGAACTTAGAACTACTTAAACCTAACTAACCTAAGGACATCACACACATCCATGCCCGAGGCAGGATTCGAACCTGCGACCGTAGCAGTCGCACGGTTCCGGACTGCGCGCCTAGAACCGCGAGACCACCGCGGCCGGCTTATGCACTAGGCAAGAAATAAAGTATCTCATATTAGTTGAAACAAAAGGAAACCAAAATGCGTTTTCACGTGAAGCCTTCAACAGTGATAGCGGCTTTAAACCAAATAATATGCCGTGTGTGCCTTTCCGTATTATTAAATGGCTAACTGGTACACGATCCCTGTTGCAGGTTGCCTATTTAATGGCGTCCGGGGGCAACAAAAGTTTGATTTTCAATATTTCACATAATCAGTGACTGAATGTAACAATTTAAAATGCTGTCGTAATGTACTCATTAAGAGCCAGAATATTATGTTAATGGTTTGAAATAGTAAACAATGTTCAAATGTGTGTGAAATCCTAAGGGACCAAACTGCTGAGGTCGTCGGTCCCTAGACTTACACACTACTTAAACGAACTTATGCTAAGAACAACACACACACACACACACTCACGCCCGATGGATGACTCGAACCTCCGACAGGAGGGATCGCGCAGTCCGTGACATGGCGCCTCTAAGCACGCGGCTGACACAGTTTGATAAGTATTACAGTTGGAAACCGTGTATATGTCTTGAGGCAGGTAGCTAACGGCACACAAGTTACCCAGATTATGGTTCAAATGGTTCAAATGGCTCTGAGCACTATGGGACTCAACTGCTGTGGTCATAAGTCCCCTAGAACTTAGAACTACTTAAACCTAACTAACCTAAGGACAGCACACAACACCCAGCGATCACGAGGCGGAGAAAATCCCTGACCCCGCCGGGAATCGAACCCGGGAACCCGGGCGTGGGAAGCGAGAACGCTACCGCACGACCACGAGACCCAGATTATGTTCACACAGTATTTGAGAATGAGAGCACTTAGCCACTTCCGACAAACTATAAACGTCCGCAGCTTGTGGTCGTGCGGTAGCGTTCTCGCTTCCCGCGCCCGGTTTCCCGGGTTCGATTCCCGGCGGGGTCAGGGATTTTCTCTGCCTCGTGATGACTGGGTGTTGTGTGATGTCCTTAGGTTAGTTAGGTTTAAGTAGTTCTCAGTTCTAGGGGACTGATGACCGTAGATGTTAAGTCCCATAGTGCTCAGAGCCAAACTATAAACATAATTTCAAAATTTTTTCCGAACTCTTTCTCGCTTCCACTATTAACATCAAATATGTAACACATTAACTCATTTGTAATCAAACGTTTGACGCTGGTTTACACATGCGAGTTCGATTGTTTAAAGAATCGGGAGTGGCGGGTTGCCTGGTGTTAACGGAACGCCAATGATGGGTGCGGCGGGAATCCCCTAGGCAGTTAGGCAACCTCTCAAAATTAATTGCGTAATACATTTGAGGAGCAGAATTCCACAGGATGAAGAGACTAACAAGAGGCCACGACGTTCGGATCTTGATCAAACTTTGTACACTTTTAATAGTCCATTAGGACAACATAATGTGTAAGTGGTAAGGCGTGCTACTTAGGCGATTTCGAGAAAATCGCAAAAGTTTCACACGTCAGTGACGTACCTGTGCGTTGCGACCGTGAGCCTGAGCTGACAAAGGTCGTTCAAGCTCCGTAATCGGTCGGTCAAATGGCTCTGAGCACTATGGGAATTAACATCTGAGATCACCAGTCCTCTAGAACTAACCTAAGGACGTCACACACATCCATTGATTCGAACCTGCGACCGTAGCGGTCGCGCGGTTCCAGACTGAAGCGCCTAGAACCGGGCCACAACGGCCGGCAATCGGTGGGTCGCTGGATCGAGTTCGTTCATTTTTATTTTTTTCAACACTAGGCATATTATATTGTATATATTACACTCGAAAGGTAATATGATGAGAAGACACATGTATTTGCATGAACTTATGAATTTCCATTGTTATTTGGCTGTTTATTAATTGTTATTACTACAACCAATATTATGCGACTTTTATTTCTATAGGCAAGCTAAAAACTTTATTAAGTGCATTCTGAATTGTTTCATGTTTGATTGACAACGAACGAGAAATTAATTCTCGTGAAGATACTATTAAAATACATTTAATCCTACATCGCCAGTTCTTGGCATCATTGTTTACGAAATTGTTGCGTTATGTATGGTTTCACCCAAATTGCCATAAGAAAGAAAATTTTTCAAAATGTCAGTGAGCTTTGTTTTTACTTACAAACTCTGAAGATTCTTTGTGCAAGCGGAAATCTGCATTCATTCGATGTAGTAGATGAGGTTTTAATTCATGTTTTCCATGTCTCCATCAAAAATATCATCCTGCAATTTATAATGTTGAAAGCACATCCAACGATTAATCGTATATTATACTCATATCCTGACATATTGTAATGTTTGATTTGGTCTTTCCACGCCTGTCCCTCGTCCTTGAAAGCTGTGTCTGTAGATCGAAGCGTCCATGTGCAAAGCAGTTCTTGGTACCCTGCCCGACTGCTAGTATAAGGTATTTCGGAAATTCCGACAGGCATACATTTTTAGGAGAACTTATGAGTTTCGTCATTTACTTTTCGATGGAATATTTGTTGTGAAAATAAAAGTTAGCAAAGAACCAAATAACATTTCAAATTCAATAAACGTTCGTGCAAATACACGCGTCTTTTCATCATATTACCTTTCAAATGTAATATGTGTGAAAGAATATGACTAGCGTTTAAAAAAAATATAAATTTAAAAAAAAACGTGATCGGGACTTGACCGATCATTGAGCTAGAACGCTAACCACATGACCGCCACCACCTCGTGTTACGGAGTGCAATGCACAAGTACATCACCGAAGCGATTGTCTCGTCTATGTAGTACGCCTTACACTTTCACATTATGCTGTCCTAATGGACTACTAAAGGTTTACAAAGTTTCTAGTAAATCCGAGATCTAAGCATCGTAGTCACCCCTTGGAAGTCTATTTACTTGAAGCTAAATCAGTTTAATGATTCTGTCATGATCAATCAGAATTTGTGCTGGACGAGGAATAGAACCCAAATCATCTGCTTAGATCGAGTATTTTCATTGTATCCTTCCATTTGGTTCCATCTCTTTCGGCGCGTTTCGTTCCGATTATGCATTTCCCAGTGGGTCGGTGGGTTCAGTGGAGAGCGGAGAGGGGGGGGGGGGGGGAGCCACGGTCGTCCGTCATGTTCGTTCCTCTGCCGCTGGAAAACCCTCATTTATTCAGCTGGCGAACATTCGAGGAAAACAGAAGTGACTGAGAAAGTTAAGCTCTGTCGTAGAAGCTCTCTCGAATTACCTAGGAGGTTAAGATGACTGGTTACGATGAGAAGGATTTGAATCTCGATCTGGCATAAATTTTCGCTCGTTTATTTTGATTTCGATCCCACTGATATTATATATGAAATTCAGTGAATTTAATGCTATTAATGTATGTCAGTTTATTATACAACGTTAATGCTTCAGCATGTCATGATGCTTGGCATTTTCCTGTAAATTGGTTACGTTTAGTAATATTATGTCTCCAAGCTCGTCGTCAAATATGTGATGTCTATAAAACCTGCGTACTCGGATCGCTAGACAATTCAAACAAGTCGTATAAATGAGTTTTACAACAAAAAAAAGTAAATGATAATACTTAACTTTGACAACTACAAAGATGTGTCGCAAGCAAAGGGCGACATACAAAACAAGCAATCTTCTTCAGTATAGACAATTCCAAGTCTGTGCTAGATATAGAGGACAAGTGAAATAAGTTGAGTTCACAGTGCTATACAAGTGCCTAATCTTGAAGCTGCTATTCAATTGGAGCGTCGCCAGTCGGTCGTGACGCTTATGTCCTCTTCACATAGGGGCCGCTGCAGACGCGTTGTCGTCCTGGAGAGGGGTCGGTCAGCGTGCGATTGGCTGACGTCTTCTTACAGCCATCTCTTCTCATCGTTCCCGCGTGGCGTGCCGGCACTTGACTTTGCGCCTAACAAGTAACTTGAACCAATCAGAAGCAAAGGAAATATTCTAAATAGCTCGTATATACGGTAATCAGGTGATTAAACTTCACAACTGAGTATATGCAACATGCCACACCTCTTTTTCCTGGCGTCCTTCCAAAACTTCCGGGACGTTGCTGATGAGCGTCTGCTTGTCACCGATCTGGAATTTGTTGATGTAGCCAGATGCCTTTTTTTGTCATTCATTACGTGAGGTGGTACTACAACTTGTAATAATTAAGGTCATAGAGTTTTTTTTTTTAGAAAAGAGAATATACTATATCAAATAAAGTAAATGAAATGAAATTAGTATAAATACGTAGCTGAAGAACACAAGTTCAAGTTTTCGTGGATGTCTCGGAAAAACTTCAGAATGTTGTCAGTTTCTTGTCGTGCACCCTAACATGAGGAATTACATTACATTTAATCTACTCGGTGCCAACCGGGGTTAAGCGTCCTAGTACTACCATATTCTCTGTTTGCCCGTGTAGCTTGTCGCTAATCCTACTTTAATATGAAATTCCACACACTTGAGTGCATTTTAAATGTTTTATAGTATATTTCTGAGACATAGATAGAAAACTAACTAGGCATTCGCTTAACCATGTGGCGGAAACGTTATGGATGTGATGTAAGTACTTGTGTGTGTGTGTGTGTGTGTGTGTGTGTGTGTGTGTGTGTGTGTGTGTGTGTGTGTGTGTGTGTGTGTGTGCGCGCGCGCGCACGCGATTCTGCGTGTACCCGCTTACGGCGCTCAACAACATGGTTATTAACTGCTTGTGTCCGACGTTAGTGAAACTAAGTGTCAGGACGTATTTTGTAACCAACCACTCCCACTAGGAGTCAATGCTCTTCTAATTTAGTGGTCATGTCACTATCAGTCTAGAGCTTACAGTGGGCCGTGAAAAACATGGAAAGAAAGGATACAAAGCGCTTCAGGAATGCTAGAAATTATGACAGAAGGAGTAAAAAATGAAGAAGGGATAAACAGACTAAAAGAAAGAAGTCTCTTGAACTTCTTTCCCCGAAAAAAAGAAAGTTAGACACACATGTGCTAAGGCACCTACAAAAATTTAACTTGGCAATGGAAGCAGCAGTAAACGGGAAAATGTGAAGGGTAGACAAAACCTGGAATATTTCAAACACAGTATTCAGGATTATGAGTGTTTTTATCAAAACGAACACGTAAAAAGGCGGAGAACGTTAGCAAAGCAATTGAAAAACCAATGCCTTAAGAGAAATGTGTATCTAAATAATTTGTTGCTCTATGTTTTAGCGAAATGTTCTCTAATTAATTATTTCCATTATAGTGTAATTTATTCCCGCAAACGTTTCGGTTCGCTGGGATATGTACTTAATAAGCAAATAAACAGACTTTTTTTTTATTTCGAAGGATTTCAACCTTCACTCCAGTGGAGTTGACCCGCGGCCCGCTTCGAATGCCGATGCTGTTTCCTATCAGCTTTGTCCCTTTATTATAGTGCGTTTGTGCATTGTGTCTCCATATGTTTTATATTATACTGGCAATGACCCCAGTTGGAAAGGTGTTTCTTAATTTGCCTGTTTTATGTTCAAGATATTTCATACTTCGTACGCCAGTGTCTGACTCTGAGCACTATGGGACTCAACATCTGAGGTCGTCAGTCCCCTAGAACTTAGAAGTACTTAAACCTAACTAACCTAAGGACATCACACACACCCATGCCCGAGGCAGGATTCGAACCTGCCACCGTAGCGGTGGCGCGGTTCCAGACTGAAGAGCCTAGAACCGTTCGGCCACACCGGCCGGCACGCCAGTGTCTCCCATACTAATTTATTAGTTACTGTAGTGGCGTTTCGCCCTCTTATTATAATATTTGAATGTAAATTTTCTTGGTCTGACGTAGTAGCTAGTTTCTAGGAGAATTGTTTAATGTACTGTACCATAGGTAGCCATTTGTCCATTTGCAGGACTATTTCCTGTCACATTTTGTTTACAATTTACGTTGCGCTAAGCAATTTTGAGGCAGCTTGTCTCTAGCGCTTGCGCTCGTGCATGCGCTTGGCCGCTGACCGAGCCTCGTCGCGGAACTGCTCGCGACGCCTACTTTCCTTGTTGCTTACGTGTGACTCTCATTCCTGCCCCGGCGTAGCTCCGTCTACGTTTACCTTGTTGTTTGTAGTATTGACAGACATAATCAAAGATTATGCGTCTTTATTCTGTATTGGTTTTATTCTATGACATGACCAACGTTTGGCCCTCAAAATAATTTAATTTTTGTAACCATCACGATTATCCTTAATATGAAATAATTAGATTGAAGATGTATTTCAATTTTTAATATAGGTCCGTATGGGTTAATTTATAGGTTCTGAAGAAGATACTATTATTGGCATCGAAACCTTGGTAAACTAAAAAAAACTGAAGGCTGAATTTCATACTGTCTAAACAATTCACGGTTGCTGAAGCGCTGCATTATGTTAAAGATTTGTAGACTTGAAGATGCTGTAGAAGATCTAGCCAAGCATGACACACGACCCGTCCTCACAGCTTTATTTCCGAAAGTACATCATCTGCCACCTTTCATTCAAGATGTACTACTTGAAATTAGTGCTTAAGATAATAATTCAGAAGGGGAAATGACTGTGTTTCGTACTCAGCGAAAACTGGATCCTGCGCAATGATTAAGAGGTGGTCGATTCCCTCTACCAGCGCATCCCCATGCGCTAAAGTCGACAAGACGCGATACATTAATCTTTCTTCGGTTTACAACCGCACCACAAAACAGAATCGTATCCTACAACAACAGCCAACGGTATTTTTTCAGTTGTCGTGCCATGCGTTGCGTGTGGTGACTGCACCAAATCGAAAATCGTGTGCCACAGTAAGAGAGACCGGAGCCACAACTCTCGCCTGACTTTTACGGTAAGCACGAGCCCGTCACCCCAACCGCAGAGACCGGCTGAGCAGCAAAACAGGAAGCACCCGTGGGATGACGCCGGGCCGGCCACGTACACGCAACAGCCTCAGCGGAAGAGCTCACGTCCTCTCAGGAACATGAGATCACAGCGCCAATATCGGGTTCCACGTCTTTTGCGTACAATGGGAAACCGTAGTACTGCAGGCCTAGCTGGCGAAATCGTACTGTCGCTTCTCCTCTTATTCTACCCGCTTCCGTAGTCGAGGTCGCTGACTTACGCTTGTGCGGTAGCGCTCGTCTCGGAGGTAGACGTTTCTAACTCCAATGGTGGAAGAAATATTCACCGCTGGTGTGCAGCAAGAAGGAAACTTCCCTTTCAGTCCATCCCTGAACTTTCGTAGCGTGAATCGAAATGTCTCATTTCAGATTCTCACCAATGATAGCTTTGTCAGGAAGAGGGCATGTAAGCTGCGGTAAATGCCACAAATATGGCTGCTAGTAGATTACGTGTACAATTTTCGTGAAAGAAAATGCTTTCAGGGACGATTTCTACAAATCAGAGGATGATCTCCATAACTACGACTCAGGTACAGATCCTGAATATGTCCCTGGAAGCAAATGCGCTTCAAAAGTTGTTGCTAATCAGGTAAATCAGGTAAATACGAATAATTCTTCCAGCAAGTAAACAATGTTGTGTCAGTTACCACTGTTTACGTGAATTTATGTGTCAGTATGATGGCGGTAATGTCAAGGAAATCCTTGACACTGGACTGAACTATAGATTTTTTTTTGAGGTTGTTATACTTCCTTATTGACCAGCAGGGATAGGCGTGGGTGTTAAACTGCCGCTTCCGGGGCGGAGAGGTGCGCCGGCCGAATCCACCCGACGGATTGACGGCGAAGGTCGGTTTGTCGGCCAGACTGGATCCGGTTTTTGGGCGGTTTCCCTCGTCCCACTAGATGAATACCGGGTTAGTACCCAAGTCCTGGTTCAGTTGCACGGTTCGCATACATTTACAAAACTATCCCTGCTTCTCACTAATTATACTACACACAGGCAGCTGGGGTCACATATTGCCGGCCGGTGTGGCCGAGCGGTTATAGGCGCTTCAGTCTGGAACCGCGAGACCGCTACGGTCGCAAGTTCGAATCCTGCCTCGGGCATGGATGTGTGTGATGTCCTTAGGTTAGTTAGGTTTAAGTAGTGCTAAGTTCTAGGGGACTGATGACCTCAGATGTGAAGCCTCATACTGTTCAGGGCCATTTTAACCATTTGGGTCACATATTCCGTCCCGGACAGGGGACGGGGAGGGGGGGGAGGGGTGAATTAGTCTCGCTAATGGGGATATTATGGTTGCATCAGCGTTCCGATTTCGCGAATCTGTGAAAACGGTGCATTCGCCAGTCAACGTTATTGCAGCACTGTAGGCCTGCTCCTTCCCCATGTACGTCTTTTCAAATGAGCATTCGCCCTGACAATGTGCGACGGCATCGACCATTGCAGGTGAAGGAGCTATTGGAACGAAAGGATATTCGGGAATCGGCTGGCCTACCCGTTACGCCGACTTAAACTCTATCAAGCAAGTGTGCGTTGCGTTGGGGAAAGGAACTGCAATGCGTCAACAAGCCACCAAGACCAGCCAGCAGCTGTCCTCATCAAGCTTGTGGCCACCATGAAAGTACTTTGCAGAGCATACTCTGCCGTCCGAGGTGATCAAATAGCCTGTTAAGAACCATGTCCCGCCTTTTGAAATGTCCACCTAGATCGCAGTGACTTCAGAGTAATTATTGTCTTTGAATAAAAGTGTCATTTTGTTCGCCTTATTGCGTATTCGTTCCAGTTACATTCTGTACTATACTGCTGCAGTTCTTTCTACCTATGGTCAAAGTTCCATCGAGCTATGTTACTTGTCAGTGACACATTAGGCGGAAGTTGCTTTACTTTTGCATGCTATTGTACTTCGCGGACGCGGTAGATCACTACCAATCTCAGAACACACAAATCAGCAATACTCTCAAACCAATAGCTCTGTTAGAAAGACCCAACGACTACGACACCCAGGAGGGCTGCCGATCGAATTTTTTTTATTTATTTAGACAATGAGTGCAACAATGGACACTTCAAGCCCCGTTTACACGGTAACGAACACGAGCGAACGCGCAACAGCGAACGAGAATTCTCTGTTGTATAAACGCTAGGCGCGAGTGGGCAAACGGCACTCGCTCGTGTTCGGTTCGCATTCGATTGTTTGCTCGTGTTCTGCTGCTTGTCGATCTTTTAGTGAAAGGCTTGTCTACTTCTGTTGTTGACACGAGTTCCGCGAGCGATGGAGTGGTATGAAGAGAAAATAAACCAGGGAAAAAAGGCACCTATAGCAGAACAAAAAATGCGAATGTACTATTTATTAAAAGATTGCAACTGAAAATTGTCCAACTGCCTCATTCTACCTACCTCAGCAACTGAATTTTTTTTACAAAACTGTTGGCATAGGAACATATTCGCTATCTTTTTAACATGCAACTCGCCTCTCAGTTCCACAAGCCCCCCCTGACTGTAACTCGCTCACGCCCAATAGTCCATCGCTGTGAGTCACTCATACCGATCCACTCCTACTTACCCATTCTCACTCACTCATTCAGCCCAACTCATTTTCATTTTGTCTCTCTCTATCTGTCACTGTCCCTCTCTCACACCCACAGTCTCTTTCGTTTTGTCCTGCTAATAGTGTCTCCTCTCAGTGTCACTGTCCCTCTTGATCTCTCTTACTGCATCTTTCTCATTCATTCCTTCCCATTGCTGCTCCCTCTTCTCACTGTCTCTCTCTCTTCGTCGTTGTCATTGTCATAGACTGTCTCTCATTGTCGCTGGCTGTCACTCGCTTTCACTGTCGCCTTCTCTTTATTCCTCTCTCACTGACACTGCCTCCTTTTCCGTTCACTATTCTGTCACTGTCAACTATGTTCTATTGCCGCTGTGTCTCTCTCTTCCTCCGACACTGTCATTGTCTTCTTCGCTCCTTCTCCACAACAACGACTGCCTACTATCTTCCAGTATTTATTACTTTCCCATCTCTTTCCCACTACAATTATCTACTTCTCTCTCTGCATAAAAAAGCGCGAATATGTTCCTATGTCACAAATTTTTGGGAAGATTTTTAAAGGTGCTGAGGAAGGTAGAATGAGGCAGCTGGCACACCACTTTTCAGAGTCTTTTAAACTGCAAGATTTTCGCCTTTTTTGTGCCCTGATAGAAGCATTTTTCCGCTAGTTCCCTACAGTATTGCACGTCAATATATGAAAAGAACTTTATGGTCAGCAAAATTTTGATAGTTTGCTTATGTGAAACTGAAGTCAGGCAAAACCATTTTTACACCTCAGACTGGATTTTACGAGCACAAAATTTTGCGTGTGCTTCATTACTACAACTTTCCAGAATCTTTATGATGATAACAGACATTGCACACCATGTTTTTCCATGCTACGTCACTTTATGAGCAACGTTTTCGGCTCATGGCGCATTTTACATGCATATTTAACGTCTACTTGTAGGATAGCTTTAAATCTCAATGTCTCGGAAACGAATACAGATATTAAGAAAAATTTTAAGGTTGCTCGAGATCGGTATCTTAGGAACATATCGTAAAAATTACAGTAATTTGCTGTGGATAGCTGTATTGGAATCCGCGGCTCTGTTTTGGTACCCAGAAACCATGTTTTTGGTTTTCTCGATAACGGGTGATAAATAGGAAGGTGGCATTTCTAGACAAATTCCTAGAAAATATACTGTTGAAATTTGAGGAATTTGTTGCCGTTAGTTATTTAGATATCTGCTGACGGTGATAAAATTCTGAGAAACGCTTTTTTTGGGGGGGTTTTCTCAGGAACCACCCATGAATTAAATGGTGCCCCTTAAGGCACACCGTGGACCACAAATAATGCAAAAAGAACTGACCGATTTGCCTCAATTGCCTAAGTAGGAGGAAATGTGCATTATTCATATTTTGACCCCGTACTGTTGGATAGTGACTCTAAGACGATCCTTGTGTTGGATATATAAATGGTCCCCAGCCCAAGGGCTATCCAAAACCCTTGTTGACCCCTCCTTTGTACTACCAATAGAACTCGAGGTATGAGCCATGGAAAAATCCCGTTTTTATGCGCGGCGTTTTGGAACATAATGGTAGCGCATCTGGTCGCGCGCATACTGATTGCTGATAGAAGCATAAATCCTAAGTCCTTCTGAGATCCAAGAGATACAAATGCCTTAGGAAAATAAATATCATTGACAGAAAATTACCGAAGCACTCAAAGGTCCTGCTGCGGACGACAGATTAATTAGATATTCGTATCAGGCAGGAAGGGAATGAGTAAACACACGTTTTGTAATTATTTTATTAAAAAGAAAAAGCACAACAAATTTGCTTGAAAGGTAATAAGTGCGAATGTTATATTTTCCTATTTCGCTGATTAAAATTAAAAATGTACGAAAGACCTGATTCTTCTCGTGGCATATGTCCGCGGTATCTCTAATTATATGGCTGATGTATCACTCTTATGTTTGAAATTTTTGTTGATTAATAAACATGGTTTACCCGGGATCCCGCTATCTGCCCTCTGACAAATTATATCATAGATTAACCAATGTCAGAGGTCGTATGCGTATTTCGCATTTCATTAATCATATTTTACAGACTTTATCTTTCTTACATGTAATTTAATAAAATCCTTGAAGTGGTTCGCATATGTCACTGCAAACATCAGAAACGATCCGATACATAGGAGCTACTGAAATGGGAAACAATCTTATTGGAAATGTCTCCGCACGCTAATAACCACAGTGTAATGCTAGCATTTCTTCAGGTTGTGTTCGTCGTCAGTGATTAGTGTCCTGCTTTTAAATTTCCTCCAAGTTGTACGGAGAAGACAGCGAAAAGCGTCAACCGAGATATGTGCGAAGTTTTGGACTAATGCTGAGGAAAGCTAGAGCTGCAATTCAGTGTTAAATGCGGTACTTCCACGAATTTCATGGTTACGCACAAACTGAGACACACAGATTCTCTCCCTCTCCTATGCCATTTTGCTTGTTCGTCAGAAACAGTGCGCTCGCTATATAAAACATACCTATTTGAGTATTAAAGTTTCTTATTGTGGCTCTAACAACACGGGATGCCCAGGAGGAGTGATCAGTATCCAGTGATGTGACAGGAACGAAGCATAAAAGGCTAGCAAACATAGACTCTAAAATGCGTACCTTAAGAGCTATGAGCACTTCTTCATCTTAGCTACTGTGAAACATACCTCTTCTGCTGTAAGCTCTTTGCTTTCCGTATTTTGAAAGGTGGTATTGTGAACAAACATAAAAAAGTCCAGTAACCATGGCCTCTAAAGAGCATACCTTAAGAGCTATGAGCACTTTTTTTCAGTAGAAGAGATGTATTTCACAGTTACAAAGATGAAATAAATGTTAGTGTCGGTGGTGTTGAAAAACGGCTGAAATCGTTAAAATTGAACGAAGCTCCTGGCCCGATGGAATCCCTGTCACATTCTATACTGTTAGCCCCTCTTCTCACTATATCACAGATCCATAGAACAAAAAGGAGTACCCAGTTCTTGGAAAAAGGCACAGATCACATCCGACTACGTCGATTTGCTGTAGAACCTTAGAACATATTCTGAGCTCAAACACAATGAATTATCTTGAACAGAATAACCTCCTCAATGCCAACCAGCATGGTTTTCGAAAACATCGATCACGTGAAACTCAACTCGCACTTTTCTCACATGACATAGTGAAAGCTTTGGATCAAGGCACTCAGGTAGATGCAGTGTTTCTTGATTTCAGAAAAGCATTTGCCTCAGTACCGCATCTACGCTTATTGTCAAAAGTACGTTCATATGGGCTGTCAAGTGAAATAATTCGTGACTGGATTGAGGACTTTTTGGTAGGGAGGACACATCATGTTATCTTGGATGGAGAGTGATAGATTTAGTAGTTGTTGTATATTAACGACCTTGCAGACAATATTAATAGTAAAATCAGGCTTTTTGCAGATGATGCAGTTATCTATAATGAAGTACTGTCTGAGAGAGGCTGCATATATATTCAGTCAAAAATTGATAATATTTCAACACGGTGCAGAGATTGGCAACTTGTTCCGAATGTTCAGAAATGTGAAATGAACACTTCATAAAACTAAAGCACATAGTATCCTATAACTATAATATCAATGACAACTGTTGGAATCTGCCAACTAGTACAAATACCTGGGTGTTATACTTTGTAGGAATATGAAATGGAATGACCACATAGGTTCAGTCGTGGGTAAACCAGATGGTAGACTTCGATTTATTGGTAGAATACTGGGGAAGTGTAGTCTACAAAAGAGATTGTTTACAAATCACTCCTGCGATCCATCCTAGAATATTGCCCAAATGTGTGGGACCCATACCAGATAGGGCTAACAGAGTATATTGAATGTATACACAGAAGGGCAGCACGAGTGGTCACAGATTTGTTTATTGCATGGGAGAACGTCGCAGAGATACTGAAGGAACGGAAAAGGCAGACTCTTGAAGACAGACGTAAATTATCCCGAGGAAGTCTATTAACAAACTTTCAAGAACCGGCTTTAAATGATTACTCTAGGAATATACTACAACCCCCTACGTATCGCTCACACAGGGAACGTGAGGATAAGATTAGCACAGAGGCACTCGAACGATCATTCTTCTTGCACTCCATACGTGAATGGAACATGAAGAAAACTTAATAACTGGTACAATGAGCCGTAACTTCTGATGATGACGATGTTTGGTTTGTGGGGCGCTCAACTGCGCGGTCATTAGCGCCCGTACAAAGTCCCAATTTTTCCACAGTCCACTTTTTTACACAGTGCAACCAATTGGCTGTCACAAATGACGATGATAATGATGATGAAATGATGAGGACAACACAAACACCCAGTCCCCGGACAGAGAAAAATCCCCAACCCGGCTGGGAATCAAACCCGAGACCTGTGATCCAGAAGCAGCAACGCTAGCCTCTTTTTTTCTGATCTCATATTGTTCGTTAACGTTCGTTGCATTTGTCCGGGCTGGACGTCCCCTGACACATGTTCAAATTCATTGTTGATCCATTCACTCAGTTTTTTTTGTTAAAGAGAGTAGCTAACCCTCAGACCCAACACGCTGAGCTACCGTGCGGGCATCCACTAGACCACGAGCTGCGGACGCCGTATCTTCTGCCATGCACCTCACGATACTTTACAGAGTGCAGGTGTAGAAGAACAAGTGCTCAAAGCTCTTACTGTATGCACCTCAGAGCCCATGTTTACTGTACATTTTTTCTTGTTTTGGTCCATACTACCACTTCTCAAAATATGGAAAGCAAAAAGCCTGCAATACAAGAGATCAGTTTCCCGGTATCGAAGATGAACAAGTGCTCGTAGCTCTGAAGGTATGCATTTTAGAGCCCATGTTTACTAGACTTTTTTGCATCGAATGATCGTTCCTGCAATATCCCCGGTTACTGACTATTCCTCCCTGTGCAGCATTTTATCCAGACAGACAGAAAATATTCTCTCTCTTTGGCTGTATCCCCTTTACTGATTATTAGCGTCAAAAGATAATACCGCAGTGTTCATAGGCTATGTTCATTATCTGGTGCAAACTTCCTTTACATTTAGTATAAACGTTTCTTCACAAATACAAGTGAATTGCAGTGAAGAATGGCGAACTGCTTGCGGTACGGTTAAAGGAGGCTTTAGCTAATTAGTTTCAATAGCCACATGCAGGGAATTCCATTGGCCAATTGGCCATTTACCACTATTGCTAAAACGCTCCAATGCAAGACATTGCTTCCTGATAGCGCTCTTCAAAAGTTTATTTCCAATAACCGCCGAGAAACATTTACTGTTGCAGAAGAATACTTTATGACAAAACTGATGGCTGCTGAAGAAGCATCATATCTACATCTACATAAGCCACAAGTCAGCGTATGGTGCGTGCCGGAGTCTACCTTATACCACTACTAGATATTTACGAGTGTGAGTCAAATGAAAACCTTAAATTTGTAATAACAAATCGAAATTTCGCGCCGCTATTCTGTAAGTTGGTAAGCGTGCTACAAACAGCGTGCACAATAGCCTGTAGGTGGCAGCATAGTGCAGATGCACACATACCGTCGCGGTATCAGTATAAAGATGGCTGCCCCACTTGCGACTTGCACCAGGGAAGAACAGCGTTCTGTTATTCGGTTTTTGCGTAGTTAAGGTGTGAAACCTATTGAAATTCATCGACGAATGAAGGTTCAGTACGGTGATGCATGTTTGTCACAGCAGCAAGTCTACGAATGGAGTAGGAAGTTTGCAAATGGTGTGACTTCAGTGGAAGATGCTCCTCGTCCAGGTCAGGCACAACGAGTTGTGACTCCACAGAACTATGTAGCAGTTGAAGCCATAGTGAAGGAAAACCGCCAAGTGACACTGAATGACATGGCAGCATGTTTACAGGTTAGTCATGGGTCAGCACACCGCAATGTGCATGATGTACTCCAGTTTCACAAAGTGTCTGCAAGATGGGTGCCACGGCAGTTGACTCCTGAAATGAGAGAACGTGTTGATGCTTGTGAAGAACTTCTCCGGCGCTTTGAACGAGAAGGTGATGGCTTCCTTGCAAGAATCGTTACTGGGGATGAAACCTGGATTCACTTCCCCCAACCGGAAACGAAGAGAGCGAGCAAGGAATGGCGCCATTCCTCATCACCAAAAGCAAAGAAGTTTCGAACAGAACCATCAGCAGGGAAGGTTATGCTGACTCTCTTTTGGGACGAAAAAGGCGTCATTTTGGAGCATTACATGCCTAGAGGTACCACTGTCAGCAGTGCATCATACACAGATCTCCTAAAACAATTATCTGCGGCCTGCAGTCAAATCAAAGCGACGTGGATTGCTGTCAGCCGGTGTCCTTTTACAACATGACAATGCAAGGCCCCACACTGACCGTACAACAGTTGCAACAATCACATACCTGCACTTTAAGTGTCTCCCTCATCCACCATACTCACCAGACCTTGCCCCAAGTGATTTCCATATGTTTCGACCACTCAAAGACGCAACGGGAGGAAAGAAGTTCCGTTCTGATGAAGAGGTACGACACGCTGTGCATGAGTGGTTTCTTTTTTTTTTCTAAAGGAATTTATGCACTTTGTAAGCGCTGGAGTACTTGCATTGAGCTTAGGGGAGATTATGTTGAAAAGTGATACAGCTTTGTACCACTTCTGTACAATAAGTAATATTTAAAAAATATTTAAGGTTTTCATTTGACTCACACTCGCATTTCCTTCCCTGTCCTACTCGTAAACAGAGCGAGAAAACAAGATCGTCAATGTTGCTCCGTACGAGTACTATTTCTCTTATCTTCGTAGCTCTTACGCGAAACGTACGTTGGCGGCAGGAGAATCGTTCTACAGTTAGCTTCAAGTGCCGTTTCTCTAAGTTTTCTCAACAGTGTTCCGCGAAAAGAACGTCGTCTTCCCTGTAGGGATTCCCATTTGAGTTCCCGAAGCATCTCCGTAATACACGCTTATTGATCGAAGCTACCTGTAACAAATCTGGCGACCCTTCTCTGATTTGCTTCGATGTCTCACTTTAATCTGACCAGGTGGTGATCCCACACACTCGAGCGTTACTCAAGAATTCGTCACTCTAGTGCTCTATACGCGGTCTCCTTTACAGATGAACCACTCTTTCCGAAAACTCTCCCAATAAAACGAAGTCGTCCATTCGCCTTCCCTACTGCCGTCCTGACGTGCTCGTTCCACTTCATATCGCTTTGTACCTTTACGCCTGACACATAACCGACGTAACTATGCCAAGCAGCACACTAATAACGCTGTACTCGAACATTATAGAATAGTTTTTGCCATGCGTCTGCATTAACTTACATTTTTACAATTTTGTATTCTCCTGTAGTCACTCAACGACACCCCTGGATCATCAGTAAACAGGCACAGATTGCTGGTCACCCTGTCCTTCAGGTCATTTATGTATATAGAGAATAAGAGTGGTCCTATCACACTTCCTAGGGCACTCTTGACAGTACCCTAGTCTCCGTAGCTTCCTGGCAGATCAAAATTGTATGCCGGACCGAGACTCGAACTCACGACCTTTTGCCTTTCGCTGAGCTACCTAAGCACGACTTATGACCTGTCCTCACAGCTTTACCTCCGCCCGTACCTTGTTCCTACCTTACAGACGTCACCGAAGCCAAAGGTCCCGAGTTCGAGTTTCCGTCCGGCACACAGTTTTGATCTGACAGGAAGTTTCATATCAAGGCACTCCCCTGCAGAGTGAAAATTTCATTCCGGTCCCTTGTCTCTGATGAAAACATGCCGTGAAGAACAGCGTACAGAATTCTATTACTTAACAAGTCTTCGAGCCACTCGCATACCTGGGAACCTATTTCAGAAGCTCGTACCTTCGTCAACAGTCTGGAGTGGGGCACCGTGTCAAACGATTCCCGAATATCTGTTGCCCTTCGTCCATAGCTCGCAGGATATTAGGTGAGAAAAGAGCAAACTGAGTTTAGAGCGGTGCTTTCTAAACCCCTGCTAATTTTTGTAGACGGGAGCTTTTTTCCTTCTCACCGAAACTTATTACCTTCGGACTGAGAATATGTTCAAGAATTCTGCAGTAAACCGATGCTAATGGTATTGGTCTGTAATTTGCGGGTCCGTTTTTTTACCCTTCTTATACACAGGCGTCACTTGCGCTTTTTGCCAGTCACAGGACGGGCACAGTGTGTTCTGTTTCGTTCGCGATGAGTAGTGCTCATATCTCGAACGTGTTGCTTACTGCGGCGGGACGGTACGGTCTGTATCCGCAAGGACCGTAAAAAATTCAGCCAAGTGGTATTTCCGGAGCTCGTTTCCGCAGGCGGCCGGCGCACATTTGCTCAAGGCCGGGTCGGTAGCCTGCGGCTGAGCCCCTACAGTCAGGTGGTCAAGCCGCAGCTGGCGGGCGGCGGCTATCTGCTTGCCGCAGGTGCTCCCCGCACCTGGCCCCAGGAACACAAGCGCCGGCAGGCGTGCTGCTGAGGCAGCGGCAACAACAATAAGGGCACGCGGGTATTGGATCCCAGCTGGCTCCATCCCGTAGACTGCGAGGAACATAAAGTGCACGGCGGCCAACAGTACTCTCGTTTATAAGAACCTCGCAAAAACAACCTACTGCGTACTGAGACAGCACCTAGCGAGCCAGGCAGGTGAGACAGATCCGGATCGAATCCGAACGCTACGCTGAAGATTGTTCAATATTTATTGACGAAACTAGTTTGTCAGACCTTTAATACACTGGCTGGTACGAAAAACGCAATACCCAATAAACGATGTGTAATCATTGTGTAATTTCCTATTTAATCAAAGTGAAGCATTTCAAGCAATTTTTTGAAATGTGGTATATCGAATGTTTTTCCAGCTCTTGTAGGACTGTTGTGCCCTGAAACGTTCCCCTTTCAATTGTACGTGTTTGTAGGATCTTTTTATGATTGCTGTACTCAGCTTTCTGCAGTAAACATGCCAGTAAGCCCTGAACATGCTGCTGGCCGGGGTGGCCGACCGGTTCTAGGTGCTACAGTTTGGAACCGCGCGATCGCTACGGTCGCAGGTTCGAATCCTGCCTCGGGCATGGATGTCTGTGCCGTCCTTAGGTTAGTTAAGTTTAAATAGTTCTAAGTTCTAGGGGACTGATGACCTCAGTAGTTAAGTCCCATAGTAATCAGAGCAATTTGAACCATTTTTTGAACCTGAACAAGCTGCGAAAGCTGTTGCTTTGGTGGAAGATGTGTGCAGCTTGCATTATGTTGCAGAAGTGTTGAGGACTACACGTTCCACGATTTCCAGAGCCGTACGTAAATACTAGAAAATGGTTCAAATGGCTCTGAGCACTATGGGACTTAACATCTGTGGTCATCAGTCCCCTAGAACTTAGAACAACTTAAACCTAACTAACCTACGGACATCACACACATCCATGCCCGAGGCAGGATTCGAACCTGCGACCGGAGCGGTCACGCGGTTCCAGACTGAAGCGCCTAGACCGCACGGCCACACTGGCCGGCTAAGTACTACAGATGCGTCGTTCGTGAACTAACGGGTCCAAAGGAACGGTTCACCAAGATGAACGGGACGAGCCAGGAACGAATTCTGAGGAACGGTCTCTCATAGTTCACTTCGGTCGTGGCTTTATACTTATACTTCCCGGGAACGGGAAACGGTCGGTCTCGTTCCCGAACGGCACGTCGGCCGGTCTCGTTCCAGCCTCGGTCCCCTTCCCGTCTGTCTCGGTCTCGCTTGGCCGGAATCGTCCTCCTTCGCGTGGCCACTTGCAGACAGTTCCACTGCCGACTGCTCGTAGTTAGTTCAGTATCGAGTTGTTGTTCGTTTCTTTCGCTTCGCACGCCCATTCTAGATCTGTTTCAAATCTTTTTTGACCTCTGAACTTTTGGTTCTTTTCGTTTTCTATTCAGCGTCCACGACCGGTAATTAAAATGTATTTTTTAATTACGTAAATTACATAAAAATTACTTGGTATGTAGTACATGCATCTTTTCAGGTAAAAAAACGGCGTATCAGCTTACTTCACTATTTCGATAAACAGTAGAAGAAATACTTGTGGAAAGGCTAGATTTTTTGTTGTTACACATGCAAAGGATGTCGGCAAGGCACACACGAGTGGCCATTTTGCGTCTTTTTTTGATCCAAGGTAAAAGAGCATGTTCATTGTTGTGGAAGGCAGACCGACTTACAACCGAATGAACCCCGCGCTTCGTAATCGAGTGCATGGTGTCACATTTTGTAAAGAGAATATAACTCCTACAATATTATTTCAGTGGTAGAGGAGGGTGGCGCACGAAAAATCGGCCACGAGTACTAGACTGCTCATTGTCGCTTACCAATCGTCATCTGTTGTTTCGAAGTTGTTTGCATTAGCTTATTTGTTATTTCTTCACTGCCTAATTATTACGTGTTTATCTATTCTGCTCGTAGCGGTCAATAAATCGTGCGTAATTGGCGAGCAGTCTGTACTCGGGGCCGGTTTTTCGTGCGCCACGTTATATTATTTCACTGCGATCAGCAACATAACGCTGCCGTTGGCTAAACGAGATGTTTGCAGAATCATGAAAATTGCAAGTGTGAGAATTCTTTAATGAAAAAAAACTCTGTACTCTATACTACTAATTTACAATTTTTCATAAGAACCATATACCAAGCACAATGAACGGTGTCGAGTAAAAATGAACGGTTCCCAAAAAAGAGCGATCACCAGTGAACTAGTTCCGAAGGATGAACGACTTTGCCCATCTGTAGTAGGTACAGGGAAACTGGAGGCTTTGCAAGGAGACAAGTAACAGGCCCGAGAAGAGCAACACTGGAGAGAGATGACCACTTCTTACAACTTCAAGTTCTCCGCAACCTTTACACTACCGCTACTGAAGCACGAAATCGACACCACCACATTCGAAGAAGCCTGGAAGAAGCAAGACTTCAGTCCAGAAGACCTGGTACAGGTCCAGAACTCACCAGAGAGCATTGCAAGCTCGGCTACGTTTCACAAGGAAACATCTTGGTCCGCAGCTCGTGGTCGTGCGGTAGCGTTCTGGCCTCCCACGCCCGGGTTCCCGGGTTCGATTCCCGGCGGGGTCAGGGATTTTCTCTGCCTCGTGATGACTGGGTGTTGTGTGATGTCCTTAGGTTAGTTAGGTTTAAGTAGTTCTAAGTTCTAGGGGACTGATGACCATAGATGTTAAGTCCCATAGTGCTCAGAGCCATTTTTGAAACATCTTGACAGAACAGTACAGCAATGGATCAGTTGTTGTTCACCGGTGAGTCGCGATTTGGCCTCCAATTACCTGACGGAAGAGAAGGTCTGGAGCAGGCCAGGGGAAAGGTATCACCCTTGCACATTCTCATCCAGGACGCGTTTTCAGGGTGGCTCCTTGATGGTGGGGGCCGGAATCAATGTGGCTGCCTCAGTTGGCGCGCACAACGGTACGTAGAGGATATCCTTCTAGAGCATGCTGTGCCTTTCCCTCTATTTATTGGTGACGATTTTACATCAATGCACGACAATGCACGCCCACATGTTGCGAGAATTCGTGGATGAAACAGTGATTCATGCTATGGTTTGGCCTGCTCTGGGTTGAATTCTCTTGAGCACGTTTGGGATCGTCTGGGGAAAAGGGCCCATCAGCACTTTCCGGAGACCCTGTAGGACCTATAGAATGCCCTCCTGGAAGACTGGGATATGATTCATTAACAGGAGCATGCCAGAAAAGTTGAATGCTGTCATTGGTGCATGATGTCGCAATTTCATCTCCGAGGTCTGTGAAGTAAAGAGTGAAGTGATAACATCAAAACAGACGTGCATTACCTTTATGTGCTTACTCAAAATTTCCTTGAAGTGTGCATCTCTGGCTCAGTTTGTTAAAATTTATTTATAATCGTCATCCTTTTTTCATTGTTAGACACTTAGAGGGGGCCATACCACAACATTCCATCATAAGATAGTGGATTAGTGTCATAAAACTGTCATAAATTTAAAATAAATATTTCTCATTACCTGGCGAGGTAAGCTTAATCTTAACGATTCGAAACCGGTAACGGTACCCTTTGAATAAAGGAACTGAAAGTAAATTTGTGGCTGGTTGCTGTCCCAACACCATCAACATTTATCTTCAAATAACAACCACGGTCTCCAGCCATGTCATCATATGACAAAACTGCATTAATCATACCTCGCGAGGTAATGAGGAATGTACATGCTTTCAAGAAACATAAAATTAAGGAAAGCATGTAAACCGTCTGAAAATGAATTATAACGATTTGAAACCGGTAACGGTACCCTTTGAATAAAGGAACTGAAAGTAAATTTGTGGCTGGTTGCTGTCCCAACACCATCAACATTTACCTTCAAATAACAGCCACGGTCACTAACCATGTCATCATATGACAAAATTGAATTTAAAATAAATTTCAGTTTTTGTAAGAAATTGAAGTGTTGCGTTTTCCGTGCTGGTCAGTGTATTTTGAACCAACCCACACACCATCAATACTATTGTCAATATCCTCAGTTGGCAACGCGATTTTACAAATGTTTTCCATTGGCAATGGGATTTTACAAAGTTAACATACCGAACACCGCCCCAGAATTCCATGCGAAGAGCTCGGATTTGATTCCCGGCTGGATCGGAGATTCTTGCCTGCTCGGGGAGTGGGTGTTCTGTTATCGTCAGGTTATCCTCATCGACAGGCAAGACGTCGAAGTGGCGTCAACTAAAAAGACTTTCTCCAGGCGACCATTCTATCTGACGAGAGGCTCTTGCCACGCGACATTTCATTTCATATTAGCTGTAATAACAGAAAACAACGAAAAAGAGGAAACTGGTCAGAAAATGGCTGAAAAACAGGAGCGACTTATCGCATGTTACTCTACTGACTCAAATCAGAATCACGTTCCTGAAAGAGTTCATAAACTATTTTCGGAACAAAAATTATTTATGTCGATACGTAACAAAATGGCGAATAAAGTACGTTAGCAACGGGTCGATCATTGTCGACAAGGGATTTGCAGCAACTTCGAGATAACTGGCGACAGACAAGTCATTCGAATGCTTAAAGTTTCGTCCTGTAATATCAGAAAACACAATCACGTGTACTAAAATTCTACGGACACCTGTGAAGCAACTATAGCTGCCTGGCAAGCTTATGTTCAGGCAACATTCTTTCACTTTTTGTGATACTTTTGTGAAACTGACACGCATTTCGAAGTGCAAGCGTTTTTCCAAATTGTTGTGCAATTTATCAACCTACACTATATTTTCGGATTAATAAAGCAAGCAGTGTCATAGCGAATCCTTCGTTGACCATTCTAAAGTGTTATACACGGTAAATCACCTAAAACTTGCACCACAAATATTGCGGAAATAGAAAGTGCTATTGACGTGCTGTTTTCACAGAATGGATTGATAGTCAGAGGCTCGCATTATTAGCCAATCAACAGATTGTAATAATACTTGTAAAGTGTATTTTTTGTGAAAATATGCACTTTTTAGATGGAATAATGCGTATTGGTTTTAATAAACTAAAAGTAGGATAAATCAGAATGTCAGTGATGTTTATTGCAGGATTCTGGTGCAAGTCGTTTACAAGATACTGTATTTTGAAAAGTTCCAAAACCGACACTTATAGAATACCTTGGTAGCACACACTACAGAACTACACAAATGCATACACTACTTAAGTGGATTCTGGCCAGTGACGAGAGAACTGACCATTACAAGTTGTGTTCAACAGTACCGCCGGCAACGGCAATGCACGTTTCCAGTCTGTTATGGAACGACTGCTGCACACGTGCTATCACTATCAGCGGAGATGTCCGAGTAGGACGAGGTAATACGTCGTTGGTATGTCCTCACAGAAATAAGTCTACAGGCGTCAAATCCGGGGAATGGGCCGGCTAGAGTACAGGTTCTCTGCGTCCAATCCAACGATTTAGAAACAACTCGTGAAGACATGCTGGAGTATTTCGTGCGCTATGTGCTGGACAGCCATCATGTTGGTACTACAAGTTACTCCTACTCTACAGAAGAACTTCTTCTAGCATTCATGGAAGATGTTTGTTAGGAGGCTGCAATACTTGTGCGCGCTGAGTGTCCTATGAGCTGATGGTTCACTATCCAACACCACACGTTCCACTCCACGGACGCTGACGTTCCACCTAACGAAGCTAAAGGGGATTGTCAACAACCAACAGTGCATGTTTCGCCCATGATTGGTAAGTGTGACTTCATCTCTAAAGAAAATACATGTTCATGTGGAGTATCCTGTTTTAATGCACATGTACAGAAGTTGATTCTCACTATCGTTTCCACGCAGCTCTCGATGGAGTGAGATGTGATACGGATGGATCCTATGTAGATGGAGAATGCGTAGGACACTTATCTGACTCCTGCAACTCCCTCGAGTGATTGTGCGGAAACTAACGTCCGGATCAACTGCAAGAGCAGCAAGAACATTAACACTACCATTTTCACGAAACTGGTTGAAGGGGCTGATAAATACTGTAATTGTCGAGATGGTTGACATTTATTGGGGTACCTTACCACATACATCGCACAAGAACGAACTGCATTCTTTCTACACTCTCCATACATCCTGAGCAATATACTTTTTTTGCGTTGGTAAATCGTCCATTCACGACCTACTGCTTGGACCGTCACACAACTGACTAGCAAGTCGCAATGCACTCAAGGAATACACAAGCACACTTTAACCAAATACAACAATATCGTACCAAGCAATTAGGCAGGTTCAATGGTACAAGCAAACTTTTCAAAACACGGTATCTCGTAAGTGACTCGCACTACACTCCTGCAACAAGCATAACTGACTTTCTATTTACCTTCCTTTTAGTTTTTTAATGTTAATATGCACTTTTACATTCAAAAGGTGTATGTTTACACAGAATATTATTACCATCTTTTTATTGGGCAACAATGCAAGCCCCTGACTACCAGTCTCTTTTGTGAAAACGGCACATCAATAGCATTTTACATTGCCTCAACATTTGCGGTGTAAGTTTTAGGTGATCCATCTTGTATACAATGATTATCCTTGCTCATTCACATTCATTGTCCATGCTTTTAAATGTATATTTTGTAATGCAATGCATCTTAAAGATAGCACTGGGACAAAGTGTGGCATCTTGCATACACATATTCTTTGTACTTACGCTCAGTGCTTACTTAGCGTAAATGACTGTGAAAGTAGATGCAGCGAAATACCGTGTATGTGTGTCTATAGTGTGCAGAATGAATTTGTCATGGATACCGCGAGGCAATGCAATGTACAGTAAACATCCTTTTCGTTCCATAAGCTTTTCGTTACCAGTAACTAGATTTCCGTTATTTCCACCAGCACCAAGACCATGGCGTCTAGTGCACATGCGCTGATGATTAAGCCTATAGTGTCTTGAAAACAAGTTAATGTTACAAAAAATAAATCGGATCAAAATTAAAAAATGACTGGTTGCTTATTATTTCCTCAACTGAGCAATGTAAACCACAGTTGCTGTTCGCCATTCACAATGGATATAGGAAAAGACTAAATACTTCTTTCCGACAATTGGTATTTGGTTCAGGATCCACTTTTCAATATCACAAACCGCTGCTCGAAAGCAGCAAACAAACCATTTACCTTTTCTTAGGAGCAGCCGGGCATTAATCTTTCTCCAGAATTCAGCAATGACTACAAATTCTCTAAAATTCAGGTAATAGCCTACTGATACTCGAATAAAAGCAGCCGTGTCGCTTGCATAACTCACCAAGATGGTTTATTCTTCCACCTTGGACTAAGGATTGCGGTCATCGCTGAAACAGCCGGTTTTCGGTTTACTAGTTTAAACTTACTGTTAAAACCGCTCAGAATACCGGTTTCTGAAATAGAACACTTTCGGTTTTTTTATTGCTATTATTTGCAAGTAATAAACGTAGACTCCGAACAAAGACTGAAAAAAAATTAATGAAGGTGAAGATGTAGGAGATCTTGATCAATATGGGTTGAGGCTGTGGCAGAAATCGGTCTCTCTCCACCAAAGATGGCGGAGGCGAAGCACACGAGTACAGAAATGGCGTGAGCGGAAGGTCACAAGTTGATGACTTTCCTGCATCGTCCCTTTTGGATGATATTAATTTTTCATCCTGAGTAACCAAAAAATTAGGGGTGCAATTATTATCCCAAGTCTCAAGTCTATAGCATCTCAATGCCCTACCAAGGAACACTGTGGACATTTTGTCCTTATCGTAAGTTCCTCCTCCCGTTGTTATTTTCTTAAAGCAAATAGAGCAGTGTGCTTCATTACTACCGCACTTCGTAAAATACACTATGTGATCAAAAGTATCCTGACACCTGGTTGAAAATGGCTTACAAGTTCGTGGCGCCCTCCATTGGCAATGCTGGAATTCAATATGGTGTTGGCCCATCCTTAGCCTTGATGAGAGCTTCCACTCTCGCGTTTAATCAGGTGCTCGAAGGTTTCTTGAGGAATGGCAGCCCATTCTTCACGGTGCACTGAGGAGAGGTATCTATGTCGGTCAGTGAGGACTGGCACGAAGTCGGCGTTCCAAAACATCCCAAAGATCTATAGGACTCAGGTCAGGACTCTGTGCAGGGCGGTCCATTACAGGGATGTTATTGTCGTGTAACCACTCCGCCAGAGGCCGTGCATTATGAACAGGTGATCGATCGTGTTGAAAGATGCAATCGCCATCTCCGAATTGCTTTTCAACAGTGGGAAGCAAGAAGGTGCTTAAAACATCAATGTAGGCCTGTGCTGTGATAGCGCCACGCAAAACAACAAGGGATGCAACCGCCCTCAATGAAAAACACGACCACACCATAACACCAGCGCCTCCGAATTTTACTGTTGGCACTACACACGCTGACAGATGACGTTCACCGGGCATTCGCCATACCCATACCCTGCCATTGGATCGCAACACTGTATCGTGATTCGTCACCCCACACAACGTTTTCCCACTGCTCAATCGACCAATTTTTACGCTCCTTACACCGAGCGAGGCGTCGTCTGGCATTTACCGGCGTGATGTGTGGCTTATGAGCAGCTGCTCGACCATGAAATTCAGATTTTCTCACTTCCCGTCTATCGTAGTACTTCCAGTGGATCCTGATGCAGTTTCGAATTCCTGAGTGATGGTCTGGATAGATGTCTGCCTATTACACATCACGCCTCTCTTCAACTGTCGGTGGTCTCTGTCAGTCAGCAGACGAGGTCGGCCGGTACGGTTTTGTGCTGTATGTGTCCCTTCACGTGGAAATCTCGCATACAGACGTATGACACAAGTGATACCTAATCCCCAGACAACGTTCGAAGTCCGTGAGTTCCGCGGAGCGCCCCATTCTGCTCTCTCACAATGTCTAATGACTACTGAGGTCGCTAATAAGGATTATCTGGCAGTAGGTGGCAGTACAATGTACCTAGAATGAGAAACGTATGTTTTTGGGGGTGTTCGGATACTTTTCATCACATAGTGTACTTCTAAACTCCGCATAGTGGCAGTCCGCGATACAGACGATGTCCAGGGACGACAGTGAGAAACTACTGTGTAGACCACGTGTACACACCACATACACGCGTGCCGTCTAATAGGCCACGCCATACGGCAACTGGTACGTCATTGAACTTTGTCCATTATGGACGAGGATCACTGCAACTGTGATGAAGAAAGGTTTCTTAAAAAATTACTGCAAGCAGTTGCCTTTTATTTTGTTCTTCAATTTTTATTATACCATTACCAGTTTAGAACCGCCTAGCGATTCATCATCAGATGGTACATATTACTGACTGTTTGCAGGAGTGTGAAAGTCCTGTTTGGCGTTTGGTGCACACAGTGTTCTGGAAAACATAATGGATATTCGTTTTTAATTCATGTTTTCCATTAACGTTAATTTTACTGCACTTCATACACTTAGCCACGTGTAACACGTTCCACATGTTTTACAAAACGTAAAAAAAAAAACAAAGTGGATCGTGTTACCTGTGATTAAGTGTGTGAAGTGCAATAAAATTAACGTCACTGGAAAACATTCATTGTGTTTTCCAGAAAGCTGTGTGCACCAACCACGAAACAACGGATACTAATAACTTTACACAACTCCCACACTGGTGCAAACAGTCAATAATGTGTACCATCCAGTTGATGAATCGCTTGGCGGTTCGAAACCGGCAGTGGGATAATTAAAATTGCAGAACAAAATAAAAGGCGACTGTTTGCAGTAATTTCAGGAAACCTTGGTACCTCATTGGCTCCGCAGTGCTGTACCGATTCTTACCTCATGCGTTTTATGGTAGTTTCTAATTGCCATCGTTGTTGCTGAAATAACACTGACCGTTTTCCCAATATTTCAAAGCAATGGAAATTTTACTAATAAACATTACGCGTTTTTTCAAAAAAATAATTAAAAACAAAAAAATTTAGAATTGCTGATGTGGCAAATAGATATGCTGGTTTTTTACCTAGTTATTATGGAAAAATTAAAGAAAACCCTTGACGACCGAGACCAAAGAAATATCGAAAAACAACAGTTATTCGAAATTAAAATACTGGTATCGGCTTTAACCGGCCTACCTTGGACTCGAAATGCTTGGCTGATTTCTACATATTTTTAATTCTCACATTAAAAATATGTACAATACCGCACTCGTATCTTTCGTTTTTACTTCCATGCTGTCTTACATTCCGAATAGAAGAAACTCGTTTGTTGTTTCTCCAAGAGTTGAGTTATATAGATGTTAATGTCAGTGAGGTTGAAAAACAGCTGAAATCGTTAAAATTATAAAAAGCTCCAGGAGCCGATGTAATCCCACTTAAATACTATACAGAACTACCGACCCGCCCTGACTGCGCATGGGCAGCACTAACAAGGATACCACGTGGCAATTGGATTTTTATTTTATTTTATACTTACTGCATGCAAAGTTCAGAACTCAAATATCTATCTGCCAAGACAGTTCGATGCCACTCTCAAAAGTTCTCGAGAAAATAGACTTTCAGGTTTTCTGTGCGTCTTTAATACCCCGAAGCAGGTTCGATTCTTCGGCTGTCCGCATGGATCTACGGTTTCCTTCCTAACCACGATGGTGGTCTGAGTTCGATTTCCTGATGATGTAAATTTTTAAAGAAAGGTGCATGTTCCATGAGCTTTTCCGTGAAATGTCAAATACATAAAGGCGAAAAAAATTAATTTTCAATGTTTTCTTTTCATTTAGACGGTCTTTATCCAAAATCTATTATAAAAGATCGGTAATAAAGAATTTATTCTTTCAAAGAAAACTGGATTTTTCAGCGCGAAATGTAATTTTTCATAAAAATGACAATTAGATATGTGCTAATTAGCGTTTATTTGATGAGTTTTATATTTAAATGATGTGGGTATTCGTACGGATTGTGAATGGAAAAAAATGAAAAATTAATGACCAAACGGGACTTGAGCCTGTGACCGAGTCTCGAGTGCTACTGACTTTTTCCCATCATTATGTATTTTATGCATCACGTAAATGCTCGTAAAACGTGCATGTTTCTTTAAAAATCTGCGTCGGTGGGGAATCGAACGCGTACCCCTGCAATGCGGACGAACATTCTGTGACAGAACAACATTACATGTCGAGAGCAGTTGATCTTATTTTAGGGTATTAAAGACGCTCGGGAAAGTTCAAAGTCGATTTTCTCGAGAATTTGAGAATTACATCAAGCTCTTTTCCTATAGCGACATTTGAATTCTGAACTTCATGTTCAATATTGAGTGTTGCTGCCAGTGCCGCTTCTTCATCTCGGCAGTGAATCAAGGAGACTCTGGAGGTGATGTTGGGATTTATCAGTCCATGCTGCTTCCACATTTTGCCAAAGTTGAACTGATATAGCAGCAGGTTGTGTACCCTGGGGCAATCGTTCAGCGATCATCGACCAGACGTTTTCGATAATAGTGAGATCGGGAGAACAGGGAGACGAATGCAGCAATCGATTCCAATGGGCAACGAAGACTTGAACATTGCTTGCCACGTGTGGTCGCGCATGACCGTGTAGCAGTGTGGTGGTCGTTAAGCTCCGAAGTTATGGAGATGTAACGCTGGTTGATTAGTGTACCAGCAATGCGTACTAGGGGCAATGGGGGCTGGGGGGGGGGGGGTAGGGGGTGATGCGGGAGTGGGATCCAATACCAACCCAAACCATAACACCAGGTGGAGGACCACTGTAGCGATGCATAAGTCAACAGTTCAATAGCCTCTCACCACATTGTCTCCAGACTAATCCGTCCACCTTGGTGGTGCAGGCAGAATCGGGAATCGTCGGTAAAAGCAATGTCGTGCCCTTCGTTTGTTCAAAATTGTTCAAATGGCTCTGAGCACTATGGGACTTAACATCTGAGGTTATCAATCCCCTAGAACTTAGAACTACTTAAACTTAACCAACCGAAGGACATCACACACATCCAAGCCCGAGGCAGGATTCGAACCTGCGACCGTAGTGGTCGCGCGGTTCCAGACTCAAGGGCCTAGAACCGCTCGGACACAGCGGCCGGCCTTCGCTTATTTATATCTGTCGTCCATCGCACCACTGCCGGCGCAAACGCCGGTGGCGTTGACTCAATGGTAAAGGCACCAATGGACGCCTTTTTTGTTGTGATATGGTCGTAACGTGGCACAGTGATCCACGCGCACAATGTGCCTGTCATCACGTGTAGTGGCGCAACGATGTGGGTGTAATCAGTCGCGTCGGTCCGTCGTTCACTCCTACATCCGACGATTACAGATCCGCATCACAGTTGCTTGGTTCAATCCGACGCGATCACCGATTTCTCTGAAGGATAGTAGACAATCGCTATAGGCAAGTGTTCATCTTCCGATGAACTCTGAAGAACTCTCGCTGTCTTCTACGAGGCATACTGAACCTCCTCACTCAAAACAACCGCACGAAAAGAACAATTCCAGTACGTCCACACAGCCATCTGTTCCCCCTTTCTTTCTTCTTTCCACTGACACACTTTCTTTGGCCATTGGCTATTGTACATCTTTTCCAGATGTCCATGCCATTTTAGAGGTTTCATCTCTGTGTTGTGTGATTTATAGATACCCATAGCCTCTTTTATGTTGGTATTTCGTACATGGTCCATCTTGGAGATGTTTCTAACTGCTGAAAGCTGTATCACCTGTCTGGTCCATTTCGTTATTCCAAAGGGGTGAATTCATAGTCGTACGGCCCTTCTGTCCTGCCCTATTTTATTGTTTACGTCATCTTCACATTTTCCACTCAGATACTTAAAAGACTTACAGCCCCTGATATTACTGGCTCCAACCTCCAAATCCTCTTTGGTACTGTCGCCAACCTTCAGATATTCGGATTTTGTCATGCTTATTGTAAGGCCCCTGCCGGCCGGGGTGGCCGAGCGGTTCTAGGCGCTACAGTCTGGAACTGCGCGCCCGCTACGGTCGCAGGTTCGAATCCTACCTCGGGCATGGATGTGTGTATGTTCTTAGGTTAGTTAGGTTTAAGTAGTTCTAAGTTCTAGGGGACTGATGACCTCACAAGTTAAGTCCCATAGTGCTCAGAGCCATTTGAACCATTTTGTAAGGCCCCATCTTTCATCTCTCCCTCTCTCTCTCTCTCTCTTTCTCTCTCTCTCTCTCTCCGTCCGAACAGGCCTCGTAAGGCCCAACAGTACTGAGCAACTGTCATTTCGTCCCCAGCCTATAGGCTTCTTTTGATGCGGATAAGGAGGGACATGTGGTCAGTACACCGCTCTCCTGGCCGTTGTCAGTTTTCGCTGCCGGAGTCGCTACTTCTCAGTGAAGTAGCTTCTCAATTGGCTTCACAAGGCCTGAGTGCATCCAGCTTGCCAACAGCGCTCGGCAGACACGGACAGTGACCCATCCAAGCTCTAGCCTAGCCCAGTAGCGCTTAACTTCGGTCATCTGCCGGGAATCAGTCTTACAACTACGTCAAGGCTGTTGGCCCAATCTTTCATAGGTCTCCTATTACCAGTGATGAATTAAGGGGGTAGCCCGGGGGGGGGGGGGAGGGGGGAAAGTCCCCCCCCCGGAAATTGGAAATCCCCCCCCCCCCCCCGAGAAATTCATATCTATAGTCTGGTATGTTAACTTGTACCGTTCTGACAAAATTTAAACTACGCCAACTGCTGTTGGAGGAGTCGTGATGACGTGCAGTTTTTACAAGCAAAATGAATGTGTAACACAATAGGTGGCGGCTGGGTCCCTATAGTTCGGTTTCATTACTTATCGGTTCGGTTTGGAACACAGCGTCGATTGTTCTGTTATTATTATTATTGTTATCTTTCCTTTCTCAGACGTTATGTCTGGTTAAAAATGGAAAGTGACGCGGACCTTGATCAAGCGTGACTTCCTTTTAACTGTACGGTATATGTTACATTGCGTTTAGGAACTTTCGGGTAATTGAACATGTATCAATAATTACAGATTTCTGTAGTTGTATATATACGTTTGGATGTAGCTGTATTGCGTTGATGTACTGGTGGATATTGTGTGGTATGACTCCTGTAGTTGATAGTATAATTGGTATAATGTCAACTTTATCCTGATGCCACATGTCCTTGACTTCCTCAGCCAGTTGGATGTATTTTTCAATTTTTTCTCCTGTTATTATTATTACTATTATTATTATTATTGCCAACACCAACAAATTAGCAGTTGCTGTATAATAAGTGTGCGGTAAAGCTAAGCGTTGCAAGGTGTGTTGGAAACGCCGATTGTGGAATAAATCAGCCTTTCCCCTCTGATGTCTTCCCTCACCGCACCTCCAATCGGCCTAATGTGTAAACTAATCCCTTAACTACGCAGCCCACCCTCGCTGCGAACTTTATTCTTATCCGCCACTCCTATCTATATTTTATTTGCCCTTGGAAAAAACCTGATGTCGCAAAACACGTCCCCGAGTATTGCTACGGAATTGGAAGTAGCATCTGACATTATAAAAGATTGTTTTAATTTTTTTATTGCATTACTGGGAATATTTCCAAGATTTAATAGCCATATAGATTTTTCCTAATCGATGAAAAAAATGGCTCTGAGCACTGTGGGACTTAGCTTCTAAGTTCATCAGTCCCCTAGAACTTATAATTACTTAAACCTAACTAACCTAAGGACATCACACACATCCATGCCCGAGGCAGGATTCGAACCTGCGACCGTAGCGGTCGCGCGGTTCCAGACTGTAGCGCCTAGAACCGCTCGGCCACTCCAGCCGGCCCTAATCGATGAGTCCAAAGCTCAAACCAAATATTTGTGTACACCTGACAATGATTCTCGCAGTGTCAAGAAACGATACATTCCACCATGAGTGGGACGTTTGGCAATGCTGCTCTACGAGTATAATCTAAGCTTTCATTATTGTATAAAAACTCAATGCATTGTTGAAACTGTTGTAAGGTTGTAACAGTCAGTCGACAGGTTACTATGGAAGTGTGATGTGATTATGTAGAGTACTACGTGCGGTCTTCGTCAGTTTATAACATAAAAAGAAGTGTTAATGCCGAAATACAATGTCGAAACAACAAACTTTAATTTCTTTATTTTCTAATAAAAGACAGTGTATTGCAAAAGACAAAGACGAGAGTGAGTCTATTGAAAGAAGTGCTAGTGATTGTGACGATGAATTGCGTAGGTCATGCAAGTCTTCAGTTTCCCTTCCACAATTTTCAAACGATAAATGTGCTATTTCTGGCCCATCCGTAAACTGCAATTCTAAACAAAGTATAGAACGCGAGAATAAGTATCAGCAAAAATGGGAGTGTAAGTACAATTGATTGTACTTTGATCACGAGCGAGGTGGGGCTTTCTGCAAATTGTGTGAAATGCATTTAAAAAACGATATCGAAGCTCTACAGAAAACAGGAGTGTTCATTTCTGTACCTTTCACTAAATTTAGAAAAGCTACCGGAAGCACGGGAAAACTAGAAAAGCACACCGACTCAGAAAAACATGCAAGAGCCGTTGCACTTGAAAATTGTAGATTACAAGGATTAAACGCTCCAATTCATACACAGATATTTAAACAAAATAAAAATGAAAAAGCTTTAAACCGCCAAGCATTGTCATCGTTAATTCGAAGTCTGTATTTCCTTAGTAAGGAAGAAATACCCCACACAACAAAATATGAACCTCTAATTCGTAAGGTAGTACTGCAAAGCGACATTAATCTTGAAAAGTGGTTAAAATTTCAGAGCAAAAGGTCCACATATCTTAGTAAGTATACTGTGTCGGAATTGTTGACATGTTTGGGAGAGGCTTTAGACTTTCAAGATGAAACACTTGCCCATGACAAATACACTCCTGGAAATTGAAATAAGAACACCGTGAATTCATTGTCCCAGGAAGGGGAAACTTTATTGACACATTCCTGGGGTCAGATACATCACATGATCACACTGACAGAACCACAGGCACATAGACACAGGCAACAGAGCATGCACAATGTCGGCACTAGTACAGTGTATATCCACCTTTCGCAGCAATGCAGGCTGCTATTCTCCCATGGAGACGATCGTAGAGATGCTGGATGTAGTCCTGTGGAACGGCTTGCCATGCCATTTCCACCTGGCGCCTCAGTTGGACCAGCGTTCGTGCTGGACGTGCAGACCGCGTGAGACGACGCTTCATCCAGTCCCAAACATGCTCAATGGGGGACAGATCCGGAGATCTTGCTGGCCAGGGTAGTTGACTTACACCTTCTAGAGCACGTTGGGTGGCACGGGATACATGCGGACGTGCATTGTCCTGTTGGAACAGCAAGTTCCCTTGCCGGTCTAGGAATGGTAGAACGATGGGTTCGATGACGGTTTGGATGTACCGTGCACTATTCAGTGTCCCCTCGACGATCACCAGTGGTGTACGGCCAGTGTAGGAGATCGCTCCCCACACCATGATGCCGGGTGTTGGCCCTGTGTGCCTCGGTCGTATGCAGTCCTGATTGTGGCGCTCACCTGCACGGCGCCAAACACGCATACGACCATCATTGGCACCAAGGCAGAAGCGACTCTCATCGCTGAAGACGACACGTCTCCATTCGTCCCTCCATTCACGCCTGTCGCGACACCACTGGAGGCGGGCTGCACGATGTTGGGGCGTGAGCGGAAGACGGCCTAACGGTGTGCGGGACCGTAGCCCAGCTTCATGGAGACGGTTGCGAATGGTCCTCGCCGATACCCCAGGAGCAACAGTGTCCCTAATTTGATGGGAAGTGGCGGTGCGGTCCCCTACGGCACTGCGTAGGATCCTACGGTCTTGGCGTGCATCCGTGCGTCGCTGCGGTCCGGTCCCAGGTCGACGGGCACGTGCACCTTCCGCCGACCACTGGCGACAACATCGATGTACTGTGGAGACCTCACGCCCCACGTGTTGAGCAATTCGGCGGTACGTCCACCCGGCCTCCCGCATGCCCACTATACGCCCTCGCTCAAAGTCCGTCAACTGCACATACGGTTCACGTCCACGCTGTCGCGGCATGCTACCAGTGTTAAAGACTGCGATGGAGCTCCGTATGCCACGGCAAACTGGCTGACACTGACGGCGGCGGTGCACAAATGCTGCGCAGCTAGCGCCATTCGACGGCCAACACCGCGGTTCCTGGTGTGTCCGCTGTGCCGTGCGTGTGATCATTGCTTGTACAGCCCTCTCGCAGTGTCCGGAGCAAGTATGGTGGGTCTGACACACCGGTGTCAATGTGTTCTTTTTTCCATTTCCAGGAGTGTATTTTTCATTAGTGGCAGACGAATCTACAAATGTTTCCAACCAAAGTGAACTGTCTTTAGTAGTTCGATATGTTGCACTGTCTACATCGTTTGAAGTGAAGGAAAGGTTTTTATGTCTCGTTGAGTTGAAAAGCATTTCAGCTGAATCCATATTTACGGCAATTGATACTGAACTAAAGAAAAGAAAACTTTCTTACGACAGATTATAATCTTGTTCTTTCGACGGTGCTGCTAATTTTAGTGGTTCTGTCTCAGGAGTCCGCGCTCGGTTGTCAGAGAGGAAGGGCCATAAGCTGCCATACATTCACTGTAGAACACATGTTTTGTCAATTGCTGCCACCAACTCTAAGAATAAACACCCCATTATAAAACGCACATTACATGTTGTTAAAGACATTTACAAACGTTTTCATGGTTCTTCCAAGCGAGAAAATGTTTTGCATGAAATTAAGTGTGCTTTAGAGCAACCTGTTTTAAAAATACCCGAAGCTGTTGAAATCCGATGGTTAAATACCCATCGCACAGTTCATGCTATTTTCCTAACCTACAAGTCCACTATAATGGCATGTGAACATATACATAAGGACAGCGCGGATTTAACTAGTTTAGCTGGAGGAATCTTGTTAGAAATGATGAATTCCAATTTCATTGTAGGTTTAGTGATTTAAGACGATACGTTAAATGCAGACTCAAACTTATGTAAGGTTTGCAGAGACAATCACTTAAAATTTCGCAAATGCCTCTACTTGTTTCTGGAACTCTGGAACATTTAAGACACATCGACTGTCTTTGTGACTGCGATGGACATAGTGCAGAAAATGAAACTCTTAATTAAATTAAAAACCTGCAGGAGGACGCAACAGAAGTTAAAGGTGTGCTATTCACGAACGTAGATTCAAGCTATGAAAAGCGCAAGGAAATTTGTTAAAAGTATGATTGATGAAATTGAGCAACGGTTTGATGAGAAGGCAATAAAAGTGATAGAACTAAGTGCATATTTTGAAAGTTTTAAAAAATTTCTAGGGTTTATTGATAATGATTGTAAAGAACTGTGCTTGATTCTGGGACTTACAAACGTCGACGCTGTTATTGTAGACTTGCATTCTTTTAGGTACGTTGAGAGTAATAAATTAGACGATACATCTTCTGATGTTGCTTCTTTCATTTTAAGAGCCGACATCGGCTACGAAGCACTACAGACACTCGCTGAATGTGTACTGTGCGTTCCCATTTCGACTTGCAGTGTGGAAAGGTCATTTAGTACAATGAACAGGGTGATGACAAAATTAAGGAATAAGATGGGTCAGGAAACGCTCCAAGCTTGTGTGAAGATTTCAACTGAAGGGGACGACGAGCCAACGGAAAGTTTTATTAATGATGTCATCAATAGATATGCTGTAAAAAAGTCTCGACGTATTAGTTTGATGTAAATGTGAGTTTTTTTGCATGAAATAAAATTATTTTATTTTTTAATATAATCAACTTAGGCTTAGCCTAACAGCTTAGTACTTAACCCACATATTATTTAATTATATATTAGCTATTTATGAAAAATTTTAAATATTAATTTAAACGCTTTCACTTAAATTTTAAGCCTATAACTTTGTCCTCTCCCCCCCCCCCCCCCCCTGTCAAGCTGTATAACCGCCCCGGGAAAAGTGGCTGTAATCATCACTGCCTGCTATGATGACCAGGTGATCAGCAAAGAGAAGTGTGAAAAAAATTTATATCCGCTTAGGGATTCCCATGCACGCCACATCTGTTTCTCCAGGCTTTAAGTGCTTCTTACGCAGAGATTTTAACTAGCGTCGGTGCTATAGCACACCCGAGAGCCGGTTCTGAGATACAGCCTTGGAATTAAAACAGAAAAATTAGGCGAGGTACTTTAGAGTATGTATATGCTCCAGAGAGCCTACACACAAAGTTTCAAGGACCAGTCTGAAGTGAAGAATCGAATATGAGATAAAACTAACAATAGCGCTCTGGGGGCATTAAAGCAGCTCCGAATTACTTACGCGACTGCAACGGGAAATAACTCTAACATGCGGTACAGCACTAAATACCCTCTGCCATGCACTTCGCAGTGGTTTGTGGATTATGTATGCATCTAAACGTGGTACAGCAAGTACTGCAATGGTGTGTTTCATATACCGCACTCCTATCTTTCGTTTTCACGTCCATGCAGTCTTACATTCCGAATAGAAGAAACTCGTTTGTTGATTCTCCAAGTTCTCACGACCGAAAACATTTTATGAGTAGCCCAAAGGCAAAAGCCGCTAAATGCATTTTTAGTCGATTTTGAGTTTAGCACACTACTGTCTAGATTTTTTTCAGCGCCGACACTATGGAATAGGTTTCAGGGCGCAAAACTAGCTACAAACCGTTGAAATTCTCTGTAGAAAATCGTCTTGGGTTCCAAAAGCCGATAACTGCACGTTGTCCCCAGGCGCTAAGCCCGCTAAATGTCCAACGGTTGCCAAGTTCAAAAGGCATGGCGGTCGCCGTGCTAGGTCCGGATGCAACAAACGCCAATTGACATCAGACACTCAAAGCTACCTTTCCGTTTGTTAATATTCGAAGGGGTATTTTTCTTATTCATAGTTATGTTGGCTGCGCTGTAGTGAGCGCGTACGCAACAATGAAGCTCTCGCTGCCGCTGCGTTGTCGAAGTATACACCGGTAAGCACAGATCATGCATCAGTAGAACGTTTGTTGACGTATTTGTGTGAATGTTTTGAAGAAAATAATTGTTTTTTGTGGACGGTTTAAATGCAGGAGATGGTACAATCGAAGTGGGAGTAATGGAAACAGCAGGAATTCTGCAAGAAGTCAGATCCATGATCGTAGTTGCAAATGACCAGAACGAGACCGAAGGCGACGGTCCCTTCCGAAAAGGAAGAGGCGTCCTGATCGGTGGAAAAGAAATGTTATCAGAACAGAAAGGTTATGCAATGAATTCTGTGTTGACACTAATAGTTGTGACATACGTGGAAGGATTAGTGAAAGTTACTGGAAAGCGCAAAAAATTGTGTTCACAAAAAGCAAAAGCAAGAAGATTTGTCTAGTTCGTGGAGAGCCCTTCTACAACTTTGAGGCTGGAGACGAGAAGAGCGGAAACAATTTCAGCAAAGGAAACGGCCCAACATCAATCACAGCTGGTGTAATACTTTAAAAAGCCAAACTCGAAGAAGCCCACTTTGGTGAAGACTGAGAGACCAACGACAAACTCAAATTCTACACCGAGGTATTAGACGAACAGGAAGGCACTCATAGGGTCGCTGCTGCCGCTGAGCACCGTCTGAATATGCCGGAAGCGATTTTGTGTTTATGGGAAACGTTGAGGTCGATGTCACTTAAAAACAATTTTCAGGTCATTTCATTTTGTAGAGTTTTTTGTTGCTGTTTTAACTAAGATGCAACTTGCCACCAATTTTATTATTTTCTAAAATTTTGTTGATGTTTCACTAAGATGCAATTCGGAGATTATTTTATTTTCTACAATATCTTGTGATGTCAAAAACGCGATGGTGTATTTTTTTAAACTTAAGTTGAGCATTCATATCTGTTCCCTTGTTGACGTGAAGTAAGTCAGTTTTTCCTGGTAAATTATATCACCTTCGTATTTTTTGTATCCCAATTTTGTAGAATTTTCAGACTTCTCTTTGAAATAAATCGTACCCCGTTCATATCTGCAATAATTAAATTCCACCTTCCTGTCATTCCCTAACATATCACATCACCGAATAGCGGATTTTGCAACACAATGTTTGTTTTGTAATTGGATCGATACATTTGCAAAACCCGCTAACTGCATAAATCGGGTGCAAAAACCGCTCAGTCAATTTAAGATATTAATGTGTAAAACATAATCGCAGATTTCAGCAATTACAGGGTGTATACGTGGACAAGAAAAAAAAAATCCCGGATTTTTCCCGGTTAAAAACACAATTTCTCCCGGATGAAATTACGTATAACTCGGGTGAAAATACATCCGTGTTTAGCAACAGTATACTTTCCCTCGGAGCTGTAAAACCTATCAGTCCTTTGAATCTTAAAGGTCTTATACCGGCGGAGGACGTCCCAGCACTTTAGGAAACGAAATCCAGGAAAAACAATGCGTTTGGAAAGATGTTTGATGCGAGACAATATGCACATAGTTTATTTTCGTACTGCGGAAGTATATACACAAATTCCACAAATTACAGCACGGCAGCTTCCGAACCTCTAAAATAGAGATTGCGTTGAGCGATGCGCTTTCGTCAGCCAGTCATAGCTCATGTCACATGATCTCGCTAGCGAATTACGGCAGTTATTCAAAGCACGAGGCCTACGAGAAAGACAGGCCGCGGCGCGTACGTTACGAAGGTAGGCCGAGCTCGCTCAGCTCAGCAAAGTGCGTTTCTACACCGGTTAACTCGTAACTAGATGTGTGTGTACGAACGAGAATTGCATTGTCTATTGGAATCCACTATTGTTAGTCCTACAGTGATAGGAAGTCCGTAGGCCTACCAACGGGCTCTAATTTGGCAATTAAAATTATGCCAAAATGATTCAGTTGCGTAAGGCACCACATCTTCTATGAAAGGAGAACTGTTACGAAGAAGGGACTAAATGCAATAAACGAGCGGTTATACCATTTCTATCCAGAATTGATTTTAAATTTTGTTGTACGAATAGTAATCAGTAAGACTTCATAATAACGGATTCCAGTACAAGATGCAATTCTCGTTAGTATGCACACATCCAGTTGCGAGTCAACAGATTTAGAAACGCATTTTGCCCGCTGAGTTAAGGGAACGAGCGAGCTCAGGCGGTTCTCCGTGACGTACGCGCCGCGGCCTGTCTCTGTGGGCCTCGTTCAGAGCGTAAGACATGTTATGTAATCAACCACTAGCAGCATCATTGTTAAGTAGCGCGACGATACGAAGACGAAAGGTTAATGGGTTAAAGTAATGTAAGTACACTATATCTTCACGAAAAGCTGAACTTTCACATACAATATTGGGCATTAACAATGTTTGCTGTTTCTTCTCGGAGGGCATGGTTAGGCAGTAATCTAAGAATGCTTCGGTAACTGAACTACTGTATTTGATGTATTTCGTACATCTACTTCCGTACTACGCAAACATGCAGTTCAAATTCCGATGCGAATCAAAGATCTTTCCAAAACGCGTTGTTTTTCGCTGGATTTCGTTTCCTAAAGTGCTCGGAAGTATAAAACCCCTAACCTTTCCATAAGCCGTTTTCCAATAACACAATTTATTTAGTTTTTATTTCGTGATCATTTTGGAGAACCTTTACAAAGTGAAGTTTATACTTAGCAGTAGACGGTGTCATGTTTTCTAGAAGAGTGATGCAACAACTTTTACATTGTTTTTATTCGCAACTCCGAATATACTGTACATTTAAACACCCACTGACGTAAGGCTGCGAGCACTCACAGCAAGGTCTGGGGATCTTTGCGAACATTCTGCGTTCTGCCTGACTGGGACTGGAGTGACAATGAAGGATGGGACAGGATAGGAGCAGTCACCACGGCGTCAGCTGGTCAATGCAAAGCGATCCAGTGACTGTATGAAGTGGGAAGAGACATCGCTGCGAGCTGAGATGGTGAGGCGGGGTGAGGTGAACAAGCCACCAATCGATCACACGAAAGACGAGCCATCGCTTTCAGCAGCTAACATCGTTACATGCCTGCTCAAAATCCCAATACCGTGAAACGCCACAATAATACAGCCGCTGTTACCGAGATTAAATACAAATAAAACAATTGCCGTTTACACATCCAATGCCAAAAAATATAACTTGGTATATGTAAAGAGGAAAAAAACGTCGAGACAGTATTATAGGAAAATACTAGCTGGCAGGGAAGTGGTAAACAATAACATTACGTAAGTTGGTCAGTAATTAAACAAGAAAAGTCTGGAGCAAGAGTCTTGAAATACGAGCTTATTGAACAAAGTAGCATGTCTTTCAGATGATCAGACTACGGTGTAGCTAGCACGATTGTTTTTGTGCTCTATCTTTGGAACAAACATTCGCAGATACAGAAGCATTTACTAGAGCGCATTCAAGGACTGGTTGGTGAAAGTACCCACAGACCTTTATAGTGTTAAATGTGGATCATGCCCAGGGACCCTCATTAACATCCGTACTATGGGAAGATCGGCTCTTACAAGTCACGTGACAAAATCCAAGAAGCACGTCGCGAAAGCAGCTGCCATGAGAAGCACAGCAAGTTTGTGCGTCTACACCCGGCCGGCGGCGACCACTTCAACCCAGCAGACAGATTCTACTTCCACTACCACATCTGCGGATTCAGCTGGGTCAACAACAGTGGCGTTGGCCGCTGGAATTGTTGCGCCTCCGCAGAAGGATGTCACTGCAATGTCAAAACCCGGGGATAAACTGAGAGGAATTGATCGGATGACAATAAAGGACGAAGTAACAAAGGCGGAAATATTGTGGTGTTTGGAGTGCATCGTTTCACACAAATCACTGTGTATTTCTGCGAACGACGTGTCACTTTTCCCAGCAATGTTCCCCGACAGTGAAGTGGCCAAGAGCATGCGTTTACAAAAAGACAAAATCGGTTATATCGTGCAATATCCCCTTCTTTGAGCCTGAAATTAAAGTTGATCTCGTAAACGCATCACGGATTGTTGTTTGTTTTGACGAATCCTTGAACAAGGTGTGCAAAAGAATCCAGATGGACATTTTAGTGCGTTATTGGGACATTAAAAAAAATCTAGTGTGCACGCATCGGCTTTTCTAGGCAGTTCGACGGAAGCTAAGCTACTCGAGTCCTTCAAGAAAAAAATTCCCGGCAAAGCAACGAAAAAACTTTTACGAGTATCGATGGACGGCCCTAACGTCAACCTCGCGTTCTTAAGGGAACTTAAAATTTTTCTGAAAGAAATTGAAGGGGTAGACACCGTTTTATTGGAAATTGGAACGTTTGGGCTTCACGTTGTTCACGGCGCCTTCAAGTCCGCAATTCAAGAAACACAGTGGATGATATTAATTTTTTACGTGCCTTGTACAATCTTTTTAAGGATGTCCCTGCCAGAAAAGCTTTGTATATTTCGACAACGGAATCGGAACTGTTTCCCTTAAAGTTTTGCGCGATCCGATGGCTGGAGAATGTGGACGTTGCTGAGCGAACTCTAGTAATGCTTCCGTTTCTGCGAATATTTGTTGCAAAGCTGGAAGAAAAAAACAAACCAAGATGTGCTAGGTACAGAGTAGTGGAGGATCACTTCAAGGACAAGCTACTCGGTCCGAAAATTGCCTTTTTCAAGACTCATGCTGGAGACCTGACGCCTTTCCTAAAGGATTTCCAATCCGATTGGCCGCTAGCACCGTTCCTCCACTCTGCTTAGACAGAGATAATGGAGACAACGATGACACGATCTCGCCGTCAGTTAATTTGGACAAAGAATCCAGTCTTTTGAGTGTGAACCACGTCAAGATTGGGTTCACCATCAAGAATGAGTTCAGAAAGTGCAGGTCTCTCACAGCCCTTGAAATCGCTAAATTCCGGAACGAATGCAGAAGACGAATGATCAAGCTCGTGTCAAAGTTGATGGAGAAATCTCCTCTACACTTTAGGTTGACAAAATCTGTAAGCTGCTTTGATCCCGCAATAGCGTGCAGGGAGGCTGGTCCCAAATGATTTCATTCCTTTCTACAGGTTTTGGTGGAGAGCAATTGGATGGACGGTGGATGTGCAGACAAAGCAGAAGCGCAATACGCTTCTGTTGTAAAGAAGAACTGCAAAACAAAATTCGAAACATTCAACAAAAAGGGGCAACAGCTGGATGAGTTCTGGATGAAATGTCTCAAGAACCAGAATGCAACGTGCCACGAGCTGCAGAAGGCAATGGAAATCGCGCTCACTTTGTCGGACGCTCAAGCAGCTGCAGAGCGAGGATTCTCGGTGAACAAAGAGTGCCTCTTCCAGAATAGGAGGGAACAATCTGTAGTGAGCAGAAGACTGTGGTGTACGACGCAGTCAAGACACACGGCGGAGTCCAAGGAGTGCCTGTAACCAAGTCCCTTAGACACTCTGTAAGAAACTCACGAGATCGATATGCTGAAGACCTCAAAAATCGAAATGACGAGTCATCCAGGAAAAAGGATCATCTGACTAAAAGGAAGGTTGTTGACGCAGAAATAAGACAGCTTAAAGAGAAGAAGGCAAAACTTGAGGGGACCATTCAAAACGCTCAGATAGAGTGAGAATCTATTACAGAACGAATCAATGCTCTCGCACACAGCTCCAAGTGAATTATTCTCCAAAGTCAATTCCTAAATTACAGTATTTGTTGTTAAACATGGTACTTCCTTCTAAATTATTTGTTGAATTGTGTAATAATAATTAAAATGTTTCTTTAATAAAATGTTTTTAAAACAAATGAATAAGATAGCGTTATTTATTTTAAACTGCTAACTCCCATAGATGTTTAAATATACATTGCATACAATAACTTTCGTGATTCAAAAATGTTTGAAAAATAAACCTAATTTAAGAAATTAAGTATTAAAATAAACACCAGAGGTAAAATTTAGCAACACGAAAATCCGAAAAGGAAAGACTGTAAAAACGCACAAAATATTTTACGGAAAAAATCTCTTATTATTCTAAAACGAAAGAAAGTAATTAAAGGTCTTTAACAACGATTAAACCGCAAGCTTTTGTATTTAAATAAAAACAACAATAAAATGAGAAAAATTGAGGAATGGAAGAGGTAAAAGACATACTTGTCCTTACTGAAAGCAAATTTTAGAGCGGGGAGTATAGTAGCTGCGCTTGGCACAGGTTTTCGCTCTAACACTGGACTACTTTCGTACGAGAGCCAAGTACGGATGGACCGCTACAAGTCGCTTGACTGGTGCTGCCTTCTGTTGTCCATTTATAGGATTAGTTAGAAAGAAGCAGTAGCGAACGTTAAGAGCTGTTCGGAGACGAAGAGACAATTCACTGGCAAAAAAAGTAGAAAAGAAGCGAACTGGTATTGCTCAGTATGCCAGAACACTTCGACTTTTCTATACTATAGAAATATATATAGTCGAAGTGTTCTGGCATGAAGAGACTTGTGACATTGCTCAGTAACACATTATGCACTTTTTTTTTGAAGGTCAATTATACTTTTTGCCATCGATTCCATATTTCTTTATCTATGAAAGAACAACATTAAATATGAGAACTAACTTGAAGCTCGGTCTTTTTTTAGCGTGTATTACACGTTAAGGCGTATCAAACACAAATGTGCCGGTAAAATTTTAAATAGTGGCATAAGTGACATCTTCTGAGCCGAAATTTTTCAAACGGCTGATCCTCAAAGTGTTACGTTTTGAATGAGAGTTATAACGCCGTGTGATTTAAGAAATTCACTGCACATTCCCACACGTAACATATTTCATCTTGCATGGTAATTTACTTTGAAAGTAACGTTTCTCAAGCCACTATTCGTAATACTTTCCAGTGATCTGTTAGAAATGTAAACAATTGTGACGTCACGCACATCGAATGCACGTTAGTTGTTACGGACGTACTGCATAATCTTCGACCTAAAGCCTTTGACTCTTTTTGGTGTCAGCAAACTGGTCTGTGCATTGTGTAAATTACCCATTTTCTATACAACTAAACTTTTATTTTGGTGTTATACTCTGATTTATGTTTTATTGCTGCAATATTATTCAGCAGTAGTGGGGTAAAGATGTTTGTCAGCGTATCAGATCTTACACGCCAAACCTACAAAAATTTAACTGAAAATTAAAACAATGAAAAATCCCGGAATTCTAAAAAATTCCCGGGTTTTTCCCGGATTTGTCCCAGATGAAAAAACTCCCGGGCTTTTCCCGGATGTCCCGGGCTGTATACACCCTGCATTAGTACCGTACAAATAATTATTTTACTTATTTACTTTTATGAAACGTCCCCTTAGAAAAATTATTGAATTACTGTGCTGGTAAACCTCTACGTTATTTGATTTTCAAACAGCTGAGCAGAACTGAACGTACTCAGACATTACTCTCTTTACTTATTCTGATCAACACTAAACTGACACACAATATTTTTAGCGCAACGCAATCTGACTTTCAAAAATCCCTACAAAAGAATGGCCCCTGACTAGCAATAACCTATACCTTTCATGAATCACTTACCTCACAAAAATCCCCGTTACTCAAACTACCGTAATACAGCGTGCGCCAATACTGTCAGCTGAATAAAAGATTCTAACTACTTAAGGCACTAACTACTGATAGGCATAGTTAGCAAATGAAAGATTTTGATAGAGAACAAACAATGTATTTACCTTAATAGTGTTCAAAAGTCGTAATACAGGGTGAGTCACCTAACATTACCGCTGGATATATTTCGTAAACCACATCAAATACTGACGAATCGATTCCACAGACCGAACGTGAGGAGAGGGGCTAGTGTAATTGGTTAATACAAACCATAAAAAAATGCACGGAAGTATGCTTTTGAACACAAGCCTACGTTTTTTTTAAATTGAACCCCATTAGTTTTGTTAGCACATCTGAACATATAAACAAATACGTAATCAGTGCCGTTTGTTGCATTGTAAAATGTTAATTACATCCGGAGGTATTGTAACCTAAAGTTGACGCTTGAGTACCATTCCTCCGCTGTTCGATCGTGTGTATCGGAGAGCACCGAATTACGTAGGGACCCAAAGGGAACGGTGATGGACCTTAGGTACAGAAGAGACTGGAACAGCACATTACGTCCACATGCTAACACCTTTTTATTGGTCTTTTTCACTGACGCACATGTGCATGCACATGCACATGTGCACATGAGGGGTGAGGTACACGTATTCACGTGGTTTCCGTTTTCAATTACGGAGTGGAATATAGTGTGTCCCGACATGTCAGGCCAATAGATGTTCAATGTGGTGGCCATCATTTGCTGCACACTACTGCAATCTCTGGCGTAATGAATGTCGTACACGCCGCAGTACCTCTGGTGTAATGTCGCCGCAGGCTGCCACAATACGTTGTTTCATATCCTCTGGGGTTGTAGGCACATCACGGTACACATTCTCCTTTAGCGTACCCCGCAGAAAGAAATCCAGAGGTGTAAGATCAGGAGAACGGGCTGGCCAATTTATGCGTCCTCCACGTCCTATGAAACGCCCGTCGAACATCCTGTCAAGGGTCAGCCTAGTGTTAATTGCGGAATGTGCAGGTGCATCATCATGCTGATACCACATACGTTGACGCGTTTCCAGTGGGACATTTTCGAGCAACGTTGGCAGATCATTCTGTAGAAACGCGATGTATGTTGCAGCTGTTTAGGCCCCTGCAATGAAGTGAGGACCAATGAGGTGGTCGCCAATGATTCCGCACCATACATTTACAGTCCACGGTCGCTGTCGCTCTACCTGTCTGAGCCAGCGAGGATTGTCCACGGACCAGTAATGCATGTTCCGTAGATTCACTGCCCCGTGGTTTGTGAAACCCGCTTCATCGGTAAACAGGTAGAACTGCAACGCATTCTCTGTTAATGCCCAATGACAGAATTGCACTCGATGATTAAAGTCATCACCATGTAATTGCTGATGTAGCGACACATGAAACGGGTGAAAGCGGTGACGATGCAGTATGCGCATGACACTACTTTGACTAAGTCCACCGGCTCTCGCAATGTCCCGTGAACTCATGTGTGTGTTCATGGCAACAGCAGCTAACACACCAACTGCACCCGCTTCTCCTGTGACGGGCCTGTTACGGACCCGTTTGCGTGTTACGACCATACCTGTTGCATACAGTTGGCGGTAGATGTTTTGCAATGTGCGGCACGTGGGATGCTCTTTGTCCGGGTACCATTCTGCATACACCCTGCAGGCTTCAGCTGCATTTCGTCGACACTCGCCATAGATGAGTATCATCTCCGCCTTTTCCGAGTTCGAATACACCATGGTCACAATTCCTACAACACTACACTATCACAGACGTCTGGTAACACGGTGTACTACAGTTGGTCTGCGTGCGGAGACGAATGCAGAATAACAATAGCAGCAAGCGCTACATGCGGACACAGCGACAGCTAGACCAAACCACAACAGTGCACTACAGCCACACTCGTAAACACGGTCGTCATCGTAAACATGTCCCTGCAGATGCTGCTCGCCGACCGTGGCCCGTGTTTGTTACAACACGCAACTGAACGTCGGAGGTTTCAAGCGTCAACTTTAGGTTACAATATCTCCGGATGTAATTAACATTTTACAACGCAACAAACGGCACTGATTACGTATTTGTTTATATGTTCAGATGTGCTAACAAAACTAACGTGGTTCCATTTAAAAAAACGGAGGTTTGTGTTGAAAAACATACTTCCGTGCGTTTTTGTATGGTCTGTATTAAACAATTACACTAGCCCCTCTCCTCACGTTCGGTCTGTGGAATCGGTTCGTCAGTATTTGATGTGGTTTACGAAATATATCCAGCGGTAACGTTAGGTGACTCACCCTGTATATATATCAGTTCATGACATCCAGTATTACAAATTTACTGTCTCTGATGGACACACGTCCAGATCATCCGCTCTCAAAATTCCGCCATCTCTCTCCCCACATCCACCACTGCTGGCGGCTCACCTCCAACTGCGCAACGCTACGCGCTGTTCACATCCAACTGCCCAACACTACAATAGTAAATATTCCAACAATGCAAACCAACCACAGACTGCACACAGCAGTGAGTGAGTTTCATACAGAGCGCTATGTGACGTTAGCAACATAAAAACCTAAACAGCCTACTTACACTTTTTTTACAAAAAAAAATAAGTCTTTAACAGTTTGGATGGAGCGAGTTTTTCGCGATTATCTCAGTTTCGCTTATCATGCAGTTAGTGGTTTTTGCATCTGGGCTACTCTTGGTGATATCTGACAGGAGTCGGCTACACAGATAAAACTCGACACAGCTACATAATCGACCGAAACAGCAGAAAATAACAGAGAAGTTACTGAAGCTAGACTGATTGCCTTACGACATACTGCCCCCAGTAGTGCTGATACGACATCTACCATCTATGCGCTGCTTTTTTTTCATATAAAGAAAAAATCAAGTAAATGCTGCTCGAGAAATATTGGCGCATCTCAAAGTACGTCATGATTATTATTTTCTAATGAATGTGACTGGTCTCTGCAATCATATTCCTTGTCTGCACTTCCATTCATTTTTTTTCGTCGTTTCAGTAAAGCACGTTTCATACTAGTTCTCTGATCTACTGTCTTGCTTTTACCCGAGAATCTTGCTCTTCTTCGTTCAGTCGTTGCCACGAGATTTCACTAAGTACTTATTCCTTTTACAACTACTTCACCGGTCTAATCTTTCCACACAACCGTTTTCGATCATTCACCTCCATATTCACAGCTTCTAGGCCTTTTGCGCGTTCTTTTAAAGCATGTTGCATAATTCTCCAGCAGCGCGCCATGAATTCATTCTGTGGTCTATTCACAACGCTTCCAGGACAGTGGGCAGGGCTTTCCCAAGCACTGCGGGGAACTGCAAGTTCTGTCGCCTGCTGCTCAGAATGTCGCCTGAGCTCTGCAGAGTCCTCGGAAGAGATAAGGCTGTTCCTGACGGGCGACGCCGCAACGGGGCGGTGGTCGTTCTTCCTGCCTTATCGGAACGCGCACACACGACAAACATCCGATAACTGAACACGCACTCGACTCACCCCAAGAGATGTTACGCGCGCCAAATCTATGGCGGCCACCGATCCACACACACCGATTTGTCTGCGTAGTTGTGATCTGCGAAGATACATTTGTGCAATTGTGCTCAAACGTAAGAACTCCAATTTCCAGTCGTGATCTGTGCAGAAAGGTGCACAAACTATAGAGAGTGGACTGCCCTTTAAGGGTCCCGCACACGTGTTCCGGTTTACCCATCAGTTGTAGCTGTAGACGTTTACCTGCCCATCTTTTAACCATAAAGTACTGCAGATCCCTCTCCTTGCTATGGACTGCATTTCACATCAAACAGCGTCTATGGTAGCCGATTTCACGTAGGAGGTCGTCGGCTGCTGTGACCGAGCGGTTCTAGGCGCTTAAGTCCGGAACCGCACTGCTGCTATGGTCGCATGTCCGAATCCTGCCTCGGGCATGGATGTGTGTGATGTCCTTAGGTTAGTTAGGTTTAAGTAGCTTAAGTCTAGGGGACTGATGACTTCAGATGTTAAGTCCCATAGTGCTTAGAGCCATTTTCAGACAGGAGGTCACTGCTCTAATCTGTTTGCCATGTCGCATTAAAGTTTGGAAACAACATGTACATAGCTCACAAGCTACTTTACAGCTTATGTCTGTGACTACTGTTTACCATCAATGGAAGCTCTCTTCATTAACCTGCTTGCAAACTGAATATATGAATTCAACCTTTCTTAGCGTCAGATTGTTCCAAAACCAATGTTGCGTGCTATTTATTAACTTCGACGTGTATTGATAAATAACATATAGAATTAGGAAAGCAACTGAGCATTTTGTGCTATACGTATCCAACGTAACGTGAAACACACACACACACACACACACACACACACACAGTCGATAGATTTTGATTAGAATTTCTGTGGTAACTGATGCGATATCCGTTTCAGTCCCGTTTCTAAATCAGGTAGGTCAGCTGGTAGTGAAGGCAGGTCGGTGAGTTTGGAGGACATATGAAACGAACCTGGTGACGTGGTCCGTCGCAACCACACCATCAGTTAGGATATTCAATCTATTACTTTCAGAGGCATGCCACTGCTGTCTTGTAGCTAACTGCAATTATTTGGTTCAGTTTATAGTTGAGGAAAAAACCATGGTGACAGCATATCAGGATAAGACATTCCGTCACACTTGCTTCAGCGAAGAACAAAGCTCTACAACTTTGTCCTTGGTATATGCCGCAAAAAACATTAAAATTTGTAGTCTTGGAGCGCATGGCGGTTGGAGGGGAGGGGGGGGGATAGCAACATAAACTAATTGCGTGCTTACACATCCGTCATCGGGATGATTCATTAGGTAAACGACATCATTAAAAAAATTTGTCTTGATAGAGCAACATTTCGTTTCTGGACATGGCTCAGAACTTGTAACAGATATGAACAATGCTAGTTCAGCTGTATTTCATTAAAAAAAAAAAAACTCAGGCGGCGATGATATTGTTAATTCACGCTAACCTTTAGAATAATATCTCTATGCACATATGGCTCTCTCAATCAACATGAGATTCTGACACTTCATTTATATTATTCCCTTTAACAGAATTGCTTTATGATCTGAATGAGACAATAGTTCCCCAGATTCCACTGCTTTTCTTAGAACTATACCGAGTAATGTTTCTTGAGCAATATTTTAACACTTTTATACACACTAACCTCGGCAGTTATAACCCTAGCAGCACATTTTTGAAATCATAAGAACTTGAAGAATAGATGGCGCGAGATTGTTGTTTCGGATTCCGCCCAACAATCCAGGTCCTCCATTTTAAACAGCTCTAAATATCCAGTCGATGTAACATCAAGTCTCCGACATCGCTGCTGCCGGGAAAAGATGCTGCAAGAACGGGACCAACGCCGTCTGAAGAGAATCGTTCAACGTGACAGTAGTGCAACCCTTCCGCAAATTGCTACAGATTTCAATAATGGGGCATCAACAAGTGTAAGCGTGCGAACCATTCAACGAAACATCATCGATATGGGCTTTCGGACTCTTGATGACTACATGACACAAAGCTTTACGCCTCGCCTGGGCTCGTCAACACCGACATTGGACTGTTGATGACTGGAAATATGTTGCCTGGTCGGACGAGTCTAGTTTCAAATTGTACCGAGCGGATGGACGTGTACGGGTATGGACACAACCTCATGAATCCATGTACCTTGCATGTCAGCAGAGGGGACTGTTCGAGCTGGTGGAAGCTCTGTAATGGTGTGGAGTATGTGCAGTTGGAGTGATATGGGACCCCTAATACGTCTAGATACGACTCTGACAGGTGATACGTACATTATCAGCCTGTCTGATCACCGACTCATGTCCATTCTTCATTCCGATGGGCTTGGACAATTCCAGCAGGACAATGCGACACCGCACACATCCAGAATCTCTACAGAGTGGCTCCAGGAACACTAAGTTTAAACACTCCCCTGGCCACCAAACTCCCCAGACATGAACATTATTGAGCACATCTGGGATGCCTTGCAACGTGCTTTTCAGAAGAAATCTCCACCCATTCGTACTCTTACGGATTTAAGGACACCCTGCAGGATTCATGGTGTCAGTTCCCTCCAAGACTACTTCTGACATTATTCGAGTCCGTGCCACGTCGTGTTGCGGCACTTCTGCGTGCTGGCGGGGGCCCTACACGATATTAGGCAGATGTACCAGTTGGTTTGGCTCGTATGTCTCACCTAACTCTGCCACCTCAAATATCTCTGGAGATATTCAAAAACGGTTTTCACCAGCATGAACGTACGGCAGACGCTTAGGAAACCAAATACTATGCGAAATTTTAAAACGATAAAGTAAGGGAAATCAGAGCTCGCACGGAAAGATATAGGTGTTGATTCTTTCTGCGCTCTATACGAGATTGGAATAATAGAGAACTGTGAAGGTGGTTCGATGAACCCTCTGCCAAGCACTTAAATGTGATTTGCAGAGTATCCATGTAGATGTAGATATAGATGTAGAAATACTATTTTCAACACAAACTTGTGTATTTTTAAATGAACACCCCCTATTATTTCGTATGAAATCAATAGCATGAAAAATCATAAAAATAATGGCGTTGATTGCATCGCAATACGTCAATTACATCCCGATAAATTGCGAAGCAAAATTGACGCATGTAATGAATGAAGCGCACAGCTAGTGCACGGCATCGCAATACGTCAATTACATCCCGATAAATTGCGAAGCGAAACTGACGCATGTAATGAATGAAGCGCACAGCTAGTGCACGTCCTGCGCCTCACGCGTGCACTCACGCTGCCTCTGTCAGGGGCTCACACAACAAGAAGGTATGCACAATCCACAAAAATAAACAAGTAACACGTCCAACGCAAAGTTACGTTTTTAAAATTGTAAATGTATGTTTATTCTAGCGGAATGACAACTACAGCTATAATTAGAGATAACACACTTGAATTCACTTTGCTAAACACATTTACTAGTGCCCTGACGCCTACAGAAACAGTATTGTCGTGCATTATATCCAGCATAGAAAATACATCCACATCTTGACCAATGAAACTGTGTCACGTCAACATACGTTCGAAGTGTCCTCCGTTTGCATCTATACACGTTTGCAGACGGGTACCGAGAGTGTTGCACCGATTGTAGAGTTTCTACAGATATTGCCTCACACGCCGCAGTAATACGATGTTGCATATCCTCTACTGCCTTAGGGGATTCTTGATACACTCTCTCTCTCACTGCGCCCCAGAGAAAGAAGTCTACTGGCGTCAAGTCGGGGGACCGTGCTGGCCATCGCACAGTACCTCCCCGCCCCATCCACCTATTTGGAAATGTCGCATCTAGAACGTCTCTGGCAACTTTTGCATTGTGTGCGGGACATCCATCATGTTGGAACCACATTGATAGACGAGTTTCCAATCCTAGATCCTTCATGAGGAGCGCCAGTGTGTGTTGAAGAAATGATGCATATTGCTGTCCATTCAATGTTCCACAGTAAAAATAAGGACCTATAATACAGTTAGCAATGATATCGCACCAAACATTGACACTCCACTGTCGTTGATGAGCAGCTTGGCGAATCCAGTGGGGATTTTGCACGGACCAGTAGTGCATGTTCTGCAGATTCACATTACCATGATTTATAAATGAAGCCTCGTCCGTAAACAACGTATTGCTTAAGAATACTGGATTACCTTGCAACTGCTGAAGTACAAAGCGATAGAATGCAATGCGGGATTCAAAGTCATTCCCGTACAGTTCTTGGTGCAGGGAGATATGGAACGGATGAAACCGATGCCGGTGCAAGATTCGGCACACACTGCTGTGGTTTATTCCTACACCTCGTGTAATTTCTTGTACACCCACGTGAGGATTGTGCGCTACAGCAGCCAGAACAGCAATTTCGTTTCCACTGCCAGTCGCTGGCGTTGTGCGTCGACGTTTTGTGGGAGCCCAGCCTCCTGTTTCCGTGAGTGTCTTGCAGATGTTGCCAGTGGTTCGACGTGACGGACATCGCCAATCTGGGTAGCGTTCAGCATACAGTGTCGCAGCTGCAGTTGCATTTTGTGACATTCGTCATAAACTAAAATAATATCTAGTTTTTCTTCATTACTGAAGGCCGACATATCGACCAGATGACGGCAAATGTCACAAGCCACAAGAAAACAGGTTTTAATGTGGCAACGTATGTGAATTATAATACAGTATGAGAGTAGTTCAGCAGACCAGATTAGGAGCCTCTTGTGCACTGAAGGTAGAGCGTGCCGTGGTCATATTGGTATGTTTACGGCAGGATACAGGCGCCAGTGAAGGCAATCCCTGCTCTGAGCACAGTCCTACATACGATGCATTACGTCAGAAACTGTGACGCCATTGCTGTCCTTTACAAGAGAAATGGTTCAAATGGCTCTGAGCACTATGGGACTCAACTGCCGAGGTCATTAGTCCCCTAGAACTTAGAACTAGTTAAACCTAACTAACCTAAGGACACCACAAACATCCATGCCCGAGGCAGGATTCGAACCTGCGACCGTAGCGGTCTCGCGGTTCCAGACTGCAGCGCCTTTACAAGAGAAATATTTCAGAACTTATGAGGTTTAGAAACGTGAAACTAAGTGTGTTACTATTTCGCAACAATAAACACTATGCACAGGACATCCATCATTCTGATACCGCATTATTTGACACATTATAAGAGGTGGACCGGTTCAAGTAAGTTACAGCTCAAGAAGGGGCAAAACTATCCCCCTATAGGAGTGTCATCAATGAAATATCGGCCAGTGATGTGTTGCCATACAATACCACACCTTACATTAACATTCCACTGACGTAGTACGTCAATCACATCACAATTACCGGCAGCGTTAGGTGCACGCTTGAGTCTCAGGACGTGGCGCTAGCTGTGCGCTTCATTTATTTCAAGCGCCAACTTCGCTTCTCAATTTCTCGGGATGTAATTGACTTATTGAAACGCAACTAACACCATTATTTTTGTGATTTTTCATGCTATTGATTGCATACGAAATAATAGGGGGTGTCTATTTAAAAATACACACGTTTGTGTTGAAAATAGTATTTGTTTACGTTTTAAAATTTCGCATAGTATTTGGTTTCCTAAGCCCCTGCCGTACGTTCATGCTTGTGAAAACCGCTTTTGAATATCTCTTGTCGTTCCAGAAATATTTGAGGTACCAGAGTTTGGTGAGACAACAGTTCATCCATCCTGGGGATCGAGAATCTCAACGATTTTCGCCTGTGTTCGATACAGATACTGGCAAGATATAGGTCCCAGGAATTCAAAGACCGTGTCAAAATCTCTACAGCAGTTTCTCAGACTAACTCGGACATATAAAAAGAAGAGAGGAAGGACTTTATTTACGTAGATGTGGAAGATGTAATGAAATATTTTTGTTTACTTACTAAGACTTGATTACAACTTACATTTTGTGTTTGCATGCAGTAATGTTTGTCTGTTATGCATTTGACGGATGACGAGTGCAATGTATGTTGCAATTGCAAAAAGATATTTTTATGTGATATAATTACAATTTATCAATTTTCAACTTTTTCCTTTACCTGTAACGCGAAACCTTGCTTCTTGCCAAATTTCATGATTGTACCGGAAGTATCCTATAGGTTTTGATGAGTTTACGAGTATCGAAATATGCGACATAAATGGCCGCATCTTTTGACTGAATAGACTCAGAAGCTTAAAAGTTTTACACTGCTAAGGGACCATAGACCTTAATACGTGGCATAAACTTGATATGTCTACCCCTTCTTGAGGAGAAGGGTTCTTAACAGTCAGACAGACAGGCAAACGGACGGACAATAAAGCCATCCTGTGAGGGCAGTGGTCGTCAAACTGTGAGATCCATAGCCGCGTTTTATAATAATATCCATCTAGCATATAATAGCCGAATCTCAAATCGTCAACTAACGTTAAGAGCTTCGTAAGACTGTAGTTTTCCTGCTCAGCAGGGTCAGTAATACTTCCTTAATTTTAATTGACGTTGGTGACTTAGGTCCTGAGCAGAAGGGTAAGTAAGCACGGCCAATGCGATACTAGAGGATGTGAGAGGGGGAACGTTTTCTTGTTTGACATGCAGGGCTGGCAACTCAAAGGCGTGTGTGCCTCGTATCGATCAGCTGCTATGGTACAAATTTCAAACAGAAAACACCTAAATGCGCGTTATAGAGATAGTCACTTCAAATGCGGTACATATTTCGAGAAAGGAGCTACGAAATTAAATTAAGGCTGGTGTAATACAATAAGAAAAGTGACATTCGAAATATTTAAAAAAACATTGTGATCGTGTCTCATATTGCATAACGATTTAAATATAAGTGCAATTACTGTTCTTAATCAATTAGTGACACGCTCACAAAGAAACACACCACCACTTCACCAGGCAATTATTGGGTCAGAACTTCGAGGTCGTTAAGGGGTAGCAGCAACGTGAAACAGAGATCAGTCGGCAAGAGCTGTTCGGAATGGTGCCGACTTTTAACGATCAGTACCTGGGGATAGGCGGCCAACATATCGCACCCATATTGTAGCTACTTTGATGGGCGCCTACAATATACTAATTTATGCAGATTATCAATGAATAGCGAGATCGGTATATGTGCGGGCTGGGACGCCGCTCCGCAATGTCAGTAATAGACTCCTGAGCTAAAAATTTTGAGAACCACTACTGTAAGTGTTCCGTTTTCACAGATTGAGGCATGGAACCCTAAGAAAAATGTAATGTAATTAGGTGTTTTTCTTTCTAGAAAAATGATTTAAAAGTCGGTATTGCGTACCTTTTTAACAGGTCTTCCAAACTATTAAGAATACTCTGTACCCCTAGGTTTAGCCTCGCCATCCCCCACACTCACACACAAAACTACTGTATGGACGCCCTCAGATAGGTCTCTAACCTTGTGACGTGTCCATGTGCGATTTCCTCTTGTGATTTGCTCTTTCCCTAGGATAATTTTCAACTCATAACTGATAATGAAAGAAATTTATTTACGTTTGGTACTTGGACCACATGCTCTGTGTTAATACGAAATGAAAGCATACCATTACAAGTCCCCGGAAGGACTGCATCGTTGATCGTATCCACACTTTTTTAGCCATCACAGCTCAGTAATATCGTAGATTCTAAAATGGGGCAATGAGAATAAGTGAACCTACGGTATATCACCTTTCCTGCTGTTACGGAAGGTTTACGTATTCTAGGAAGGTGACAGATACGCGCAAAACGTGTCATTGGTTTTTTTAACTAGTGGCATTTCATTTTGCAACCAATTCAGCAGTTTTGCAGCACTCATATTAACATGTTCTAACGACCGAAAAGAATTTACAAGTTACACATAATTTAAAAAATGGCGAATCTGCAGTAAAACTTCCTCAGTATTGTGGAACAGGCATACATACTGGGAGTAAAATTTTGCAATGTAAGCTGACATAGAAGCAGGATCGTCACGGCGTAAATGGCTGAAAACTACAGCTTATGCGAAACTATATGAAGTACTACACTTGTTTCCGTGAGGGTCCAATGTTAATACACAAAGCAGAAGAGTTCCACATAAGAAAACTGAAGGAAAGTGTAACGCTTCATCAGCTTTTTCTCCCTTTATTGTTCTTTCAATTCGGACTGGCAGCGGATAAAACAGCTCTTCGGGATGACTGATCCAATTTAAACATTGCTGCAGGACTTGAGAAATTGCGAGAGACTTAGTGCCGAAAAAAAAAAAACTGATGGTTTTTGCAATGAATTCTTTAGTTACGTTGAACAGAAAAATTTTCTCTCAGAAAAAGATTTACAACGGTAATGAAACTAGACTGTAGTGGATGTGTATGGCCACTTTTACTTTAGTCTTTCGGACTGAAGCGCAATCTAATTTTGAATTATCCTTATTTTTCAGTTTATCCGCATTACCTTGAATAATAGGGAGCTTGTTGTAATTCACTAGTCGCTCTCTTTTCAGAAAGAAAGAAAGAAAGAGAGAGGGAGAGGAGGGGGGGGGGGGCTTCGGGAAGGTGGGAGAGAGGTGACTCACTGTACATACTGAGAATGTAAGTGGACCCATTGCTGTACTCTCTGGATCCAACGATGTGTTACTGATCAGAGAATGGATGAGAAACCACTTGGGGCGGCGTTTCTTCTACAGGATCAGTCCGTGGTAGAAGCGAATCATAGGCAGATCAACAAACCTTTGGAAGCCCTTATCTGCAGTGCACAAACACCCAGCAGCAGCTTGTTTCCTGCAACAATTCCTCGTGCACCGCAGTTGTCAATGCTTTCGTATTGCTAGAACTTCTTATCTGGCTCGCCCTTTGGACGATCTTGTCGCTTGCCATCAACTAGCGCACTTCAGACTTTGAGTTGTCCACCGGCCTGGACAACGATATTTGCTACTAACCTGAAGTAAAATTCCATTTCCGCGCAGACGTATGACGTCACACGTTTCGAGCGCAATTGACCGTTGTCGGTTCTGTCATCCGCTGTTGCTGTCACCCTATGGGGGAAGTCTGGTGTACATCTTTTTGAGCATCAGAATCCACGTACCATTTATACCTTCCTCCTTTCGATTAAAATTGTTAGGGTGTTTAGTAACCTCTATGGGCTCTCCGTATAGCACCCGTTTGTGGTTGCCAGTACGTCTTACCCAGTCGCAGCTAGTGGTCTCCTGGTTGCAGAGCACGTTCCACAACAGCTCTCTTGCCCTCGTGCTCTGCTAATCGTTTTTCGACCGCTCTTTTAGTAGTAACCACGTAAACGTCTTCACAACTGCACGGTATCCTGCAGATTCTTGCTTTCTTTCTGCAGCTTGTCCGACTTTAGGTGCACCTGTATTTTCCGTGTGCGTTATAGATCACAGCGACATTCCGAGCTATCTGGTCAGTAGCGTCTATTATAAAAGGCAGGAAAACCTTGGATTTTACAGACGCCGGCACATTGCTATTATCTTTTTGTGTCTTCTTAACGCTCTTTTTATCCCAGTAGAGGTGGTCGAAGTGGAACTGGAATGCGTCACACATCTGTCGTGAAGAATGGATATTCTTCTTCTCAGCGAAAACATGTCCGCAAACGGGGACGAAACGCTGGGTTTCAATAAGAAATTCGTCAGACCAGTACAGAATAGCCAGGAAAACTCTTAATAAGCGTGACATTTCCGGCCGTGAAGTTTCACATTTTACAGTCGTGTGGGTTGCCTACCGAATCATTGGCGGTGAGATTTTTCAGATAAATCCGGTGCCTGTCAATGATAAAGCTTTTGCAACAGCAATTGGCCCAGCAAAAACAACTGGCCAAAGCGCAGTACGCAAAGCATCAGGAGCAGCTGCAAGAATTTCAAAATGTTGCAAGATCGACGCCAAGAACAGTCGCAGCTCTTTTTCGCACGATTTCAGCAGCCTGGCGCCCTGGCGCCCCACCGTCGGTCCTACTTTGGAAGAGGGCACGAATGAGTGGGACGTGTGAAGCCTTCACAGTCATTTTTGACATACCAAGTAACCTGCCGTAGCACAAATGGACAATGTGTCCTCCGTGTTCTTATCCTCATTTTCTTTGTTTATTGAGTGAACTAGATCCTTTTCGGAACCTGTGTCTTTTAGATTTTTGTGATGAGTAAACGGCTCGTTGTGCTCGTAAGTTGCACGTCGTTATCGCTTGGGACGAATTACTGCAGTATTGTAGCTTCAGTCGCAGTCGTATAAAGCATGAGTTGTGGATTTAAAAACCACTGCTGTCGATTCGATTTGTGCCTACAGGTCGCCGCGCCCACAGCTCTCCTCTTCCTCCTCCTCCACCCCCCCCCCCCCCCCCCAACCACCCACTCACTCGCAGTTTCTTAATTTTGTCACGGACCGTGGACAATAACACGCTTACTAACAAATTTTTTGGGAGGTTTCTCGTAATGGCTTGGCGGTTAACAGAACTGACAGTTCCCTCCCAAACTCAATTGGTAATCATTCTGCTCCATTCCCTGCTAATTGGATACTTGGCTGAAAAATACCGAACAGTCAGCACTGCACTAGCGAGTAGCGAATAAATATATACAGTAAAAGTGCTCAGTTACAAACTACTTACAATCGTATGCTAATACATTAATAGGCGGCATTCAACATTCTACCAGTTTTTAGGGCTTCCTCCAGTTCCAGTCACATACAGGGCGAGGGAAGAATGCACATGCTGCAATCAGTATACGGGAGCGATGCGTAGCAGTTTTTGGTATTTTCCTCGATTCATCCCACTTGGTCCTCGAAACTTTGTAAGTCGCGTCCATGGAATAATTTGCGTCTATCTTCACGAGTTCAGTTTATTCAGCATCTGCGCGGCATTCTCCCAAGTGCCAAACAACCCTGCGACCGTTCTCAGGGCTCCTTCGTATACGATCCACATACCCTGTTCTATTCGGTATGGATCCAACACTCCTGAGCGATATTCTAGGATGGATCGTACGAATGTTTTATTGGTAATCTCCTTTGTAAATTGATTGTGTTTCCTGTGAACCGTTATCTGGCACCTGCTTTACTTAACACTGAAACTGGAAAAAGTTCGCAACCCCAAGAAGGAGTTATTCGACGTAAATGAAAGTTGGCAACAGTGTTTCTACATCTGAAAGATGATGTCTATTCAAATTTCGCGCCAGTCGCTTATGAGTGGCGTTAGTAGCACCACTATGAGGCTGAAAATTAGGTCTGCTTTAAATACTCGGTGTAACGGTCGCGAGCGTTAGTTGCCTTTGAGATTGGAGATTGTGAGTTGCTCTTAATTAGGAATGCTTTTGTCAACACCTCACTGAGTTTTAACGAGGTCGTGTAATATAGATAACGAAAAGACAGATGTTCCTTTTGCGATATCGCACAGAAACTTGGCAGGAATGTAGCCACTGTACATGATTGCTGGCAGCGATGGTCACGAGAATGTACTCTCGCAAGAAGACTGGGCCACATGACATTACCGAGAGGGAAAACCGTAGTGTTCGCCGTATGGCACATCTATTGCATCTGCAACAGCAATCTGAGCAGCAGTTGGCACCACAGTTACACAACGAACTGTTACAAATCGCTTACTTCAAAACAGCTACGACCCAGACGCCCTGCAGCATGCTTTCTCTTGACCTCAAAACACCGCCATTTGCGACTTCAGTGGTGGCAAGCGAGAGCAGGGCAGGGTAGAGGTCTGCTGTGTTTTCTGATGAAAACTGGTACTGTCTCGGTGCCAGTGATGGCCGTATGATGGTTAGAAGGTGGTCAAGTGAGGGCCTGCAACCAGCCTGTCTGCATACTAGACACATTGGACCTGTACCTGGAGTTATGGTATAGAGTGCAACTTTTTATGACAAAAAGAGCACTCTTGTTGCTATACCACCCATCCTGACTACAAATCTGTGTCTGGTGATTCAAACTGTCGTGCTGTCATTCATGAACAGCATTCCAGGGGCTGTCTTCCAATGGGATAACACTCGCCCACCTACGGTAACCCAAATGATCTACAGTGTGTCTACATGTTGCCTTGGGCTGCTGAATCAACAAACCTGTCTCTAATGGAGCACATATGGGATTTGTTGGACGACAACTCCAGTGTCATCCACAAACACCATTAACTGTCCCTGTATTGACTGACTAAGTGCAGCAGGCATGCAACTCCATCTCACAAACTGACATCCAGCACATGTAAAATATAATGTGTGCATGTTTCCACGGTTGTATTCTGGCAGTTACACTATTTATTAATTTACAAGTACCAGTATTTCACATTTACAATGGCTTTTCTTGTGCTTACATTAACCTATGATCTAGCAATGTCAGTCACCTAAATATGTTACCTACGCAAAGGTATTCTCAAAATTTTATTAATCTACATTAATTATTTTTTGGTGATGCGATTTTTTTTTCGTCAGTGTACGTGACCATTCATTTCATATGCCTACAAATTACCACACACTGGTATGTAGACCAATTCCACTTGTGATGCACTTGGAGCCACAGGATACAACCTTTTTTTTTTTTTTTTTTTCTCTATGTGAAGTGTCAAGCATTAAGTTTCTGAACATTTAAAGCAAGCTGCCAATCTTTGCACCATTTTGAATCTCATCTGACACACAACTACAGTTACATGCACATTTTTATTGGTGACTCTCCATCCAAGGTAACATGCTGCATCTCCACTACCAAGAAATTCTCAATTCAGTCACAAGTTTCGCTTTACATCCCATACGATCATACTTTTGATAAAAAGGACAGGCATGGTAATGAGTCAAAACCATGTTGAAGTCTGTTTCGGCACTGACAGTGCAGTGTAGAGAGCAGTGTTATAACAGCCTGATCCTAGTAACTATGAGACTTAGCCAGTGGATCAAAGATCAAACAGTTTAATGAGGCAACTTGATACAGCTGTCAGGAATTTGTAGAACTGTTTTCCATTAGCTGTACAAATTTATTATTTATCTCCTGTAGGTATTGCTCATAGTGATCATCATCACAGAAAGAAAAATGCAGTGAATTACATGGATATACAGTTCAGCTTTCCACTGGATAAACTGAAAACTATCAGAGTCGTAAAATGTTAACAGACTCATGTAAACAATCCTCAATTTCGACACCAACACAAAATTCACTTCACTATGATTAAACAAAACAACCATTAAGGTGGTAACACGAAGACTGAGTCGGTGCTTGTGGTCTCAGACTGGCTGAGTCTGTCCCTGACATATGGGGATAGGCCAAATCCAAGGACCCTACAAGTGGTATATGACATGCACTTGCTGCTACTCACATTTGTTGCTGTCACACTTGTAGAATCACCGCTGCAGTTTCCATTAGTACTCTGTCTCCATCTGAACCATTTCACTGCTGTTTAATGACTGCTATTTGCAACCCTCGATTGGTCAACCAATTTAACCTCTAACAGATCTGCAAATGTAAAATCTGTCAGAATGATTGGGTGAATGAGTATTTTTCTGATAGAGGTAGGTGGTGATGTAGATTAGGGCAGTAAGATTTTGTCAAATTCCTTTACCAGTAGTCATGAACAAATGTAGTGCAGCACAGCTGCAGTAAGCAGGTGACAGGTAACAGCTGTTAAATCCTGGACCCAAGTGCACCAGTGTGGATGCACTGCTGTGTTTCTTGGTCAGACAGCCCAGTGGCAAGTGGTCTTGCTATCAGCATATTCCTGCAGCCAGCTGTTGCTGTGTCAGAATGGTGAGACGATGTACCAGCTCAGGTGGCCAGAATGAAGCAGGCCAATACTCCACAAAGCAGTTTGGGGCAGGACACTTATCACACCTTCCAGATGTCAGTTTTGATATCCATACTGATGTATTACATAAGCCACAGGTTCCCAATGGCTGGGTGCTGCAGGACACTGTTGTATTAGAAGACTCTGAAAACAGTATTGCCACTGCCCAGGCATGTCAGTTGTATGTTGACTGAAATCATTACATTTCCTGCAACTGTGCCATCCATAGCACATAGTATATGAGGCTATCCAAGTAAAACCATTAGCCCATATGTAGGATATTTCCAACTCTCAGTGAAAAAGGAAGGATGCCAGCAGTAGTCTTTTTCTGCTTCACTTTGTTGGTTGACACATCAGGCATCTGGACGAAACTTGCAGAACCAGTGGTCACCATACATGTTGGTCTGTGGACTGACAGTAGCTGTGGCACAAAGGTGCACAAGCCATTGTCCCCATGATAATACTGCTCCACTGTGATGGACTTCAACAGCCAGTGGTGTGGAATTCAGGAAGCCTGCATGGTTGACACCACAGCCTCTATTCACCAGGAGTCTCCACTCAAAATGACCCATAAGCTGTGGCTACTCCATTCTTCTGACATATAATCTTTTCCAGGGGTGCTGGTCTAGCAAGATATGCAGGAGAGCTATGAAGTTTAGAAAGTAGGTGATAGGTATTCGCAAGACTGAAACTGCTAGTGCAGGTCACAATTTGTGTAGCTGAGGCTGGGGAGTCAAGCGAGCAGTAGTTTCTGATACTCAGTATTTAGCTTATTTTCTCATGTGCTTCTGCGAAGAAAAGAATTATATCTCTGTATTTTACGGTGTTGACTAGAGTATGCTAACTTACTCTAAGTTTTTGTGTAAATTTTTGTGCATCTGCACTGTGTGAGCTTACTTTAGAGTGTATTAGGAAGCAAAAGACATGTACCAACAGTACTAAGATTGCTTCTGGTGACTGCTTGTGTTAGTGTTACATTCCTTGTGATACAGATTGATTAAAGATGGAAAGGGACTGTGCTTGCTGTGAGTGGGTGCAGAGGGAATTCGCCAGTATCCATAAACTGTTGGAGTTGTCTTGGCCACAGTTGACAGGCTTCATGCTGCTGCTTGTGCTGCAGTGGTGTGGGGTCACTTAAGTTAAATGCTTTGGGTTTGGCTTATGTTCGCATGAAAAAAGCGACACCTGGGTTGAGAGGCCATTCTCTAATCATACAAGTGGTTGGTTGTTTTTGCAAAGACAGCTGGCCTCAACATGGGTTGGAAGCACAACTACCAGTTTACAGCACTGTTTGCATAACAAATCGCAGTCCTCCGGTTTGAAGCCAAATGAAAAGCTTAAACCAGAGATGTTTCCAGAATGAGATTTTCACTCTGCAGCGGAGTGTGCGCTGATATGAAACTTCTTGGCAGATTAAAACTGTGTGCCCGACCGAGATTCGAACTCGGGACCTTTGCCTTTCGCGGGCAAGTGCTCTACCAACTGAGCTACCGAAGCACGACGCACGCCCGGCCCTCACAGCTTTACTTCTGCCAGTATCTCGTCTCCTACCTTCCAAACTTTACTGAAGCTCTCCTGCGAACCTTGCAGAACTAGCACTCCTGAAAGAAAGGATACTGCGGAGACATGGCTTAGCCACAGCCTGGGGGATGTTTCCAGAATGAGATTTTCCCTCTGCAGCGGAGTGTGCGCTGATATGAAACTTCCTGGCAGATTAAAACTGTGTGCCCGACCGAGACTCGAACTCGGGACCTTTGCCTTTCGCGGGCAAGTGCTCTACCAACTGAGCTACCGAAGCACGACTCACGCCCGGCCCTCACAGCTTTACTTCTGCCAGTATCTCGTCTCCTACCTTCCAAACTTTACAGAAGCTCTCCTGCGAACCTTACAGAACTAGCACTCCTGAAAGAAAGGATACTGCGGAGACATGGCTTAGCCACAGCCTGGGGGATGTTTCCAGAATGAGATTTTCCCTCTGCAGCGGAGTGTGCGCTGATATGAAACTTCCTGGCAGATTAAAACTGTGTGCCCGACCGAGACTCGAACTCGGGACCTTTGCCTTTCGCGGGCAAGTGCTCTACCAACTGAGCTACCGAAGCACGACTCACGCCCGGCCCTCACAGCTTTACTTCTGCCAGTATCTCGTCTCCTACCTTCCAAACTTTACAGAAGCTCTCCTGCGAACCTTGCAGAACTAGCACTCCTGAAAGAAAGGATACTGTGGAGACATGGCTTAGCCACAGCCTGGGCGATGTTTCCAGAATGAGATTTTCACTCTGCAGCGGAGTGTGCGCTGATATGAAACTTCCTGGCAGATTAAAACTGTGTGCCCGACCGAGACTCGAACTCGGGACCTTTGCCTTTCGCGGGCAAGTGCTCTACCAACTGAGCTACCGAAGCACGACTCACGCCCGGCCCTCACAGCTTTACTTCTGCCAGTATCTCGTCTCCTACCTTCCAAACTTTACAGAAGCTCTCCTGCGAACCTTGCAGAACTAGCACTCCTGAAAGAAAGGATACTGCGGAGACATGGCTTAGCCACAGCCTGGGGGATGTTTCCAGAATGAGATTTTCACTCTGCAGCGGAGTGTGCGCTGATATGAAACATCCTGGCAGATTAAAACAGTGTACCCGACCGAGACTCGAACTCGGGACCTTTGCCTTTCGCGGGCAAGTGCTCTACCAACTGAGCTACCGAAGCACGACTCACGCCCGGCCCTCACAGCTTTACTTCTGCCAGTATCTCGTCTCCTACCTTCCAAACTTTACAGAAGCTCTCCTGCGAACCTTGCAGAACTAGCACTCCTGAAAGAAAGGATACTGCGGAGACATGGCTTAGCCACAACCTGGGGGATGTTTCCAGAATGAGATTTTCACTCTGCAGTGGAGTGTGCGCTGATATGAAACTTCCTGGCAGATTAAAACTGTGTGCCCGACCGAGACTCGAACTCGGGACCTTTGCCTTTCGCGGGCAAGTGCTCTACCAACTGAGCTACCGAAGCACGACTCACGCCCGGCCCTCACAGCTTTACTTGGAAGGTAGGAGACGAGATACTGGCAGAAGTAAAGCTGTGAGGGCCGGGCGTGAGTCGTGCTTCGGTAGCTCAGTTGGTAGAGCACTTGCCCGCGAAAGGCAAAGGTCCCGAGTTCGAGTCTCGGTCGCACACACAGTTTTAATCTGCCAGGAAGTTTTTAAACCAGAGACTCAGATGACACTGTGACAATTTTGGATGCAGGTGGGGACTTGTAGGACACCCCTTAATAGCGGAGACATGTACAACATGCAGGAAATGGCTACTTCAGCAGCAGAGTACAAGTGAGTTTTGGGGGATAGAGAAATCCTTCCACAGGCCCAATGTGACACACATTATGATTTCAGACTGTGAAGAGTACTATCTCCATTAATCACAGAAGGTACCATTCACCATGGTACAGTGGAGAAAGAAAACATAAATATAGCATTAGCTAGCTGCAGGAATGACTATCGAAAGGTTTCACAACTATCCTTGGTCATAAACAGTAACAACGAGCACTAAGAATAAAAATACTGCGGAGACATGGCTTAGCCACAGCCTGGGGGATGTTTCCAGAATGAGATTTTCCCTCTGCAGCGGAGTGTGCGCTGATATGAAACTTCCTGGCAGATTAAAACTGTGTGCCCGACCGAGACTCGAACTCGGGACCTTTGCCTTTCGCGGGCAAGTGCTCTACCAACTGAGCTACCGAAGCACGACTCACGCCCGGCCCTCACAGCTTTACTTCTGCCAGTATCTCGTCTCCTACCTTCCAAACTTTACAGAAGCTCTCCTGCGAACCTTACAGAACTAGCACTCGTGAAAGAAAGGATACTGCGGAGACATGGCTTAGCCACAGCCTGGGGGATGTTTCCAGAATGAGATTTTCCCTCTGCAGCGGAGTGTGCGCTGATATGAAACTTCCTGGCAGATTAAAACTGTGTGCCCGACCGAGACTCGAACTCGGGACCTTTGCCTTTCGCGGGCAAGTGCTCTACCAACTGAGCTACCGAAGCACGACTCACGCCCGGCCCTCACAGCTTTACTTCTGCCAGTATCTCGTCTCCTACCTTCCAAACTTTACAGAAGCTCTCCTGCAAACCTTGCAGAACTAGCACTCCTGAAAGAAAGGATACTGCGGAGACATGGCTTAGCCACAGCCTGGGCGATGTTTCCAGAATGAGATTTTCACTCTGCAGCGGAGTGTGCGCTGATATGAAACTTCCTGGCAGATTAAAACTGTGTGCCCGACCGAGACTCGAACTCGGGACCTTTGCCTTTCGCGGGCAAGTGCTCTACCAACTGAGCTACCGAAGCACGACTCACGCCCGGCCCTCACAGCTTTACTTCTGCCAGTATCTCGTCTCCTAGCTTCCAAACTTTACAGAAGCTCTCCTGCGAACCTTACAGAACTAGCACTCCTGAAAGAAAGGATACTGCGGAGACATGGCTTAGCCACAGCCTGGGGGATGTTTCCAGAATGAGATTTTCCCTCTGCAGCGGAGTGTGCGCTGATATGAAACTTCCTGGCAGATTAAAACTGTGTGCCTGACCGAGACTCGAACTCGGGACCTTAGCCTTTCGCGGGCAAGCGCTCTACCAACTGAGCTACCGAAGCACGACTCACGCCCGGCCCTCACAGCTTTACTTCTGCCACTATCTCGTCTCCTACCTTCCAAACTTTACAGAAGCTCTCCTGCGAACCTTGCAGAACTAGCACTCCTGAAAGAAAGGATACTGCGGAGACATGGCTTAGCCACAGCCTGGGGGATGTTTCCAGAATGAGATTTTCACTCTGCAGCGGAGTGTGCGCTGATATGAAACTTCCTGGCAGATTAAAACTGTGTGCCCGACCGAGACTCGAACGCGGGACCTTTGCCTTTCGCGGGCAAGTGCTCTACCAACTGAGCTACCGAAGCACGACTCACGCCCACCCCCTCACAGCTTTACTTCTGCCAGTATCTCGTCTCCTACCTTCCAAACTTTACTGAAGCTCTCCTGCGAACCTTGCAGAACTAGCACTCCTGAAAGAAAGGATACTGCGGAGACATGGCTTAGCCACAGCCTGGGGGATGTTTCCAGAATGAGATTTTCACTCTGTAGCGGAGTGTGCGCTGATATGAAACTTCCTGGCAGATTAAAACTGTGTGCCCGACCGAGACTCGAACTCGGGACCTTTGCCTTTCGCGGTCAAGTGCTCTACCAACTGAGCTACCGAAGCACGACTCACGCCCGGCCCTCACAGCTTTACTTCTGCCAGTATCTCGTCTCCTACCTTCCAAACTTTACAGAAGCTCTCCTGCGAACCTTGCAGAACTAGCACTCCTGAAAGAAAGGATACTGCGGAGACATGGCTTAGCCACAGCCTGGGGGATGTTTCCAGAATGAGATTTTCACTCTGCAGTGGAGTGTGCGCTGATATGAAACTTCCTGGCAGATTAAAACTGTGTGCCCGACCGAGACTCGAACTCGGGACCTTTGCCTTTCGCGGGCAAGTGCTCTACCAACTGAGCTACCGAAGCACGACTCACGCCCGGCCCTCACAGCTTTACTTGGAAGGTAGGAGACGAGATACTGGCAGAAGTAAAGCTGTGAGGGCCGGGCGTGAGTCGTGCTTCGGTAGCTCAGTTGGTAGAGCACTTGCCCGCGAAAGGCAAAGGTCCCGAGTTCGAGTCTCGGTCGCACACACAGTTTTAATCTGCCAGGAAGTTTTTAAACCAGAGACTCAGATGACACTGTGACAATTTTGGATGCAGGTGGGGACTTGTAGGACACCCCTTAATAGCGGAGACATGTACAACATGCAGGAAATGGCTACTTCAGCAGCAGAGTACAAGTGAGTTTTGGGGGATAGAGAAATCCTTCCACAGGCCCAATGTGACACACATTATGATTTCAGACTGTGAAGAGTACTATCTCCATTAATCACAGAAGGTACCATTCACCATGGTACAGTGGAGAAAGAAAACATAAATATAGCATTAGCTAGCTGCAGGAATGACTATCGAAAGGTTTCACAACTATCCTTGGTCATAAACAGTAACAACGAGCACTAAGAATAAAAAGCTAGCAGGGACCATATGTCAACAGCATAAAAATTCTAAATTTCAACTGGAATACATATCACAAAAAGATAGGCAGAACTTGGGTCATGGAGGTATGTTTATCGCTGTAACCTAAAGAGATCATTGCATATTCCAAATGTAAAATAATTTGGGTGATGTTAAGTGTTGAAAGAGGATCAACCACGGTCATTGGATGTTTTTATACACCCCATACCTCACAACCAGTAGTGCTGCAACATTTTTAGAGGAAATTTGGACAACATTTTAGTAAATATCCTAGTCACATTGTAGTATTACGTGGGGATTTGTACCTACCAGTTACAGTCAAAGTCACCCACATTTTTAACTAATTATAGTGTGTTACCCACTTTTGTACAAATAACTTTGATTTCCTCACATGCAGATCTTTGGGGAGACCAAAGAGAAACACAGCCCCAAAATGCGACACAGAAGTTGCCCTCATGTCTCTTTTTGTCTCTCTCAGTCAGGAACTCAAAGTAAATTAGTGCTTTATGGAAATTGCATGACAGTCAAAGGTTCCCTCAATTGGGCTGTGAAAGAACTAAGGCAATATCTTTTTAGCATCTGTGTGTAATGCTGACCACACTCTTACTTAACGGACAGTAAGTGCCGAGCAAAGTTATGAGGGATGGAAAAGATCCGTTTGCTACAGATTCACTGTGAACCTGAATGTGGCCAAGGCCTTACAGATGACCAAAAACCATATGAAACCAAAATCCTCATAAGGGGAGCCATGTGTAAAGCTTTCAACAAATTCAAAAATAAAATTCCATCTACCAACTTGGCAGAAAATCCTAGGACACTTTGGTCTTATGTTAAATCAGTAAATGGATGGAAACCATATGTCCAGACACTGTGACCATAATAGCATCAAAACAGAAAATAACAGAGAGAAGGCCACAATACTAAATGACTTTTTCCATTACTGATAACAGGAAGATTGTACTGTGTTTTCGCATTTAAATTGTAGCAAAAATGTCAAAACGACAGATACGGAAAAATTAGTGAACACAGGAAAGGGAAGCAAATGAAATCGCTCAACAGAGGAAAAATTACTGGACTGATGGGGAACCAATATGATTCCACATAGAGTATATGAAATACATTGCTCCTCTTCCAGCAGCAGTGTACCTTAGATCATCTGAGAAGCGAAGTATTCCTAGCAATTGGAATAAGGCACAGATCTTCCCCATCTTCAGGAAGGGTCATCAAAACAGAAACACAAAACTATAGACTTATATCTTTCACCATAGGCATGCTCTGTTCTTGATTTCTTGATCACCAAGTTGAAGAGGGGGAGGGGGGGGGGGGCTTCTGGGACCCAGTCTGTACTGTATAAAAATTAAATTGAGTTTGATTCAGGGGGTTCACAGGGACATGGGAAGTAACACAGGGATTTCCATGGGAAAGACAAAGCTGCGGGATAAGCAGTTGTAACAGTACTGACAACATTTGTGTTGTGATGATTAACTGCTATGGTAAAAACTTTATGTACAGTCGCTTTGCTCAATGAGCACTTCCCATAACAAGTAATTCACATAACAAGGGGAACAAACTATAAAAAACTGACCACATCTGCTTAGATTTTTTTTTTAGTTTTTAATAACCATTTCAAAAACCACTTACTAAACTAGATCAGTCTCTTTGGCTGCTATGAATGTACTAGACATATACTCTCTTATGGCAGACTACTTCACAAAGGAGAATCTCCAACAATGCCATGTTCAGCTATACTGGTCACAAGGCAGCTCACATCGCAATTGTTGTCTCTGCTACCACCACTGTGGCCTCCACTACAATGGGAATGTTGCAAGTTCTTTGCAACTTCTCCTCACCTCAACAGCTTCTGTTAATCAACTGCCTTGTGATATTTATGAGTTCCAATTCTGATTTGTTGCACATGCTATTTTGTACAGCAATAACAGTGACAAAAAATGATTTTAAAAGAAAATCTAGTGTGAGCCATCAGCATGTTTCTCTGTAATTTATTACCCAAACTAAGTAGTTGCATTTTCATAACAACTTTTCTTTTAAATTAGTTTTTTGAATCACTACAGAAGAATATGGAATGGTAAATTCTTAATTAGCAATTAATACCACATTGAAGGGAAAAAAAACCAACATATACTATGCAAATTGGCATTATAAGGAACCAGAATCACACGGACCTTTGATCAATAGAAGATTACAATACTAACCCTGTTGGATGAAATTTATGATTCCATTCTTTTTTCAGCTATGTTTCACCTAAAATTGCAAGTCTGAAATATGAGGCGAGCCTATGGGATTGGTGCACTGTGTGGAAATATTTATTTAAATTTCACATTTTTCCAAGTTTTCCTGTAATACTCTGGAACATTATTTTAACTTCTGATTTTAAAAGAAGTTCCCATAAATTCCATGTTCTATTGACAATGAACGGCATATACTTCACACTTTACAACAGTTTGGTTACAAAATTTCTCATAACATTTTATTATTTATTACTGCAAGAACTGTTATAACTTTTTTAAAAGCAAACTCAAACTTTCAGGAAAACAGTGATATGAAAGAAAATATAAAATACTTACTAATTTGATGATGTGGCAAACACTGTGATTTATACAAAAAACTGTTTCAAAATAATGTACAATAACATATAACCATTTTATTTTCATAAATTTTACTAATCTCAAGAGGCTTCTTTTCTTTGTAACTATTCACCAACGTACACAGAAAACTACAAATATTAATTTGACCAACTGCTCGTTCTGAAACCTAGAATTTCATGCTGTAATATATCATTTTTCATACAGCCAAAAGTAATTAGTCTTTGTACACACTTGAGTGGAACAGTCCTTTTTTAGGCACAGAGTTGAGATATTAATAGAATGTGCACAAAGTATAACTTTTTATGTTGGAAACTGTAATTTCTATTGAAAATACATTTGTAATGTTTTACAAATTTGTTGATTGAGGACAGTGGTCAGTATGAAATCTGAGGACTCTCTTTAGCAATGTGCAGAAAACTGCTGCATAAATTTCATTATTTTGCCATGCCTGGATGCTAAATAAAAGAAAATGTGAATAAGTATTTGCACAAATTTTTGACAAACCTGGACCTTTACATCATCCATCATAAAATTTTTGCTACTTATGTCATTCAATTCAGAACTGTTTTTTAACATTGCTGTTTCCCTATCATTTACACATTTACACAGCTGTGTGGCTTGCTGAAAAAATGGAATTACTATCATCAGTTTTGTAACAATGATTTTTAAATGGACATAGAGAGCAGCATTGTTACAGCAGCTAGTTAAAATTTGTGATTTATACATAAAAAGTTGTAATTTGTTCAATAACATTTCCAAAAACAATGTTTAAACATCTGAAAATATTTTGAGTGCTTAAACATCTGACAATATTTTCCATATTTGCAAAATTATAATGGGAAATAAAAATTAGGTACTACCATCTTTGTAATCTATGTTAAAGGAGACATACGTTTTTTAAAAAGGTAATTACAAGCTCCTGAACATTGTTTTAGTAATTTGTTATGTTTCTGAGCCTTTAACAACATTTTTTGAATGTTTGACAGCTAAAGAGTATGCCTTTTCTTGAAAGTACAGACAAATAATGAAAAAACTACATTTTACACCTTTCTAATCTCACAGCCAGCACCATTTGGGCAGCCACGCTTGCACCTTTCAAAGTTATTGGGGGTACTGGGACTGACAGAAATATGTGACGCTTTTCGAACAAAAATAATTCCACTGCTTATAAACTGTTTTGCATGTTTATTATTTATTATGGCTTGCAAAAGATGGAAATTAATAAGAAAACATTGCAAGAAACATAAATGTAACCATTTACAGACACAAAAATCACAAAACATTAAGGTTCCATTATTTAAAGATGTCATTTAAGTGGTGGCCATTCATCACCATGCATTCCTCAAGTCTTACAGCAAAGTTGCCAAGCACTTTACTCAACATTTCATTTGATATAGATGCAGTCACTTGTCTTGTAGCGTCTCTCAAGTCTTCTAGTGTACAAGATTTGTTTGCATACACTTTCGATTTGGGGTAAACCCAAAGGAAACAGTCACAAACACTGAGGTCAGGGGAACGAGCAGGTCAAGCAATGTCACCATGCGAGAGATGATGTGGCTATGAAACTTCCTCCTCAAGGAACTCACTGTGACTTTGGATCTATGCAGGGGATGCTCGTGTAACTCTTGTTGGTTTTTGTCTGACCAATAGCGAAAATTTTGTTTGTTAGCATATCCCTAATGATTACTGTATTCATGAGGCTTAAGCTTTTGAACAATTGCACATTTATATGGGTGAAAGTGTAGCTCCTCATGCAGTATTCCTCTCATTGAGTGGTTGGACATTCGAAAAGCAGCAGCTTGTCTATGCACAGGTCGATGCAGGCTAGTCAGCACAGCCTGGCTCATACACTCAACATCGTCCGGTGTTCTGACTTACCTTGGATGTCCTTTAGACTTTTTTTTTTTTAATGTTGAACCAGTTGATCTCAAGTTATTGACCCACGACTTAATTGTGTTATGGAAAGGAATTTGTATACTACTACTCACATTAAAATATCTGCGAAACTGACCTTGAGTGACAACAGACTCATCACCTTTAAAATACGTCACAACAATGAATGCGTGATTCTCACTAGACCACTGCTCCATGGCGACTGAAACTGCCTCAAGTAACCTTGGGAACAGCTCCCCCCCCCCCCCCCCCCCCACCTCCACCACCACCACCACCACACGTCTCCTATACTGAGCATGAACGAAAACTGTCAGGTATTTCTGCACCGCTCTCTGTTTCATGGATCAAACTTGCTGTGTAGAGTGCTAGTCAGCTATGCTGACCACTAGAATATGAGGATGGTCACAACCAGCAACTGAAAATAATAATTCCACAACTGGGAAAGCCAGACATAATGTAGAATGGTACATAAGTTTTGCAACTCATAACCTCATTTTTTAAAATACTCTTCATGGAAATTACTAATATTTTCCAGGTTCATTTTGGCAACAGTTTAAAATTACAGAATTAATTCTAATAAAAAAAAGTTATGAGTAGATAGATTTACTTACAAAATAGTCACCTGTACATCAATTCAATTCTTTCCAGGAACAAGCATAAGAATTTCTCTACGACATTGTAAAACAGGGGTTTGCTCTTTACAGGGATAAGGGATTGCTTCTCTGTGCAAAGTAGACTTAACCCACCCAACCTTTCATGTGACTGTGTGATAATCAGATAAGTGTTGACTGTTTTAAGAGCTGAAGAAGATCATTTGACTGAAGATGTAGTACCAGAATTGTCATTATCAAATTTGAAAATGTACAAAAAGAAAGACTGCTACTTAATGTAAAGAACACACATTAAGTTGCAGACAGGCACAATTAAAAGACACTTACATAAAAAATTTGGCTACAGCCTTCATCAGCAAAAGAGAGACACACACCAGTCATACAAACAAGCATGCACACCTCATTCACACATGACCACCAACTAAAATGCTGGAGTTGGCGGTCACGTGTGCATGAGGTGCACTTGCTTGTGTGTATGAATTGTGTGTGTCTCTCTTTTGCTGATGATGGCTGTGGCTGAAAGCTTTATGTAAGTATCCTTTAATTGTACCTGTCTGCAACTTAATGTGTATTCTTTACAGTAAGTAGCAGTCTGTCTTTTCTCACATTGTTGATATTCCTATCTGAAGCTTTCATTGTTTGATTTCATTATCAAAGTTGACAACTTATACACTTCAATAAGCCCTGAAATCAGGACACATTCACTCATTAATGAAAACAGCTGAGACACATTCTTTGAAGAGAACTTGGATGACCTGTACAGCACACTTTTGTTTTTCAAAGCAACATTATGGGTGGTTCATAAATTGATGACAGTCTGTGTAAAAGATAATCACAAAATTTTAGTTTGTAATTTTCTCAGTGATAACAGTAAAGCAATAAAAAAAATTCCAGCTTTATCAACAGAAAAGAACATTTGTTCTACCTAAAACAGAATGTGATCAACTTTTTCAAAATACAGATGATGATAAATGTCTATTTCTATTTCTTCTGAACACATTCTCTTCACTCTCTGTTTGAAATTTGTATTGTAGGTTTAAGTCAATGACAATTTTCAAAAAATATCAGAAGTGTTTTCTCTGTCAAACTGCAGATGTTCTGAAATCTCCATAATCTTCTTGCTGCAATACACGACATAGTTTTTCATCTGCAGTGTCTTATACAAGACATCTGTGTCAGCAAACAGCTTAGACAATATTACCAGCAAGAAAATTGACTAAAATTATTCAAGAAGACTGGAAAACCTTGAGACATCAGGTGTCCCAATTACCACTGCTATCGAGAACAGTTATCGAGAATACTGTGAAAGAATAGTAACAGTTTTACTGTGTGGAGTAATCTGCATGAGGACTTCCAACTAGTTTGGGAAAGTGATGGAACTTTCTTTATACATATTCCTGAAATGTGTAAATTCTTTTAGAAGACTTGGAAAAAATAAAGAAAGACCACTCAGAGTTACGACAAATATTTGACATACTTTTATATTAGAGATGTTTTGTTGCAAAACCAAATTTAATACATGGGCATAGCAGAGAGTGAAGAGAGGCTTCAGATATCTTGACAAAATCTTACTTGGCAGGTCATTAATACAACCGCTCATTACTGATGCTCCATCATAATTCTGGCCAACAAACTTCTGCGCAATGGCCAATTCATCAACTAAGCCATTCAGCATGAAAAAGGAAACAATTAGCAATGAGAAAACAAATCATTAGTGGTTCCATCTGCACTGACATCAGTAAAATAAAAGAATGTTTCATTCACAATGCCTTCTTGAACATAACACAGGACTCTTGACAGTTGTGATTTACACCATATGTCAGAAGTTTGTTCAAGCATAATGTCTACAAACTCTGCCCATTTTATTATATACCACAGAAACAGCTTTAATAATGTCATTTCATATAACTGCGGAACTTCTTCAAAATACAGTAGCTGTATTCAAGTTTGCCTCTAATGAGGGATCATATTTTTTCAAAACATTTATTAATGCGAGGTGATTTCTTTTCTCATCAGAAGCATCTGACTTATGATGTCCTCGAAATGGGAGCTTCGTTTAGCTAAATAACATAATGCACCAATGCGTCTTTTACAAATTTATCTATTCCTTTTTACTTGTTTGTTGCGCTGGCTAGTATTACTTTGGTGCTGTTCATTTACCAAGATGTCAACTCCGTTATTCTCAAACATTTTTAATTGACTGAATGTGACTTTGCACTTACAAATGTCGATGATGACTAATTGATGTGTACTTTAAATCTGAAACTAAGTTACATAATGGTGGCTTTGGGCTACCTTTTCTAACCACTTCCAATTACCCTTTAAGTGTTCTCATAAAAAAAAGTATTTCTAGCCAGTGTCTCATGGTTGCATTTACTTCCTTTGACAATTCTGAATTGGAAAGAAAAGACTAAAAACTATTTTACTTTTGTAAACAAAACTCTTCACTGTATTTTAGATGATTACAGACATCTACAGTTAACAGAAAACCAATAACACCTTAGGGAACATGTTTAAAATATGTAACACCCACATGCTAAAGCACCCTTACTGGTCAAAATGAACAGCCAGGTACTTTCATCGTACACTATAAGGGAAGTGAAGTCACAACCCATCCGTAAAACTAAATGTGCGTGCACTGTTCTGTCTTTCACCTCCTCCCCACATTTTCTCAACAACGTGTGGCCTCGCCATTGAACACTTCCCCCTCCACAAGGCTCAGCCTATCTGCAGGTGGGCAATGTTTCCTCTGTTCCTCTCTGACCCTGCAGCATGTAGAGTGCATGTCTGGGTTTGTTTACTGCCACAGGTCACAGTCAGTCATACTTGTGTCCAGTAAAAGAGCAGAACAAACTGCTGTTCCCTGTACCTCTGCTAATTATTTTCCTAAGATTTCAAAAATAGAAGTACTCATAAAATAAATCAATTTTTATGGCATGCAGCACACACCTACCACACATTGAATATATGCCCCTGCTTTGACATCAATGCATTGTACAATTCTGGAACATGTTTTACACTCACATTATGACACTTTTCGAGAAAGGAATCAACATGCGTTCTGAAAACAACAGTTGTGTGAAACCCAATTCGATCCGTTTGTTCCTGAGACCCAGAAGGCATTAGATACCTATACCCTGGTTGTTCCCACATTCCTTGACTACATCCACATCGACATCTACATCCACATGGCTACTCTGCAAATCACACTTAAGTGCCTCGTACAAGGTTCACTGAACCACCTTCACACTAATTCTCTATTAGTCCATTCTCAAACAATGCAAAGAAAAACAAACAACTATATTTTTCTGTGAGAACTCTGATTTCCCTTATTTTATTATGATGATCATTTCTGCCTACTTAGGTTGATGTCAACAAAATATTTTTGCATTTGGAGGTGAAAGTTGGTGACTGAAATTTCATGAAAATATCTCGCCACAATGAAAAATGCCTTTGTTTTAAAGATTTCCATCCTACATATGGTATCACATCCATGACACTCTTTCTCCTGTTTCTTGATAATACAAAACGTGCTGCCCTTCTACGAAGCATCTTGATCTATTTTATTAATCCTACCTGGTAATGATCCCACACCATGCAGCGGTATTCCAGAATAGGATGGACAAGTGTAGTTTAGACATTCTCTTTAGTAGATCTGTTGCATCTTCCAACTATTCTGCCAATAAAACAAAGCATTCGTTCTGCCTTCTCCATAACAATTTCTTTGTGTTCTTTCAAATTTATAGGTTGATCGTAATTTTAATCCCTAGGTATTCCATTAGATTTACAGCCTTTAGATTTAATTGATTTATTGTGTAATTGAAGTTTAATGGATTCCTTTTATCAATCGTGGATGATCTCACTATTTACATTATTTACGGTCAATTGCCAAATTTCACGCCATACAGATATCTTGACTTCCAGAAGGAGTTCAATAAAGCTCCATACTGCTGCCATACGAACAAAATACAAGTATACGGAATTTCAGACTGGCTGTGAGATTGGATTCAAGAGTTTCGAGCAAACAGAACACAGTATGTCATTCTCAATGAAGAGAAATCTTCAGACATAAAAGTAACCTCGTGTACACCCCAAGAGTGTGATAGGATGATTACTTTTCACAACACATATATACGACCGAGCGCATAACATCAGAAGTTCCATGAGGCTGTTTGCGGATGATGGTGTTGTATACAGAGAAGTCACAATGCTAGTAGGACAGAGTAGGAAAATACAAGATGTTCTGCAGAGGATGGATGCTTGGTGCAGGGATTGGCAGGTGACCCTTACCTCAAAAAAATGTAACATACTGTGCACAAAGTGGCAAAAAGACCCATTTTTATATTATTACACAACTGTGGAATAATCACTGGAATCTGCCACATCCATGAAATATCTAGCAGTGTGGATACAGAGTGATTTAAAGCAGAATGACCACATAAAACTAACCACAAGTTTTAAACCCTCATCACCAGTTTTGTAAACCCTCACCAGTTTTGCAAAGGTCTCACCAGCACTGCTGAGGCGGCTGAGTTTCCACTGTTGTTAGGGTAGGCTGAGATTGTGAGTTGGTGAAACAGTTTCTGGTGCAGTACACCACTATGACAATTTCACCCTGCCACTGTTACACAGCTATATCCCACCAAGGTCAAGTAATAGGACAGAAGAACAAATGTTCTACAACACTCCAACAAATTAGTAACAAAGACACACAAATGAGTTAAAAAGGTTTACTTATCTTTGTGAGTTGTTGAATAATGAAGTCTTCAACATTGCATGTAATGTAACACAAAGAAGGCCCTCAATGTCTAACTGCAAATAATCATACATAAGTTCACAGTACCTAGCAATGCAATTCACAACAACTCTCTGTTCACTTTGAAGAGTTCACTTAATGACGTTCGCTGTCTAAATCAGCCCTGGATGATGATCTATAACCAAGTGGGCAAGAGCTGCTCTTCTATCTTCCTAGTAGGATTTATCCGTTGTAGTCCAGTCATTGGCAGATTGTACTCAGCCAGCAATCGGCTGAGGTGAAGTCAATATCTGCATTCTCAGCCCCACCCGTGGCACTGGTGGAACTCGCGCAATTGGATAGTCTCTATGGCACTGGCACCAGCTTGCATCTATGTGCCTGTGGTGCTTTTGCCCTGGCTGAGTCTTGTTCAGATGACACAGCAGCAAGTAAGGCAGATGCCTGGCAGATTCATTGCAAGAGGCCTCAGGACATTTAGTCCACCCACAGAGGAGATACCTTATGAAACCTTCATTTGACCAATAATGCTTGTCAGTCTGGGATCCTTACCATATAGTACTAATAGAGGAAATAGAGAAGATTCAAAGAATTTCAGCATGTTTCATTCTGCATTAGTGTGTGGTTTACTGTTAAAATTTCGAGCACATACATCCCTTGAAGAATCAACCAACTATTGCTTCCTGCTATGTATATCTCGAGAAATGTTCATGAACATGTAATGAGAGAGATTCCAGCTCACACAGAAGCTTAACTACAATCATTTTTCCCATGAAATATTTGTGAATGGAAAAGGAAAAGGTGGAAGTGACAGAGGTACAGAAAGTACCCTCCCACTGGAAGACGGCTTGGCAGAGTGAAGAGACAGATGTACGACTTAGACCATAAGAATACTGTGTATGAATCACAAGGTTCCAATTTCATGTTCTGGTCCAGCACTCCGTTTTAAACAACCAGGAAATTATAAAACAGCACAAACTTTGCAGAAGAATTAAAAAAATTTTTGTGGATTATCTAGTTTTATGGAAAGAACAAGCCACAAGATAATAAAACAAAAGTGAAGGAAGTGATACATTAAGATGAACATGAGCCTGGGATACATAGTGGCAACATAATATTACCCACAGATGGCATGAACTAAATGAACAACATTCAGGAGAGTGCCATACCAATGGGCTGGCTAAATGAAAGAAGATGGGCTAAGAGAACTTTCCATAACATGCACTGGGGAACATCCACGTGGGCATCCATGGGTCCAGTGGAGCTCATGCAAGGCACCATTTGTTTTGTTTTAGGGTGCAGGAACAACTAAGGTTACGAGTCCATGTCAAAACTGTGAAACACGAAAACAAAGAGAGGAGTTAAAAACTACTACACATCATTCCCAATTGACGGAAGAGAAGACAACTAAAAACAGGGACGCAGAGAAAGGTCTATAAAATACACCATATTGAAACAGAGGTCCAGAACTAAAATTTAAATGGCCTTCGCGACATTGCTACGATGGATAAACAGTAACACGCGGTCAACAGCCCACGCGCCGATGACTCAAACGACAAACCCAAATGGGGACGTAAATGGTTAAAAAATGGGCATTCCCTCAAGAAATGCAAGACACCATGATGGACAAGTAGTATTTTACACTGGCTGCAGACCACATACACCCCTTCATGAAAATCATGTTTGCCAATGGCAGTGGCATTTTTCAACTAGATAATGTGCCGTGTCACAAGGCTAGGAGTGTGATAGAGCAGTTCGAGAAACACAGTGGCAATTTCCAACTGATTTGCTGGCCCCCAACTCACCAGACCAGAAACCTACTGAACATGTCTGGGATGTGATTGAATGTGGCGTCAGAGTTCATCACCCCTCCCCAGAATGTAAAGGAAATAGGTGCCTTGCGTGTGCAGATGTGGTGTCAACTCCATCCACCAAGGCCTCATTGCTTCCATGCTATAACACGTCACCACCATTATCCATGCCAAAGGTGGACATACGGGCTATTAGGTAAAGTTAAAAATAATGAAAACATTCAATTGTGAAAGACTACAGCAGATAGGGCAGTAATAAGTAAAAGAATTACTAAACAGACAGAAATGCAGAAGAAACTCCAGATACCTGAACAAAAAAGTATAAAGATTTTTTTGCTTTAAATTTGACAAGTGTTAACACATTTAAATTAAATAAATTCTGTGGAAGTAAGGTGTAAGTATGTTACAAATGAGGCACATAATTATGTTAAATTGAAAATCAAAATACAATGGTTGATTTAATTAGTACTATACGAACAACGAAACATGTAGATTGCAGAAAATGGCTTTACAGATATTTTATTAGTGTACAACAAATTACAATGACAAATGTTAAAATGTCTTTACATCTACCTCAGAAATACAGTCATAGGTGGTACTAACAGTCTTAAGTGGCACCAAATAAGTAAACGAAAAAGCTTGAAACTATGTCTTCAGTGCGTACAAAGCACTTTAAATTGACTGCTGGAGCAGGTAACCAGAGTCATACCAGTGTCACTTTGTACATGTTCTGTGCTAAACTTTAACACGCATATTATTTGAACCTGATACACACACTCTAGACAACTCCAAGAAGGAAGGAAGGTTACTGTTTATGATGAGATCATCAGAGATGAAGCACAAGCTCAGGATGAAGAAGGAAACTGGCCATGTTCTTTCGGAACTAACCATTTCAATATTTGCTTGAAAAGTTAAAACCTATATTTCAATGATTTGATAGGGATTTGAAGAGACAAGGGAAGTCAAGTGACTTACCATATTGCCATGTTGCTTGGGAGAGAGAACTCCAGCAATGATACAGAGAGTAATATTGGTACCCCCAACAGGCATGAGAGCTTTGTCAGCTATCAGGACACTATACAAACTCAAACTGAAACAGTATAGCAGTAATAACTACACTGCGATTTTTTTAAAAGGAAGACTCAACATATCTTTATTTAGCTCCAACCGCAGAACAGACAATTAATCATTTAACAAGCAGTAATAACATTAAAATATCTTTATTTTTATTTTACAATCTTATGCACAATCAACATTTTCTTTTTTTTTTCTTCAAAAATTTAATATTTGTGTTATGCTGACTTTGATGCTTCTTCAAACTCCTAAGCAAATTTAAATGATTAGAATCTTGAGAAGAAATATAATCCATTAACTGCAATGCACAAAATATAACAAACAATATCTAAAATTCTTGTTTCTTAAGCCTCTGTTTGATTCAATGTTTATCTTCCTTCACATATCTTACATCATTTACCAAATCTCTGACTGTATGCAGTAGTTTCTCCGAACCTTGAAAACAAAATATTAAAAAAAGTCTGCTCTTTTAAAGTTTCTTGGTAAAAGACAAGTACAGATGTGCCAAAATGAAATTGATAATGGTGAGTATGAAGACGGACCCTCCCCCACTCGAGCATGTGTACAAAACATTCTTGTTTCACTTGTTACTTCATATCTACATAAAATCTCAGGACTTCAGTGAAATCATCTATAGTCTTCATCAGGAACAAGTGATGAAGACAATGGAGGATTTCATCAAAAGCTTGAGAATTTACCCAGATATAACACAACAAGTAAACCGACAGTGTTTTATACAATCACTAACCCACTTTTTCATCCAGACAACAAAATTTAAATGCTATTACTGGGTGTAGAACAAATTAAATCACACACTATGTGGTTCCTACAATAAAATAAAACACTTAGAAAATATAAGATAAATGAATATATCTTGGCACATAAAATTTAATTTATAAAAATGAAAATTCAATACAGAAAACTGTTAAAATCCTAGGGAGACAGAAAGACTGAACAATGCTTACCTACAGGAGCAAAAATTCCCAAAACTGCCAACAGAAACACATACAAATATATCAAAACACTCCTGCCCCCCCTCCCCCCGAAAAGAGAGAGAGAGAGAGAGAGAGAGACAGAAAGAGACAGAGAGAAACCAACACTTCCTTCTTCAGGTAGGAAAGATGATTTGGTGGAGGGACGGGGGCAGTGGGAGCAGAGTAAGCCACTCAAAACGAAGTTTTGAGAAAGTTTATACTCTGTAGAGTGAGAGAAGAGTTCTGACAGCTGAAAAGGCATTGGCACATCTGCTTTGCACAACCATGACGGCCAACCAGATTGAGAGATTTTGTTTATGGTACCATGGCAATGCCCCAGTATTGCCATAGTGGTAGGTGACCCCTGGTTTCAGTCAATTGCGTTGCATGCTTAATTCAGGATTTGTGTGTGTGTGTGTGTGTGTGTGTGTGTGTGTGTGTGTGTGTGCGCGCGTGTGTGCACGCGCGCATGTGCAGGTATTCCACTAATTCTGTGAGTTTCTTGCCGTGAGAGTGGAAAATGGTTTCCTGTAGTGCAGAGAAGAGGACTTTTGGAAATGGAGCTATGCTGAAATCTCTAGTGTGCAAATTTATATACAGATCATGTGTTTAGTTTGAAAGGGACAGGGACAATGGTGGGTATTTGATACCAGTGCCTAAAACGATTGTCAGGCTGGTAGAGGCATGGAACATCTCTACAGCGCCAGTTAAGAGGGTCACAAACCATAATGATGTTGCCAACTCAGCTGGGAGTCCTATTATTGTGACACCTGGAAAGTTAAGGAAGGGATAGTGTCATGTGACTGAAACAGACAACTCTGACGAAAGTGATATCAGCAACATAGATATGTATACTAGAAGTGGAAGGAGTACCCGACACTTAAAATGTTGATGGTGTCACTGTTGGGCAGCAGTTTGTTCGCAGGCAGAATGACAAGTTCCTCCATTGTTTTAAAAACACTTGCCCTTCAGTGGAAAAGGTTCTCAGGACAAAAGGTACTAATGGGATGCAGAGACACTGTAGCAAGGAGATGTTATTTCCTGTGTGAGTTGCTACCAGTGAATACACAGAATGTAAGATGGGTTGTTGAAACATGGGTCAATGCACGTCATGCACAATACATCATGCGGACAGATGACATGTGCCAAGAGACCATGAGTGAGTCAGTTGGTATGGAAGGGTGACTAATTCTTGTTCATGCTGGCTCTACAAACAGTTTTGTTTCTGGTGCTATGGTAATGTTTCAATAAAAATAAAAAAAGAGAAAGAAAGGCAAAAACACATCGATTACCAAGAAGAAATGAACACAGATACATTCAAAGGCTGGTTTGTTACTCGCTTGCTACCAAATGTCATTTCTGTTAGTGTTGTTTTAATGGACACCATACCATTTGTACAATTAAATAAGGTACCAATGGCTGCTGAAAGGAGAGATAAAATAGTTAGATGATTGAAAGACAATAAAACACACTTTGAACACAATATGTGAAAAGTGGAACTTCTGGAAGTAGTGAAATGATACAAGCCACAGAAGATGCACTGTACCAATGCCATTGAACTTGACTTGGCCCAAATAAAAGCAGATGTCGTGGAGCGAAATAAAACCTTTATGTTGCAGAGACAGAGAGGCTGGTAAATGAGGCTGTCACACAAATAATGTCAGAAAATTAAAATAATTTCACAAATCATGCGTGGAAAGAGATTTCAAGCTTTAACACAGAAGAATCCATAGAAAATTTGGTAATTTCTTTATCATACGATGAGGACAGCAGCAGAAAAAGTATTGTAGTCTGTGTGTTTGTGACAATAGATGATCAATCAGATGACAATAATCTTGTGGTTTCTGTTCTCCCATATGAAAAATTAAGATAACATCTTCATTCGATATTTTACACGGAACATTTGTACATTTTTCTGTACCTGTAATGTTGAATATATATTTGTGAGTGTTTGTGTGAAGAGGCAAACACTGCTATTGGATGAGAAAAAACTTGTGGTAAAGAAACACATCATTCAGTAGAATGCTGCCAACCAGAAAGCTGTAATGAATTCCATGGCATTGTTAAGCTCTGAAGTTATGGCTGCCATGGGGTCGAATGGCAGGAGGGGAAGGTCGATCACCCCTGCCCCACCAATCTCTGGCCCACTGCACTACCATGTCAAATACTGCCAACTGTGCTACCAGCTGTGTGAGCTCTTCGCTTGCCATACGTAGTGTAGATGACATTAGATGCAGAAGGGCGATCAAAAAGTTTCTGTTTGGAGGCACTGCTGCAGCACATATGCAATGTGGCATGACTCTGATGCTGGTGTATAAGAACCAGCATATAGGCAAGGGATTACTGTGGCATTTGTGCCTTTCTGACCTGTGTCGAAATAGTCAAGCACCCACCCTAAAGTCCTGATCTCTCCCCGTGCACTTACGGTGCCTTCGGTCCCCTAAACAAGGGTGTGAAGAGATGATGATTTGAGTTGGATGAGGCTGTGCAGCAGGTATTTACGGACTTCTTAACACAGCAGGACATGGTACAAGGTTTTAATTTTTTGAGGAGTTTCATATCAGTATATACTCTGCTGCAGAGTGAAAGTTTTTACAATTCCTGAGTCTCTAAAGCCATTTCTGCCATTCTTCTGTACAAAGAATCTCTTAATCATGAACATATGAGATCTGCACCTACTTACACTTTTTAAGAGCCTTTTGTAATTTCAGAAATGGTGTTACAATACCTCCTTTCATTATTCACATTGTTGGCCTGATGGCAAGTAACTCTTATAAAGAAAAGTTCCTTCTCTCTACTGAAGATCCATTATTCGGAAGTTTAGGTTACTAAATGTCATAGGGACAAGAATCGTGAATGTTGAGTGGCAATGGCAATGGCAGCCAATATACGAGATAGACCCAGTCAGTAGTGTATGCCTAAGTAAAAACAACCCAGTGTAACATCAGTGCACAGAATAGCAACAAAATGTTGCCCTCAGTGGAGAATGTAATTTGATACCTGCAGAAATAGCTACACAGACGAGTACTGCACACAAAAAAAAACTTCTAAACAGTGCTTCCTGCAGATGGCACAGTAATCAAATAGTAGACTGTAATCTCCTTTTCAAAACCCTTTATTTTCAGTATCAGGTGGTAGCATACTCTCAACAAACAAAAGCTCACAGAAACAATTACACTGAATACCTAAAGTGCCTTCAGATAATAGATGAGAAGACTAATTGGAGCAAAGTATCTAGGCCTTTAAAATGTTATGTAGATACAATCAAATATGAAACATTTAACTTATGAAAATGGATAAAAATTGTCTGTCATAAAGTAATTGCACTACAGACTAAAAGAAAAACTAGTGCAAAATGGCAACTTGTCTCATTTCTTACAAATTGTTGAACAATTTAATTGTTTTAATTTGAATTTCATATTTAGACTTCACTTCTTACCTCTCATTCAATCAACTTTGTAGATATGTTTCATAGAGCTTCAAGAGCGACGGAGGAGTTCTAGGTGTGACTATCTGAAGAGCCGCCTGGAAATGTTTATGTGCAACGACATCTGTTTCCAAATCATCTTCTAGAGCTTTAAGTGCTGCCTCATGGCACACTGCAAGAACCTGTGAGAATAATTTTAAAGACATTTATTCAAAAGTTTTGTAGTTCATGCATTTAACTGTTGAGGCTATCATTTGTTTCCAGTGTATCTTATTTATAACAACAAAATGCACTTTGAAAAAAATAGTGGATTGGAAATTGTTAATTTACCTCATAATCCAGTGCACTACAATATGGCTAGTGGTGACATGTATTTTGAACTTATTCTTTTAATAAATGAAACACACGCATGGATAAAATAAGTTTTGTGTTAATCCAAAGAAAAAAAACCTGTATGTGACAGAAATTCTAATCTGTAAAATGGTAATTATACACTGATGGACTAGATATTATGGACACCGGCTTAATAGCATACTGGTCCACACAATACGGCAGTGATTTTGCATGGCATGGATTTGACAACTTCTTGGTAGGTTTCCAGAGGTATGTGGCACCAGATGTCTGCACAAGACCATGCAGTTCCCACAAATTATGGCTTGGAGGTTCGTGGGTGCAGAGATGCCACTCAGTTGTGATTCAGGTTCAGATCAGGCAAATTTGGTGGCCACGACATCAACGTGAGTCCACTAACATGCTCCTTAAACCACTGTAGCATGATCCTAGCCTTTTGATATGGGCAGTTACCCTGCTGGAAGAGGACCCTATACTCAGGAAAGACATCAAGCATGAAGGGATGCAGGTGGTCCACAACTATGTTTAGGGACCATAAAAATTTGCATTTTGTGATAAATGCAAAACAGATGTGAATTCTGCCTCACAATGCAAAAATGTGAAATTACTTAACAGACACTATCTTGTAGTGAATTGTATCCAGATGAACCATTTTATCAGAAATAGTTTGAAATAGCTTTATTTTGTGCATATAAATGTCAAAAATGTAACCAATTTTCAGTTACTGTATTGTACATCATCTGGCAAAGCCCATTTTAGAAAGATAATGTGTGTAAGATCCTGTTTGCAAAATAAAAGGTATATGAACACAATGACATATCAACGCACTCGATGATATGGTGTCATGCCAATAGTGAGCAACTGAATGCCCTATTTAAGATAAAAGCTGCATAATCCAATATAGTATCAGCTGTGGGGCCTAACATTTTATAATAAAGAAACATGTATGTTTATTCACTAGCTAAAGCTCAAAATATGGTAATGTGGGTACTTTTAACATGGAAAATTAGGTGAGACAGATGTTTTGAATTGTGGTTGCATCGAATACTGCTAGAGGGCAGGCCTGAACTATGTCGTTAACAATACTCTGCTAATCTCAACAAACAACTGCACAGTAACCGTTCCCGAGGGCTTTGTGTAGTGCATTGCTCGTTTCCTTTTCTTATTTTGAAATAAGTGAAGAAACTAATCGTGGTCCACCAAAGAGTTCGATTACAACTCTTTCAACACCAGAAGAGATCGACGATCCCTGTGACAATGTGTCAGTTCTGCTATAGGTTGCTGCCCTACAAATGGAAGGTGGAGTTTGTTTCCCCACACCACTCATCTCCCTCTGGTGGTCAAAAATCTAATTTATTTATGCTCAAGGCCATCTGCCACTTTAGCCTACAGTGAGCACACTATAGCAATTGGAAAACAAAACCTGTAATGTTTTTCGACTGCATGGAAATTATTCCTCTAACGTTAAAATAGAGTTACCCCCATTTTTTTCTACTTCTACACCAACTATCTTGTCAGTTCTATCTGTAGCATAGTCAAGCATGGTTTGCTTGGCAACGAATGCCCATGAAAAGTCAAACTGACAGTTTGTAGATTTTGTAATCACTGAATTAGGCAGGAAAAGAAAAATGATGTCCAAAACACCTTAAATCAAGAGATGCTTTTAGTTCACTGGTGGGAAAGTGCTACTGCTTTTTGACAGAACAGTCATTTTTGAAAGCTACGATACAGCCAAAAGAAGAAAACAAAGGCCATTTTGGAAAAAAATCTGTTGAAGTTCTCGCAAAAGCAAACTTTCCAGTCAAAGAGATTCCAATCAGCACTTTTTTCTAACAGCCAATTTCAAAAAACTAAGGCTTTGTTTATCTTCACTTTTAAATTTGTAAGTCTAGTCAGAGAGAGAGAGAGAGAGAGAGAGAGAGAGAGAGAGAGAGAGAGAGAGAGAGGAGGCAAATTTTGACAAAAATAGATGCAAATATTGCAAAAGATAGCTGTGAATTTTGTCAAAAATGGATGCTACATTTTCCTGTCCCTAAATATAGCCAAAGCCCACAGTTGTCATGGTGCCTTCAATTACCATGAAAACCCCAATGAATGTCTCCCATAGCATGGCACAGCCCCCCATTGGCATGTGTGCACGGCATGGACCATGCTTGAAGCTGCCATTCGCCTGAATTATGATATACAGGGTGTTAGAAAAAGGTACGGCCAAACTTTCAGGAAACATTCCTCACACACAAAGAAAGAAAATATGTTATGTGGACATGTGTCCAGAAACGCTTACTTTCCATGTTAGAGCTCATTTTATTACTTCTCTTCAAATCACATTAATCATGGAATGAAAACACACAGCAACGGAACGTACCAGCATGACTTCAAACACTTTGTTACAGGAAATGTTCAAAATGTCCTCCGTTAGCGAGGATACATGCAACCACCCTCCGTCGCATGGAATCCCTGATGCGCTGATGCAGCCCTGGAGAATGGCGTATTGTATCACAGCCGTCCACAATACGAGCACGAAGAGTCTCTACATTTGGTACCGGGGTTGCGTAGACAAGAGCTTTCAAATGCCCCCATAAATGAAAGTCAAGAGGGTTGAGGTCATGAGAGTGTGGAGGCCATGGAATTGGTCCGCCTCTACCAATCCATCGGTCACCGAATCTGTTGTTGAGAAGCGTACGAACACTTCGACTGAAATGTGCAGGAGCTCCATTGTGCATGAACCACATGTTGTGTCGTACTTGTAAAGGTACATGTTCTAGCAGCACAGGTAGAGTATCCCATATGACATCATGATAACGTGCTCCATTGAGCGTAGGTGGAAGAACATGGGGCCCAATCAAGACATCACCAACAATGCCTGCCCAAACGTTCACAGAAAATCTGTGTTGATGACGTGATTGCACAATTGCATGCGGATTCTTGTCAGCCCACACATGTTGATTGTGAAAATTTACAATTTGATCACGTTGGAATGAAGCCTCATCCGTAAAGAGAACATTTGCACTGAAATGAGGATTGACACATTGTTGGATGAACCATTCGCAGAAGTGTACCCGTGGAGGCCAATCAGCTGCTGATAGTGCCTGCACACGCTGTACATGGTACGGAAACAACTGGTTCTCCCATAGCACTCTCCATACAGTGACGTGGTCAACGTTACCTAGTACAGCAGCAATTTCTCTGACGCTGACATTAGGGTTATCGTCAACTGCATGAAGAATTGCCTCGTCCATTGCAGGTGTCCTCGTCGTTCTAGGTCTTCCCCAGTCGCGAGTCATATGCTGGAATGTTCCGTGCTTCCTAAAACGCCGATCAATTGCTTCGAACGTCTTCCTGTAGGGACACCTTCGTTCGGGAAATCTGTCTCGATACAAAAATACCGCACCACGGCTATTGCCCTGTGCTAATCCATACACCAAATGGGCATCTGCCAACTCCGCATTTGTAAACATTGCACTGACTGCAAAACCACGTTCGTGAAGAACACTATCCTGTTGATGCTACGTACTGATGTGCTTGATGCTAGTACTGTAGAGCAATGAGTCGCACGTCAACACAAGCACCGAAGTCAACATTATCTTCCTTCAATTGGGCCAACTGGCGGTGAATCGAGGAAGTACAGTACATACTGATGAAACTAAAATGAGCTCTAACATGGAAATTAAGCATTTCCGGACACATGTCCAAATAACATCTTTTCTTTATTTGTGTGTGAGGAATGTTTGCTGAAAGTTTGGCCGTACCTTTTTGTAACACCCTGTATATGGACTTGACTATTGTTCTGCTGTAACAAGAAATATTATTTATCTGACCAGGTGACAAGTTTCCACTGATCCACAGTACAGTTTATACAATCCCATGCCCACTGCTATTGTAACAGACAATGTCATTGGGTCAACATAAGAACACACAGGAGTCACCTGCTGCGGGGTGTCATGTTCAACAATGTGAATTGAACAGTGTGTGCTCCAAAACACTTGTACTTGCACAAGTACTGTACTCCTTCACCATATCTGCCACTGTCACAGAGGGAGTAATTGTCTGACAACCTCGTTCTGTGATGAGGTTTGCACGTCAAACACCTGGCCACCTACTCATGGTTTTATTGTTATTCAGCCACTTTCCTTAGATGCTCACGACAGCAGCATGCAAACAGTCAACACGCTTTCCAAGATGCTAGTTCCAGGTGCCGAACTATAACAGTCTTCCCCCCCCCTTCTACCCCCCCCCCCCAAAAAAAAATTAGTCATCTCAGTGGATTTCCCCATTTGCAGCATCTATCATCAGTAGAATGAATCCCCTTCCATCTCTGCTTCATTTATATACTTTCCTTAATGTCGTATATGCCTGCAACATCACTAGGCCATATTCAGTCTTGTGTGGACAGTTAGCTTAGTGTTGTAGCTTATCAGTGTATATGGGTGTGCATTATTACCTCAGCTCCAGAATATCCTTCAGTGCTTTGAACAAGTTCTTCAACATTTACATCGGAGGCAACTGGTGTTCGACGTCCAAGTTGAAGCATGAATATCTCACGCCGAGTGTAAGCATCAGGCAGTGGAACATAAATAATACGATCGAGACGTCCAGGACGCAAGAGAGCCTAGTCAGATATCAAGATATTAAGTACTATTGAATAAATGGAAGTGATACAGTACAGTTATTGCAGAAATAATGGGAAAAATCATAAATTAATTTTTTAAATATATTTGTTTTTAACATAATAGTAAATTCTCATCTTCACACATTTTAAATCACACATGCTCCCCATAATATTTTCTCTAGCAGTCACTTTATGCTTGGCAACAATGTTTGTCATATAAAAACAATAACAAAAACAACAATAACAATCATAATAATATCTACATACGCTGTATTTCCAAGTCTACTGCATCTAAATACTAGGTACAAACTTTATACATATGGATTGGAGCATATCTGAATGAGAAAAAATTACCTATCTTCAGGTTTTTAACCTCCTTTGGGACTTTTTCTGCATACTACGTCCCAATTACTGCAATTATCTCCTTGTGAGGAACACAATAGTTAAAAAGAAAAGACAAATGTATCCACATTATAGCTGAAATCAAGTTTGTTTCATTAGTAAATTAGGTGATACCAAAGACTTGTCCTACGTCATTTTGGTAGAAATTGTGCTAATTGTCTATAAAACATGAAACTCATGAGAGTAAAACTCACATGAGTTTCTATTCAAGGATAAGCCTGTACAGCATAAGTAAAGTGCAGGAGTAAGTCTTTTCTGGAACTACTTGTAAATGACTACGTCTTGATTAACACAAATAAGGTTATAATTTTCATTATTGGTTCGCTAAAGTGTGCTTTTACTACAGTTGGATTTTTTCAAGATGCGCTATGAAGGCATGCGGTTACAGATGGGAACCAAAATCGTACATCAAGCAGATGAACACCCACAGGTGCGAACAGCTTCACAACACATAACAGTTTACAATACTGAGTATAGCTATGTTCGGATCATTAAACTGAAGAGGTGTGGAGTGTTATGCTTTGGAAATTGATAGAGAATGACAAAAACAATCTTGCCAAGAGCACAGACCAGTAATTAATTAATTACAAATCATCACAGTGTAAACAGTGAAAGCAGATATTCTCAAATTAATTAACTAACTAACATATTAACCTACCACAATTTTTGGACTACAGCACATGCACCCTCATATTCAAACAGCCTGGTGATTTTGTGACTTGACTGGTACATCATACTGCAATGTTTTGACACCTACAACAATGCTATTCTCAGAGTGAGGTGAACTTCCTGCCATGTTTTAGCATTTATTTGCACCAAAAGATGAAGATGTGCACTAAATTCTTAGTCAGTGATTAACACCAACAATAAGAGAAGCTCCTTCACTTAATTCATCAGGTGGGAAGTACCCTTGAGGACAAAATTAACACTCTGAAATTACTTGAACCACCTAAATATAGAAGAATGACAAAAACAGTTAGTCAGTTATAAGGACGCCACTAGTTAAATGTGTTCTCTAAACCATACTACAACCTGCCATTTTTCACACATATACGTAATGGCAAGAGGTGAAAGAAATGATAAATGATGAAACAAACCTCCGGAACAACTGGGGATTAAAGCCTGGGCCTCTAGATTTGTAGCATGACATCCACCAGGTCACACTGAGGGTGGGGAAAGTGGTGTTGGCAGTGGGGGACACTATATTGATTTTATGTGAACAGTTGGTTCAAACAGATAATATTCCCCCATGTCCTGAACATGGAGTTTCAAGAACAGATAATAACACTGTTTTCTTACAATGGGTACACATAATATTAAAAGATTTAACATTATGGTGGAATGCCTTGAATGGAATGCAAACAATGTAATGACTAAAGATAACAACTGACTGTTACACATACAAGCAGGTAGTGTAACATTGTACACCAGTCAGATCACAGGCCCAAAATAATGATGTATGGGATTATTTTTTTGGGTGCACCTCATCAAGCTGAGCTAAAGATTCCCATGTCCAAAAATGTGTAATAAGGTTCATTTCTAGTGTGAACTCAAGAACATCCTGCAGGGGTCTGTTTAGGGAACTAGGGATAGTAACTACTACTTCCCAATATATTTTTTCGCTAATCAAGTTTGTCACTAAAAATATATTTCTTTTTCAAAGCAACAGTTCAGTTGATGGAAACAGTTCTAGAAATAAGAATAATCTTCGCAAACAAAGGTGTCCATTATTCAGGAACACACATTCTTAATAACTTGCCAAGCAGCTGTAAAATGTTTAAGCACTAACAAAGTTAATTTAAGATAGGCCTAAACGATTTATTGGTGACCAACACTTTTACTCCACTGACGAATTTTTAAGTACAAACAACTGACATATTACTAACAAAGTCAAGTAATGCAAGTGTTAGTATAATCTGACTCCTGTAACAAATTCACAGCAGTAATCAATCATTGTAATTAAATGGCGTAAAATGTTATTTCTCTTGATGTGTGGCTACATAATATGCATCTCATTGAACTGAACACTTTTTTCTTGTTTTGTGACAAGTTATGTATTACCTTCTACATGAAAATATGTTTAAGATTTTTTGTATCCACAGCCTTAAGGACCATTTCACTTGGATAAATGAAAGGTACAATAGCATATGTGCCTTTCTTTGTAATTATTTATTGTTTATTCTTGATTTTCTGACATGTTCTACATCCTGGAGGATCTCCTCATTATGGATCTACTGGAACAGAAAGTACACCTAATCTAATCTATGTTGTTACATCATTATCACCACCGCCACCACTGTTGTCATAAACTTTACTCCAATTACGTGAATCCATGTTGTATTTGAATATTTTCTAACATCATCTACCCACTTACCATTATCTCATCACCTCAGTCTCTTATTGGCTCTTGGAAGCTAGAAAAGTACTTCATAATAGCAATAATTATTCCACACCAAGGTGCTGCCTGATCCATTTGTTTGTTTTCCTGTCTCTCAAGATAATTTCCAATAAGTATCTCTCTGTTGCTTGATGAGCTACTTCAGTTTTCAAAAGGTTCTCTCATTACAAGTGCATTTCTCACTGACATCACTTAAAATTAACAATACACTTTAATTGTAAGCCTTCCTTTTTACAGCATTCATTGTAGTTTAATTTATCCTTATTGTAAATGATTTTCAAACCTACTTTTATATTTGCACTAGGCAGTTTTTCTACTCATTGTTGTAGTTTATCTGCACCAGAGGCAAACTTCTGCGAAATTCCTCATGTGCAGTAGTTTTTAGGGATATTAATCCTTTTTAAGCTTTATTCAAATTCCAAATTTCTCACTACTCTGGTGAAGTATAATGCATGCTGCAGCATTGATATGCAAATTCTTCAAGATACTAGCATTAAGTTAAATCAATGCTTTGTTCCTTGGGTCCTGTAAGTAGAGATTTCATTTATGAATCTCAAACAAAGGGACAATTCATATTCATTCCTACCATCTACAATTACATTCAGAATATCCAAATGGTGATTTTCAGTTCTACAGCCAGCTTGCTGCTTTGCTAGATGACAATCTAATTTTTTTCTGTGTGGTTGGCAATACTTTTAGTGAATATGCTGCACATACCAGAAAGCTGGCTAATAAGTCTACAGAATTTTATGTCATTTCAGTTTCTTTTCCTATGAAGGACAATAAGTACAATATTGTTCCAGTTTTGGGCAATCCTTTTTATTTTTTTCACAGGAATTCTGCAAATAATTTTGTAATTTTGTTCTGTACAACTTTTCCTACAACTTAAATAACTGAAGCACCAGGTGCCTTCGTTTCCTTCATACTCTGAATGGCTTTGTACCTCTACATCTCTTCCAGTACTAAACTGAGAATGTCATTATTTTCAAGATAAATGATGTATGTTTCTTTTTCATCTTTTGCACAATATTTAAAGATATTTAGGAATGTTTGTACAGTTTTCTCTCTGTGTTAGTTACTGGCCATCTTCCATTTTAAATGATACAATATGGTGTCTAATAAACAAAATTTCCTTTTTTGTATTCTTCGTAGTTTTATTTTTTCTATTATATCTCTTATCACAGTTTTATTGCATCTTCTCTCACATTGTGTCAAACACACTTATGATTAGTTCTGTTTAAATCAACAAATTTTATCATGTCGCAATTATCATTTGCCTGAAACTCAGACCTCAGTTTATTTAGCTGCCTTGTTCTACTTCAGATTTTTTGTCTTTTGTACCTGCAACATCCTTTGCTGTCTGCAAAACTTCCTTTGTTAAATAACTGTAATACTATTTACAATAGATTACTACTCAGCACAGAGGAGGTGTTTAACTGCAAATAGACACTTTTAAGAGACTTTTTTACTTATTACAGTGCATCACTAGACAAACACACACATAGCCACTCTCATCTGCAGGTTTTGCAGCTCCACTGGGGAAAATGGTGATCTCAGATGGCAGCTAGGGCGGGTAGTGGGGTACAGAAGAGGTGTGGGGTGGGGAGAGGGAGGGACAGAAGTGCAGACATTTGGGAAGATGCTCTAGCACTGCCTGTGGGAGTATGCAGACATGGTGGGGACAGGATGGTGGGTTATTAGGTACAGCATTGAGTGAGAACAGCTTGGTGGGGCAGGGGAATGGAGAGCAGAGAAACGCAGAGGATTTTGCAAGTGAGCTGGAGTGAGAGCAGGGAAGGGAATGAGACTAACAAAGGTTGAGGCCAGGGGAGTTACAGGAAGCATCCATATAACCTGGGCTGTGAAGCAGTCAACTAAGTAATACATATTAAGTTCTGTGGCATGCTTGGAAAATGGGGGATCCAGCTTTCTCTTGGCCATCCTTCTGCAACAGCAATTCATGCAGACAGACAGCCTGTTACTGATCATGCACACCTAGTATGCCATACACAGACAGGTTGCTTTTACAGGTGACCCCGACTTTGACAAAGTGAGAAATGCCTGTGACAGGACTTGAGTAGGGGGTATTGTATAGTACATTAACCGGGGGCCTAGAAATGACGGAGGCAATCTGTCCCCGCCGCAGCCACAGTGGTCCACAACTACTACCGCAATCCACTTCACCCCTCCGCCTCCCCACACCGAACCACTCTTTCAGGGTTATTGTGCTATTCGGCCCCGAGTTGATCCCCCCACCCCCAGAGAACGTCTCACACCAGATGAGTGTAACTCCCATGTTTGCATGGTAGAGTAATAATGGTGTACGTGGAGAACTTGTTTGCGCAGCAATTGCCGACATAATGTAGCTGAGGTGGGATAAGGGGAACCAGCCCACATTCACAGAGGCAAATGGAAAACTGCCTAAAAACCATCCACAGACTGGCTGGCTCACCAGACCTCGACACAAGTCCACCAGGCGGATTCGTGTTGGGGACCAGGCGCTCCTTCCCGCCCGGAAAGCCATGCCGTCTAACGCATGGCTAACCGGGTGGGCTAGAGTAGGGGGTAGTGGAAGAATGTATGGCACATGTCTTGCATCTAGGCCTTTTAAAGGGATAGGATCCATGGGGCAAGGGGTAGGGAGCATGGGTAAGTTGCAATATATCCTAATTTATACTGTTATTCCATCTTGGATTTTACACTGTTTGTTAAGTTTATACTCCTTTTGTCTGTATCTGTTAACCTTCACTTTCCAAGATGCTGAACTTCTTATTTAATTTAATCTTCTAAAGCAACCTACTTTTAAATACACTCTTTCTTCTGGAGAAGAGTGTGAAGGAGAAACATAACTGTTCTCAGCACATTCTACTAACATATATAGCACAATCATTTCTGATATTATATCCAAAGTTTCTCAGTGAGGAAGTTGTTCTGTACACAGTCTTTGTCCTACTTTGACATTAAAATCCTCTGATATCATTTCATAATGGGATTTGCTGTCATTTAACAGCTTCTGCATTACTTTGAAGAGACCTTCTAGCTCCTCATCAGAATGTGAGCATGCTGATCCATGTACTTGAATGTTCTCTATGGCTTATTTATTATTCTGCATGAAATTCCTTCAGTATAACTACCAATGTTTTTAGCTGTCTTGTTTACAATAAAGCTTGCCTATACAAAAGTTAAAAAACAAAGCATATCGGAATTTAATGTCTCATTGATACTGAAGCACTTTTCAACTGCAGAAGAAAGTGGGATGAATCCAGCCATTCTCTTATTGATAAAAAGGAAGTCATCACAGGTGGAGCCCAAGCTTGGGTGGTGCAAGAATGGGAAAAGAAGTCAACTGTGTCCTTTTCAAAAAAAAAAAACATCCCAGTATTCATAGAACCATTTAATCGTTCACTTTAATCTTGTAAAATATAAATCTAGATGGATGTGATTTCAACACCGATCTTCCCCAATGTGAGTCCAATACCATAATCTGTTTGACAGAATCATGTTTAATCTAAAGTGATGCATGTAAATCTGACAAAACCAGTCTTAAGATTATCAGTCTTGAATTTCAGCACCCCCCAAATGTGTACCCATTGTCATGAAATAGCTAGGTCAGTCATGTATACTGCACTACAGACCACACACAGTGCACAGTACATGGACTTGTCAAGTACCTTCCTCCTTGTTAAGAGAGAAAGGCCAACACAAAGAACAACTTTTTTATGGTTGTTGTCGATTCATATTGCTAAAATTTGATATATATAACTTCAAATGCTAAAATTTTTGATTCAGTGATATTACTCACCTTGTCAATCCTGTCAGGGCGATTTGTAGCACCAACAACTGTCACATTGCCCAGAGGAGTGACACCATCCATCTCAGTTAACAGTTGTGCAAGAACACGTTCCTGTACATTGTTGCTGCCGCCACCATCGCCTCTCACACCACCCAAGGCATCCAACTCATCAAAAAACACAATCGCAGGTGCTACTAGTCGTGCTCTGCGGAAGACTTCACGAACTGCTCGTTCAGATTCTCCTACCCACTTGCTAAACAGCTCCGGTCCCTAAGGTAAGTTATAAACACAAAAGTATAATTAATCCTTTAGCAAGCCTCACACCAAGTTCAGTAATTGTAAGCAGATATGAATTTAAATTAATTCCTCATCATAAGTCATAAATCATTACAAAACCCTTTAATACAATAAAAAGATTCGGAAGAATGGTGACAAAATTTCAAAAGTGAAACAAAATTATACACAAACTGTACCTCTGGTGGACTATTTAGCAACATCATTGTACACAACAGAAATTAGAAGGCAACATTCTCAGATGGTATTAACAAAAAGTTAGTTAATTATAGGGGGAAAACTAGTACATTATAGCACCCTGAACTCTGTAAATATGTGCTGGCAGCAAATGTATTAAAAACTGGAGGAAAGGCCAAGGTAATATAAAAATACAAGAAAGGTACAGACATTAACTGTAATAAATACATTGGTTTAAGTCTGCTTGATGGTTCTTAATATTTATACATAGCCAGAACTTTTAATGATGGACTAAAAAGAATATAATCATTAAGTAACAGATGGGTGTAAGAAATGGATTTTCCACCATGCAGTCTCCATTTGATATCAACTTGTTGAATAGCAAAGGGAAGTTAACCAAGAAATACATTAGGTTTCCTGGACCAAGAAAGAGTTTAACTTTGTCTGAAGAGAAATGTGAGGGATCTAATGAAATGCAAAGGAGATCACCGAGGAACTTTACTGGCTGCCAAACATATTTATGAAAACATGACAACTGTGATAGATACTGATGGGAAATTTGAAGAAGCAATATGCAAAGCCTCAAGGGCGGCATTCAGTAGCATCAGTCTACAATATGTGCATACCGGATGGTTGTAGTGTAGTGATTCATTTGTCATGGTCATCAGAGATCAGATGGCACTCACGAGATCTGTCTGTTGGCCCTGTTCTGACACTGTAGAAAGTAAAACTGCTGAGCTTAGAGGTAAACAGCATTTGCAGCATTCATTCTATGGTACAACCATGCCCCAACAATGAGTACGTACTCCTATTGAACAACCTCAGCCACTTATAGAGGGTCGCACTGGCGGCCTGCAGGAATCTGGATGGATGTATCGATGACTGCAACATGTGTTGAGCACAATGTATTGTATCGTGTGTTGCTGTTTTCATCAGTGGTCTTTGGGACATCCCACAACCGTAGACAAGGTTCCAGATGTCCAAGTAGTACAGACACATTTCAAAATTGATGTGTTGTGCAACCAACAGTGGCCAACTGAATATAATCCAGGGACATGTTGCACCTGCTGTGTCACCATGGACAATTGGGAGCTGTCTGCTTGCAGCAGGATTAAGATCATGGTTGCTACTGGCCAGGTTACCACTGACACCACAGTATTTCCAAGCACGGCTACTCTGGTATCGTGACAGATTTAACTAGAGAGTGGAATGGTGTTTAGTTGTCTTCAGTGATGAGAGTAGATTTTGTCTGTATATGTGCGATGGATGTATGTGTGTATGAGGTAGACCTGGGGAGAGGCCAACTCCAGAGTGCATTCGCCCATGACAAACAGACACCATCTTACACTTCATGGTGTGAGAGGGGAGAAGGATACACCAGTTACAACTCGCAGTCACATTTGTTGTTTCTGCAGACTAAAGTAACAAGTGCCCACTACATTGCACATGTTGTTATCATTGTGATACTGCCATTTCTTCAACAAGAATGTAATGTGCTTCTTCAGCAGGATAATGCATGTCTATTTACAGTTGCTGTGACACAACTTGCTCTTCATAGTACAGATGGCCTTAGCCATCAAGATCACCAGATCTTTCACCAACTGAACATACACTGAACACCAAAGAAACTGGTGTAGGCATGCGTGTTCAAATACAGAGATATGTAAACAGGCAGAATACGGTGGTGCGGTTGGCGATGCCTATGTAAGGCAACAAGTGTCTGGCACAGTTGTTAGATCGGTTACTGCTGCTAAAATGGCAGGTTATCAAGATTTAAGTGAGTTTGAGCATGGAGTTATAGTCAGAGCACGAGTGATGGGACACGACGTCTCTGAGGTAATGAAGATGTGGGGATTTTCCCATATGGCCATTTCACGAGTGTACCATGAATATTAGGAATCCGATAAAACATCAAATCTCTGACATTGCTGTTAGAGTCCTGCATGACCGGGTACGCGAGCACGAAATACGAGATGGGGCGAGCACACCCTAACTGGATAGGCTGCCCGCACTAGTTCTAGTGACCGAGCATAGAAGCAGTGACCGAATGCGTAGCACGTAACTTCAAACACATTACACGTGTCATTATCCATGTGAGACTGCAGCCAGTACGGGCTTCTGATTTGTGGTGTGTGTCTCTCTGTAATTATGCAGCACGAGGAAGCCAGTGCAGTAAGACCTAAGATTGAAACCAATGTTTATACATTGAAGGAACGGGAAGGTCTAAAAAGCCAAGTATGGAGTACATTTCTGTTGGTTTTAGATGAAAACAGTGCGTCTACTGGGTACATATCGTGCATAAACTGCTCCACATTATTGTGTTTCCAGTCGGGAACCCCTCATTTCAAGAACACAGTTGCAGGAAACCTCACAAAGATACAGCTCCTTTAGGGATACCGGCAGTAATATAAAATAGTATTACAGCAAAATGCGTTGCAATGTGTGCTAAAGATATGAGACCTTTTAATGCTGTTTGCGGTAAAGGTTTCACAGAACTAGGTCAAGAGTTAATACATCTAGGTGCGCATTATGGAGAAGTTAATGTGGCAGATGTCATGCCACATTCCTCTACTGTAAGTAGACATGTCGAAGAACAAGCTGATGCAATGCGAAGCAGCATAATGCCTTCTGTTATTGCGGAGGTTATTAATGAAACAAGTGCTGCGACAGTTGATATGTGGACTGATTCGCATAATCAGGTGCACTGTTTGACACTTACAACACATTACATTAACAGAGATTGGTTTCTTGTGAACAATGTTTTATTTACAACAAAATTTCCTAACGTTAAGAAGACGGGAGTAAATATTATGAAATAAATTGAAGAGAGGATGGCTGATTGGGACATTTTGCCGCACAAGTTGCACAGTTTTGTTTTTGTCTCCGACCAGGTTGCCAATGTAATAAAGGCTTTGGAAAATCATGAAAGGATTCCTTGTGCTGCTCATTGTATAAACATGGCACTTAGCCATACTTTCGATGAAGATAACTTCTTGCTAAATCATGCCCCAAACGTCACATCGGCAATAAATACTGCAAAATGCATTGTAAGGTACATTAAGAAAAGTGGCCTCCGCTCACATTTGAAATCATCGCTGGAACAAGAGGTCTGCACTCGCTGAAATAGCTTGTACACTATGCTGGAATCCTTACACACTCAATATAATGAAGTTGCTGCTTTGCTGACGGAAAAGGACTCCGCTTACAGATTACAAGGATGTGATAATGAGCTTGCAGGAAAAATTGCGCATTTTCTGAGACCATGTAAAGAGGCCTCAGATGAATTAAAAGGCGAAAAAGAACCGACAATCCAGTTAGTTCTTTGGTTTCAGAAACTGCAACAAATTTGCAGCGTCAATGACACTGACTGTCGGGTGAGTAACTACTGTAGTTAAAAGCACTGTTCCATTAAGATATGCGATATATTTATAATTAACTAGCGTAATTGATGTGTACTAACAGATATGTGTTTTTTAAGAGGATGTAGAAATGATTAAAAATCGAGCCTTGACTTTCGATTGTGAGAAGACTGTCATCACTTCCAGACATAAAATTGCTACGTCTTCTATCCACGATTGTATTGAAATAGCATTTTACTTTCCAAGTGCTTCATGAATTTAGCTGTGTCATGTACTCGTTCCTGGAAATGTTACTTTTGTATTAAAAGAGAGAGAGACAGATAAATACATTGTGTGTGTGTGTGTGTGTGTGTGTGTGTGTGAGAGAGAGAGAGAGAGAGAGAGAGAGAGAGAGAGAGAGAGAGAGAGAGAGAGAGAGAGAAGCGTTGGATTTGTACAGTACTGTGCAGCGAGTCGGGGCGAGGCGAGGTGAGACGTCAGCAGTGACCGGTCATGCTCGGTTATCCGCGTGTCCGGAATCCGGACAACAGACATGGGGCGAGTACGTGACTGAGCCGAGTCGTGTGGGGCTGGACACGAGCGGCTCGGTCCCCCCGTCAAATGGCGAGCCGTGACCGGTCAAACATTGAGCGTTGCAGCACTCTAATTGCTGTGGCCAGAAAAAGATCCTGCAAGAACAGAACCAACAACAACTGAAGAGAATTCAACATGACAGAAGTAGAGCCCTTCCACAAATTGCTGCAGATTTCAATGCTTGCCCATCAACAAGTGTGAGCATATGAATCATTCAACAAAACATCATTGATATGGGCTTCAGGAGCTGAAGGGCCACTCATGTACCCTCAAGGACTGCATGCCACATAGCTTTATGCCTCAACTGAGCCAGTCAACAGAGGCATTGGACTGTTGATGACTGGAAACATGTTGCCTGGTCGGACAAGTTTCACTTCAAATTGTATCAAGCAGATTGACGTGTACAGGTATGGAGACAACCTCATGAATCCAAGGACCTTGCATGGCAGCAGGGGATTGTCTGAGCTGGTGGAAACTCTGTAATGGGGTGGGGCATGTGCAGTTGGAGTGATATGGGACCCCTGATACATCTAGATATGTTTCTGACAGTGACACATATGTAAGCATCTTCTCTGATCATCTGCATCCATTCATGTCCATTGCGCATTCTCACGGACTTGGGCAATTCCAGCAGGACAATGCGACACCCCACATGTTCAGAATTGCAAGTGGCTCCAGGAACACTCTTCTGAGTTTAAACACTTCTGCTGGCCACTTAACCCCCAGACAAGAACGTTATTGAGCATAGCCAGGATGTCTTGCAACATGCTGTTCAGAAGAGATCTCCCTCCCCTTGTACTCTTACAGATTTATGGACCAGCTCTGCAGGATTCATAGTGTCAATTCCCTCCAGCACTACTTCAGGCATTAGTCGAGTCCATGCCACGTTGTGCTGTGGCACTTCTGTGTGCTCAAGGGGGCCCTGCATGATATTAGGCATGTGTACCAGTTTCTTTGGTCTTCAGTGTACACGGCACATAATGAAGCGGGTACTTACTCATTCTTCACAGCCGGCAAGAACCATTGCCAAATAACAACAAAAGGTGCAAGATGCTTAAAACATTCTACTGCAGCTGCCACTTGGCACCCTTATAATTGTCTGCATGTAAGAATACATGCCTGCACTACCGCACTGTGTACTGATGTGACTTTACTCTGATGTGTTTCATTTGGCCAGAAGTTTTTATCAAATATTATAAACTTCCTGTTATCACTTGTCAATACAATAACCTTATCCTTGATGATTTTGCATCTTTTGCAAGGAGTGTAGTTTATCTTCTAAATTTTTTAATATTTATATTGATGTTTTCATCTGAGGTGGGATTCTATCATTAACACAGGGGCTGAGCTGCATGACTCAGCACTGACAAATTCTGTGCATTACACTGATGACCTCGTTCTGTGTTTTGAGAAGAGGACAACATGCGTAGCGTGACTCAACAAAATATGTATCAAATATAACAGTTGGTTACTCAGTTGTTTAATCACCTATAGATCATTTACAAAATATCAGATATGTTATCTCAATTGACAAAGGAAACAATTTTTAAAAAATTAACTAATTCATACGTACAGTAATATTATCTATTGTAGCTCAAAATTAACATGTTGTGTTGTTGATTTTGCTATATTGAATAATCACTGCCTTTGTAGCATGAATTATTTAAGAGGTTTCCTTTAACTGACATTTTCAATATTTAGATTTTAGTTTTCTCCTTAACTGCATAAACAAAGAATATGGTGATCAACAAAGGAAGAAGACTGGAAAATATAAAGATACTATAAGATGTTATTAGGTAGGTAAGAGCATTTCAGTATCTTGGAAGTACAATCATAAGGATTTGAGATGCCTCCAGCAAGTGAAAACTTGTATTGCTATAGTGAAGGAGACATTTAATAGAAAGAGAAGATTATTATATGGCAAACTAGACAAAAGTTTGAGAAAAAGTCTGGCTCTTGTTACATGTAATGAATGCTGCTGTTTATTAGATAACTGCTGAAAGTTCTTACAAGAGAAAAACAATATATATTTTAAGCAAAAATGCTGTCTGAACTGAAACTATCTTTAATGGTAAAATCTTAGCCAAGGTGAACCATTTTGGTTGAGATTTCTCTTATGACAACAAAAACAACACAAATTGAAAATAAACAAGTTTGAAATGTTATGGGGAATAATTAATGGACATCTAAATTCAAAACATATACCAACTTTTATAAGTGGATTGCTCTCCCAGCATCACTATAGCACAGTATTTTGTGGGTTTTGAATAAGAAACAAAAAAGATCAAGTGGAGAAATGAATTTTTAAGACTTATCAAAAGATACGGGCACACAGGACCATGGCAAGACAAGGAAAATACGAGGACTAAATGGGCAATAGAGGGCCTGTACAGAAAGAAGAAAGAGAGAAAAACCTGCAGTAACAATGCTATTAACAAGGATAAATATCAAAGTAGCATACACCACCCTACATTGCTGGTTAATATTACTGTTCACTGACACAATTATCAACAAAGATACATGTATTATGCACATACTGTAACTAACGGGAAGCAATGGCAACCTGCTTCTGTTAAAATTTTAAAGAAAAGCTGATCCATGCACTGACTGTTCATGCACAAAAGGGCTATGAAGCAGTCTGCTTTAAAGAGTCTTCAAATAAACAAATTTAGAATAGCTTTTCTGACTGTTCTTCCCTTTTCATTACACAATACCATGGGAATGATACATGGCCTTTTATTGTCTATGAATACATAAATGATACGGTGCACAGTGCCAGAGGCTCCATAAGACTGTTTGGAAATGATGCTGTTGAACATAGGGATGTTTCAGTTTAAAGAGAAACTGTATCCAAACACAGTAATACCTGCAGAGAATCAACACTTGGTCCAGGAAAGTTGCAGTTGACCTTGAATATAAACAAATTTGAGGTATTACACATACACAAGCAGAAAAAGCCATTATTGTTTCTGCTGATCAGTTGCCAGAAACAACAACCATGATAAAATATCTAGGAGAGATCTAAAGTGGAATAACTATGCACAGTTAATAGCTCATTGGAAGAATGGTACATGCGTGCAATTCACCCATAAGAAAGGTAGCTTACAAATCCCTCATTTGACCAATTCTTGAGCATTAGTCGGCAATTTGTGACCCTGAAGAAGTGGAACAAACACAAGAATCACAAAGATCCAAAGAAAAGAACCACATATCATTATTCATTTAGGAAGCATGAGAGCATCTGAGAGGCTCATCAAACTCCAGTAAGAAATGCACTGCGCATCATGGAGAAGTTTACTGGCAATGTCCTGTGGATATATGTCCCTTGAAGAGTCAAGCAACATTTTCCTAACTTACTGACACCATGTACCACCATAGTTGGAAAATCTGAATTACATCCTCTGCATGGGCTTCAAATACATTTCAATATCCACTGAAATGAAGAACACCCTACACAAAATCCTTTCCAAATATGTATTCTACTGTTTGCCTTAAAAGTGAAATATCTGTCACATTGGTCACACCATATAAATGATCAAGATGTAGAACCTGTCTCATGCATCCTCCCATCACATCTTACCAGCCCTCTCAGTGACATACCTAATCCCAACACAGCCAGGGTCCCTGTGTAAAATGCTATGTCATCAGCTCCGCTAAAACCATTACACAGTTTTTTAATGTGAGAATGGCCACCATATATCCACCATACCACAGCCTAGGGCAAGTTTGATACTCTAGTGACAGAGTATGTTGCTCAATAGAATATGGTTAACTTCAATGATAGTTTTATGAGCTGTGCCTTCTGTATCTTCCAGTCACCTGCCCTACCTCCGCACAAAAGCAGCTTCTCTGAATCATACAGGTTGGAACTATCATACTGTGGCGTCATGCAAACCTTCAGGCGTATATCTCTACTAGTCACTGTGCTACACAACTATCTTCATTCCCAGTCCCACCTCATTTCTTGCCTCTCATGTCACAAGCTCCTTAGGTATCTCTGTCTCCGCCATACTCAGATTTATCTATGTACTTTGTTCACATTGTTTTCTTACAGGAGGAGAGAGTGATTAAAAGATGGAAGCTTTGTGATGTTCTGAGATGTATGTGTCTACACTAAACCAATCAATTAGCTACAAGGTGAGTGATGGCCTTTCTCCATTCTTTGTTGTGGTTTATACGCTGTAATTTTCATTATGTTAATATTTAAAACACTTTATTCTCAATTGTAGCTTTCTATGCTAACAATTTGTTTTGTAATTTCAGAATATAAGCAACTAACCTTTATTGAGATGAAATTTAACTTGCTCTCTGTTGCAAGTGCTTTAGCAATCATAGTCTTTGAACACCCAGGTGGTCCAAACATCAGCACACCACGTGGTGGTGAGATACCGAGACGTGAAAAGGCTTGAGGATGATGCAGTGGCCACTCGACTGCTTGGCGAAGCTTGAGTTTCAAATCATGTTGGCCACCAATGTCACTCCACTGCACCTGTTCTAATGGAAGACATGCTGTAGTATTAAAGGCAACTTCACAGCAATGATAATCCCTCAAAAATTTATACAAAACAGAAAATATATCCATGTCATACTAATCAATAGCTCAAAGAAACTAGGATACTATTCCACAAATTTTCTTCAGTTCGCAATGATAGTTACACTATATTATTTTAGACTGACAAGAAATGTTTATGTACAGACTGCTAAAATATGAACATCTACATCAGTACTACATACAGAAAAATACATAACAAGAGCTCATAACTTTTATACCAGTTCCCTCATTGGGAAAAGCATACAGACAGGAATCAGCACACAATAAAGTAAAACAATAGGTGCTATACAGAAGGAAAAGTCACTGCACATACATATCTGGAAATATACAGTTTAGGAAACAAGTTGGAGAAATAAATTCCAGAACAGTCTTTCATTTTACTTTTATTTTTACATTGTTCCCAAAGGATCAATTATCAAAAGAGTTGTAGCACCTAAGGCACCCTCTACAGCAACCCCAATTAACACAATCAATCAATACTTTATCAATAAATCTTAGCCACCTATTACTACATAAGGCACTATATTAGTTTTGCATTCTCTTGCTACAAGCACCAACACAAAAACATTTTTAGGAGCTTATCTACTGCCCAATGCTTCAACAGAGTCAACAGAAGATAAAGAATCTATTGTCGGTCAAATAAACCAGAAGCATGATGGAAATAAAGAAGCACTTTTTCCCAGAAATATCCCTTTCAGGAATTCATACTCAGTATTTACTTTCCATTTTTCCTTAGATAATTAAATACCACTACAATATTAACTCTTGCTGTACAATTATGAGTGGAATGGAAAACAACTGGTAATCCATTGTTATTTCTAAACCCATAAGTTTTTACCTATCTGGTGTCTGCACTGAAGTTTTTATTAGTCCAGCACATCACCATGTTTACTCCATTTTTCCCTATTTCCTATATTCTCTTTCCTGTGATGCAGGGACTGCCTGAAAAGTTTTGAAACCTACATATATTCAGCACTTGTATGTTCTATTTACTTTGTCACATCAACACCATTTATTTGTATTGCAATAGTGTATAACTGAACATTTCCGTGTCAGCACTAACATTAATTCTTTTTATTGCAATCTGGAGCAGATGCAAAAACATTTGTTACATTTTGATAGCGTTCATAATAAAATGGAAAATTTTAAAAGTCATTAATGTCTTACGTTTTCAATTCAGTTTGTGTGTGTGTGTGTGTGTGTGTGTGTGAGAGAGAGAGAGAGAGAGAGAGAGAGAGAGAGAGAGAGAGACTAGCATACTATTCTAAAATTTCTGAAGTGTTTATTAAAATACATCCATTTTTAGAATTTCATGACCCTCTAATAGCTTTAATGAATACCTGTTTTACTTGTTAAAAATGTGAGGGACGGTACGCATGTGAAATGTGTACTTCATACACTGAAAGTTAACAGTTTTTTATCAGCATCTTGCAGTCATTACACCAGTGTTCTCTTCACTCATCCCTCCCTCTTGAACCATATACATTATTGGTTACATGTGAAGGAGGAAGGTTGCAATGTGGTCTGGCTTCACCATGGCTGCCAATGTGCAGAAGGCAAATACCGGTGATTTTGGGAGTGAAATGAAAATCTAATTTTCTGGACCAATACAAATTCCAAGGCAATATTACACATGACACTGAACTTGTTGAAAGGAATAAAATAAAACTCAGCATTATTCTACATATAAGCAGAGACTCTGGATTTATTCAGGATAACTGCAAGTGTATGACTGGCAAATCATTATGTACTAATGCATTACAACACATTGTCATGGCTGTCAAATTTCATTAACATGAAATATTAGGGAGTGCATGTTACTGACATTAGGAAAGTCCTCTATTGATACATATTACAAAAAACAAGCAGAAAGTAGTTTAGGCAAACAACCAAAGTGCTGTCAACATGCAACATACCTTCAGTAAGAAGGACACTGCACTTTGATAACATGTCTCTAGGTAACAGCATAAGAGCCAGCAGATGAAATATGAACAAGCTACCTCGGCTACACATATTTCAAAATTGCTCCAACTGGTTTAGAAGTTTCCAGAAATTAGGAAAGCAGCAAGGAAAAGTAGAAGCTACACAACAAGACACCCTGCAAACATGAAACTAATAGCTACTGGCATACTATAAATAAGGGATCATCACAAATCTGAGCAGCAGTATGGTACTCATCACAGCACAGGGGCAGTCAAGAGTCAGAAGGTGCTCCTAGATACTTTGGAGTTCACAAGTAAAGCCTCGGTGTCACAAAGCTGAGCGCCATGCAGCAGTAAGCAATCTGCAAGAATGACTGTATTCCATTTCACAGAACAACACATTGTTGCATTCCTGCTAGTTGGGGATATTACTTGAGCAACAATGAACTGTGGATTGGCTTCGTTGTAACATCATAAGAAGTAGTTACTTGAAATTTTCAGTGTAGATCCAAACCAACTGATGCAAGAAAACTGTGCTGCTTGATGAAGCCAAAGAAGGCAACTGTCATATGACAGGATGGCGAATGTGTAGTTTACACAGTATGAGTCCACAGAGAAATATCATCATGTAAAATGGCGCAGGTGACAGCAGGAGTGTAATGGATCAGACTGTTTACCTAGTGCATAAGGAAATTAATCTGTAATATTTAATGCTGAACTCTGACTAATATGTATGTGTATAAAGTCATTAATGGCCTAACGAAACCAACTGAAGTAAAAGGCACACGGGTTGCATTTTCATGTATAAGGTCCATTCAAATGAAACCTGGTCAGAGCACCTACCTTTACCTTACATGTAAGGTGGCACCACATAACTGCGGGTATGGTGACGCCATCTATTGGTAGAAAGACTGACACATGCACACCATTTGATGTTGCATTGTGCCAGTGTGGTTTCACACCGAAGAGAAGGTGGTCACATAAGTTATCGTCCACTACCGAATGTGCAGGCCACAAGGGCCCACTTCTTGTCGAGTTCCTGGAACGGGGAATCACTGTTAAGGCCAATGTTATAAAGCCACTTTACAGAACCTTAGACGAGCTAGCAAGTCAAAACGCCAAGGCATGTTGTCCAATGGCGTTATCCTCCTGCATGATATTGCCCACCCACACATGGCCAATGCAGTGAAGACGACCATGCAGCAGTTTCAGTGGGAAACACTGGAACATCCACCGTACAGTCCCGACCTTTCACCATGTGACTTTCATGTGCTTGAACCTCTAAAACAAGCTATTTGCAGACATCGATTCGCAATGGATGACAAAGTGTGTGACTGGGTCCAGGTCTGGATCTGACAGCAGCCTACTAGCTTCTTCAAGGATGGAAATGACCAGCCAGTGTCACAATGGGATAAATGCGCCAACAGTTTTGGTGACTATTTTTGAGTATGTGTACTGTGTATAGCTACATTTTTGAGTTAATAAAATCGTTACCATTACTTTACACTATTGACCGGGTTTCATTTGAATGCCCCTTATATATGAACAAAAAAGAGATAGAAGCAATACTGCAATATTCATGGAAGTGGGGCACTGTCACACAGTTATGTTTTGTCACAATTAAATGTTGATAAGCATTTGTTGTGACTTGCTAAGTACACTACTGACTATCTGAATTCTGCCTAATGGAACGGGTCCTCTTTGCAGCCATTTTCTCATTTACATATAACCAGTGCTGTTTTTCTGGGGGAACGCTGGGGGATGCGTATCCCTAAACTTTTTCGTCGACAAAGTAATTTTTTTATGACGTTGAGAACTTCGAAGAGTGCCAAAGATTTATTTCACGGATGTAAATTTTTTATTTAATTTTTTCGTATTGGTAACTGCAATACGAACAATACCAGTACAGTTTTTGGTGGGAAAAGCGATGTCATTGACTGGAGGGTTGATTGGACTCACCTGTTTCATCTGAGGTGTATTATAGGTCAATTGAAGTGTACGATACCATTTTCTTTTATTGTTCAGGAGTTGATGGGAATCACATGCTTCATTTGAGGTGATGTAGACTGAAATGTTCAATATCACATTCTCTTGTATGTTTGGGTGTTTCTCAGTATTGCCTACTTCATTTGAGCTGGAGTCAACTGAAGAGTCCGATACTTTTTTTTTTATTTATTTTTTTATTTTTTAAAGAACAGCATGTTGATGTCGTCATGGCTAAAAGCAGATGGGTGGTATATCATGCTTCAGTAATAAGTAATTTTCGCTGCATTATATCCAATGTCAGAGTACCCTCAAACTTTTTTTCAGAAAAGAGCACTGCATATAACCATCTATGTAATCTGATTTATTTTAAAAGCACATCCCCTACACAAAATCATTTTTAGTGTGTCCTTTGCATGTAGTCTACTTTTGAATGATAAAAGCTACTGTCTGCTAAAATTCTTCACAGTGATGTACAAAATGCTACCTAATAACAGATTTATGCATCTATCAAAGGAATACTTTAGTGAGCACTTTGCTTCCTCTTCTTTGTGGTCGATAACAGAATGCCATTTCCCTCAGTATTATGGTCCTCTTTCCATACACTACTGACTGACTTATTCAACTTTAGTACTTTCCGAGTCCATTTTACCACCTTCTACATTTGTCATCTTACTCCTTTGTCATCCTCATAATTTACCAATTTAATGCCATTAATAAAGAGCTGCCATACCTGTTTATGAAGACATTTTCTGTAACTACTTTCCATGCTTGTATTGTGAGGCAAGAAACAAGCTCAATTTAAACTAGGATATGGCTTATTTCACCATATAACTAAATTAGTTTCTGCTACTGCTGTTTGCTTTGTTGAGTAATATTAAGTGTCCTGAGAAAGATTTGTGTGCATTGTCACAAAGTTAAAACTCCCTCTGCACAGCACACAGTATGGATCACTTCACTGGTCAATGTAATCATCAACTGATACTATTCCACGCACAATTGGTGAAATAGTGCAGAGACAGTACTTCCAGCATCTTTTACATCCATCCGTCTATTCAAAATGCAAGGCTTCTGTAGCATGTTATAATAGAATTCAAGGCTGCTGTTTCAATAACAAGAATTTTTGTTTATAGGATAAAAGCACTCTCTTTCAATGTATTATTAGCCTTCTGAATAGTATAATTAACAAAACTGTTGATACACCTGTCTCAGAATATGACAAACTTTTTATTATCTGTTGACAGAAAGAGGTGCGATTCCATACACTGAAATACCAACTTATCCTCTAAATGTAAGTTATTAGTGTGTGGAATATACATTTAGTTGTAAGTCATAAATCAAAATTGGTATGTTACACAAATATTTTGTTTTATGCTCTTTCATTTCCTCAAAAAGATGACAGGCTACACGAGACAACACTACATCATACAGTGGATGAGAAGATGATGTGAGATGTGCACCACAGTGCTTGTTTTGTGACAATTTATTCCCCAGCTAACAAATATCAAATTTGTTTCTGCTGGCTTGTCAGGTACAACAGAAAACGAGGAAATCTTTTTAACAGGTATTTAGAATCATAACAACAATTATCTAATTAAGGATGGAGTCCCATTTCTGTTTAGACAAAGATGAGTGAGTAAGATCTTGATACGGAAATCATCATAATAATGATGGACTGTCCACAAGAGACATTGTAATTATAAATCAATATAACTGTACTCTGGTATTCATAATATTGTCATTATTCCATCCTGGATTTTCAATTGTTTTATTTTAATTAGACTCTAATGTAATCTGAGGACTTTCTAAATGCAGATCTGGCTGATTCCAGTAATACATGTGGACACCTTCATGGAGGTAGGAGAAATGGAGTGAAATAGCTGTTAAATCGGACACAGCGACCTCCTCAGAGAATCTTGGTCCTCGCAGATCAGAGATAGAAAAGATTAGTATGATTTTAGTAAACTGCAGGAGCATCCAAGGAAAGGTCCCAGAATTAGTATCACTTATTGAAGGTTATAATGCACAAATAGTATTGGGAACAGAAAGCTGGTTAAGCCAGATGTCAATGACAACGAAATCCTATTTTCAAACTGGAATTTTTATTGTAAAGATAGGTTAGTCGCCAATGGTGGTGGCATGTTTATTGCAATAAAAAATTCGATAAAATCTAGCGAGGTTCTCACGGATTCCAAATGTGAATTAATCTGGGTGAAATTGAGTATCAAAGAACAGTCAAAAATGGTGATTGGATGCTTTTATAGACCACCTGGGTCAGGGTCTGTAGTTGTAGATCACTTCAGACAGAGCTTGCAGAATATCATCAGTAATTTTCCTGATTGTGCCACTGTAATAGGGGGTGACTTCAACTTGCCAGGTACAGATTGGGAGTGTTATGCCATCAAAACTGATGCCAGAGACAGGGAATCGTGAGGCATTGTTCTGGATGTCTTGTCCGAAAATTATCTTGAGCAGACAGCTAGAGAACCAACTCGTGAGGGTAATGTCTTAGACCTCCTGGTAACAAACAGACCTGAACTTATCGAATCAGTTAACACAGAGGAAGGTATCAGTGATCGTAAAGCTGTGGCAGCATCTATGACGATGGGTCCTACAAGGAATGTTAAGAAAGGTAGGAAGATATATTTGCTCAGCAAGGGTGACATGTTACAAATTTCAGAATATCTCAGCAGTTAGCATCAAATATTCAGTGATGAGGATGAAGACGTGGAGAACAAATGGAAAAAATTCAAAGGCATCGTTCAATATGCCCTAGACAAGTATGTTCCGAGTACGGTTTTAAGAGATGGGAAAGATCCACCATGGTTTAATAACCGTGTTAGAAAAGTGCTACATAAACAAAGAGCACTTCATCTCAGATTCAAGAGAAGTAGAGCACTTCATCTCAGATTCAAGAGAAGTAAAAACCTAGCTGACAAACGAAAGCTGAACAAAGCGAAAATGAGTGTAAGGAGAGCAATGAGAGAAGCGTTCAATGATTTTGAAAGTAAGACATTGTCAACTGACCAGAGTAAAAACCCTAAGAGATTTTGGTCATATGTACAATCAGTAAGTGGGTCAAAATCATCTATTCATTCTCTCAGCAACCACACTGGCACCGAAACGGGAGATAACAGAGAGAAGGACAAAATACTGAATTCAGTTTACCAAAGCTGTTTCACTGCAGAAGATCGTAACACTGTCCCTCCTTTCAATCATCATGCAAACGTCGAAATGGCAGATGTTGAGATAGCTGATAGCACAATTGAAAAGCAGCTACAATTGCTTAGTAGTGGAAAGTCTTCAGGACCAGTTGAGATACCTATAAGATTTTATAAAGATTATGCGAAAGAACTTGCTCCCTTTTAGTAGTAATTTACTGTAGATCGTTTGAGTAACGAAAGGTTGGAAAGAAGTGCAGGTCATTTCCGTATTTAAGAAAGGCCTTAAGACAGATCCATACAATTATAGACCTATATCATTGATTCAATCCGTTGTAGAATTAAGGAACATGTTTTATGCTCAAGAATTGTGACTTTTTTTAAAAATGAGCAGCTCCTCTATAAAAATCAACATGGATTCCGCAAACAGAGAGTCTGCAAAACTCAGCTCACTCTGTTCCTCCATGAGATCTACAGTGCAATGGACAATGGCGCTCAGTCTGATGCCATGTTCCTTGACATTTTACACCATCCCACATTGCTTTTTAATGGAAAAAAAATACAAGCTTACGGAGTATCAGAGCTGATCTGCGATTCAATTCAACACTTCTCTCTTAACGGAGCTAAATCCACAGAGGTAATGGTAATATCCGGAGTACCAGAGGGAAGTGTGATAGGACCATTGCTGTTCACAATATATATATAAATGATCTAGTAGAAAGCATCAGATGCTCTTTAAGGATATTCGCAGACTATCCAGTTGTTTATACCAAAGTAGCAATGCCAGAAGATAGTAAGAATTTGCAAAATGTACAGCTACATTATTGATGACAAACAGCTGGAGACAGTGTCTGCCATAAAATATCTAGGCATAACTATCCAGAATGACCTTAAGTGGAACAACAATATAAAACAGATAGTGGGAAAAGCAGACACAAGACTCAGATTCATCAGAAGAATCTTAAGGAAATGTAACTTATCCACAAAAGAAGTGGCTTATAAGGTGCTTGTTCACCCGATTCTTGAGTACTGTTCATCTATCTGGGATCCCTATCAGGTAGGACTGATAGAGGAGTTAGAGAAGATCCAATGAAGAGCAGTGCGTTTCACCACAAGATCGTTTAGCTGGTGAGAGAGTGTTACAGAGATGCTAAACAAACTCCACTGGCAGACGTTACAAGAGAGACACTGTGCATCATAGAGAGATTTACTATTGAAATTTTGGGACAGCATTTTTCAGGAGTCAGACAACATATTACTTTCCCCCCACGTACATCCCGCGTATTGACCACGAGGAGAAAATTCGAGAAATTAGAGCCCATACGGAGGCTCACTGACAATCATTCTTCCCATGCAAGGCAAGAATCAAGGTTCAAGTCCTAATTGTGTGCACTTTTTAATCTGCCAGGAAAGCACATGATTATTAAAAACTACTGCATCTTTTGGTAGGTAAAAACACCTACAATGTGGATGGTTTTCTGCAGATAATGGACTGTAAGAAGATGGATATTACTTCCCATCAACAAGAAATGGAAACACTTACTTCCCCATTCTGACAAAGGCTTCAATAACTATAGGGGTTATGTCAAAAGTGAAGGAATGATATCAATACAAAACCATGTTGTTTAATGCCAGCACTACCATTCATCTCCACAAAAGTTGGAAAAATTATATCTAACAAAGAAACATCATCAACTTTTCTTCACATTTTAAGGACAAAAGGCACATTTGCGAGATATCAGCCCCAGCATTCGATCCTGTGTGAAAATTTGGACCATAATTCTGATAGTACTGAGTCATGACCATCTGGGAGTAAAGCTTTTAAACTTCTGCAGGCATCTGTAGTTCGTCAGTTGCTCCACCCCACTGTAGCTGCCTCATGCCCAAGTGCAAAGTACTGTAAGGCAGAGTGACAACCACAACCTTCCTATTCATGTAATGCTTATCGAGAGAGAAGAGGAAGGGGGAGGTGGACTCTTCTGTCCAATGTGTTTCAAAACCTTGTTCAAGAACATGTTATTCCATGCAAAAAAACAAAGAAAGGAAAGTAATATGAGTATGTAACATGTCAACCTCATGCACATACACAGTCAATATTATTTTATCAGTATTCTCACGGTGATATTCTACAGCTACATATATGCCTCAAAATCAAAATGAATAAATCTAATTAGTATGAAATGTAATTAATGATTTTCATTTTACAGTTTGATCATGCAAATCGTATTGAAGAACAGTACATCTCCTGTAAATGTACTTAACTTTAACAGTGTCAGTTTTAAAATCCAAAGAAAACAATGGACAGCACTGATGTCAATAATTAAACACCATTACACTACTTATGAAATACCATACTCTTTCATTTCATTCATTTACACTGCATCTGAGAAACATAACATAAAATATACCTCTGGCAGCAGCTGTAGGTTAGAAACCACACACTCTGACACAGTGAACAAAGCACATTACCAATCTCGGCAACCCTCTTACTCATTCCATTGTACTTTACTTCATACTCAGACATTAAGCTGCTGCAGTGGGACAAAGCTAGTGACCGTTGGTGCATGCACAGTTGTACGTTCAAGCATTGATGCATGCACAATTGTACGTTCAGAAGGTCGTAACGGCATACTATCAGAATTATGGCTCAAATTTTCACTCAATATTGATTGCTATGGGTGAAATCATGCATGTGGGCTTTCCTCCCCTTAAAATATGAGGTCAAGTTCGTAACGTTTCCTTGCAAGTTGCCCTTGCAGAATCTGAATAAAGAATGTTCATATAAGCACATTATTTCATTCATTCCTGACTAAACATGGTTATCACAAATCTCTAAGACACGGTCAACAGCTGGTATGTTCTGCAACCACTTGTATTTACAAGTGTCTCTTAGGAAACATTGCACATAGTTACAAAACTCACATTTGGCACTTGAACAAGGACCTCGCGTAGTGCACTCGGACGAACTTGCAAGAAGGCAGCAGCAAAATCATCTTTCACTGGCTGTGAAGCACCGCGACGAGCAGCTGATAGCACTGCATGTGATACTAGAGATGCCAGGTCTGCCGGCACAAACCCATGGGCAGCTGCTGCTGCATCACTCAGCACATCATGGGTGACATCTGGTAGCAGGCGACCCAGGATATCCAAACGTGCAGCTGGGTTTGGCACTCCTACTTCAATCTCACGTTCTAACCTAAGGTGCAAAAAGTTGAATGAATTAATCATACACTCAAAACAGAACCATTCGTAACAAAGATCAGGTAACGTTCCCTTAAGTAGCTTGTCATTTTGTATTCAACTTCACATCATAACTACAACAAATATTACCAACAAACATCAAAACAGAAATGAAGGCAGAATTTAATATTCTGTTAACATTGTTATCATTAAAGGTGGCACTTTACCTTAGTTGGGTAGGTATGGGGGAGAGTGTCAGCCCATATAAATAGAACCGTCCTAACATTCACCTCAAATGATGTAACCAAACAATAGAAAACATAAATCATAATGTGTACATGGCGATTTGAACCACACTCTTCTACAATACAAGTCTAGTGTCACGTCAGTGGCAGAAATGTTCGATATATCACTCTTTTTTTATTCTATATTTCTGTGTCAGGTCACACAAGTGACATCATTATTGGTCTTGTCTCATTACCAGGCTGTCATCAAAAGATTTGTGTAAATTACTATGTAACTCACCAACTGGAGAGGTCCACAGAGGCACTCACAATGTAATTGTGGTTACTGTGTTTCCCTAATGCAGTACGCCTAGTCTGCAAATGGTTCAAATTGCTCTAAGCACAATGGGACTTAACATCTGAGGTCATCAGTCCCCTAGACTTAGAACTACTTAAACCTAACTAACCTAAGGACACCACACACACCCATGCCCAAGGCAGGATTCAAACCTGCAACCGTAGCAGCAACACGGTTCCGGACTGAAGCACCTGGAATCACTCGGGAATGCCTAGCCTGCATAAATATTATTCTGCAATAGAAATTTACAGGTCAGATCAACCTATGCAAAGGGTTTTTTATATTATAGAAAAGTACTGTTTCTCTCTCACTTACATTCAGTGGTGTTTTATTGCTGACAGATTTATAACAAGAAATATTCTTACAGCTCACCTTCCGTTTCATTGTAATTATGGACAAAGCAGTTAGGAAATTCGTCAGTAATAAATGCTGATGGAGACTGGTTTGATGCAGCTCTCCATGCTACTCTATCCTGTGCAGGCTTCTTCATCTCCCAGTACCTACTGCAACCTACATCCTTCTGAATCTGTTTGGTGTATTCATCTCTTGGTCTCCTTCTACAATTTTTACCCTCCACACTGCCCTCCAATACTAAACTGGTGATCCCTTGATGCCTCAGAATATGCCCTACCAACTGATCCCTTCTTCTAGTCAAGCTCTGCCACAAATTTCTCTTCTCTCCAGCAATTGACATGTGCTAAATTAAATTAGCTACTATGCTTGGTAGCCAATCTAACAATTTATTTACTGAACATTCAATTAATACTAGCAACAGACATTTCCCAATACAGCATCAGAACCTTCCTCTCACACAAGTGCTGAAGACATTGGTGATATTCCATGCAATAAAGAAGTTCAGCACTCATGGAAATTCCTGTATGGAGCAATATGTAAAACAATGTAGCAGACCAAAGCGTGGAGCACAAAGATGTGTCACCGGAAACAGCATTCACACAAGCTTTTGAGCCCTTCTCTTTTTCTAGCAAAAGTACACAAATTCACATACACACACAACCACACAGACACCCAACACACATTCCCATGGCCACAGGTGTGTATTCTTTCACTAGAAAAGAAGCAAGAAATCAAAAGCTAGTGTGGGCGCTGTTTCGTGTTACATGGCTCTGAGCTCCATACATCAGTCTACTACAGGTGAGTGGTTGCCTTTCCCTTATTTTAGAACAAAGAAGTTCCTTGCATAGCTGTAAGAAAAACATTTTCATTTAGCCACAGATCACAAATCCCTTATTGTGATATTTGGGTCTCATTAGAAGCTGCCTTCTGGAAAATATAGCACAATGCTTGCAATATTTCATACAATAAAGAGTTTCATTTCTGCCCATCAAGCCAGCACCCAGACGCTCATGCACATGCTGCATTAAATCAACTTTAGGAGGTTTTTTTTCCAAATCATAATGGGGAGCTAGAAACATTATATAAATTCCCAGCTAATACTATTAGTCACACAACCTATATCCAGGATGCCACAATAACTGCAGGTCCGTACAATCTTCATGAAAGCTAGCTTACACTTGTGTTCACATGTGCAAATATCAACATGAGTTCATCCTTGTCATGGAGACAAATGCTACCAATACAAACAGAAATGTGGTCCTAACAGTCACAGAATGTGAAGAATATCGCATATTTGTAGTGGTTATAAAGAATTTGCTAGGACGGGTCGCACATGAAACAGGTTTACTAGCTAGTCACAAAATCAACAAACATATTTAAAATCTAGCTCAAGCATCAAACATCAGCCCTCGCCCCCCTCAAGTATCCATTCATGGAAAAGAAAACATGTGGATTTCATTGGATCATTCCTCAACATGAGATGTAGTTGGTGGTTGTGGACACACTCTCAAGCTATTCATACACAATTAATATGCATTCTACAGTTGGTAAAGCCACATTCACGACACTAGCTGAAATAGTGGTTACTGACATACTAGTCATGGACAAAGGTCCACAACTTACATCTCATGAATTTGCGGCAGGGATGGCAGCTCACATTCTGTGCACTGTTTCCACTTGCAGTCAAACAGCAAGGTGTAACATTTGGAACAGACTTTCAAAAGGCAAATGCAAAAGGAATTATTCCACAGTGGAGGCAGAGTTAAACTGTGATTTGTAGTACTACAGGACTGAAAATCCAACTGGATGCACATGTTTCAGCATCATCCCAAGTGGATATCAAGCTCCATAATAACACAGGAGAAAGAGAGAAAGAGAGAGAGAGAGAGAGAGAGAGAGAAGTCAGTGATGTGAGCTCCACAATGAGCAGTCCCAGGTGCAACAGGACCAGATGTACCACCACTATCTGGCAAAATCACCAAATCTATCACCACCAAAACGTCAGCTGTGGAGGCCACCACTGCACGATCTGACCAATATCCCATGCCATGACTGCAAACATCGACATTGTCTATTATTAGATGAGCACCATTGGTTCCAACAGTGTACCACCACTGTAAGATGACAGCATAGTTGTGCGCTTGGTCAAGGATAACCTGCCAGAGGATGCCAAACCTCCAGTTTCCCCATCTGTCCCTCTGTGCTGCCCTCAGAACACATCTGAAGGATTTGGTCCTTCACATCACTTACAGGGAGGATGGATCTGGTGCCCCAAGTAGGTAATCAAAATTTCAGACTGCCTGCTCTAAATAATGATGACAAACCACATAAGGAGATCACCACACTTAAACAGATGTTCCACGACAGGCATCATATCATTTGGTGGGTGTAGTGGATTTCGACTAAAGAAATTTATGGGCAAGTAACCACAGATGAATTCTTTTCGCATTACTGTTGCATAGTGCTACTTTCTGATTATTCATACAGTGACTCCTACATCACTTGCATAATGGGCTTTGTGCTACGTAGAGGGCCAGCACTGTGAACTCTACCAATTAGCACTATCTTGATGTTCTCTATTATGAGCTAACTGCTGTGTGTGTTCCTGTTTTTCATGTGTCTGTATTTTGTTTAAGAGATTGAGCCTCAGTCAGGATATGACAAGTGATACGGGTATAACTTTTGGGAACAGCAGTTAATGGATACATTTTTACTGGTACTCACTAATTACTAAAAATTGTGTTTAATATGATACTGGAAAGTTCTGGATGAAATACAAAAAAATGGTAGGAGTAAAGGTGATTACTCACTTAATAGTTAAGGCAATGAGTGGTAGAGTGGTACATAAACAATGCTGAATTCGTAGTTAAGCTTTTGGACAATGTCCTTCACCTGCTGCCTCTCCTTCCCCTAATCATAACCATTGCTGTACCCAACTTGAAAGCTAAAATGTAGGCTTAGTCTATGTTTTACTCTCAGATTTCAAGTTCAATCATGTTTACATGATTGTCAGCTGTTCAACATCTCAATTGTGCTATTTTGTTTTTCTAATATAAGAATAGCATAATCCACTTTGAGAGTCTAGTTTAAAAATTATTACTTAAACAGCAGTGTTAATGGGGTGCAGTGGAGGTTATCATATGCTTGCACTGTTACCAAAATCGATGAATATGAACACTTGTTCATTTAGATCACTGTGATATTTTTCTGATTGTTTTCTGTAGGTCCAATCCTGAAAGAGAACCATCATGAATGTAGTATAAGCAAAGGTACAAATTAACACAGAGAAGCAGCTGTTAAAACTAAATCTGTACACTGTAATGACAATTAACTGCCATTGCTCTCCTATACACTATTTGTGCATGCGACCTTGACGTTGGTGGGGAGGCTTGCGTGCCTCAACGATACAGATAGCTGTACCGTAGGTGCAACCACAACGGAGGGGTATCTATTGAGAGGCCAGACAAACATGTGGTTCCTGAAGAGGGGCAGCAGCCTTTTCAGTAGTTGCAGGGGCAACAGTCTGGATGATTGACTGATCTGGCCTTGTAACATTAACCAAAATGGCCTTGCTGTGCTGTGCTGGTACTGCGAACGGCTGAAAGCAAGGGGAAACTACAGCCGTAATTTTTCCCGAGGGCATGCAGCTTTATTGTATGGTTAAATGATCATGGCGTCCTCTTCGGTAAAATATTCCGGAGGTAAAATAGTCCCCCATTCGGATCTCCGGGAGGGGGCTACTCAAGAGGACGTCATTATCAGGAGAAAGAAAACTGGCGTTCTACGGATCGCAGCGTGGAATGTCAGATCCCTTAATCAGGCAGGTAGGTTAGAAAATTTAAAAAGGGAAATGGATAGGTTAAAGTTAGATATAGTGGGAATTAGTGAAGTTTGGTGGCAGGAGGAACAAGACTTCTGGTCAGGTGAATACAGGGTTATAAATACAAAATCAAAAAGGGGTAACGCAGGAGTAGGTTTAATAATGAATAAAAAAATAGGAGTGCGGGCAAGCTACTACAAACAGCATAGTGAACGTATTATAGTGGCCAAGATAGACACGAAGCCCACACCTACTACAGTAGTACAAGTTTATATGCCAACTAGCTCTGCAGATGATGAAGAAATTGAAGAAATTTATGATGAGATAAAAGAAATTATTCAGGTAGTGAAGGGAGATGAAAATTTAATAGTCATGGGTGACTGGAATTCGAGAGTAGGAAAAGGGAGAGAAGGAAACATAGTAGGTGAATATGGATTGGGGGGAAGAAATGAAAGAGGAAGCCGCCTTGTAGAATTTTGCACAGAGCAGAACTTAATCATAGCTAACACTTGGTTCAAGAATCATAAAAGAAGGTTGTATACCTGGAAGAATCCTGGAGATACTAAAAGGTATCAGATAGATTATATAATGGTAAGACAGAGATTTAGGAACCAGGTTTTAAATTGTAAGACATTTCCAGGGGCAGATGTGGACTCTGACCACAATCTATTGGTTATGAACTGTAGATTAAAACCGAAGAAATTGCAAAAAGGTGGGAATTTAAGGAGATGGGACCTGGATAAACTGACTAAACAAGAGGTTGTACAGAGTTTCAGGGACAGCATAAGGGAACAATTGACAGGAATGGGGGAAAGAAATACAATAGAAGAAGAATGGGTAGCTCTGAGGGATGAAGTAGTGAAGGCAGCAGAGGATCAAGTAGGTAAAAAGACGATGGCTAGTAGAAATCCTTGGGTAACAGAAGAAATATTGAATTTAATTGATGAAAGGAGAAAATATAAAAATGCAGTAAATGAAGCAGGCAAAAAGGAATAAAAACGTCTCAAAAATGAGATAGACAGGAAGTGCAAAATGGGTAGAGGACAAATGTAAGGATGTAGAGGCTTATCTCACTAGGGGTAAGATAGATACTGCCTACAGGAAAAGTAAAAAGACTTTTGGAGAAAAGAGAACCACTTGCATGAATATCAAAAGCTCAGATGGAAACCCAGTTGTAAGCAAAGAAGAGAAAGCAGAAAGGTGGAAGGAGTATATAGAAGGTCTGTACAAGGGCAATGTACATGAGGACAATATTATGGAAATGGAAGAGAATGTAGATGAAAACGAAATAGGAGATATGATACTCCGTGAAGAGTTTGACAGAGCATTGAAAGATCTAAGCCAAAACAAGGCCCTGGGAGTAGACAACATTCCATTAGAACTACTGACAACCTTGGGAGAGCCAGTCCTGACAAAACTCTACCATCTGGTGAGCAAGATGTATGATACAGGCAAAATATCCTCAGGCTTCAAGAAAAATATAATAATTCCAATCCCCAAGAAAGCAGGTGTTGACAGATGTGAAAATTACCGAACTATTAGTTTAATAAGTCACTGCTGCAAAATACTAATGCAAATTCTTTACAGACGAATGGAAAAACTGGTAGAAGCTGACCTCGGGGAAGATCAGTTTGGATTCCATAGAAATGTTGGAACACGTGAGGCAATACTGACCTTACGACTTATCTTATAAGCTAGATTAAGGAAAGGCAAACCTACGTTTCTAGCATTTGTAGACTTAGATAAAGCTTTTGACAATGTTGACTGGAATACTCTCTTTCAAATTCTAAAGGTGGCAGGGGTAAAATACAGAGAGTGAAAGGCTATTTACTACTTGTACAGAAACCAAATGGCAGTTATAAGAGTCGAGGGGCTTGAAAGGGAAGCAGTGGTTGGGAAGGGAGTGAGACAGGGTTGTAGCCTCCCCCCGATGTTATTCAATCTGTATACTGAGCAAGCAGTAAAGGAAACAAAAGAAAAATTTGGAGTAGGTATTAAAATCCAGGGAGAAGAAATAAGAACTTTGAGGTTCGCCATTGTAATTCTGTCAGAGACCGCAAAGGACTTGGAAGAGCAGTTGAACGGAATGGACAGTGTCTTGAAAGGAGGATATAAGATGAACATCAACAAAAGCAAAATGAGGATAATGGAATGTAGTCGAATTAAGTCAGGTGATGCTGGGGGAATTAGATTAGGAAATGAGACACTTAAAGTAGTAAAGGAGTTTTGCTATTTGGTGAGCAAAATAACTGATGATGGTCGAAGTAGAGAGGATATAAAATGTAGACTGGCAATGGCAAAGAAAGCGTTTCTGAAGAAGAGAAATTTGTTAACATCGAGTATAGATTTAAGTGTCAGGAAGTCGTTTCTGAAAGTATTTATATGGAGTGTAGCCATGTATGGAAGTGAAACATGGACAATAAATAGTTTGGACAAGAAGAGAATAGAAGCTTTCGAAATGTGGTGCTACAGAACAATGTTGAAGATTAGGTGGGTAGATCACATAACTAATGAGGAGGTATTGAATAGGATTGGGAAGAAGAGATGTTTGTGGCATAACTTGACTAGAAGAAGGGATCGGTTGGTAGGACATGTCCTGAGGCATCAAGGGATCACAAATTTAGCATTGGAGGGCAGCGTGGAGGGTAAAAATCATAGAGGGAGACCAAGAGATGAATACACTAGCAGATTCAGGAGGATGTAGGTTGCAGTAGGTACTGGTAGATGAAGGAGCTTGCACAGGATAGAGTAGCATGGAGAGCTGCATCAAACCAGTCTCAGGACTGAAGACCACAACAACAACAAAAACAACAACAATCTAAAAGTTATGCAGTAAATTGACTGGGATGCTGTTATTCTGAAAAGAGCTGGTACTTCATCAATGAAATTACATAGATGCTGTTTCTCTTCATTGATCTCTTAGTATTTTCATGCTCACATAGTTATTCATCAAAGAATAATAGTTCTCTGAATGTAGAAGGTGCACAGGCTAGTTTACAATGGAAACTGTTACTTGTCATACAGCTTATAGAAAACAATAACCCTGAATCTAAATAATCAGATTAATTCTACAATGTGTGACTAATGAGATGTAGTCTTAATTTTTATTTAAACTGTTATAAATTCATATTTACCTATCAGTTTATTTTAATTGTCTGATGGGAGCATGTTGAAGACCTTTGCATGTAAATAGAGAGCCCCACCCTGAATGCAAGACACAAGCACAAATTCTACATGTGAGTTATTTTGCATCTTTTATTCTGGCTGCAAAAATAAAGCTTAAAATGGACTCTTATTTAAAGGGACGAATATCATTAAGGAATAAATGTATAGAGTAGTTAGAATTCAAATCACAGTGCAGCATAACAACTGCTGTTGTGGTATAGTCTTCCCGTTCCTGAATATTTTACAGTGGTATGTGTAAAATGTCAGGCCACATTAAGTGAATTTTTCAAAACAGACACAGAAGAAAGCAGCCTTTTCAAGAATTTACTCTTTGTATAAAAAGGAACTGTACCTCCCTGGGCGACGAAGTGTGGGATCAAGATCATCAGGATGTCGAGTGGTAGCCAGTACGATGACCCTACTTGGAGCAGAATGCAGGCTGTCAAGTAACAAGCACAGTGACACGGATCCCGGTCCCCGCTTACGGCAAGTAACATCCACATCATCAATGATAGCAACATGTTGTCCTTGGGCAGATGAAAGAGCCGACAGCTTAGCTTTGGCATCTGATGTCAGCTCAGAGCTGTGTAAGTAAGTAACAGATGCACCACTGGAATTTGCAATTGCTCTTGCTATAAATGATTTTCCTGCACCTGGTGGACCGTGCAGCAAAACTCCTCGTGTAGGTCGCAAACCTAACCAACAAAAAAAGTAAGAATATCATCTGAATAAGATACAAAAAAGATTAACTGTATTACAGGTAAAAGTCACTTGTCACTTCTAGCTTCTAAACTGTCAGCTCCTTCCTCAGGGAGGAAAGAGGGATTTACTGGGGAAGACTGGAAAGAAGTGTAAGGACACTCAGAACGAATTTTGTCACCCATACTGTCAATTTTCACACTGATGTGAAATATGTTTTATAATTAATACTCACTTTTAACTGTGTACAAGAGTCCTATATCAAAACAGTCTTGAAGTAACAAAACATAATACATATTACTCAGCAAAGCAAAGTAAAGACAAAGCAAAGTAAAGGCCTGGCAATAGTGGGAATTGGGTACAGTCAAATTCCAGTTCAGAGTAGTGTGCAGTAACCTGACTGTGGCAACTTGCTGTCAATAAAACTGAATTTCTTAGCGATGTGAAGGAGAAAACACAGTGCAGAAGAAAAAGGTGATGGAATGTGCAACTGAAATGTTAAAGCTGAGTTCTAACGAGCCAATGGTGTATAAATTACAGCAGAAGGAACATGATGGTGAGATGAGTGGAAGTGAAGTATTTACCTCAAATAATACAAGAAAGCAAAGTGCATGCAATAAATATGCTACTGCAAATATGATACATTTGATATTAGGCAGCTATTTTTAAAGCATTACAAGATAATAACTTCGCGAAACCTTGACAGTTTATGACACGCAGAATTAGCAAAGAAATTCTGACAAGGGGAGGTCATAAGATCAGGGATAGGAATGAAGAACAGAATGAATGATGGTGTGGTTTAAGGTAGGTTGGTTGGTTGGGGAGAAGAGGTGTGGTTTAAGGCACCAGCTCCTACATCACCATAAATCCATTCACCCCAGTAGGTCTTCATTAAGGAGGTGTTGTCCTCAGAAAGCAGACAAGATGAGTTTATTTACCATGCATAAAATGGTCTTGGTTTGAATAACAGTGCAATAGCCTATTGTGTACATGGACAATAACTCACTTCATCACTTTGGTTATGAAATAGATGGCAACAAGGTAGAATACACCTGATATCCTGTTTAATATGCACCAGGCACATGCAAATTTATTTATTGTGTTATGATTTATATTTTTCAAAAAATTTGTAACATAAACTGTTCTTGTACCGTGAACATTGTATGAAGGACACTCTGCTACAGTGGCATTATTGTTCAATAGAATTGAGTGGAAGCTTATGTCATTAACATTCTCCAAAACTCAGACTTCCTAGCAAATTAAAAATGTGTGATAGACTGGGACTTGAACCTGGGACTTTTTAACTTTTATGGAAAAATGCTCTACTGGCCTATCCAAGCACCATTCATTACCTACACCTTCACTTCAGCCAATACCTGTCTCCTAATCTGCAACCTTCACTTGCCCAAGAAAGCCAAATGTCCAGGTTCGAGACACAGTCCGGCACACAGTTTTAATCAGTCGAGAAGCAAATCAGCACACACTCTACTGCAAAGTGAAAATTCATTCTCAAAAAATCATGTAGGCTGTGGCTAAGACATTTCTCCACAATGTCCTTTCTTCAGGAGTGCTAGTCCGGCATGGTATGCGGGAGAATTTCTGTATGTTTGGAAAGGAGGAAGGGAGGTGCTGGTAGCAGTGAAGGTGCAGGCCATGAGTGGTGCTTGGATAACCCAGTACAGCACTTACCCACAAGTCCCAGATTTGAGTCCCAGTCTGGCACATGCTTTTAATCTGCTAGAAAGCGTCAAATAATGTATGTTCTACTGCAGAGTGAAAATTCATTCAAAATCTGCAATACTGGTTTTTCTACATAAATTTTGCAGTCATAAGTCAGTCTCTAACCTACATTCAATGATCTTATTCCTGGTCGTATAAACCAATGCATTTCAACACCAAAAAAATAAAAATAAAATTATCTCACGGCCTGCGTTAAACTCAAGACTTCAAGCACAGTGTCTGACACCACAAACACCAAGCTACTTCACCACGCCAAAAACTGGTTTTATTTTAATGGATAATAATTAAATTGATCTGGTCCACTTTCTGAGGGAACATCTCTCCCACAAAGGTCCATCAGGGTGAACAGCTGTAGGGTGAGATAACTGGCACCTTAAGATACATTATCATTCAGTCGGTTCATCGATCCCCAACCCTGAACCACATCCTCCTTGTGTGAAAAAATTGTCATATATTGTTTTTAAAAGGTGCCAAATATATGAGTTATCATGTGCGAATGAGATGACAGAGTTTCAAGAATGACATGTAGTGATTGAGAGCTCCACTTGTAAGAGCACCAGAGGGTACCCCGTTAATCACACCCCTACCTGTTTTTCAGCTGTAAACAAAGCAGTGCTGCCACCACAGACAGTTCTTCATTTCACTTTGCTAGGTAATAGCTATGCCCTCTCCCCCCCATTTATTTTTAATTGTAGTTGTGTTTGAATCTGTCTAGTACATACAGACAGGCCACTAGCTCAGTTCAGAGATGCAAGAAGAAACTGATCATACCCTATTATGAAGAAGCCATCCAAGTATCCACTTGCAGTGCTTTGGAGAAACAATGGAAAAGCTAAATCAGGATGATGGCATGACAATTAGCGGTCTGCTCCTCCAACAAACTAATCCAGTGTCTTTACTACTATATCACCTCAGTTTATCCAATGTTCTACTTTCATTTTACAGGAACCACTACTTCTTATTTTAATGTATTTTTTCATATAGTTTAGGATCATAGCTGACACTCAACGACACACGCACGCGCACGCGCGCACACACACACACACACACACACACACACACACTTGTATGCCCGCTGAATAAATAATGGTGGCACAATGTCAATGTAGCTGTAGAGGTGTGTGTGTGTGTGTGTGTGTGTGTGTGTGTGTGTGTGTGTGTGTGTGCGTGCGTGCGTATGTGTGTCGTGTTTAGTACTCAGCTAGTTGTTACCTTTACTCCTAAATTATTTATATTCTGCTAAAACTTTCTATACTACTCCAAATAGTTTCATCTTTTTAATGTTTTGAACTTCATTCTACAATATCTTCTTCTTTTTAAATTGTAATTTACCTTTTGTAAGGTACTATGTACAATTACTAACTGCAAGTACTTATGTCTTCATTCATTTCTTTTAAGTAGGGAATGGATGAGACTGAAGTGTATAAGTTAACTTTCAAAACTGAAAACTGAGCCACATATTTTTCATCTAAACATCACTGTCTTGCCAAATTAATTGCTATTACATTTATTACACAGCTAAATAAGCTCCTAAAGATTTATGAATAGTTTACAAGAGTTAATTCAGTTAAAAACTAGGTGCACTAAACTTTGCAGAAAACAGTATGGACAGTATGTAAGAGTAACTTAGGAGATACTGAGACAACGTACTGCTATTTCAAACAACCTGGACCTTGTATTTCCAGTGCAATCACACTTCTACTCCTTACATCTGAAAAAACTAATTATTAACATAATGTCTTCATCTTTTCTCATTCTATCGCATTTACTTGCATGAGTCAATGTCAGTTATATGTTGTTGTTGCAGTCTTCAAACCCAATACTGGTCTGACATAGCTAATTACGTACACAGACAATAGAAAGATACATACCTGCAAATGGCTTAACATCCCCGAATGCTAGGTTCATTAGCTCTGTAATCTCATTTACAATGTCCACCATGCCTCCTACATTGTCCACAGTAATATCCTGTTTGTCATCAGCTGGCAATGCACTTGTCCGCTGAAGAACCCATGAAGTGCTGCTGATCACTGAATAAACTTCAATGTCATTCATAACTTTCACACTTTTCTTTGCTTGGCATGACTCAGAAAAGGTTTCCGATTCTTCAATTTTCAGCCTAGAAATATCATCTGTTACCTCTTCAATGTTTACATCACACATTTTATATGGTTTAATGTCAGTCACTTCAAATGTCAGAGGCCTGCCATAGTGTAAAATTCTTAGCCTATTTCGTACAGAAATTATGCTGCTATTATATTGGTGATGAATCAGTAGTGAAAGGTCTGAAGAAGTTTCTATGTGAGTCAGTGGCTTGAGCCTAACTTCTTGGGCAGGCAGTGGTTTCACATTCAACTTCCTTACACAAATTTGATCACCAAATTGTCCTCTAAATATTTCCAACCCTGAAAAAAAGACAATGATTATAAACTGACATGCACAAAACAGTATGACATTTAAAAGCACAATTAAAACACATCACTGCAAGAGAAGCTTTTTCAGTGCTACCACAATCTAAGACAAACAGTCATGAAACTCTGTAGAGCAAAAAGTGCAACCTTTTGACAGCTGAAGCAACGCTAGCACTACAATCAGCTAGCCTGTAGTTACAGAAGAATGGCACAACACAAATGCACAAATGGAGGGTTTGGTACTTTTAATGCTGTTACGTCCATATTTTTTAGCCACTAAATATGGTGGTGAATTTTCCAATATGAATAGGAAAATGTAATTAAAGTAATATCCCATCTCCTGTTAATGTCAATACATAACAACAAAATGTCAGTGCACTGTAACACTATGTCGAAAATTGTTCAAGACAGGAAGTGAATTGTAACCAGGTATATTTAAGTTCAAAAAGAACTTTTTATGATTATATCTGCATGCTTGGTATGTACTTTCTGATGCTCTGCAATGATTGTGGCTCATTTCCAGATTCCAAACTCATTTTAATACATTCAAAACTAGACAAGATTTTTACATTCTTGGCACTTAGGTGCTATTTTCCTTATTAATGCCCTTTTCGCCTTGTCCTTGTTTCTGTGCCTTGTGTGTACATATCACATTTATTTTTCCTGCTTCCCACGTATCAAAACGCACTGGTGAGAGCACTCACAAGCACTGCATCTAGCTACACTTGGTCCACAAGATAATGTTTCTGTAACACCACCATCTGAAGATGAGCCTGCAATGGCTCGGAAACATGTTCATGGTTGAATAAATCATAAAAAAGCAACTGGTTGCATATTTATTACCAGATAAATGCCAGTTTAAATCACAGTCGCAGTTTGTCATCCACAACATATATTCTAAAATTGCTTTTCCCTCATCTACTGCAAACCCCCCACCCACCCAATCTACTCCATCACAACTGCTATTGGCTGATGGATAACTCCTCAACTTACCCAGTGTAGCATTATTAAATGCAGAGTGAACTGTTTTGTCGAGGGATTACCACAGAACCCTCCTTTATGTCTGATAGCTGTAAAAATAATTCTCCAACCCATCTTGGTTTACCTTCTTCATTAACAGATATTTGTCACACGTCCTACAGAGAGCTCACTCACCATCAACTGAAGCGAAGAGACATTAATTTGCAAATCATTTTTGTGGTGTCACCGCTAGACACCACACTTGCTAGGTGGTAACTTAAATCGGCCGCGGTCCTGTAGTACATGTCGGACCCGCGTGTCGCCACTGTGGGATCGCAAACCTAGCGCCACCACAAGGCAGGTCTCGAGAGACTGAGGAGACCTCGTCCCCAGTTGTACGGACAACATAGCTAGCGATTGAACGTGCTAAGCCTTGCTCTCATTTGCCGAGAGATAGACAGTAGAATAGCCCTCTGCTAAGTTAAATGGCGACCACCTAGCAAGGCGCCATTTGTATCAGTGCCAATAGCTTACGAGTATGCAGGAGAGATGTATTCCAACAAGAGAATAAAGTTAAGTATTAAAAAAGCTACGTATTTTTCTTTAGTGCATTTATAAGTCTCATGTTCCAGACTTCACGCCCGTCTGCGTTAGCCTTGCGTGCCCTATCGGCTACAGCATTGTGTCTGGGCTGTATGGTCTAGACACAACAATTTTTGCATCTGATTCTACCAGTATAATCTCTAGCACTACTATCTACAAATTTCCACGATTCAATCCAAGGTTTCATTCTCAATAAAACAGCCAAACTCTCAGAATGACTTGTGATACCATTTTTCAGAGTTACAGGTCCTCTGAAACTGCACAATTAAAAATGTCAAACAGAGAAGGTCTTTTTTTTTTTTTTTTTTTACAAAAATCTGCAAAGCTGTAAATGATTGCGGGCATAAGACTGCAACATCAAGCACCTTAACAACTCCTACTAATGAGTGACAAATTTAGGTGCTAATCTGAAACTGTGTTAACTATCACTCTCATACAGCAACACTATGTCTTTCCAAGAAATTGTATCAAAGCTGCGACTTTCCATTTCACACAAAATATTGCACTTAAACAAATTATTTTTGACAGTCTTCAAAAGATGAGTCATACAGGAAATAAATCTTTTCTTTCTCATAAGTCACAAAAGATTTCTCTTCACACACACCCAGATATTACCTCCACTCAATGAAATTTGACCCTTCGTCACACAGCTCTTAACAGTAATACCCATCTCTCTTAACTTATGTTCTATTGAAAATATATCAGCAGGCGCACGTTCATTACAAAAATGTGATAATGATTGGTGCAAACCATTTATCACTACTATTACAACAGTGTTTGGAATTATGGGGTTCATGTCTCACCAAATTCTTGAAAAACCCAGTCACAACATCCTGTGAATCATCTTATGATAAATCTGACACTAATGTAATATCATACATATGCAAATTTACAGGTTTTTTAATTTAAGAAAAGCACTTCACCTTCTCTTTCAACAAATAAATTTTTTTTTCATTAATGCAACATTTTAGTTGTACACCTTCCAGATATTTCTGTAAATTTCTAACTGATGGAAGATGAAAATATTCTGATAAATATTTATGTGCAAGTCAACTGCAATATAGCATATTCACAGGACACACCTTTATTTTATCATAAAATCGAACCCAATGTTTCCTCTAACTTAGCTCAAAATAAGACATCAGGCTTTATTTCTAAGATGCTGACACTCTATGACCTTAATTATTACCTGCCTGATTTAGCCATTTCCTGCAATCAACTTTCTTTTTGCAGTCCTTGGATGGTATAAGTACCTTTTAAGCTGTCTGCATCTTTGATGCAAACAAACAATCTTGGCAGCTTTATGTTTCAATTGCTTCTTTATGTGATCAGCTGTTCCATTTAATTATTTCTTCCTCACATGAAATGAGTGGCACACCTGAATCAACTAGTGCAGCCTCTGTATTCGTGCATTTACTGATACACTAAATTCACCTCCATCAGTGGCATCCACAAAGTACAATGCTTTTTGCTTTCTTTGTTCTGGCATAGTGCATCTGTTGGGCAATATGACTGAGGTTGATTTGGAACACCAAACAATGTTGGCACTACATTCCACACTACTTTCTTCTTGACTGCATTCATGAACTGGCATATCTCAAAACAAAAAGCACAAATGCTAATATTCTGTACAGATACTGCAAAAGCTTCTTCATAAGGCCAGCCCTTCTCACATTTACAACTCACTTCTTTTCTTCAAGAGTTCAATAAACAGTTACTCTATCGGGGGGAAAAAAGCATGCATATTAGACCACAAAACTTTTTACACTATCTGTAATATGTTATAATTATCTATTTATTCATACCCACACAATGTAGTCTCACGCAATCCAGAGCATCTCCTTGCTTTCATGAACATTTTATGCCATGCTAAATTTAACAGTCTTGGCTATTTATACATGACCACAGTAATTACTTGCAGCTACGTGTTTCCTTATTCGCTCGAATACGTAACCGCAAAAATATACCAGTATGTAGACCTACACTTTTTTTATGAAACTGAAGAATGAAACTACGTAAGCCTTTTGAAAAAGTTTTCAACTGCTTGTCTGCAATCAGGAAAATTGCCATACATTTTTATACATTAGTAACATCATGAAATACTGGTCAAGATTTTGTGGCTCTCATTAAGAGGAGAAGTTCTGGAGACACTAAGAGGAATGGAAATGTTAAAAATTTTCTCACATGCTTGAAAGTATGACTATCCATCCCAAAATGAGCATTTGTTATTCGTAACATTGACTTACTCCCAACATCCTTCGGATTTTTGATTGTAGCTACAATTTATAGTGCCACAAAAAACTCAGAAATACAACCACATTTTGAATGTGCTTCTCCCCTCGATATACAGTACACATACACAATTGTTTTACAGTATGTTGTGTTTATACAAGCCAGTGCCTTGGCAGTGTTGCAATAGTGAAGGTGCAGAAAATCTGTGGGAGTCTCGTGACTTGTATGTTAGAGCCTGGTGCTAATGACAGGACTAACCGCTGTACAAAAAAACGAACCCAGGGACAAAATCCATAAAGCCAGCCTAATAAAAATAGGTAGAATAACAAAGGCATCCCAAACTGTTTTCTATTAATGAAACAAAACATTTTAAAGGTGTGTAGGTGACTGAGGATAAATTCATGGTATAGGGGTACCATCTTCAGTTTGGAATCAAAACACCTTGAGTCCCCAGTTCACTCAAAGTTACTGCTTCAATTATGAATAACAATCATTAGCAGTGGTGGCCGACAGACTTTTGGTATAAGGATTCACCCTTGTTCTGCCAACGGTCTAGTCAAAGAGGGCAGAGAAGCAGACAGTTTCAATTCACATTACTTCCATTAGAGACAAATCTGATTGCCCCAATGTGTGGTTTGCACTTCCATGTCAGGGGTTTGAGACACTATAATTTCCTCAATTCTGCCTGCACAAATTTTTAAAAATACAATTCCCAATAAATCCCTGTGGGTCAGCAGTCCAGTCTTCGTATGATTGATTTGGGCCCTTCTTCTGTTGTCAAAATTCTAACCTGGCCGCAATAAGACATGTCTCTGTTGAAAAATGTTCTTGGAATAAACATTCTAAGCAATTCAAGTTCCACTGGATTCAGTATAGGCTCTAGTTTTTGTATTGTCTGATACAACAACATGGCCTTTTGTCTTCCTGTATCAGAAATATTACAGGTCAAAAAGTGTAACTGCAGTCACAGGCACAAGGTGTCCCACTCTTCATGTTGTTTATTAAATGGTGGAAAGTCTATAAACACGAGTGGCACAGAAGACATTCCTGCTAAAGTAACTAATGCTTGCACTGACTTTGATATAGCTGTTGTTACCCTGCCGATACCCATGCATATTTTTTGTTAAGAGTTGTAAGTGTTCCATGGTTGAAAAACCTGCACTCTCATCTAATTGCAAAATTGTTCAAAGTCCAGTTTGCATGTCACAGGTCCCGTGCCATTGCAACTTTTATACAAGTAAACTACTCACGTTACTAATGGAGTTTATCCACAACAAGAGATATGCATACCAGATACTACCATAACAAGAGATATACTGTACATACAAGATACTATTTAGTAACAGTGCAAGCTATAATAAGTCTGTATTCCTACCAAAGGCCAGCTAAAATTACTACTGACATCAGTAGGTCATCAAAATACTGCAGAATATCCAGTTTGTCTCTTCATAGATAAATATAACTAAAAATGATAATACAGTAATGAATAGCTTTGGAGATTATGCAGCTGAGAATTCAAGTTGCCAAAATACATACCTAGCAGCTATCATGTTTGCTACCCACATTAGAGCTTTTTCTTAACACGTAATTGTTGTAACCTGTTGTAACCGCGACCAGAACAGTTGCGAAGTGGCCGAGAAAGGGCAGCAGGACCAAAAGGAGAGCGGCCCGCGAACAAACAAATGAACGGAAAGTATGGACATGAAACAACGACAGACGATAGAGAGAGACCTTATGATGACAACACGCAAGAAGAAATGGAGTGACAGAGACAGCCAAATGAATCCAAGACATCCACTAGTAATGAGAACAAAGAATGATAAATACACTGTCTGTTGTCGAGGCGATGTGTCAAGACTCATGCAACAATAAGACTCACTGGCTGAGCGAGAGGCAGGTGCTTAAATACTCTATCGGGGACACTGCCATTGGCCACTGGAACCACGTGTTCCACTGTGGCGCACTCACTTTAAATGTGGCTTACAACGCGATGACGCAGAGACCTCTGGGGGTCTTCAACATCCATTACGTCTGGTGGGGATTCAAATTCCGCAGCGCGCTGTACCAGATCCCTCCCCCCTGAAACTTGTGCGTAGGGCGTAGGGGCAGAAACGCCCCGGACGGTGCCGAGGTGGGCGGCAGTGGGGAGAGGAGCCGAGCTCGTCAACCACTATTGACGGGCAGGGAGGGACGCCCGAGGTATCCATGACAGCTGATCCAGAGTCCAGGGCGGGAGAGGGAGCCGCCGATCCACTCGGGGGTGGAAAGGACCGGCGGCAGGCCAGCGGGGAGACGGCAACGGGGCGGGGGGGGGTGACTCGAGGCCCATGTCCGCACCTGAAGAAAGTAGGGGAAGAGGCGGCAGCGTGAGTCCCGCAGGAGAGCGCGCGGGCGGCGTTGATTATGATGGCGGTGCTCCATCCCTTTCGACGTCTGCACCAACGTCACATGCCGCCTATGGGCCGCGACGACAGTGGCGGGTCTCCGACCCACCTTGCGCCCATACTCGCAGGCCCACACGACCGTGCCAGGGGCATACTGATGCGAGGGCCGGGAGGTGGATGGTGTCAGCAAATGGAGCAGGGTCCGCGGCTGTCACCCATGAAGGAGCTTTACTGGACTGCGTCCGTCAATTGGCATAGTGCAATAGGTGCTAAAAACCGGGTGAGGGCCAACGTGGTTGGGGATGTGTCAACCACCTTTGTCATCTGGTGTTTAAAAGTGCGGACAAGCGTCTCTGCCGCTCCATTGGACGAAGGGTGGAAAGGGGGGCTACAGATATGTTTGATACTGTTGGCCTGACAGAATTCGTGGAAGGAGGATGCCGTGAATTTGGGACCATTTTTGGAGACCAAAATGTATGGCAGGCCCTCAGTGGCGAGAACCTGGGCCAGGGCTGTGAGTGTAGCCTCCATGGTGGTGGATGCCATGTGGACAACATATGGGTATTTAGAGTAGGCATCAACGATGAGTAATCACATGGACCCCAAAAACAGGCCCACAAAATCGATATGGATGTGATCTCAGGGTCGGCAAGGCACTGGCCAGGGTGCAAATGACTGGGGGGGGCTTGCCTGGTGACGCGCACAGACAGTACACCCACGGACCTGGCGCTCAGCATCACCATCGATGCCGGGCCTATACATGTGCCGGTGAGCCAAAACTTTCATACAGGACATACCCTAGTGCCAGTGGTGTAACAAACTGAGCACCTGAAGCCGCAATTCCAGAGGGATGACCACCCGATGGGCATCCGACTCCGTAGCCAACAGAAGGACATCATCGACCATGCAGAGCCTGTGGGACAGGTGGCGCCAGGGACTGAAATCAGACTGCATCTGACAAGTAACATAGGAGGGCCACCCGTGGACCACGTATTGGAGAACCTGCCGCAAGACAGGGTCACGGCGGGTAGCCGCAGCAATGTGAGCAGCCATAAGAGGCAGACCGTCCAGCGCACCCCGGCGGGTAGAGTCAACGTGAAAGCAGAGGACCTCCTGCTGGTCAAAGGCAGGATCGGGGCCTGCTGGGAGACGTGACAAAGCGTCCGCGTTAGCTAGCATGGTGGGCGGTGGGCTTATACCGGCTGGTGTAAGCATAATTACGTAAAAACAATGGCCAGTGCTGGAGACGTTGAGCCGTCTGCTCTGGAAGGTGAGAGTGGGGTCCGAAAAGTGTAACGAAGGGTTTATGGTCCGTCAGTAGGGTGAACTTCACCCCAAAGAGACAGGTGTGAAATTTTTGGACGGCGAACGCGATCGCCAGGGCCTCCTTTTCAATCTGGGAGTAGTTCCATTGTGCTCGGGTCAATGTCTTAAGAGGCATAAGCGATGGGCTGTTCGGAGCCATCGGCATCCTGGTGCGCGAGGATGGCCCCAATGCCATATGCTGATGCATCAGCCACCACAACCAAAGGGCGGTCCGGACAGAAGCAAGTATGGCAAGGGGAGGACTTCAGCATTGCAGCATTGCCTTTAAACGGAGAAAAGCCTGGTCACAGGCAGGAGTTCAATCAAAAGGTACCCCTTTGCGATGCAAGTGGTTGAGGGTTCAAGCAACGGAGGCAGCCTGGGGCAAGAACTTTAAGTAATAATTAACCTTGCCCAAAAACACCTGGAGTTCATATAGGTCCTTGGGAAGAGGAAGGGCCTCAATGGCCGTGACATTATGACCTGAAGGGTGAATGCCATCATTGCTAAGCCAGTGGCCTAAGTATTCCACTTCCAGTTGAAAAAAACAACTTTTGTCCAGCCGACAGCACAAACCAGCAGATTGCAGAGGGTGAAATAAGGCGCTGAGGTTTTGCAAATGTTCCTGGCGGGAATGCCCGGTGACCAAGATATCATCCAGATAATTCACACAGGTGGGGATACACTGTGGAAGCTGCTCCAGGAATCGCTGGAAAATGGCCGGCGCTGAAGAGACAACAAAGGGAAGGCGCTTGTACTTACACAATCCGAAAGGCATGTTGATAACCGTGATGTTCTGAGAGTCAGTATCCAAGGACAACTGGTGGTATGACTCAGCCAGGTCAATCTTTGAAAAATACTCTCCGCCAGCAAGCTTGGTGAGAAGTCTTCCTGTTGGGGAAGGGGGTAAGTGTCAACGAGGGACTGAGCATTGACTGTAGTGCCGAAGTCCCCACACAGTCGAAGGGACCCACTGGGTTTCCATATGACCACTGGTGGCATTGCCCAGGCACTGTAAGTTACAGGCTCCAGAACGCCAATGGCCTGGAGCCGATCAAGTTCCTGCTTGACCGCCGGCCGTAAGGCCACCGGAAGGGGCCGGGCCCGGAAAACATGAGGCTGTGCATCCAGCCGTAGGGTGATGTGTGCCTGAAAGCCGGAAGCACGTCTGAGATCCGTTGCAAAGGACGACACAAAAGCACAGCACAGATCGTCCAAGTCCTGAAAAGGAACAGCCGGGGAAACGACCTTAACTTCGTCGGAAATTGAAAAGCTAAACAGTTGAAATGCATCCAGGCCAAAAATATTCGAAGCCGACAGATGGTCAATGACAAAGAGGGTAAGGAGCCAGGGAACACACTTGTACGTCTTACGGATGACAAACTGCCGACGAAGGGGAATGGAACTGTCTCTGTAGGCGACCAAACGGCGGGCATATGTTGCCATATTAATCAGGGAGATGGTGGTCCTGGTGTCGACCTGAAAACAGACATCCTCAGTGAAAAGGCGGAGCATGAGAAAAAGCTTCCGCACAGACAGGTCATCCTGTGGGACGACCGACTGGAGAGCATGGACTGTATCTTGAGGCCCAGGAGGGGCAGGACTGGAGCGAGTCGAGTGACTACGACAAACCGATCGGATGTGGCCCTCCTCGTTACGCAGCATGCATGTTTTCCAGCGGTGGGGACAATCAGCCCGTGAATGTGCAGTAAAGCAATGTGGGCCAGATGGAAGAGGGCCATGTGACCGGTGACGAGGGGCGACCGGAGGCACCAATGCCATAGAGACATCGGACAACGTGGGGTCCTGGCAGTGCTCGCCTCTGTTGGCCGGGCCACGTCGACGTCGTGAGGGCGGAACCCGTCATGCCACTACGATCGCCGCCACCTGCGGTTGTGCCATAAGACGCTCGTTAGCCGCTTGAGCAATTTCAAAGGAGTGGGCAATGCGGAGAATCTCTTCCAAGGAGGGATTGTCGAGTTTCAAGGCCGCAGTATAGACCTCAGGATCGGGAGCCAGCTGAACGACCACATCCCGGATCAGGGAGTCCGCATACAAAGCCTTACACTGCTGATTGGTGCACGTAAAATCACATCGATGGCTGAGATCTTGCAATTCCATGGCCCAGGAATGATACGATTGACCAGGCTGTTTATGGTACTGGTGGAACTCCAGCCGCAAGGCGACCACATGGTAGCACTGCGAATAATAGTTTGTCAGCAAAAGGCATATCTCCTGGAAAGAGAGAGCCACAGGATCAGAAAACGGCGCCAACTTGCTGAGAAGGAAGAACATGTCTGGGGAGGCCCAAGACAAAAAACGACTGCTGCAATGAATCGTCCGTGACTTGAAAAGCCATGAAATGTTGTTTCAGCCAATGTAAGTAGGTTTCCCAGTCCTCTTTAGCGTCATTAAAGGGTGGAAACGACAGCGGACGTGGGAAAGCATCGGACACCCAAGGAATCAGAAGCTGTTGTGGTAATGCGTCCCAGGCATCGACTTTGTCCATTAGCAACTGCAGCGACTGTTGTAAGATGTCTAACTGGAGCTGCTGCTGCTGCACGAGCTGCTGCTGTTGCTCCAGAAGACAGACCAACTTTGCCTCCATGCTAGAAAATTCCGGAATGGTTGCAGTTACAACAGGTTACAACATCTTTGGCGGCAGGTGGTCGAGAAAGCGCGGCGGGACCAAAAGGAGAGCGGCCCGTGAACAAACAAATGAACGGAAAGGATGGACACGAAACAATGACAGACGATGGAGAGAGACCTTATAACGACAACACGCAAGAAGCAATGGAGTGACAGAGACAACCAAATGAATCCAAGATGTCCACTAGTAATGAGAACAAAGAACGATAAACACGCTGTCTGTTGTCGAGGCGATGTGTCAAGACTCATGCAACAATAAGACTCACTGGCTAAGCGAGAGGCAGGCGCTTAAATACTCTATCGGGGGCACTGATATTGGCCGCTGGAACCACATGTTCCACTGTGGAACCCTCACTCCAAATGTGGGCCAGGACGTGTGCGCCACCACACCTTACGGCGCAGTGGTGTAGAGACCTCTAGGGGTCTTCAACATCCATGACATTTGGCGGGGATTCAAATTCCACTGCGCGCAGTGCCAGACTAATAATGACCTAAGGTTGAAACTGGTAATGCCCAGCAAATCAAATCTTTGCAACTGGAACCAACTTTCTTCCTTGAAGTTTCTATGGTTCCTAAGAACACCCCAGTCATTATGAAGAAGATTCTAATAATATATGCTCTGATTTCCATCGTAATTTACAGTAATTCCCAATTTACTGCTTCGTGTCTAGTGCCAGCTTCTTGATGATCTTCACATCTGAAGCCCATTCTGTAAACTACATAAAGAGGCGAAGTCTACAAGGGACTTATTTAAGGGAACTGTATTATGATTGTATAAATTACAGTTCATCTGATACCGAGTTTTATTATTAGCCCCAAAATCCCATTAAGGAACAAATTTACTAGGATATGAGGGTAAGAATTCTTAATGAGAAGTCAGCAAGACATATTACTTCATCACACAATATTTTTATTGTTCACTTTTGCTGAACAGATAATTTATTTACTTTACCTGTATTACTCAAGAACATGCTACAATAGAACAACCTGGAGTGACAGTTTGCAAAATAAGCTTTAACATCTCTCTTCAAATCAACACAGCAAGAGATCCTATTAGCAGCCAAACAACCTGAACTGAATTTCCTGATTAGTCCATTTATGTGTCAATTCTGTTTCAGATTGTTATTCAACTGAACACTTTTACAACAGTGTTTGATATAGCGTATGATAATTGATGCTTATTTCTATTGCCAAAACCTCATTGTACTCATTTGAAATCGTGTAATACATAAAACACCACAACAGTAACAAATAATCAGTTTCCTGTGAACCAATTATAGGTCTCCTCAGCTGTCACCTGGTCTCTGTCTGATGTGGTTGATTAACATTATAGTTTTTGAACACTTCTTTAAAATCTTTGAAATAGAATGAATGTAAGCTAATAATAGCAGCAGGCCTTGCAGGAACCCATGTATGATTCTTAATTTGATGATCTTCTGTTATGCAATCAATTTCATTCCCGTTGTGTAGTTTGTCAATGAAGCCCTTTACCTTCTGCTATGAAGGCAAGGCCCCACTCACGTAAAAAACTTAATGAAGCAATGTTTGAAGTTACCAAGACAAATTTCATGATCAAAACAAAGTCAGTAATTAAAGTCTCTGTACATTCATTCATCTTTTTAGAGATGGTTGTGGGACTTGGTTATAGCCATCACTTCAACCATCACCTGCCAGCAGATGATGTCTGAAGTGATCACGACAGCAAAAAGCTACTAATACCAGTATTGCTAGCATCTGTTTTGATTACAACTGAGGTAGAATCTTCCTACACATTGGTCAGGGGCCTGAGGATCGTTTAGTAAAATGCTGAAACTGGTTGCCAAATAAAATAAGGTTGGAAACTAGATGGCTGAAAGATGTTTAATTTGACATCCTATTCAGTAATTAAAGGTGATCCACTTACCTCCAGTCCATATTTATGGATAGATGTAACTAATTCATATTTATAAAACTATAAAATTGTGAGACAGAACAGCTCATCAGTTTTTATCTGCTCCACCCAAGATCCCTGTATGCCTATACCAACATATTCTACTGGACTTGTCACCAAGGCCTTGAATAATGTCTCAATACATTAGTCCGTCAAGACTTGACTTTCTCAAGTCAAGTCCTGAAATAAGATTCCCTCCCCCCTCTCCTCTTCCCCCCCTCCCGCCAATATCCTCCCAACACAACCCACCGTCACCTTCTACTGCCATCCTAAACTCCATAACATCTCTGTCAATGCATCTGACATTCAGAGACCAATATCCCTACTCCATTATAACTACAAATGATACCAATGTCAAACCTATTCAACACATCCACTCACTACCAACTTCCCCAGTCCTAACACCGGCCAATCCTACATTATCAAAGACAGAACAACTTGTGAAACCAAGCTTATTACTGAAACTTCCTGGCAGATTGTAACTGTGTGCTGGACCGAGACTCGAACTCGGGACCTTTGCCTTCATGGGCAAGTGCTCTACCTCTGAGCTACCCAAACAATTCTGCCAGTACCTCATCTCCTACCTTCCAAACTTCACAGAAGCTCTTCTGTGAAACTTGCAGAACTAGCACTCCCAGAAGAAAGGATATGGTGGAGACATGGCTTAGCCACAGCCTGGGGGATGTTTCCAGAATGAGATTTTCATTTTTACCCTTTACCCTTAACTTCAACTACAATGTTATGTAGCAATGAGTAGTATTAATAAATATTTCCTATCATTTCTCTTATCAGGGAGATAGTTTTCTTGAGTTCTAAAGCATATATTATTTACAATTTTTGTAGTGTAAACTAATAGTACATTTATTCCTTTATTAAATTTGTTGTTAATTCGTGCATTCTATTTTCAAACCAATAGTTTAGCCGACAAAAATCAATACTAGGAACAAGAACAGTAAACACAAAGACTTGAGAGTATTTTCACTATTCAGGTAAAAGCATTTAAACTGACCAGCAACCATAACAAATTTACTCTGTCTTCCAAAGGCAACTGAAATGTGGAAGACAGAACAGAGGTGCCTGCAGAAATGAAACTATGAGGATGAGTTGTGGGTCATGCTTGGGTAGTTCAGTCAGGGGACCACTTGCCCACAAAAGGCAAAAGTTCTAGGTTCGAGTTCCGGTCCAACACACAAGTTTAATCTGCCAGGAAGTTTCAAATCAGCACCACTCCATTGTAGAGTGAAAATTCATCCTGGAAAGAAATAATTAGTAGAAACCACTTCGATTTATGTGTCTGCCTCCACAGGCAAGTAGTCAGTGTATCTGACTGCAATATGGGAAATCCAGGTTCAATTCCCGATACCGCCAGGCACTTTTCCTTGGTGGGCAAGTTGGAACAGGGTGCACTCAGCCTTGTGATGCCAGCTGAAGAGCTACTTGAGCGAGAAGTCTGGGAAACTACCAATGGCTCAGAAAGCAGAGTGCTGACTCCATGCACATCCTGTTGGATCAATTCTGTCAATATAAAATGAATGTACTAGACCATTGTTTGTATGAAAGGCGCTTTAACTGCAACACCAATGAAAATTATAGTGCCTTGGAATTCAAATGTGAATTACTATCTTATTTTTAGCAAATACCCCACATAATTACCATTATTTATGGCACATCGCCATCATGTAATGACTGAGATCCGGAACATCCCAAAAGTGCAACTCAATAGCAATGGCAGTTTGTCTGTTTTAGATCACTTAACTCTATCTGAAGGGACACTACAAATAACTCAAACATAAAGGGCACATTCTAAACAATCACAGTCCTTAATCACATCATTAATAAGCATATTGCATTTTTCATTTACTATGACATTTATTTTGCCTTAACTGGAAAAGTGCCCAGCTTTAATTGCATCTCTCAAGTATTTTGGCTCTCCAACACATAATTTATGACTTTACATGAAATTATAAATATGAGGACTGTTCAATAATGAACGATCAATTTTTTTTTACATTCATAATGAAATATCAGCTATTGAATTAACAGGGCCTGATATCACCAAGAAATTAATCTTTTGTGTGTGTATAGATCTCCCAGTGGTAATGTGGACACTTTTTTCAATAATTAACAGAAGTTGTAGATAAAGTCTCAAGTACAAAAGTCAACATAATTCTGTGTGGGGGCATTAACATCAACACTAACATCATAAATGAAACCAGCAGCACCTTCATAAACATCCTTCAAAGTTTTGGCATGTCCCTATTGGTCAATAGTGCAACAAGGGTTACCAAGACGACTTCATCAGTAATTGACCATGTGGCCACAAATATGGACAGGGAAAAATGTGATGTAGCTGTAAAAGATCTTGGACTATCAGACCATCTCTGTCAAATAACAGCAGTAAAGTCAGCCATCAAATCATTCCCTAATCAAATCATTCCCTAAACTACGAGCCCACAAACGAAATCTATCAGAAATCAAAATAAAAGATTTTTCAAAAGGACTAGAAAAACAAAGCTGGGATGAAGTGTATAAGGAAACCAATGTGAACATGAAATTCTCTAAATGCTCCACACTGTTTAAATTGAACTTTAAAAAGGCATTTCCACAAATATGCATGTTTGTATCAACATCTCACAAAAACATATGGATAACAGCAGGTATTAAGAAGTCCTCCCAAACACTTAAACACCTCAGTTCCATGAAAAAGATTCGCAATGATCCAGAATTCTTAAATTTCTATCATAGATAGAAAAAGACCTATAGGAAGGTGCTGATTGCTGCAAAAAAAGTCATTTAATGACCAAATAATATATAATGCAGAGAATAAAAGCAAAGCAGTCTGGGATGTTATAAAAAAGGAAATGGGGAGAGGCAAAAAAACACGGAATAACATACTGATAAGGGAGGGGGATAAAGTAATAAATGATCCACAGCACTTAGCAAACTATGTAAACAAGCATTTTTCAAGTATCGCAGAGAAGTTACAGCAAAAATTCCCCCAAACAAATATAACACCTGTAAATAATGTTGCACTAAATACAATGATGTTACTTCCAACCAAAGAGAATGAAGTCAACAAAACAATTCAAAAATTAAAAAATAAAATGTCAGTAGGCTTAGATGAAGTACCAATGTATGTTCTGAAACAATGCATAGGGATTATACAAGGCCCCTTAACAAATAAAATAAATGAATCCTTCACATCATGGACATTCCCAGAGCAGTTAAAACAGGCAAGAGTTGTACCTCTGCTTAAGAAAGGTAATGCAGAAGACATAGAAAATTACCGGCCCATTTCCCTTCTGTCAGCATTCTCAAAAATAATAGAAGCAATTATGAAAAACAGATAAATGAGTTACCTGAATAAATACAATCTTTTAAGCGAATCACAGTTTGGTTTCTGAAGTGACAAAAATACAGAGTCAGCCATAGTAGAATTCACAAAAGTTGTACTTGATGCTCTTGATAAAGAAGAGTGTGTCACAGGCTTATTTTTGGATCTTTTTAAGGCGTTTGATACAGTCAACCACAAGATTCTATTAAATAAATTAGAAGCATTAGGAATAAGAGGGGTACCTAATGACTGGTTTCGATCTTACCTAACAGATAGGGTACAAAGAGTAGAGATAACACATACATCTAAACATTCAGTAAAACACTTATCAGAACCAAAATACATTAATATAGGGGTTCCACAAGGTAGCATATTAGGACCAATACTGTTCCTGATACACATCAATGACTTTCCCAGTAGTGTTACTCATGGTGACAAAATCCCCTTCGCTGATGACAGCAATATTAAAGTCACTGAGAAAACAAGAGAACTCCTTGCCGAGAAAGCAAATGAAACTCTCAAGGGAGTTTATGATTGGTCAATAAGCAGTAAAGTGACATTGAAAATAAAGAAAACGAATGCCATGAATTTCAGTTTGAAGAGGAAAAATGACAATGTTAAATTAAATGTAGATGGCACCTCTATAGACTGTGTAACAAATGCAAAATTTCTAGGAATGAATATTGATTCTCAGTTGAAGTGGTGTGAACACACAAAGGAATGTCATCAGCATGTTATGCCCTTAGAATCCTATCATCAGTGTGTAACATGCAGTGTTTTTTAGTTACATACTATTCATATGTACACTCAGTTCTTAGCTATGGCATTGTTTTTTGGGGAACAAATGCACAAAATATGAACACAATTTTCTAACTCCAGAAAAGAGCCATAAGAATAATCATCAAAAATACTAGTTGAGCTCATTGTAAAGATCTGTTCAGAACACTGGGGATTTTAACTGCTCCAAGTGAATACATTTACCAGTCAGTTGTACACATCAAAAGTAACATTGGTAATTACTGCACAAACAGCTCTGTCCATGATCATGCAACAGGAGATAGACTCAACTTACACTTATCAAGAAAAATAAACATAAAACTCAAAACAGCATTTTCTACCAAGGAATAAAACTGTACAATAAATTACCAAAAGAGATTAAAGAAATTGCAAAAATACACTTATTTAAAAAGGCAGCTAAAACGTACCTGTTATGCAATAAATTTTATACACTGAAGGAGTACTTAGCTAAAACAGAGTAGGGGTTTGATAAAAAAATTTATACAAATAAATAATAATTATTATTATTATTATAAAATATCCAACATTCCACATAACACCTTCACTTTATGTTTTTTTTTCCTTCTTTTTTTCCTTTCTAGAAATACTTACCCCCAAGCTATGCATAGCACAACACTAACACCTCTTCCTCTTTCTGAACTCAACATCTCACTCATTATGGAGGGATGCTGACTCAGTTTTTCAGGATAGCAAATGGGAAGTTGCGATACAGAAAATGGCCCAGAGATCACCAGTGTGTGTGTGTGTGTGTGTGTGTGTGTGTGTGTGTGTGTGTGTGTGTGTGTGTGTGTGTGTGTAGTGTGAGTGAAGTGTTATGAAACAATGTGTGTATAGTGTGTGCCGTGACTGATAGTGAGATATGAGTGAACAATGTGGCATTAAATTGTTTAATAAGTTATTTGTAAGTATTGTATAACCAGGAGTAAATCTAATGATTGTTTCTAACTAGAAGTCTGTAGATACATGTGTATACAAATTAGCTTATTTTAAATTGATCTAAATTTGTAAGTACTTTGACATGTCCTATATTCTTGTAAAAAGTGATCTACAGATGAATAAAGCTACTACTACTATCACGTTAGGCTTTAATTTTACAATATTCTGTTAGCTTAATGTGTAACAAATGTGCTGCACTAGTTTTATTGCTGCCACTCTTGGTTCCCACCTGTTAGAGGTGGGCAAGCTGAGACAAGTTCATTATCACCTATCACAACAACAGAGGTGACACACGAAGAACAATATGTGGCTAACGAATATTCAACTGAGGCCTGTACAGTGTTACAGGAGGTCTATGGTGAGCCAACTCTTTCCTAGAGACCAGCTCAGAGATGTTTTAAATTGCTTGAAGAGGGGAGACAATCAACTTCAAAGGAAGGTGGACCCAACATTACAGATACTGCTCTTACAGAAGAAAATGGCAGAGAACGGATGAATGGCAGCTAGCCCTAAACATACTAAAATATAAGTTAATGCCTATGAGGAGGAAAAACAAACCCATCATGTTCGGGTACAGTGTTAGCAGTGTCATACTTGACAGAGCCATGTTGTTTAAATATCTGGGAGTAATGTTGCAAAGCAATATGAAATGAAACGAGCATGTGAGGATTGTGGCAGGGAAGGCGAATGGCCAACTTAGGATCATTCAGAGAATTTGTGGAAAAATGTGGTTCATCTGTAAAGGACACTAGTGTAACCTATTCTTGGGTACTGTTCAAGTGTTTGGGATCCTTACCAGGTCAGGTTAAAGGAAGACATCAAAACAATTCAGAGTCGGGTTGCTAGATTTGTTACCTGTAGGTTCGTGAGAGGCCAGACAAACGTGTGGTTCCTGAAGAGGGGCAGCAGCCTTTTCAGTAGTTGCAAGGGCAACAGTCTGGATGATTGACTGATCTGGCCTTGTAACAATAACCAAAACGGCCTTGCTGTGCTGTGCTGGTACTGCGAACGGCTGAAAGCAAGGGGAAACTACGGCCGTAATTTTTCCCGAGGGCATGCAGCTTTACTGTATGATTAAATGATGATGGCGTCCTCGTGGGTAAAATATTCCGGAGGTAAAATAGTCCCCCATTCGGATCTCCGGGCGGGGACTACTCAAGAGGATGTCGTTATCAGGAGAAAGAAAACTGGCGTTCTACGGATCGGAGCGTGGAATGTCAGGTCCCTTAATCGGGCAGGTAGGTTAGAAAATTTGAAAAGAGAAATGGATAGGTTACAGTTAAATATAGTGGGAATTAGTGAAGTTCGGTGGCAGGAGGAACAAGACTTCTGGTCAGGTGACTACAGGGTTATAAACACAAAGTCAAATAGGGGTAATGCAGGAGTAGGTTTAATAATGAATAGGAAAATAGGAATGCGGGTAAGCTACTACAAACAGCATAGTGAACGCATTATTGTGGTCAAGATAGATACGAAGCCCACACCTACTACAGTAGTACAAGTTTATATGCCAACTAGCTCTGCAGATGATGAAGAAATTGATGAAATGTATGATGAAATAAAAGAAATTATTCAGATAGTGAAGGGAGACGAAAATTTAATAGTCATGGGTGACTGGAATTCGAGTGTAGGGAAAGGGAGAGAAGGAAACGTAGTAGGTGAATATGGATTGGGGCTAAGAAATGAAAGAGGAAGCCGCCTGGTAGAATTTTGCACAGAGCACAACTTAATCATAGCTAATACTTGGTTTAAGAATCATGAAAGAAGGTTGTATACATGGAAGAACCCTGGAGATACTAAAAGGTATCAGATAGATTATATAATGGTAAGACAGAGATTTAGGAACCAGGTTTTAAATTGTAAGACATTTCCAGGGGCAGATGTGGACTCTGACCACAATCTGTTGGTTATGACCTGTAGATTGAAACTGAAGAAACTGCAAAAAGGTGGGAATTTAAGGAGATGGGACCTGGACAAACTGAAAGAACCAGAGGTTGTACAGAGTTTCAGGGAGAGCATAAGGGAACAATTGACGGGAATGGGGGAAAGAAATACAGTAGAAGAAGAATGGGTAGCTCTGAGGGATGAAGTAGTGAAGGCAGCAGAGGATCAAGTAGGTAAAAAGACTAGGGCTAGTAGAAATCCTTGGGTAAAAGAAGAAATATTGAATTTAATTGATGAAAGGAGAAAATATAAAAATGCAGTAAATGAAGCAGGCAAAAAGGAATACAAACGTCTCAAAAATGAGATCGACAGGAAGTGCAAAATGGCTAAGCAGGGATGGCTAGAGGACAAATGTCAGGATGTAGAGGCTTATCTCACTAGGGGTAAGATAGATACTGCCTACAGGAAAATTAAAGAGACCTTTGGAGATAAGAGAACCACTTGTATGAACATCAAGAGCTCAGATGGAAACCCAGTTCTAAGCAAAGAAGGGAAAGCAGAAAGGTGGAAGGAGTATATAGAGGGTTTATACAAGGGCGATGTACTTGAGGACAATATTATGGAAATGGAAGAGGATGTAGATGAAGATGAAATGGGAGATACGATACTGCGTGAAGAATTTGACAGAGCACTGAAAGACCTGAGTCGAAACAAGGCCCCCGGAGTAGACAACATTCCATTGGAACTACTGACGGCTTTGGGAGAGCCAGCCCTGACGAAACTCTACCATCTGGTAAGCAAGATGTATGAAACAGGCGAAATACCCTCAGACTTCAAGAAGAATATAATAATTCCAATTCCAAAGAAAGCAGGTGTTGACAGATGTGAGAATTACCGGACAATCAGTTTAATAAGCCACAGCTGCAAAATACTAACACGAATTCTTTACAGACGAATGGAAAAACTAGTAGAAGCCGACCTCGGGGAAGATCAGTTTGGATTCCGTAGAAATACTGGAACACGTGAGGCAATACTGACCTTACGACTTATCTTAGAAGAAAGATTAAGGAAAGGCAAACCTACATTTCTTGCATTTGTAGACTTAGAGAAAGCTTTTGACAATGTTGACTGGAATACTCTCTTTCAAATTCTAAAGGTGGCAGGGGTAAAATACAGGGAGCGAAAGGCTATTTACAATTTGTACAGAAACCAGATGGCAGTTATAAGAGTCGAGGGGCATGAAAGGGAAGCAGTGGTTGGGAAGGGAGTAAGACAGGGTTGTAGCCTCTCCCCGATGTTATTTAATCTGTATATTGAGCAAGCAGTAAAGGAAACTAAAGAAAAATTTGGAGTAGGTATTAAAATCCATGGAGAAGAAATAAAAACTTTGAGGTTCGCCGATGACATTGTAATTCTGTCAGAGACAGCAAAGGACTTGGAAGAGCAGTTGAACGGAATGGACAGTGTCTTGAAAGGAGGGTATAAGATGAACATCAACAAAAGCAAAACGAGGATAATGGAATGTAGTCGAATTAAGTCGGGTGATGTTGAAGGTATTAGATTAGGAAATGAGACACTTAAAGTAGTAAAGGAGTTTTGCTATTTGGGGAGCAAAATAACTGATGATGGTCGAAGTAGAGAGGATATAAAATGTAGACTGGCAATGGCAAGGAAAGCGTTTCTGAAGAAGAGAAATTTGTTAACATCGAGTATAGATTTAGGTGTCAGGAAGTCGTTTCTGAAAGTATTTGTATGGAGTGTAGCCATGTATGGAAGTGAAACATGGACGATAAATAGTTTGGACAAGAAGAGAATAGAAGCTTTCGAAATGTGGTGCTACAGAAGAATGCTGAAGATTAGATGGGTAGATCACATAACTAATGAGGAGGTACTGAATAGGATTGGGGAGAAGAGGAGTTTGTGGCACAACTTGACCAGAAGAAGGGATCGGTTGGTAGGACATGTTCTGAGGCATCAAGGGATCACCAATTTAGTATTGGAGGGCAGCGTGGAGGGTAAAAATCGTAGGGGGAGACCAAGAGATGCATACACTAAGCAGATTCAGAAGGATGTAGGTTGCAGTAGGTACTGGGAGATGAAGAAGCTTGCACAGGATAGAGTAGCATGGAGAGCTGCATCAAACCAGTCTCAGGACTGAAGACCACAACAACACAACAACAGGTTCGAACAACACACAAGTATTACGGAGATGCTTCTGAAACTCAAATGGGAATCCCTGGAGGGAAGATGACATTCTTTTCAAGAAATACTATTGAGATAATTTAGAGAACTGGCATTTTAAGCTGACTACAGAATAATTCTACTTCCAACAACATACATTTCACGTAAGGACCATGAAAATAAGGTACAAGAATTTAGGGCTCATATGAAGGCTTATAGACAATTGTTTTCCACTCATTCTATCTGTGAGTGGAACAGGTAAGGAAATGACTGTTAGTGACATAGAGTAACCTCCGCCATGCACCGTACAGTGGCTTGTGGAATATGAATGTAGATGTAGACAAAAATCAAGTTTTGGCATCACTGTAAGAGAGAATGGATTAATTACATTACAAACATCATCTGAAATACTGAAAATTTCATTAGGCACCACCCACATGTTGCTGGCAGGAAATTTACACACGAGACGTGTTGTGCACGGTGGGTTCCAAGACTGCTGATTCACGAACAAAAGGATATTTGTGTGCAGGTCTGCATGCAGTTGAAGTTGTTGTTGGAGGAAGATCCAGAATTTCTTTTATAGATGATCAGTGTTGATGATAATTGGATACATCATTTTGATCCTGAGAGCAAACAACACAGCTCAATGTACAAATCTTCTTTCCCCTCATATTTTACATCACAATGATTTTGTTATGCGGCAGATTAATTGCACTTTTTTTTCCAAGTTCCTCCAACCTATCCCTCTTCCCTCCATAAGAAAGGAACACACAAAAATTCTGAAAGCTAGGTAAACCTCTTTTCAGTTTTTAATTGTTACTATTCATGGGAGCAGTACCTGTAGTACCTGTAATGTTAACGTATGTAGTTAATTACTGACAAACCATTCTGCCTTCTTGTAAAAATAAGTATTAAGTAATAATTACATAGATGGACATTTCTGCATTTGTGACATCTCCCAGAAGTATCTTCAATGACTGAATTTGTCAATTCTTTTCCACCTGACTTCATAATATTTTGTTTGTTCAGTACATTCAGAGATGAAGGATATTCTCTTAAACATGATAGCACATTCGAATGTCCAGAAAAAGTTAATACTAAAGTAAATACACTTAACTTTTTTTTTTCAGGAAAGTGAAAACAAAAAGCTTACCACTCTTAGGATTCTTTATCTGTTACTTCTCACTTCTTTCACATCTAGTAATGTTTGTTAACATGGAAGATGCCAAGCTGCATTGTGGTTGAGAGACCCCTTATAACTGGCTGAATAATTCAGTTCAAAGGTGAGAGAAACACAATGGCATACCATCTCCAACAGGCCTGTGTCTAGCAAAGCACTCTATTTTCAAACCAACTTTCAGGTTGATGATAGCTTATCTTTACCTTACATCACTACTAAATATCATACCTTATATGGAAAAGTAGCCATATCAAGTTATTTTATGCCAAAGTAGCACTCATGCATCTTCATCTCAATGGAGGATGGCCATTCAATAAAGGGCAGTGAGAGTGGGAAAAATCATATCATTCACTATAAGAGTACACATTGCCAGGGTCGCACTTAGTGGATGTAGAACAGTAATTGCAGACTAAGAGGCTGCAGCATGCTTTTTGAAGCTTTCAAAAGGAGGAGCAACCACTTGGAACTGTACAGGGTCTTATTCCTCCAAAATAATGTGCACCATTGCATGGTGGTGACAGCACAGTGATTCCATGGGAAATTGTGATTCCAAACACTTTTATAGATTACAGTACAGATCTGTCAAAATGTGATTTTTTGTTTCTTCACAAAATGAAGAGAAATAACCAGTGAGGATCACTGTAGGCGCAGAAGCACACATGTGAACCCTCAGTAATATTTAAGATCCCATCAATAAGAAAATCATTAGTGATACATGTAAAGCATTACACCATTTAGAGAAGACATGCGTAAATTCCTGAGAATAACATATTGCTTTATGATAACTTCCAGAGATAGAACCATTTAGATGATGAGATACAAAGAGAGGTAGGAAAGGTAGAAGAACTTACAATGTTCAAATATCTATAGGTTGGAAATATGCCATTATGGATTATGCAGGGTGAACACCAATAAAACCGACAAACTGCAGGGATGGATTCCTGACTGTAACTGGAGGATAAAAGGTCCTGTGAACATGTGTCCAGAAATTGACGGTGTGTGTGCAATGACAAAAAATCATCCTGGAACACAGTAAAGAGCTGCATTGCTCCCACGTCATAACAGATGTTCAAAGTGACCTCCTTTGGATTGCAGGTGACAGGAATAGTAGCGGTTGTCATGCAGCATACACATAATCATACTTTGGCTTAAACCATGTTGGTGAGTCACTTGTCCAGAGCTTGTAGTAGGGTTCACCTCAATATCCTGTAGATCCTGGTTCTCCAAATATGGTGTACACACAGTCTGCCTCCCTGCACATCCATCTGTCTGAAAGGACCCAAGATCACACAAACATTCAAAAAGAGCTTGAAATGTTGTGTGATGGGGTTTGTGTCAGAGAGGGTACTTGTTTTGGTATAGCCATGCTGCTTCTCATCCGTTTCCATCTACTTGGTCATACACAGACACCATCTTGGCTCGTTCCCATCATGAATGCAGGACCGTTCTGCTGCTCACTGTACGCCATGTCAATCACACAGCCCGCAACACACAAGGTTAGTTCGAATGGCTCTAAGCACTATGGGACTGAACATCTGAGGTCATCAGTCCCCTAGACTTAGAACTACTTAAACCTAACTAAGCTAAGGACATCACACACATCCATGTCTGAGGCAGGATTCGAACCTGCAACTGTAGCAGCCTTGTGGTTCCAGAGTGAAGCACCTAGAACCACTCAACCATAGTGGCAACACATAAGGAACCCACAACACATGGTCAGAGGAAATGTTATTCCTCAGCACCATCTACTGTAGCAATGATGTGTTTCCAGACACAAGGTCATCAGACTCTTTTCCTCCATTACCAGTCAGAAATGTATCCCTGCAGTTAGTCAGTTTTATTAATGTGCACCCTGTATTTGAAACAAATAATAGAATGTTATACATTTTACAGTATAGGTGCCATTGTACACATAAAATAAGATTGTTGCTGGAAATATTATTCCATCCTGGTAAATGAACAAATAAAGTAGTTTTAAATTATATGAAGAAAATAAAATTTTCTATATACCTTCTTTTATCATTAAAACTGATGTTACAGACTTTTCTGAAGTAGGCCAGGCAATTTTCACAGCAGAATTCCCTTTTGAACTGATAATTACTGGATCACCAATCACCATACCACAAATCTGAAGAGCAGACTGTGACAGAAGTACTAATTTCTCACGTTCCTGAGGGGGCAAATTTTTCAACGATTCTGTAACAAAATGCATCCAACATAGCTGATTTTCACACAACATTCCTGTAGTATGAATGATATATATATTTTTAAAGACACATCACACTTATCACTTCATTTATTTAAAAAAAATCATATACACTCAGAGCATCTTCATCATCATCTTCTTCTTCGAGTATCAAGAATGACCTTGTGCAATGTTTGATACCATCACTCAACAAGAGGAATTCAAAGATATAATAGAAAGTTTAAATCACAATTTTCATGATGAGGGTACACATTTCTGCCTTTATTGTTCATAGATATTTGTTCTATCAGCAATGTGTGAACTGCAAAATCAATAGTACATTCCTCTGCCCTTTTCTCTATATTCCTGTTGTATCATGCTAAATATAAAATGACATCTCTGGCAAATATTACATTTCTATCTAGATTTATTAAGAACTTAAAAAACCACTTCCCCACCCGTTGCAGACACTGAGTAGCTAATAGGTGTGCAAAGCAATATGATGAACATAGTTAACTCTCTAGAAGATTCAAGAAACTTTTCTGGTTTTATGTGCATAAATACACATCACACTTACGAGGGGAGGGCTCATATCATTCAATGGATACATAACGAGGATCTATCTCAGACTGACAGTCATTAGACATAAATGGTTGTTAAAGTATAGCAGTAGATCATGGAGTTGGCCAGACTCTGGTCATGCTCAGATGCTAGTCTACTCTGTTTTGACATATGAAATTACACAACTATAATTACTGAGAGCTCCATCCTACAATAAGCAATAACATCTATGGCAAGGTGTGGAGGTAAGCTGTTGGACATTGACTATGCCTCCAAGATATGTGCTATGAAGAATAAGTCTCTGATGTCACCAAGTAATATTTGATTACTGTAGTAACTTCCAATGAGCATGTTAGTCTCCAACAGCAGCAATGGATCACATTGCAAGGTGCCCCTTCATCTCATTATAAACTCTTACTGAATAAATGTCACACATTGTATATACATATCAAGCTAATATTTCTCAAGTGATCAGAGAATTCTAAGCTACCTGTCCCTTTATCCTCTCACTTCTACCCCTTTTACCAATGATTGAAAGGAATCCTTCCCTCCCATCATCACCAGACTCCAACAGTACAGGATGTTAAATGCTAATGGTTGTAGTAGCATATCTGCTACTGACAAAGCTGGACAATGTCATCAGGTAATTATAGGCAATATTCAGCACATACATCAACTTTTATGAATAAATATAAAAATAAAAGTAAAGATGTTCATGTATTTTTAATGAAGCACATTTACAGGCCAGATTGGATACCACAGTAAAAAAAAAAAAAATACAATTACAATAAAAAGCAATAGCCCATCCACATGAATTTCCCATATTTCCCATCACAATATTTCTTAAAATTTCAATTTTTCAAACATTTCAAATTACACATAATTTGCTTTTATTACAAAATGGCAACTATGCTACATTCATTGAGAGCAGTGATGGCTGCAATTTTTATTACTGGGACATTTTCAAACATCAGCTTCCTTTTAACAATGTGATAAAGTATGCATTTACTTATTATTGGTTCAGGTAGCATTTTCCCATAAATATTATGCCAGTCTCAACACATGAATGCAAATATCACACTTGAAGAACTCTTGAGTGTTGATCCCATGGAAACCTCAAATTTCCTATTGATTTCTCTAAGCTATAGAGCAGAAGGTATATGATCTCCACACACTCTGCCACCAACTGCCATTAAAGTAAGTGACAGTGAATATTTTCATTCTCATTGCAACTTACCAACTGATGGCAACTGTTCCAGTGTGCTATACAAAACACCATCCATAATGTAAGCATGATTCCATGCTTCTGGTGCCTGAGGGCACGATCCATTTAGATGTGTAGCATGATCCTTTTGAGATATAACTGCCTGGCAAACTTCACATTTCTCCCACAGAGATGTAGACTTTCTAGTGGCAGATTTGCGCGACATACTCGATACCTAAAGTAGCCTTTTAAATTAGGCCCAAGGAAGTCTCTACAGAAATTAATTGAATCAGTTAAGCACAGCGCAATTTTATAAAGAATTTACAGTGCACTTATATTATTAATTACAATCACTTTACATGCTAATTGCAAGAAAAGACAGAATAAACACAGTATATGTTAACAAAAAGTTATTAACAGAAAACTTTTTATTGTTTTGTGTTTTCAGATTATCTGAAAACCCAATAAGGCAACTGAAATAGGTCTTACACAGAAATTTAATTTTTGTTCTGACTGAGCAACAAAGACATTTATAGTAAATGATAAACTTTACTTCTACTTCCTCAGTCATAGGTTCATATTGCGACTCTACATCCATCTTTTTGTCCATCACTATTCTCATATCTCCTCTATCTACAGCCATTATCTTATTATTTTTACATAGTGTACAGTCTATGTGATCACTCATCCTTTTAAATTCATAAATTGGATTATTGCTTAGCTGTTAGTTCTATTTGGTACAGGCCTCACATACTTCAGTAATAATCATGGGTGAATTGTACAAGTGTTTTGCAAGCAATCTACTTTGTGGATGGAATCTTCCTAGTATCCGACCACTGAACTGGTTTGCAAGCGGCTCTATGTATGACTGATCCTAGGTATGCTAACGAATGAAATAAAAACTGGTTTTTATTAATAAAGAAATAGTGTCCAGACAGTGTTCATTCATTCATTACAAAAGGTGACATTACTGTTTCTGAGAAATGGTGTCAATTACGAACTAGGCTATATGTTTGTTCCATTTCCTACGCCTACAAATTGCAGAACTGGTCAAATGTATCTGTGCCTCACTGATGTTATAGTCATGGGGGACTATGTTTTCTTAATTTTGTTGAGTGCAGAATTTTACATTTCTGAACATTTAAAGGAAGTGGCCAATCTGTGTACATACTCACTAGACATATCTGTATCATTTGTTAAAATTCTGAGCTTGTTATTAATATTGCCCATAATGTCACTCAAAAACAACATGAAAATCAAGTGCCCCAACAAACCTCCCTGTGGCACATCTAAACTTACTTCTAAATCTCGATCCAAGATAACATGTTGTATCCTCCCTAACAACAAATCCTCAGTCCAGTCACAAACTTTGCTTGACAGTCCATACACGTGTACTTTTGATAATAAACACTGGTGTGGTACTTAGGCAAATACTGCATCTACTTGACTGCCATGATCCATGGTTCACTGCATGTCATGTGAGAACAGCATGAGTTGGTTTCTGTGGGAAAGATGTGTTTAGAATAAATGCTAGAGGTTATTCTGTTCGAGTCACCTCATTTTGTTTTAGTTTGACTATGTTCAAAGATTCTAAAACAGATGGTTATCAACAATACTGGATGCTAGTTTTCTGGATCAGTCCTACAACCCATCTATTACATGAGTGTTATCTGTGCTTTCTTCCAATTACTGGGCACAGTTTTTCTGTTTGTGGGATCTACAGTATACTGCATTATGGTCAAAAGGGGAGTGGTAGCTACCTCAACCATCTGCACAAAAATGCACTTCAGTTCCCACAGAATGTGCAACCACCCCAGTTTCATCAAGCAACACCATCTCCAACCAGCTATTAGCTCTACAACCTGACACTAGACTGTCATTAAATAAATACATCCACATGGACAAAAAAATGCTGATATAACTCGAAGAAAAAGACAGGAAATTTTAATTTCAGAATCTCTTTTCACTTTAAACTTAACCTTGCTCCAGTCTTTAGAAAAAAGAATTTTGTGTGTCATAGGATGTCAAAAGATAACTAGACGAGTGTTCACCCTCATCCTTCTCCTGCTCTACTTTCCCTTGTTTAACCGTGTTTTTTTCTTTCCTCCCCCCCCCCCACCCCCCCAAATCAGCCAGTAGTCATAGCAGTCATAATGTGAACTTGATTCACTACTTTGGTTAAGAATGGAGGTAGCTGCTATCTTGCACATGCATGCTGTCACAGTAATAAAGGGTGACATTTAACAGAAAAATGTTTTTCCAAAGCTACCTTGGTGTTGAGCTACATCTCACTGAAACTCTCATCCATGTAAAACCAACCGATAAACAATCATACATCCACATCAATGGCTCTGACCACTTCCACACTATTATAACAGCCACTTTCCTGAAGCTTTGGCATTCATGGCCAACATATCTGGCACAAAATCAAATTTCTTAACACTCATAAAACAGCCTCTCCCAGGCTTTCCTCTCCCATAAATATACCACACATCATGTCCAAAAACAATTCTATCTTTTAGCATTCTCCTCTTACATTCCAACAAAAACAGCTCCCATTTCCCAAACACTCAGAAACATTTCCTAGTCTTCCAGTGCAACTCAGATCTCAAATGCCTCAATACGTTACACTGCCAAGCCTATGTCTTTCTCAAACCAATCCCTGAAATGAGATAATCTCTCCCTTTCTCTCACTTCCCATCTTCTACCTAACCTGTGTAACACCTTTGTCCAATCATATAACATTCACAAGCAATTACCATGTCTCACAATTTATACCCCTGTAAGTGTTCCCACTGTAAAATCTACCCCAAGCACTCACCCACTGCTACTTACTCCAGCCCTATCACTGATGCATTCCACAAAAACCAGGGTAGAGCATCATGTCAAACCACATGTTATTCACCAAGTAACATGTATTCACTGTATGGCTTGATATATAGGACTGATCACTATTAAACTGGGTGAGCATATGAATGAACACGTAACTGTCCCCCTTAGGGACAACCAGTACAAAAAAGTAAAACCTACGGATTGACTTGAGGGAACAGTGTGCTTGTTACACCAAAAGGGTCATTTGGATACTACCACCCAGTACTAGCTTCCCTGAACTTTGATGATGTACAATTGCTCTTCAACACATCCTCCCAATCCTCCACCAACCACAACTCAAACAGCCCCACCAAGTTTCCCCAACTGGTAGATTATTTTTTCATTGGTAGTTTTTCTTTATTTACCTTATAACCTTTTTATCTGCCTCCATCTCTCTCTCTCTGTTTTGAGTATGTCCTGCACCCCGCTTTTTTTGTGACAAAGTTATGGGGAAGAACCACAATCCTGATGGATAGTTAATCTAATAAGTGAGAGACAAGTGAATTTTGCAAATGAAAGCAAAGGCGAGCTATCAAACATCTTTCCATTCACTGGAAAATGTTACAATCATACAGTGACTTGTCTTTGGAAAAACTATGCACACTGACTACTTTTGAAAAAATTCACTTTCACACAAAAATTCTATTTCATATTTGCAAATTCACAACACAAAACAAGATTTTATTCAGTTTTCTGATATTTTTACCACATTCATAGTGGTGAGAATGACAAGTCTCAAGCATGTACTAACTGTTCGAAAGTCTCTTAGAGGGTAGCGATACACATAAGTCCACCTCCAACAATGAGAGGTCAACATGGCTGAAAGCCATGTGAGGGGCTCGTGTTCGATTTCTGGTTGGATCAGACACTTCCACCACTCAGGGACTGGGTGTTGTGTTGTCAATGCCATCAACACCCACGTCGCCAAAGTGGCATCAAATAGAAAGACTTGCATTAGGTGGCCGAACTCCCCAACAGAGGACTCCTGGCCAAAATATCTCATATACACATTTTTGTAGTAACTACTTGCTGCAATGTTCATACTAACAAATGTGCACTATAAAAACAACACTGGTACAATTAATCTGTGAACAGTGAGCAGATGACATTCAAGTCAAAGTTAGTGAAATACTCCAGAAATGGGCTTTAGGGGCCACTAACACAATCCAGTATTGCTGTCATATGCAAGGTCCTAGTGGACAAGGTATCCTGCCGCATTCCACAAACATGTTATGAAGAATCAAGCACCAGTGTTGTGTGGATTATTGTAATTGGGTCTTGAACATTGTAATGTTAGTGTTGTTAGGGCTGAAGGGAAGGGACAGGACAAAATGTGACAAGCTTAACCCTTCTATGCAATGGGCAGATCACTGTCTAGTCACCTCATACCCTAGTTCCTTAAAACACTGTGAAGAGGTTTGGAATTTAATTCAGGACATTGGCACAAGTGATGATCATGAATTTACTGCAAACAGATCTTTTGGTAACTGACATGTCATCATCAATGGCTGACGAAGACAACAGATTGGTAATTGAAAAAAATATATATATCCAACATCACGTAGGAAGTTACAGTGCGGAGATTATAATTTGGAACAGTCATGGTGTTACCACAAGAAGCAACAAAATAATTAGTTAGGAAATATTGAACCTGCTGATTTCGTGCTTCAGCACAGCCCTACACTCTTGAGGATCAACCCGTAGCCCAATGTGAAAACCAAACAAATAAGTTAAAAAAGGGAAATAGAAAATTATGTCAATCTATATCTGTATTATGATAACTAATGAAAATGGTTGTGAAGGAGTCTTTATTTCATGGTACTATAATTGCCTACAAAAATAGAACTGAGGTATTAGGAGACATAAAAAACTAATTTTTAAGAAACGGCGTGAGTAATAATAGATTCCTTGGGGGAGGACAACGATGAATATTCTTCACGAATTTGGAACATAGTAAATTATCTATGGGCACCTGAAGCACAGAAAACGGAACACATGACGCAGTAGGCAACTCACGGATTCGTTCCAGTTACGATAACACAACGCAAAGGCACTTACAGTTTATCCACAGTTTGTTTGTATGGGATTTATAAAAGTTCGAACATCACTCATCATTGAACTGAAAGACTTATGGCTTAAAACTCCAAAACTAATCAGACGCACTTGACATCCTCCTCGCACGTGTTTTTGTTTACAATTTACATCTTTCGACGATTTCACGTAAACACAATCGACCAAAGTTTGTACACACGTGCAGACCAAGGATTTTAGATAAATAGCACAGACGCGGATCTTCACGCAATAGAGGTGATGCCACTCCACTGGCGCCCCCGAAATTGGATGTGGAAACACCCAGATTTTGGTAAAGTCGTTCGACTTTTTGCCAAACGCTAAAATTTTAAATAGTTTTACCTTTGTGTCATCACTGCCCTTCTGGCAAATTCGTACTGGTCGTCATGCCACGTGAAAATATTCCACAATGCGTTTCAAATGGTGGCATTCACATAGGCTGCCGTCACGTCACTTAACTTCAAGGTTTTTCTGGTACAAAGTTTTGACGGTCTGTTTGTCTGCTAACATCGGAAATTAACTTATTTTCGCCGCGCTCACTCATTTTATAAAAGTTTATTTTGTTCTTTTGTGTCTTCTTTATCTAATATTTTTTGTCCTTGGCGTTGTGGCAAACTGCAGATGTTCCATGGCGACTGGGTATATTTTTCATTGAGCGTTCTTCGAAAAGCGAAGTCAGATACATGTAAGAACAAAAACTGTTTGGGTTTTACAATAGCAGAACAGAGCTGACACCTACATTTTATATAAATAAGAATAGAAGCTGATGATGTAATTTTTAAAAATAATATTTTAAGAGAAAAATTCCCTCTAATGAAGGAGAAAAGTACAGTTGTTATGGTGTTATTGGTTACTTAAGAAAGAAACGTAATGGATAAGATAAACAGGCGCTATTTGTTCCCTTATAAATATTGTTTAAACTGTTTCTATTTATGTATTAAGCTAGAAAAATATGATGTTTTGTTGTCTCGCTCCTCAGCACTTTAACACACAAAGCTGATGGAGATCAGAGGTTATAAAGTTTGCTTTGGCAATCAACCCATGTGTCCCCACTCTTGTGTACATGCAACACAAAGTTTTCAGCAATGTATTGTTTTTACGAGGTGTTAAATTAAATGTGAAATATGCAAAACATAGACAGAGAACTTGCGAATGATTTTTGGCACATGCATAGTGCCTTGGGTATAATAAGTTCACTGTGATAGCATTTGGTGGAATTAAACTTCGCATTGTATATACACAATATTGCAAAGAAATGCGTTAATAAACTTTATTGCTGTTAAGGCCCACCCACAAGTAACAATCTATCTGCTCAAATGTCTGTGCACATCACATCCGCACAGACAGATTATTGTGAATGAACAGGAGATCTGCACAGATATGAGATATGCGGAAAATCTGGTCGTTGGATTTGGGGGTTTGAGCGAAATTTTTCAGATCAGTGGGTTCAAATCACATCTACATAGACAAGCTGGACAGGAGATAGCCGCAAATCTGACGCGCCAAACGTGTTTGAGTTAGCTGTTTGTTCATGCTTGTGATTCTCGAATGTGTGTGCATACTGAAAAGTGAATTTTAAAGTGGCAGATACACATCAGTGCCTTCCTTGCCGCATTTATCGAAATGTGTGGGAGTCATAGGTGCTAATGGAAAATTTAGAGTAGGGAATACAGTAATAGAGATTTGAAGGCAGTTGTTTGTAATTTTTTCATAGAAAAATTACGAGCGTTTGTCCCTACAGCAAACAGAGGAGCGGAAATAAAAATATAAATTTGATTCAGACTGCAAAGGTTTAAGCAAAGAAACAACATTTATTTGATCTGTGCTGGCAGATACTTTAACCTAGTATTGTCCTACGCCATAATCATATGTGACAGGGTGGCAAAAAAAAGTAGGACTGGCCATGTATACAAGACTATACTGCATTTCAAACATGTCTAAAACTGTAAAAATATTTACTGTAGGTAACCTGTTAGAACTGAGGTGCCAGTACAGTATTTACTTGTCTTCACGAACTTATTCTTCAGGAGAGTGTAAATACCTTTGCATGTGTTATGTATGATTTCTTTCTTGTTTCGAAACTGCAGTAGAAAATTCTAGATTCTTTTATTTCCTTCCTGGTGACAGGAATTTTAATGTCACCATCAGCTGCTCATGTAGAGAAATTTCTGTGTGTATACAAGTGTTTTTCCTCATTATAGTAGAGTTATGAATGTCAAAAGATATTTATACGTTTCCAAATCCATCTGCAAATAGCTACACCAGTCAAGAGGTTCACCCTGCACCCCGTGAAATAAATTTCCGTGTGAAAACTGTCATTTCTTAAGCAGACACTGTATGGGCCATTTTGGTTAGCCTCTGTTTCTTTCATATTTATAATTTTTTTCAACAGGAGTTGCAAACACAGACCATAATAGAATTCCCTCCATTTCTGAATAAATGAAATAAACTTTGAGGTACAAGAGTGTGGTTGCCTGCCACTGAAATTTATTTTCTACACCGACAGATGGTGGGTGAACAGTATAATGGAGCTGTTTCATGTGAGCACACTGTATTTGCAGCGATACATTTCATGCACAAACTTTTACATGGATATCTATGCAGATTGTTGCATTTGGATGGGCTTTCAGTTTCTCAGTTCTGATGCCATACTCCAACTTTTCATAATATCACTTTCACTGTTCGGTACTGGCATAAGTGAACTGACATGACATGACATGTTGGACACTGTGAATAGACACTGACATGGCAGTTGCATATGTGGCGTGGTGTGTGCGACAGCCATGTGATTTAGTCTTTACCCCACTGTCAATTACTTGCAGTTTTAATTGGTTTTAACGTAGTCTACTCTACATAAACTTGTGCCTTCAATATGACAACATCACGCAACTGTGAAATAGATCCCAGGACTTGCAGAATGGATGTCACATCGCACATTACAAACAAAGCTGTTTTACTCTCTAATACATCGTTCTACACATTTAATGCTTGTATATCAACGAATCACTGATACATTCCCATATACATAGCAACAAATGCAGTTTTTACAAGTGTCAAAAATTACTAAATGTGAAAACAGAACATTCTCCAGATGTCAAGTACATGGCAGAATATGCATGTAGAAAAGTGCAATGTTATGATTAACACATGTGCTCATGAAAGAAACAGTAATAGTATTCCCATTTAAATAGCCCAATATGGAATTTAAACAGATGACTGGTTTGTAATGTTATTACACAGTCACTTAATTCATAGGTATTTCATAATCAGTTTCATCAATATAAATGGTAATATGTAAAAAGATATCTGGTTCAACAAACAACGAATTTCTAATGAGCTGTTTTGGTAGATTCATTGCATGACTGTACATCCAGAAGCGAATTCTTAGAGATTAGAAAAGATGGCAAAAAATGCCCCATGTGAACACAACTTCTCTCTAAGTAACGTTTTTAAAAGTTTTGCGGCAGGATAAGGATTTTCATATCATTGTCTGATTGTGTCAATATTATACTTCACTATACTTTCTTGCTCATTAAAACCAACAGATTAAAAACTAGAATCAGGTAGCTATACATATAACAAAACTGTAACATCCCGATTTCCGTACATAGGAGATATTTCAGGAAATTTAATATAAGGAGTCTTTATAACAGCAATAGAAGCCAAAACAATTATTTTTGGAATTTTTGTTCGTTTGTCTGTCTGTCTGTCTGGCCATATGTTCGTATGCACATCATGCATAAACTACTCCACAAAATAAGATTCAGTTGTCACAGTTGTGTTGTTAGAGGTCTAACTTAAAAATGTGGTGCACGTTCCATCTTGGTAAGCCACCTAGAAGCCGAGTTTTCTATACATATGTAGTGGTTTTGGGTCAGTATGGGAAAACCAGAATCAATAGGAGATACAGGGAAACTGTCTTATGTGCTTTTTTATGAAAATATTTTACCACAATCAAATTTTTGGTCAAACGCGAGCTGTACGAGAAAAATGAGTAAAACTGCCATTTTTAAAATGTGGATCAACTCAGTTATGTGCAACGATCATTTCATTATATTGAAAGAAAACAAATCAGGACAGCAGTAGTTTTACAAAAGTAAAGTACCCAAACCAAGACAGAAATGATAGAATCCATAAAAAGTAGTATTTTGGAACGTTTTATTATCGTAATTATTATGTTAACAGTTTAATCCCGTTATCCATATGCATTCTTCAATTCATTCTCGAATTGCTATAATTGTTATGGTGATAAGATCGTTGAACGGCTCTGAGGACTATGGGACTTAACATCGGAGGTCATCAGTCCCCTAGAATTTAGAACTACTGAAACCTAACTAACCTAAGGACATCGCAGACATCCATGCCCGAGGCAGGATTCGAACCTGCGACCGTAGCAGTCACACGGTCCCGGACTGCAGCGCCTAGAACCGCTCGGCCACCGCGGCCGGCGATAAGATCATTGAGTTGACGCTACTATTGTCGTTGATAAAATGTCGAGTTGACACAGAAAATCTATTATGGTTGATAAGTTTATCGAATTGACACTAAAAATTACTTTTTTGCATTTCTTCAGAAGTTTTCATGGTGTCTTATCGATATAAGTGAAGCGATGCAAGTGTTGCGATTTCGAATTAGTGTCTTCTTTCAGCTTCTTTCAGTTTATTCTTCAACTGCTGTAACTATTAACGTTAATAAGTTTGCTGAACAGCAATAATGGTTTCCCAAAAATGGCCTAACCTTTGTTTTGCTTCTGCTCAAGCCAAACGAGCGCGACTGAGAAGATTAAGAGAAAGTGAACCGGAGTATGAAGAGCGTTGAGCATCGCAGCGTTCTAGAAATGCATTGTATCGATCTCAAGAGACTTCTTGTGTAGGCGAATCACGTTTGAATGCTAACTGACGCCAAAATACTGCTTCGCAATCTGTAGAGATTTATGTGGAACGTGAACGTCTCTTGAGTGCAGGCCGATCTCGCTATACTGCAGCACGAAGTGCGGTAGCTCAGAACGAACCTGAGATTCGTTATCCTCTGATCGTAGGCACCACAAGATTTTCCGATCCATGGAGACGAATGCCGAACAGGAACTGCATTTGGTCGATCACTGAAGCCGCCACGAAATCTCACGTTCTATTGAAAAGCACTGGGAGAGAGAAGCATCATCTGCTGATGTGGCCGTCATATTTCTCGGCTTCTGGAGACAGAAGAGCAGCAAGAGCTTCGTTTGTCTGCTGAGCATAATCACAGAGAAAATTCATGGTTTTTGGAGGCAGATGAGTAGCATGATTTGTCTGCTGCTCAGATCCGCTACCATGATTGACAGGAAGCAACTGTCCATCACTTGGAACAAGAAAGGAGTTGCGCCATGTCATCCTTAGGCTGTCAGTCAGTGAGATGACGAGTCGATGGTATACGATCGTGAGGAGGTGCTTTGTCTACAAAGAGAAAAAAAAACTGGTTTTGACTACGATTCAGCAATAAAATATGGCGCTTATTCTCAATTTGGCTCAATGAACGAAATATGCACGCCTTTCCGAGCTTTGAAGTGGCACAGAGTACCCAAGGGAATGCGTTGTTCATCTGGCAAAGTTCGCCTTCAAAGAATACAAGGCTCATCAGAACCATTGAAAGAGTAATTAAATGGAGAACATCTGCTATCGAATACTTTTTGGAGAACTTAAGGGCCTACAACAACGCTTTCCAAATGACTTCCTTAGGAGTTAAGTGGATCATCGAAGGGGCGTTTGTGCCTAGCTTTAAGGGTACAAGGCCAAGTGTACTATTTGATTGGCTCTTTGTTGTTGACAGATGTTCCAAAGTTTTTACAAATTTATTTGGTGGCTAATTATCAAGACCAGGCAAATGTTAGGCAACAACATACATCTAATTTAAACTCAGCTTTGTAAATAAGCCTGTAAAAGATTCTGTACAGTGTGAACCCATATGCCCACAGCTTTAAAGTGGCACTTCAGTCAGTTCCAAATGACGAGCGCAACAATTACAAGTTTGTAATTACAGCTGAAAGAAGACCAAGAGGATCTCACCTGGGTCGCTATAATCCACCAACAACAACGAAGTCGCTCTCCTGTTGATTGACCAGAAATGTGATACGAAATACATTGTGTTATGTACTCGTGATGATCGTCTTCAGAGAATCAACGAAACGCATCGCACTTATGATTCGTTCCAGTATCCTTTAATGTTTTGTCGAGGTGAAAATGGCTAACTTTGTTAGGTATAATTTTGATCCTCCTACGGGTGCTCCGAAATTTAACAACAACAAAAAAACTTCTGCAAGGCAGTTATACAGTATTTTAACCAGATATGTGAGAACATGTCATAAAAGAAGGTTGTATACATGGAAGAAGCCTGGAGATACTGACAGGTTTCAGATAGATTATATAATGGTAAGACAGAGATTTAGGAACCAAGTTTTAAATTGTAAGACATTTCCAGGGGCAGATGCGGACTCTGACCACAATCTGTTGGTTATGAACTGTAGATTAAAACTGAACTGCAGAAAGGTGGGAATTTAAGGAGATGGGACCCGGATAAACCGACTAAACCAGAGGTTTTACAGAGTTTCAGGGAGAGCATAAGGGAACAATTGACAGGAATGGGGGAAAGAAATACAGTGGAAGAAGAATGGGTAGCTCTGAGGGATGAAGTGGTGAAGGCGACAGAGGATCAAGTAGGTAAAAAGACAAGGGCTAGTAGAAATCCTTGGGTAGCAGAAGAAATATTGAATTTAATTGACGAAAGGAAAAAATATAAAAACGCAGTAAATGAAGCAGGCAAAAAGGAATACAAACGTCTCAAAAATGAGATTGACAGGAAGTACAAAATGGCTAAGCAGGGATGGCTAGAGGACAAATGTAAGGATGTAGAGGCTTATCTCACTAGGGGTAAGATAGATACTGCCTACAGGAAAATTAAAGAGACCTTTGGAGATAAGAGAACCACTTGTATGAATATCAAGAGCTCAGATGGAAACCCAGTTCTAAGCAAAGAAGGGAAAGCAGAAAGGTGGAAAGAGTATATGTAGGGTCTATACAAGGGCGATATACTTGAGGGCAATATTATGGAAATGGAAGAGGATGAAGATGAAGCTGAAATGGGAGACACGATACTGCTTGAAGAGTTTGACAGAGCACTGAAAGACCTGAGTCTAAACAAGACCCCGGGAGTAGACAACATTCCGTTGGAACTACTGACGGTATTGGGAGAGCCAGTCCTGACAAAACTCTACCATCTGGTGAGCAAGATGTATGAGACAGGTGAAATACCCTCAGACTTCAAGAAGAATATAATAATTCAAATCCCAAAGAAAGCAGATGTTGACAGATGTGAAAATTACCGAACTATCAGTTTAATAAGTCACTGCTGCAAAATACTAACGCGAATTCTTTACAGACGAATGGAAAAACTGGTAGAAGCTCACCTCGGGGAAGATCAGTTTGGATTCCGCAGAAATGTTGGAACACGTGAGGCAATACTGACCCTACAACTTATCTTAGAAGAAAGATTAAGGAAAGGCAAACCTACGTTTCTAGCATTTGTAGACTTAGAGAAAGCTTTTGACAATGTTGACTGGAATACTCTCTTTCAAATTCTAAGGATGGCAGGGGTAAAATACAGGGAGCGAAAGGCTATTTACAATTTGTACAGAAACCAAATGGCAGTTATAAGAGTCGAGGGGCATGAAAGGGAAGCAGCGGTTGGGAAGGGAGTGAGACAGGGTTGTAGCCTCTCCCCGATGTTATTCAATATCTATATTGAGCAAGTAGTAAAGGAAACAAAAGAAAAATTCGGAGTAGGTATTAAAATCCATGGAGAAGAAATAAAAACTTTGAGGTTCGCCGATGACATTATAATTCTGTCAGAGACAGCAAAGGACTTGGAAGAGCAGTTGAACAGAATGGACAGTGTCTTGAAAGGAGGATATAAGATGAACATTAACAAAAGCAAAACGAGGTTAATGGAATGTAGTCGAATTAAGTCGGGTGATGCTGAGGGAATTAGATTAGGAAATGAGACACTTCAAGTAGTAAAGGAGTTTTGCAATCTGGGGAGCAAAATAACTGATGATGGTCGAAGTAGGGAGGATATAAAATGTAGACTGGCAATGGCAAGGAAAGCGTTTCTGAAGAAGAGAAATTGGTTAACATCGAGTATAGATTTAAGTGTCAGGAAGTCGTTTCTGAAAGTATTTGTATGGAGTGTAGCCATGTATGGAAGTCAAACATGGACGATAAATAGTTTGGACAAGAAGAGAATAGAAGCTTTTGAAATGAGGTGCTACAGAAGAATGCTGAAGATTAGATGGGTAGATCACGTAACTAATGAGGAGGTATTGAATAGAATTGGGGAGGAGTTTGTGGCACAACTCGAGAAGAAGAAGGGACCGGTTGGTAGGACATGTTCTGAGGCATCAAGGGATCACAAATTTAGCATTGGAGGGCAGCGTGGAGGGTAAAAATCGTAGAGTAGACGAAGAGATGAATACACTAAGCAGATTCAGAAGGATGTAGGTTGCAGTAAGTACTGGGAGATGAAGAAGCTTACACAGGATAGAGTAGCATGGAGAGCTGCATCAAACCAGTCCCAGGACTGAAGACAACAACAACAATAACATGTGAGAACAAACGTATCGACTTACACCGATTTAGAAGCCTTTTTAACCAATTTTTAGTAAAGGTATATGCAAAAACTGAACCTGAACGGTTAGTATTCATCACGGTTAGTACTCATCACAGACAATTACATGTGAAAAATTCCATCGACCTTAGAGACGGATTACAGCAAGATTCTGATGCTGAAAACTTGGGTGGGATGGTGATTCTCCCTTCCATATGTACTGGTGGTCCCAGGTATATGGTAGAGCGTACTCAGAATGCACTTTGTTATGCTAGAAAATATTGCGGCGCAGATTTGTTTATTATTATGAGCATCAGCCCAAAGTGGCCGAAAACAGAGAACAACTTGCTTGCCGGCCAGCCGTCCCACGATAGGCACGACTTGATTCCTCGAATATTTCAATTAAAACAGAAACGCTGATACACGTTCTTAGAAAAGAAAAGATATTTGGAACAGTCTGGTGCTATGTGTATTCCATAGAGTGGCAAAAGCGTGGTTTGTCCCATTCACACAACCTTTTGTGGCTCGAAGATAAGATTGGGCCCAACGACATTGATTGAGTCATTAGCACCGAAATACTCAATCCCAACACAGACCTCATTCTGCGTAAGATTGTCAATACCAACATGATGCACGGTCCATGTGGCTCATTAAATAACAGTCCACCTTGCCTGAAGAAGGCCGTTGCATGAAGAGGTTTCCGAAGAACGTCGTTCACGAAACTTTTTCTCGTGAAAATGTTACTGGTAAAAAAGGGTATCCCTCGTATCGCCGCCGGGAGCCTCAAGACGGCGGTTTTACAGCTGAAGTTAATACGTGCTGTGAGTATGTTGCGGTAGACAATAGGTGGGTAGTACAGCGTTCACCAGTACTTTCATGTGCGTTTGAAGCTCACCTGAAAGTCGAATACTGCGCTAGAGTAGAGTCGATCAAATTCATTTGCAAATACTGAGTAAAGGAAGTGACCATGCAACGTTTGGTTTTGACACTGCTGATTGTGACGAGGTGACCAAAACTCCGTCAGGTTGTTATATTAGTACCTCGGAAGTAGTGTGGCGGATACCGGGTTTTCCAATTCGCGAACGGCACCGTACCGTTATATACTTAGTTGTTCTTTTAGAAAACGGCCAGCGAGTCGGTTTCAATCCTGAAAATGTGCAGGAATGTTTAGATAATCCTCGCCGTACCACACTCTTAGCTTATTCCAGTGACTGTCGGGAAGATAGTTTGGCTCAAATTCTTATGTACAACGATGCGCCATCCAAATACATTTATGAAAAGGACCGTTTACAGCAGAAGCCGACGCGGTCAACCAGTGGAAAGTTTTCCAGGCGTTTATCAGGACCCGCATTATGTGGACTGCACACTGTCCATCCAAGTAACAGTGAATGCTATCACTTGCGCCTTTTACTGCACACAGTCCGTGAAGCCACATATGGCATTGAACGTTCAAAGTTTCATGCAGCTTTCAGTGAGCTGCGTCTGCCAGATGATGAGCGAAATTGGGACGAAGAGCTCGAAGACCCCATAATCAGTGGAAGTGTCAGTCGATGGCGCCATTTGTTTGCAGTTATGATCGTGTTCTGCAGACTTTCCCATCCTGTGAAGTCATGGGAGAAGTATCAGCAAACTCTGTTAGAAGATTTTCTTTTTGCAGGTAGGTGCATTTATGAAAAAAGTGCAGCAGAATCTGATGAGAGAGTTGTCGATTGTTGCCTTTGCTCGCTTCAAGATGTTATTTCCATTGGTGGTAATCCTATGAGCCATTACGGTATCCTAGAACCGCAGGGAATCGCTGACTGTCCGCCAGTTAGTCACGAGTATGCTGTGGAGACAAATTATAGTTCTACCGCAGTGGCAGGGATAAGCAAAACTCAGTGTATGACAAAGTATTACGGAGTGTTAATCAATGGCAGGATGAAACCTTTTGTCCTTGACGCCCCTGATGGTACAGGCACAACCTTTTTGACTTCAGTACTACTGGTTGAAACCAGAAGGCAATGGAAAATAACATTAGCTGTTGCATCTTCTGGGATTGATACTACCTTACTCCCTCGAGAGAAAGCTGTGCACACCATATTCAAGATACCTTCGGATCTACACATAAATGAAATCCCAGACTGTGCAGTATCACGAAGCAGCGACAACGCGAAGATCCTTGCAGAGTGTAGCCTAATCGTTCGAGACGAATGCACCATGGCACACAAAAAGCCGTGCAAGCAGCCAGTCGCTCTCTGCAAGACATCCGGCCAAATGATCGCATCATGGGGGCGTCACTGTTTTATTTTGTGGTGATATCCGCCGGACTCAATCCGTTATAACTCCAGATGATGTGAGCGCATGTCTCAAACGCTCCGTGCTCTGGCCTCGGGTGTAGAAGCTGAATCTGATGTGGAACGTGTGGGTTCAGTTGGGTGGCAATCCCTGTGCGCAAGAAATCTCGAACGTTTTATTAAAAATCGGCGAGGGCATACTGCCCGAATCTAATGGGTCAGTGCTCTGCCAGAGAGCCTTTGTCTAATTGTTCCTTCAGTGGAGAAACTATCTCATTCCGTTTATGGACATGTATCATAATAAACACGTCGCGAGTATTCTCGGCTTTGTGAACGAGCAATACCGATGCCCGAAAATGATCAAGTGGCTGCTACAAACCAGAGCAGTCGCGATGAGCGGGAAATCTAAGTTAGAGTCCCGGCCCGGACCAAGTATTCACTGTCGTCATTCCATTATACGGCTGTGGTTGTTCATAATCGTACCTGCAAATACATGTCATGATTTCATAATGGCTGTAGTCGCTGCAGTGCCTATTCCTTCAGACAGGCATGTGTGTCCTAAGGAACATTGCGTCATAATTCGGAATGACGCAGGCACTGCAGTATCGTACGTGAATCCACAAAACACCCAAACATAGCTTAGTAAGATACCATATCTTATAGTGGTTAAAGGATTTCCTGTTGCTAAAATACTTTTGTTTGAATGGGTTCCACATCGTTCGCAAACAGTTTTTTTTTTTTTTTTTTTTTTTGCCACAAACAGCGCATTCGCCTTTTTTTCTTTGGCTCTGCAATATCTGGTTGGCCAGGTTCTTCCTCAGGATCCTCGTTGTCACTAAACTGAGGTTGCGGTCCTGGTCCGCGTTCTGTTCTGTTTCAGGACAAAGAATGTCTTTTTGTTCCTTTTTTGAATAGGTTTTGATGTTTTTAAAAAGATAATCTTTCCGTTGTCTTGTCATCCCTGCTGGAATCATGGCTCCATGAAACCCAAAGGGTCCATTTTCGTCGGGAAGATCTGGTTCACAAATTCATTTCCATTAATGTCCATTTTACAATGTAACTACCTTTTCAGCTGATGATGAACTCAAAGTGGGTGTATTTAGTTATGTGAGATACTTTGTCAGTATTACTGTTTTTCAAGACATTTAGCCAGTCGTATATATTCACAGAAACTTCAACTTTTATATTATTTTCTAACAGCAGCACTAGAGTTAAGATGTTTTGTAGGTGAATGTTTTTGTTCCTACAGTAATGTCAGCTGTGGTTGGTTGGTTGGTTTGGGGAAGGAGACCAGACAGCGAGGTCATCGGTCTCATCAGATTAGGGAAGGAAGTCGGCCGTGCCCTTTGAATGGAACCATCCCGGCATTTGCCTGGAGCGATTTAGGGAAATCACGGAAAACCTAAATCAGGATGGCCGGACGCGGGATTGAACCGTCGTCCTCCCGAATATGAGTCCAGTGTCTAACCACTGCGCCACCTCGCTCGGTAATGTCAGCTGTGGGTGAGCGTTTTAGGGCTGCCAGCTCCAAAGTGCTAACATCTTTAGCCATTTATAACTCATTTAAAAAGGGACCACTAGTCTTGTTTGGCATTGTTAAATTCAAAAAAGTTCTTCTTTTATACGAAGCTACTCAGAGCTCAAAACATCTATAAAACTGAGGAGATACTATTTTTTGAAGCATTGCCTACACAGCTGTGAGATTTAGGAAAAGGTGCTGTTGTCGGGCCAATTTTATTTCCCCATATCGACAAGAGGATTATATTTCAAAACATTGCCACTGATTCCTTTTAATGATGTTATTGACTCCTGTTGGAATCAAGCAACTTTAAAATCAGTACGAGTGTGCGCACAATGAAGTAAATTACTACAATATACAAAATAAGAAAAAAATGAAAACTGAAGTTTTAGACGTTGTCGAGCGTTTTTGCTTGTACTGAAAATTTTACTTCTCCGACAAAAGGTCCCTTTCCGCATTCCGTCTCATAATTTATGAAATTACTTGGACGTAAGTTTCCATCTTTTATTTTCGGATGAAATGTGTAAGGACGCAATAAATTTATAACTGTCAATCTTTACACTAGTTGGAAATTTTTAGAATTTCTTTCAGTGATAACTCGTAGAAAAGTTTACGAGTCGTTTATTACAATATGGATCCACTTGTTTCTTTCTATAATCCTAACTACATTTCTCAAACCTTTGTGTAGTTTTCAACTACAATTTCTGGAAGGCACTCTTTGTTTCTCTCACAAAGTTCATCTTTTCGCTTCAGTCGTGTTTCATTTGGATCTTTCCCAGACTCAGATTTAAAAGGCTTTGGAAAAAATTCTTGGAATTGTACTTTCACCTAATTTCGTTTGATCTTATGGATACTTCTGCTCATTTCTTCGCAAACATTTTAATATATCACTTGTTGTTGTGCCGGCCGAAGTGGCCGTGCGGTTAAAGGCGCTGCATTCTGGAACCGCAAGACCGCTACGGTCGCAGGTTCGAATCCTGCCTCGGGCATGGATGTTTGTGATGTCCTTAGGTTAGTTAGGTTTAACTAGTTCTAAGTTCTAGGGGACTAATGACCTCCGCAGTTGAGTCCCATAGTGCTCAGAGCCATTTGAACCATTTGAACTTGTTGTTGTGCCCTCTTCTTCCAAATACTCGTACTTCTCAGAGACAACGAGTGTCTTGGAAATTATCCAAGCTTTCCACAGAACTGCCCTGTGTGGTGTCCATATCTGTCGAGAACCAGAGTACCATGGTATAGTTCTTATCGCCACTGTAACGAAACCGTTTGTCAGACATTGCATGTCTTACAACAATCGAAGTCAAAATATTTACCATTTATATTTTCCTTAACATAGTATCATACACTAGTTGTAGCACTGATGCTTCTCATGATTCCTGCTTGTGTGAAGTTGGCTGCGGTTGTAGCCTGGCAGTTTCGTTTCGGGCCTAAAAAATGGTTCAAATGGCTCTGAGCACTATGCGACTTAACTTCTGAGGTCATCAGTCGCCAGAACTTAGAAATAATTAAACCTAACTAACCTAAGGACATCACACACATTCATGCCCGAGGCAGGATTCGAACCTGCGACCGTAGCGGTCGCTCGGTTCCAGACTGTAGCGCCTAGAAGCGGACGGCCACCTCAGCCGGCGTTTCGGAGCACTATGAATCTGATTTACAACTTGAAATAAAGATTTATTGAAAATACTTGAGAATTAGCTTCAAGCAGTCAGATTTGTACAAATATTTGCAGAATAAAACATAATTTAAGAAACATCAGTCTTTCTCTTCGCTTTAGTTAGTTAGTTAGTTTCATGCTCAACAGATCATTTACATGAAAAATCGTAGTGATGGGAAACGCATCATTTTACATTAATATCAGAAATTAATTTTTAATTACTCCTACATGCTGAACATTTATAAGAACTTTTTTAACATACAGATCTAAGTTAGTAATTCCTAATTTCTGTTCACAACCTTTCGCACGTTACAATAATAGAAATTCTTCTAAACAATAGAAGGAGTTGTCCAGGAGAAACTTTTTCTGTTTGTTTTAAAATTTTACTTGCTGTCCGTCAGACATCTTATATCTCTGGTTAAATGATTAAGAATTTTAGTTGCAGTATTGTGCACCCCTTTTTGCACTAAAGACAATCTTTATGTGGAGTACTGAAAGTCATTTTTTCCTCTGGTATTGCAATTATACAAACAGTGTCCCTTTTGTCCACCCCGATAGCTGAGTGGTCAGCGTGACGGGTTGCCGTCCTATGGGCCCGGGTTCGATTCCCGGGGATTTTCTCCGCTCAGGGACTGGGTGTTGTGTTATCTTCATCATCATTTCATCCCCATCCGGCGCGCAGGTCGCCCAATGTGGCGTCTAATGTAGTAAGACCTGCACCAAGGCGGCCGGACCTGCCCCGCAAGGGCCTCCCGGCCAATGACGCCAAACGCTCATTTCATTTCATTTCATTGTCCCTTTTGAACTACAGTGGATTATTTACAACAGGTTTCATGGAGTTATAAATATACTGTCAAGCAGTATTCAAAATGCCCAACTCCTTAAACAGATGTTTACAAAATGATCGTGGTGAGAGCCACATATTATTCTTACAGCACATTTTAGAGCAACGAGTACTTTCTGTTCTAAAGATGGTGACAATCCTGTGATTTTTTTGCAATTCAGCTCTTCCATGGAGGCTCTACTCCAGTCACTCCAGCAACAACAGATGAATAAGGTCATGTTGAAGGCTTATTGCCTACATTGACCCAAGGTAAAGCACTGGTTGTTCACCTGCCGCCTTCCCTCCCCCCTCCAACCCCCACCCCAGATGAGTCTGCGGAAGACAGGGACACTTACGTTAACGGGCTTCGCCAACATTTCGTGGCGTTCTGAGTGGTTGACAAGGCCGGTCTGTAAGGCTTTTCTTGCTGTGGATATGTCCTCGTGTGTATCACTTACTGTGCGAGTTAACTCCCTTGTAAGAATAGTGCCACTTTCTATTGACAATATGTGTCGTTCACTGCCCTCATATCATGGTAAGCACACGCGTGTGGTCGCTGTCCTTGTTTGATTCCACCAATGTCGCAAACAGCAGCAGCAATCGTATCACACTTGGACGGCCTAGCTTCACAACCTCAGTCGCAACTGCCGATTCATCTCAGGAGTTATACGCAGACATCATGGTCTGGGATGCAATCATTCAATTGACCGCAAATAAGGAGGTACATCAAAGTCCCATTCAATTTGAGGACCGTATGTTGGAAGAATATTGCACAGTAGTTTGAGATCTCCCGCGTCGCAGGCCGCCAATTAGAGGCTTGGAGTGATGTCATCGTTATTCATAACATGCAGTCCCAGTGCTCGGTACCTAGAGCACTGGGAAAAGAGGAGTTAGTCGCAGTACAAACAAGCCAACCTGCTACGGTCGCAGGTTCGAATCCTGCCTCGGGCGTGGATGTGTGTGATGCCCTTAGGTTAGGTTTAAGTAGTTCTAAGTCTAGGGGACTGATGACGTCCGATGTTAAGTTCCATAGTGCTTAGAGCCATTTTGGATCAGTAACCACCGCATGATCCACGTACTGCTTCCTGCAGAGTGCATCCTTCATTAGGCCAAATAGATGGACGTCGGAAGGTGCGAAACCCGGGCTGTAACGTGGATGAGGAAGGACAATCCAACGAAATGTGTGAGCTCCTCTAGGTTGTGCAGACATGTGTGATGCCTTGCGGTGGCGTGCAGAAGGAAAAGTTCGTTTGCATTTTTATGGCGACGAACACGCTGAAGCCGTTTCTCCAACTTGCTGACGGTAGCACAGTATTCTTCAGGGTTGATCGTTGCACCGTGAGGGACGACATCAAACAGAATAACGTCTTCAGAAGCGCAGAAGACCGTCGCCGTTACTTTACGAGCCAAGGGTGCGGCTTTGAACTTTTTCTTCGGAGAGGTGCGGAGGCACCAGTCCATGGATTGCCATTTTGTTTCCGGTTCAGCGTGGTGAACCCATGATTCATCGCTATAACGATGTTCGACAAAAAGTTGTCACGATCAGCCTCGTAACGAGCAATCAATTCGGAACAGATGGGCGGTTATGGTCTTCTGTGAGGCAGCGAGGAACCCAGCGGACTTACACCTTTGAGTACCTCAGACGGTATCCACACGGTCCGACACTGCACGAGTCACAGCTGTTTGTGGCAGGGCGGCATGCGAGAGATCCGACAGGTTTGCGCGACCTTGTTGCGGTGATGACACAGCCTCGCGCAACGACTCAACTTGACTTTGTTCACTGCCAGGTCTCCGTGAACATTCTGCAAGCGCCTATGAATATCTGCGATCCTCTGGTTTTCCGCCAAAAGAAATTCAGTGACAGCTCTCCGCTTTGAACGCACCTCCGTTACAGACGCCATTTTGAAGGGTACGTAAGCGCCGCCACTTGTCAGAACTACAAGGGTCAAAGTGGGAATACTCTACGGTGTCCCACAACAAATATCGCATTTCTTCAACAGAAATTGGGCAAGAAAAAAAAAAGTGTTGCAATATTGTGAACACCTGAGTTTCTCCTAGCGTATACAACTTTCAACTTCCCTCGTTAACAGGGGTGGAGGTTTCTGTTTAAACTCTGTTTGGAATCCGGCTCTCTCCTTGTCAAAAAACAGAGGGACAGAGTCAATGCTACCTCACCTGCGAATTCATAGTCTCACTATCGATAGCTCTGGCTTTGGTCATCTTTGGTGGCACTAGTGCTCAGTGTGTGTGTTATCTTTCCTGCTTCAGTCCGAGAACCGAGGTTTTAAATTTGCATTGACGCCGCCTGTCCGTTGCAGTTGCCTTGAAAATGGCGGGATGTTCTCCCGCCTAAATATCGGCGGTCGCTGAAAGTGTTACCTGGCTGAATTACCGAAAGTTATTTGAATGTTGTAATATTTATTGAATGCTCCTTGTACATTACAGGAAAGAGATTTTTTCTTTTATTTTCTTTCTGCGTAAACCGACGTATGAATATTTACTGTATAGTGCAGTGTCTCTGTTTAAAATTCACATTATACAAAATCCCTTCAGACATGCATGCAAGCAAAAAACAGACATTGCTGACGATTTACGGCTGCTGACGAAATTTAATTTGTGAATTGCGAATCCAAAATGATTTCAGCTGTGCTATTTATTGGTGACACGTGGAAATTTGTGCTGGACCGGGACTCGAACCCGAATTTCCCTCTTATCGCGAGCGGCCGCCTTATCCGTTTCAGCTACCCGTACCGAACGAAACCTGCATGATTCACCCTTGTCCACATCTCTTAATGTTCGCACACACACATACAATATGTGATTGCCGCAACAGCGAGGGACATTTAAGGTGTCAAGGCAATACTTATTATTTTATTGTACAGTGTCTGTGTTTTCGAGTCTCATCATACAATGCTCCTTCGAAATCGCATGCATGTGGTTACGGCGACTGCTCGCGATAATCGAGAAATCTGTGCTGAATCCCAGTCCGGCACAGATTTTCACGTGTCACCAGTAAACAACACAGTCAATTTAGAGCTCATATTCCCAAGTGAAATTTCCTCATATTTAAGGAGCACCTGTAGATCGTCAGCAGGGCCTGTTCCTTCGGATATGAATGCATTTCTGAAGGAACATCATATAATTTGAATTGCAAACACAGACATTGTAAAGTAATATGATAAATATTACATGCCTCGAGGAGCCGAACGACGACCACAGTGAACATCCCTCCCTGTTGCAGGAATCACATAATGCGCGTGCAAACATTTGGAAATACGGAGAAGGGAAATATATGGAGGTTCGGGGCGATCCAAGAGGCGCTCATTGATAGCCAAATTGATTAAGGCGACCACTCGCGATGAGCGGGAAATCCGGTTTCAGGTCCCGGTTCAGTACAGATTTTCATGTTTCACCAGTAGATAGGAAAGCGTAAGTCAATTTAGATCCAGATTTTGCGAATAAAAAAACTTCGTCACATTTCATATATGAAGAGGACAAGAATAAATAGTATGAGAATTGTCTACTACGGCAGGTTTTATTCTGATCTGTCTAAAACTAAACTCCGTCTGTCATCGGATGCGGGTACCGACGGGGATGGAGTAAGCACACAATTCCCCTGGCCGTCGTGAGTTTTCGTGACCTGTCTGATTAGCCTAAAAAATGCTAAATAAAATAAAATTCGTAACAGGGAGGAAATAAAATACTTCAGACTGGTGCATCGTTGTCGCAGGAACTGTTGTGTAATACTATAGTGTAATCAATAAGAGAGGAATAAGTTTGTGTTGAATTCTCGAAGAGTAGTTTTGCTTTAGAACGCAACTCTGAGAAAGAACAGCTGGAGGTATTCGGTCGTCAGTCTAATATCAGAAAGTGAGGTTTTCAGTGGTCTGTAATCTTTAGCTGGGCGTAGATAAGACCATATTTTCGGTCGTAAATTTGTCCGTGGGAGGTCCGAACACAGCCTGCGGCAGATGCACTGGCTATGGCGACTTGCAGCTCCACACAACAGGGTAGCGGCTCATCAAGCGGATGTGGTGGCGGCCGGAGCAGCTGGGAGGGGCGCGGTGTGGAAGACTTTGAAAGCTAAGCACTCAAATTATTTTCCAACTGGTGAGCACCCTTGCACCACCTCGGAACAGAGTGACCATTAGTGACAGAGACCCATTAGATTCTACTTGACAAGGTGAAGTAGTGGGTATTAGTGATATGGACAGAATATAGCGGCGACTGACTAGTATGGAAGTTTTCAGTACTGATATGTACTCTATGTGGATGCACTGCGGACACGAAATGGTGGTGAAATCTCCTAGCATTGTTTCCACAGGGCGAGTAAAAGGTGAGCTAATTGTACTCGGCCGGCCGGAGTGGCCGAGCGCAAGTTCGAATCCTGCCTCGGGCATGGATGTGTGTGATGTCCTTAGGTTAGTTACGTTTAAGTAGTTCTTAAGTTCTAGGGGACTGATGACCACAGCAGTTAAGTCCCATAGTGCTCAGGGCCATTTGAACCATACCTGTACTCGATCTGAATGAATCAGTTTTGTGTTAGGAGAAGAGTCAACACCGTGTTACGAATGCACGCGTTTTAGCTCACGCAGGCTAGCGTGATGAGGGAAGAACTATACCGACGTGAGATCTGGAATATGACAAGGAATGAGAATTCAGAAAGCGGACGTAATTAGTTTGATACTTAACTTTAATCGATTAATGATGAACGTCGCTCTTGATGGTACATGAGTCACAATATTATCTGTTCAGAATACCTTGCTAGGCCGTAGCAAATGACGTAGCTGAAGGCTATGCTAAACTGTCGTCTTTGCAAATTGAGAGCGTATGTAGACAGTGAACCATCGCTAGCAAAGTCGGCTGTACAACTGGGGCGAGTGCTAGGGAGTCTCTCTAGACTAGACCTGCCGTGTGGCGGCGCTCGGTCTGCAATCACTGATAGAGGCGACACGCGGATCCGACGTATACTAACGAACCGCGGCCGATTTAAAGGCTACCACCTAGCAAGTGTGGTGTCTGGCGGTGGCACCACAATCAGTACCTACGGGTATTGATGAGACTCACGCAATGACAGATTGGGGAGAGAAGCAGCTGTCTCCAGATGTCAACCCTGGCGGGCAAAATGTTTTAATGTCATCACTAATGGATATATTAAGTGACCTCACGCCCAGACTGCAAAAGGACACTGCCAATTTGAATTATAGTTTGTGAAGGAGAAGCCAGTTTAAAAACAGAGTTTGAAACAGTGATTCGAATTGAAAAAAATTGAAATAAATGGTGCGCAAACTTATGTTTCAAACGAAATTTAAAAGATTAAATCTGAAGTAAAGTATTATACAGACAACCGTTTGTCCAGTATAGAGCACAACTAGAGGAGCATGTTAATTCTAAGTTGAAAAGTATTACTTCGAAGGTAGACTCAGAACTCAATGGTGCGCACAAAAACAGCGTAACATGCGCCAGCGATTCTAAGCTACTGATCACAAAACAAGTTGGACACCTATGAAGTAGTCATGGCACTTCCACGGAACAAACAGAACTAAAGCAAGCCATACATGAGGAGGCTGTATGTAGAGAATTCATTAATGTAAGTGATACTATTATGAATGGTCAGTGTACTAATTTTAGTAATCATATAAAAGAGATGAATCACAGGCTGGATGCTGAACGAAAAGAACGTTTTTAAAACAACAGCTGGTGCATAATCAGGTGGAAGACGAGAAACTCGGGAAGACTGACTGACCAAGATGTCTTAAAGTTCTTTAAAAGTGTAGTACAGTTCTAGGCTGTTACCTCGGTGGAAGTGGCCTTTGTTTGATGTTGCAAATTCAGTTATTTCGATCCACAAGATAGTGTGCATCCAAAATTACCATATAGAAATTTATGGACATGCTGCTGGTGTCTTGGCCAGCATAGGAGCAATTATCGTTTAGGCCTTTAAAAGGGGATGCAGTCTGCTGGACGGTGACCCCTGCAGCTGACAGCTTCGATGCATATGTCCACCAGTAGGGGGTATAGCTTTGATGTGGAAATTCTCTGATTTATGTAGAAAATTGATTACTTTGCAGTACATACGCTGATTTCAGCGTAAGATTTAAAGCTGTCGGTACAACTTTCGTTGTAGCAAGCATAAGATGACACCTAGAGACAAACTTCTCACTTCTTTAGCTACAAATTTCACTGATTTCGACACAATATTCGCTCCTTCCACGCAAAAATGATGTGAAACTGCGATAGTTTGAATTATCACACGCCGCCGATCTGTTATTGTCACGAAAATATTTCACAAATGAACCCAGGCTAACAACAACATCGTTAGAGTCTGCATATGCGTTTCGATGCGGTCTGGTGGGGAGTCGGCAGCTCGGTCCTGTAGTGGTGGTTGCACGCGAATCATACGCAACACTATGTGGACTGCTGGCGCTTTCTCACGTCATTCCCGAAAGACGGTTGCAGCTGGAGGCTCCCGCCTGCTTACTGCGTCCAGCAGATGGCGCACGGCACTGCTGTTCAGTTTTTCTCTCTTGAAATGTGGTGTGCAGGTAGGGTACTGACCATTACCCTCGTAGAAAAAGCCATATATCCCCACCGTATGTGTTTGTTGCGTTTTTTGATGACTAGGATTCGACTTGCAAATATGTTCAAAATGGTTCAAATGGCTCTGAGCACTATGGAACTTAGCTGCCGAGGTCATCAGTCCCCTAGAACTTAGAACTACTTAAACCTAACTAACCTAAGGACATCACACACATCCATGCCCGAGGCAGGATTCGAACCTGCGACCGTAGCGGTCGCGCGGTTCCAGACAGTAGCGCCTAGAACCGCTCGGCCACTCCGGCCGGCTGTAAATATGTATTAAGTGTCAATAAAATTCTTCTGTTTATGTACTGCATTGTCAATGTGCAAAACTCTCTGACGTTCCAGCCACTGTTGCAAATGATCTTCTTCAGGTTGTTTTTGCTAACTGCCGAATGAGAAAAGTTTTGGTTATCATATACTGGCGGAAGAAACTGCTATCATAATATTACTGGGTATTGAGGATGAGATGAAGGAGTGTTAAGACGTCTTACAACTGTTTTGTGGAGGACTTGGGTTCGATTCCCGATACTGCCAGGAATTTTTCGTTGTATATACAAATGGAGTTACAACAAGTAAGAGAAGGTGTGAGTAAGTAACACCGTTTATTCACTAACAAGAGAAAAATAAAACAGAAATAAACATAACTTCAAGGAATAGGCTAGTACTGCCGCTGGGGTAGTGATCAGCAAAGTCCATGGATAAAATCTGACTGCCTGATTCCGAATAGTAGAAATCTCAAGAATGTCTTCTTCCAAGCAGAGTTGAAGGCCAGATGAAAGCGATCTGTGTCATGCTGTGTCGAGGTGACAGCAGTAGCATAACCGCTGGTCGGAGTGGCCGAGCGGTTCTAGGCTCTACAGTCTGGAACCGCGCGACCGCTACGGTCGCAGGTTCGAATCCTGCCTCGGGCATGGATGTGTGTGATGTCCTTAGGTTAGGTTTAACTAGTTCTAAGTTCTAGGGGACTGATGACCTTAGAAGTTAAGTCCCATAGTGCTCAGAGCCATTTGAATTTAGTAGCATAACCCAGGACGAGACTCCAGAGTGTGAAGCTGTGTGCAAAGACCTGGCGGCCTATCAATATCCCCGCAATCGGTGAGTCTGCGGTGGACAGGCACAGCATGGTTGGAACAGTGTCAGCATGTGGCTATTTCATGAAGGTGCCCCAGCAGGTGTTGCTAAGATACCGCAGAAGCAGCTGTATGGGGATCCAGGCCTGCTCTCTCTGGCTGGGTGGCACTGCACATGAGCTGGAAACTGCTTGCCCCAGGCTGTGTGACATGTGACCTGCAGCTGCATGGTGGCATGTGCCAGTGTGTAGGCATTGAAGATGCCACATTCTTGCCCCTAGAATGTGTTGTACTGTACTGTACTGTACTGTACTGTTGTACTGTGAGGGTCCACGGCAACGATGAGGAGGTCCAAGCCAGTGGCAGAGCAATGAGGTCAGTTAAAATCTGGGTCCAGACGTGGCTGACCTGTATTCCAGCATTCACTGCGCGGGCCATTGGAAAAAACAGAGGCAGAGAATGTGCTTCCAGGCAGTCTGCATAAGCAATCCCCCCGATGGCACAGGTGAGTCTAGTTCTATGAGTGTCTCAGTAGATGACAGAGACAGGGATGGCAATCACAGCTGGGATGACAGGAGGTGCGGCATCCATGGTAGCGACCACAATGATGGTGGTGCTACAGATTGCAATAACGGAGGCTGCAGCGCCAGGAGCTGCGGTGTATTGGCTATGTCGGCAGAGGGTGTGGCACCCATAGCCAAGGCGACCCAGGCTCTGACAGCTGTGGCTGCGGCAGTGGCAGGTATGATGCGGGAGTCCTACTGGCAGTGCCGGACAGCTGGTATGAAAGCCACTGTGGATTATGCTGGAGGAGAAACCATCTGCTTGAACATGCTCTGGAACAGAAAGGTCTGCAGCAGTATCATGGGTAAGGTGAGATTACAGCTGATTCTGGTGTCTGTGATGATGATGTCCTGACTTGTCCCGAATAATATAGGTTCCCACAAATTCGCCTGAAATACTCCTTGGAACTGGCCTAGAATTTTGAGGGAGATGGAGGAGCACTCAGGGATTTCACATGATGGAGGAGATGCAGCATAGTCTTGTGAGATGTAAGATGCAAAAGTTCAGCTGGTGAATTATCGCCTTGAGGCTTCGTACGATATGTCAATAACAGAAGCAAATCATTTTCTTTGAATGGGACTGTCTTAACTTCAACACTTGTGCCCCGAAGGTGCAAAAATCATTCTGCTTCGCCGTTAGTTTGTGGTGAAGAGGTTGCTTATCTGATGTGGGCGATGTCACTGGGCTTCCAGAAAGGCACGAATTCTCTTTAAGTCAGTTTTGGGCCATTGTCAGATAGAATGGTGGATGGTAATCCTTCTTGGCACAATATAGTTGCTAAAACTCGGATCGTGCTGGCCAGTGTTGTGGAATTCTTAGGGATCACAAAATGAAATTTAGAAAATGCGACCACTTAGATAATCAATAGTGAACCCCAAAAAGGCCCAGCAAAACGATGTAAAGTCATTGCCTGGGGGTGTCTGGCTGGGATCAATCGCAAAACTGTTGATGAAGACCAGGCAGGTTCTCTGTGCATTCCTTGCAATGCGTAATCATGCGTACAATGTCTTTGGTGGTAGTGGTAAGTTCCTGTGGGGCCAAACTGCTGAGGTCATCGGTCCCAAGGCCTACACACTACTTAATCAAACTTAAACTAATTTACGCTAAGGAAAACACACATACACTCATGCCCGAGGGAGGAGTCGAACCTTCGACGGGGAGAGCCGCGTGAACCCCGCGCGGCGCAATGCCCTTGTCCATCCTCAGCCACGTGCGGTGTCACTTGGCCAACTGCTTTCTACAACAATACCCCAATGTCTTTTACACAGTAATTCCAACACCTGCTGCTGCAGAGATGCAGAGCACAGCTCCATTTTGGACCGAAAAAGCGTCCCACCGGGAAATACAACGCTGAAGAGACTCGTTGGGAAGCCACATCTTATCCATGGGCCAGTCTGTCTGAATAAAGTGGCGAAGGAGCCAGAGAGTACCATCTTGCCCCATGGCCGTGGATATTCAGTGGTGGTCAGTCGGAAGGGTAGCTACTGTGGCTTCATGATCTGGTCAATATGGAAGCACGTTTGCTCGGAAGAATCAAATTCTGCATCTGATCTGACAGGAACATGAGTTGCAGTATTTGCTTTGGTATGGTGTGCCACGGGGCGATAGAGATTATTATTATTTGGCAGGGTAAGTGCCCAATGTTGGAATTTTTGTGCTCTCTGGTTGGGTACAGGTCTAGTTGGGTGGAATAAACTGGTGGAAGGATTGTGGTCTGTTAGCAGAAAAAACATCCATCTGTAAAGGTACTGATGAAACAATGAAAGGCCGCCTGGAGCTTGGCGATTCTTTGGGGGAGCGAGCTACCAAATAGCCCTCAGTTGTTTGGCGGTAGGGCAAATTCCATGGGAGTCGATGACAAGACCGAGGGATTCTATTTTTGTACAAAAAAATTCGCATTTCTCCTGGTTGCACCAGAGTCCCGCGTCAGCGAGGGTGTGGAAGAGGCATTCCAGGTTGCAGAGTTTTTTCTCTGGAGTAACGCCGGAGATAGCACACAGATAACTGGAACAGGAAGGAACCTTCGACGTCAGTTGCTCTAAAAACCGTTGGAAGATGGCCGGAGCAGAAGTGCTGCCGAAGGGTAGATACTGATATTGGAACAGCCCAATGTGAGTGTGAAAGGGAGCTGCACTATTTGCCATGAGGATTTTCAGGAAGTTGGACAGTCTGGCAATGTGTTTGGTTTAAAAATTAAGGAAGCTGACCTGCTGTGTAGTGGAGAAAGCGTTATTTAAAAAGGATTTTTTAAATTTTTTGAGGAAAAACAATGAGCAACTGAGATTATATCAACGGAGGAATGATAAAAGCCAACTTTAAGGTAATCCATTTTTTTAAATATTTGTAATTGTATAACAAGTTGTGTACTGCGAAGATTTATGAAAATTGGTATTACATCGTCTTGCATTCCACATCGCAAGTACATCAGATAGAATGTGATTTTTGACAGTTACTTCATTATTCCTAATAGCAACAAGTTACAGAGCAGCCGATAGTTCCGTGCGAACAGGTAGGCCAATAAATTTAATTACCATCAAAGTTCATGTCCACTGTAAAGCACAGTGATTGACAGAGTGTATTTGTGAAAAGAATATCATATCATTTCAGAGGCTTAATACCAGTAGAAGATTTCGGTAAAGTGCTACATTGTGAATTTTGTAACAGTTATACCAAAAACTCAGGTGCACTAATTTTTATGTTCAATTGCTGTTTAATTACAATAACAGTTCTTGTATAGAGATTGTTTGCAAGACTAAAGATAAAGATTACCAATATTCAGGGCCAACATTTTAATCTGAGTCTTTGACGAATTGTTTGATGTACTGACTAATCCGGATTTCACATTGTGTACCATGTGCTCCACATATTTCCGTTCAAAATTAGATTTTCACCTAGTTCTGTTGTCCTGCACCGATATTTTCATATTTCGGTATCAAAATAAGTTTTACAGATTTCTTAGATATCAGCTTGACCCTTATGAACACGAGTTTAAAAGTACACTCCTGGAAATGGAAAAAAGAACACATTGACACCGGTGTGTCAGACCCACCATACTTGCTCCGGACACTGCGAGAGGGCTGTACAAGCAATGATCACACGCACGGCACAGCGGACACACCAGGAACCGCGGTGTTGGCCGTCGAATGGCGCTAGCTGCGCAGCATTTGTGCACCGCCGCCGCCAGTGTCAGCCAGTTTGCCGTGGCATACGGAGCTCCATCGCAGTCTTTAACACTGGTAGCATGCCGCGACAGCGTGGACGTGAACCGTATGTGCAGTTGACGGACTTTGAGCGAGGCCGTATAATGGGCATGCGGGAGGCCGGGTGGACGTACCGCCGAATTGCTCAACACGTGGGGCGTGAGGTCTCCACAGTACATCGATGTTGTCGCCAGTGGTCGGCGGAAGGTGCACGTGCCCGTCGACCTGGGACCGGACCGCAGCGACGCACGGATGCACGCCAAGACCGTAGGATCCTACGCAGTGCCGTAGGGGACCGCACCGCCACTTCCCAGCAAATTAGGGACACTGTTGCTCCTGGGGTATCGGCGAGGACCATTCGCAACCGTCTCCATGAAGCTGGGCTACGGTCCCGCACACCGTTAGGCCGTCTTCCGCTCACGCCCCAACATCGTGCAGCCCGCCTCCAGTGGTGTCGCGACAGGCGTGAATGGAGGGACGAATGGAGACGTGTCGTCTTCAGCGATGAGAATCGCTTCTGCCTTGGTGCCAATGATGGTCGTATGCGTGTTTGGCGCCGTGCAGGTGAGCGCCACAATCAGGACTGCATACGACCGAGGCACACAGGGCCAACACCCGGCATCATGGTGTGGGGAGCGATCTCCTACACTGGCCGTACACCACTGGTGATCGTCGAGGGGACACTGAATAGTGCACGGTACATCCAAACCGTCATCGAACCCATCGTCCTACCATTCCTAGACCGGCAAGGGAACTTGCTGTTCCAACAGGACAATGCACGTCCGCATGTATCCCGTGCCACCCAACGTGCTCTAGAAGGTGTAAGTCAACTACCCTGGCCAGCAAGATCTCCGGATCTGTCCGCCATTGAGCATGTTTGGGACTGGATGAAGCGTCGTCTCACGCGGTCTGCACGTCCAGCACGAACGCTGGTCCAACTGAAGCGCCAGGTGGAAATGGCATGGCAAGCCGTTCCACAGGACTACATCCAGCATCTCTACGATCGTCTCCATGGGAGAATAGCAGCCTGCATTGCTGCGAAAGGTGGATATACACTGTACTAGTGCCGACATTGTGCATGCTCTGTTGCCTGTGTCTATGTGCCTGTGGTTCTGTCAGTGTGATCATGTGATGTATCTGACCCCAGGAATGTGTCAATAAAGTTTCCCCTTCCTGGGACAATGAATTCACGGTGTTCTTATTTCAATTTCCAGGAGTGTATATAAGAAACTAACAAGCGCTGATTAAAAGGGAGAATTTCATCCCTACATCCAACAGGAGTTGCTGATAGGCGGCCTTGAGTAGTTTTTTCGAGAAGAACACGCTTCCTTGCAATTTTTACATCACCTGTTTGCGGCGAGGGAGCGCGTACATATCCGCGACAGACAGCACATTGACGGTGGACCTAAAATCTTTGCAAAGGTGGAATTATCCACTGGGTTTTCTGACGACGACAGGGGGTGACGCCCATTGGCTGGTAGAGACAGACGTGAGAACCCCAGCTCCTCTATCCTGTGAACTAGACCTCAGCCTCCTCCCGAACTGCGTGGGGGATGTCTCGTGCTTTGATGAATTACGGCTGTTCAATATCTTTCAAGGTAATGTGGGCGCAAAATTATTTTGCCGTACCTAGGACGTCCTGAAAATGCTAAGGTATTTGTCTCAAAGATTCGTAATGCTGTCATGGGGAGCATGGGGATTGATCGTTGCCATATTATCCGAGATTTGTAGGCCAAAGATGTTAAAGACAAAAATGTTAGGATTGTTGTAAGAGTAAAGCACTGTGACTGGAATTGCCTTGATTGTAGATCTCCACTGCATCCGAGAACAGCAATGCGATCCCCATTGCGCCTGTGTTGGAGCTTCGAGCCACAAGATGCCGAGCTTTACGAACGTTCACGTATTGATTAAGGTAACGGAAGCCCCAGTATCTGGCTGGAATTGGACGCCCCTGTTCTGAACATATAGCTGAAGGAAAAGTTTCTTTGGCTTACATACAACCGGCCAGAGTGGCCGAGTTGTTCTAGGCGCTACAGTCTGGAACCGCGCGACCGTTACGGTCGCAGGTTGGAATCCTGCCTCGGGCATGGATGTGTGTGATGTCCTTAGGTTAGTTAGGTTTAAGTAGTTCTAAGTTCTAGGGGACTGATGACCTCAGAAGTTAAGTCCCATAGTGCTCAGAGCCATTTGAACCATTTTTTTGCTTACATACAAGCACAGAAGGGCGCTGCGGGTGACCTACAGGTCAGAATGATTCGTGTACAGCGTGTTGCGGCCACATGTAGTAAGCGTTGCTTCACACAGTGGACAATGGCAAAACAGAGCCACGCCGGCGACCGAGGCGTTGCAAAGTAGGCAGGTACAGATAGCCTTGCTGACAGCAGCAGTCTACCAGCAGGCTGACGCAAGGACGCACACAGACCGAGCGCCGAGCAAAGCCTGGAGAGTGCCGAGGAAGGGGAAGTGAGGCCAGGACGCTAAGTTACGCTGCAATATACTGTGGCAGTAATAACAAAAAGCTACCACCGAGGGTAAAAAAGTCTTACTGCCGGATATAAATAGGGAGTGCAGGCAGCAACAGACAGAAGCCATTAGGAAGCAGTTCGGATCTGAGGACGGACGTGGTCCGTGTCCGAATGTTCAATCTTCGTAGGTGACGATTCCGGAAGTCTGTTCCAGCTCGCAGGAGTCATCCGTTCGCCGCCAGATGTCAACTTCAGCTCTGGAGGTCGGCCCGAGTTCGGTCAGCACCATGGCTGACTAACTACAGCGAGAACTTCCAGAAGGACCGGCCGCAGCGCGGTCTTGGTCACAGGCGCCGCCGGGGACTGACGCCCGAACTTCACGGCAACCCGGCCGCACGGCGTGTGGTCCGTCCATAACAGGACCTCGTGGACATCGCGACTGACAGCTTCCCAGCCGCCGTTGCAGCAGGCGTCGGCAGCTGACCTCATGGCGACGCGGCTCCGTGGGCGTCCCCGTACTGGGGCGCAGCGCGGCGACGAGTTCATCCCAACCACAGGGCATCCTGGCTTCAGCGGAGCACTGGTGGCCTGAGGCTCCCGAGTGTGATCAGCGGCGCGCGTTGCGCGCATTGTCGGAGAATCTACACAGCAACAGCCAGTCGGAGGTATCCACAGGGCTGGGCAGCACCGACGAGGGAGAAATTGTAAAGAAAGTTCAATAAATAATTGTAAAGCTCCACGCCGTCTCAGTGTTTGGCGCAGCCACTGTATCTGCTGCTACCGTGGTGCAGAAATCATAACAAGTGGAAATGCTGTAACAGGTTTGAACCAGTAAAGACTCATCAGAAACCGAATGGTTCAGGAGCGTGGCGTCATCGACCTGATGGACGTCCATTGCTTCAGAACCGTAGGTGGCTACATTAACAAATGGGCTCCGTAATTTCTTTCAGCAACCGTCTTGAATGCGACCAATATGTTTGCAAAACGAACATTTGGTTTGGTGGAAATGACAAGTGCGGGAAATGCCGTGAGCCACTGCCTATAGGACTGTGTATGTGACACTTCTGTCACGTTGAACGATTGTCTTCAATCCTCGTTGGTCCCGTTCTTGCAGGACCTTTTATCCGGCCGCGGCGATGTCAGAGATTTGAGTTTTAGCGGATTCCTGATATTCACAGTACACTCGTGAAATGGTCGTAGGGGAAGATCCCCACTTCATCGCTATCCCGGAGATGTTGTGTTCCATCACTCGTGCGCCGACTATAACACCACGTTCAAACTCACTTAAGTCTTGATAATATGTCATTGTAGCAGCAGTAACAGATCCAGCAACTGCGCCTCACACTTGTTCCCTTATACAGGGTGAGTCACCTAACATTACCGCTGGATATATTTCGTAAACCACATCAAATACTGACGAATCGATTCCACAGACCGAACGTGAGGAGAGGGGCTAGTGTAATTGGTTAATACAAACCATAAAAAAATGCACGGAAGTATGTTTTTTAACACAAACCTACGTTTTTTAAATGGAACCCCGTTAGTTTTGTTAGCACATCTGAACATATAAACAAATACGTAATCAGTGCCGTTTGTTGCATTGTAAAACGTTAATTACATCCGGAGATATTGTAACCTAAAGTTGACGCTTGAGTACCACTCCTCCGCTGTTCGATCGTGTGTATCGGAGAGCACCGAATTACGTAGGGATCCAAAGGGAACGGTGATGGACCTTAGGTACAGAAGAGACTGGAACAGCACATTACGTCCACATGCTAACACCTTTTTATTGGTCTTTTTCACTGACGCACATGTACATTACCATGAGGGGTGAGGTACACGTTCGACGGGCGTTTCATAGGACGTGGAGGACGCATAAATTGGCCAGCCCGTTCTCCTGGTCTTACACCTCTAGACTTCTTTCTGTGGGGTACGTTAAAGGAGAATGTGTACCGTGATGTGCCTACAACCCCAGAGGACATGAAACAACGTATTGTGGCAGCCTGCGGCGACATTACACCAGATGTACTGCGGCGTGTACGACATTCATTACGCCAGAGATTGCAGTTGTGTGCAGCAAATGATGGCCACCACATTGAACATCTATTGGCATGACATGTCGGGACAAACTCTATTCCACTCCGTAATTGAAAACGGAAACCACGTGTGTACGTGTACCTCACCCCTCATGGTAATGTACATGTGCGTCAGTGAAAAAGACCAATAAAAAGGTGTTAGCATATGGACGTAATGTGCTGTTCCAGTCTCTTCTGTACCTAAGGTCCATCACCGTTCCCTTTGGATCCCTACGTAATTCGGTGCTCTCCGATACACACGATCGAACAGCGGAGGAGTGGTACTCAAGCGTCAACTTTAGGTTACAATATCTCCGGATGTAATTAACGTTTTACAATGCAACAAACGGCACTGATTACGTATTTGTTTATATGCTCAGATGCGCTAACAAAACTAACGGGGTTCCATTTAAAAAACGTAGGTTTGTGTTAAAAAACATACTTCCTTGCATTTTTTTATGGTTTGTATTAACCAATCACACTAGCCCCTCTCCTCACGTTCGGTCTGTGGAATCGATTCGTCAGTATTTGATGTGGTTTACAAAATACATCCAGCGGTAACGTTAGGTGACTCACCCTGTATATGCGTTGCCGACCGCAGCGCCGTATTCTGCCTGTTTACATGTCTCTGTATTTGAATACGCATGCCTATACCAGTTTCTTTGGCACTTCAGTGTATAACGTGAAAGAAATTACAGGGTGGTCAGAAAATGTCTGAAACGGTTGTATAAATGTTGCAGGACAGGGGTCCGCGTGACCGCTACGGTCGCAGGTTCGAATCCTGCCTCGGGCATGGATGTGTGTGATGTCCTTAGGTTAGTTAGGTTTAAGAAGTTCTAAGTTCTAGGGGACTGATGACCACAGCAGTTAAGTCCCATAGTGCTCAGAGCCATTTGAACCATTTTGCAGGACAGGGTGTACTGAGACATAGATGTTACGAAAAAAATTCGATATGTTGCCGTTTTCGAGTTATTTAGCACTGAAGTTAGCCAATCAGGTCGTCGCGCGCAAATTCAGGTTTATCTAACTAAAGAAAGCACTCGTTGGCCAATACCGCCGGCAGGTCTCTTGAATGTGAACGCGCGGCACCCCGATTGGCTAATTTCAATGCTAAATTACTCGGAAACAGCGCAACGTATCGAATTTTTTTCTTAACATTTATGTCAGTACAACCTGCCCTGCGACATCGTTACAGATATGAAACATGGGAGAAATAATTTGTCTGATGGTTTAAATGACCAGCTATCGTAGTTGAAACTGACTGCGACGGAAAAAAAAACCGCAAAGGCAGGTTTTCACAGTGCAGCACAGCATTTTCTTTCTGAAAATTGGTTTTGATGGAAAATTTGTACACTAATATTTAAAAAAACAGCCTATGTCAGTTCAGAATGTTTTTTAGAGTCTCGTGTAAAATTTTGAAATAAATCGGTCAAGAACTTTTGGAGATCTTTGCTAACGATATATCCAATGACGTCCACATTTTTATTAGAGCGTCGTGTAAAATTTTGAAGTATATCAGTCAAGGACTTTTCGACGTTTTTGATAACAACGTTAAAAAATGTCCTATTTTTACATAGTAGTATTAATGAGAGAAAAATCTATTTTTGTCAGTACCACTTATCACGAAGTAATGTTTTCGATGTCTGTATCATAGTGGCCAGACAGGACTCTCAAGAACTTTTTGATAAAATAAAATAAAGGTCGGAAAAAATGACTTGATCTGGTTTTCTTTATACTAAAGCTGTTTCCACTCAACTACAATATAGTATAGAAATTGAGAATTTTTTAAAGACAAAATACAACATTTCATGCCGTAAAGGATTAGAGCACTGATATGAGTGAAAGTGTCGACTGAAAATTATCGATTGAAAAGGAATCGGTTTCGAAACGAAGGTACTCGATAGCAAGAAGTATCAATACTTTTTCCAGGCTCCATGCAACATTAAAGTGGCTCTGGTAGCGAGACGTTTCTGTAGTCGTACACAAAGAAAGACACAAATCGCCCGTTTCACACATCACTTTCACATTCATTTTCTTTTCTGCCCTCTACGCATTGGCGGCAGGTGCGGCGATGTCAGCGGCCCTGTTTCGTTCAGAGCTAATGGCCGCAGTAGGTGTGGCAGCTTGAGTTCGCCAGACGCGTGCGCGTGTGCTCGCGTGTAGGCGACGTGTGTGACGAGCCGTCCGGACAACAGAGGGCGTGTCTGCCGCCACATCGGACGGGCAACGCCCGCCGCTCCTCTCTTGTCCGCCTAACAATGCTCGTTCGGTTATCCCACAGGCGCCGGGCCGGGCGAAAGTGCCTCACGTAATTCGTGTCACCATTATGTCTCGCTCGCAAGCGTCTTATCTCCGCTCTGATTACGAGGAAAAGGACGTTGCGTTGGCCAATTTAGATCGCATCGACTGAGAGATACGTCGTCCCCCATGAACGGATTTTACTTAGCCGCTTAGCTGTGAGAATTTCCTCGGTATCGCCGTGTCCATCGACTTCATGTGCTACTTCAACATGCAAGTTGAGAACTGAGTACACCTGGTCCGAGCTGCCGGGGAGGGAGGTCTGAAAATTCATGGGAGGAAACAAAGCACAATTTTTTATAAAATGAAACTTAAAATCATTGAAAAATTGTGTTTATTAATTACCAAACATACAATGCTACCACTTTATTTTAGGTACTGACGACTTACAACATACACTATCTGATCAAAAATATCGGGACACGTGTTAGTGGACACTAATATGAGATGTACCCGCCCTTCGCCTTTATGAAGGCATGAAAGGTGCTAGGAGGTGTCTCAATATCTGTGCAGAAATGGCACCCCATCTTCCTCAAAAGCAAAAACCACTGGTCGTGGTGGTTTATTTAATTTTTATTTATTTATTCTTCACAACAGTAGCCTGTTCTCTAGGCAGCTAACACACATTCACATTTTTGTAGATTACTAATAAATGAATGCATCAATTATTTATTCCAGGTACTTATAAACATTTCGAAAAAATTGCTAATTTTAAAAAAAATGCTAACATTACAGCTACTTTCTGCCACTATCAAATTAACGTAAAAATCACTAAACCAGTAAACCAACTACACTACTGGCCATTAAAATTGCTACACCACGAAGATGACGTGCTACAGACGCGAAATTTAACCGACAGGAAGAAGATGCTGTGATATGCAAATGATTAGATTTTCAGAGCATTCACACAAGGTTAAAAAAAAAGGTTCAAATGGCTCTGAGCACTATGGGACTTAACTTCTGAGGTCATCGGTCCCCTAGAACTTAGAACTACTTAAACCTAACTAACCTAAGGACATCACACACATCCATGCCCGAGGCAGGATTCGAACCTGCGACCGTAGCGGTCGCGCGGTTTGAGACTGTAACGCCTAGAACCGCTCGGCCACACAAGGTTAGCGCCGGTGGCGACACATACGACGTGCTGACATGAGGAAAGTTTCCAACCGATTTCTCATACACAAACAGCAGCTGACCGGCGTTGCCTGGTGAAACGTTGTTGTGATGCCTCGTGTAAGGAGGGGAAATGCGCACCGTCACGTTTCCGACTTTGATAAAAGTCGGATTGTAGCCTATCGCGATTGAGGTTTATCGTATCGCGACATTGCTGCTCGCGTTGGTCGAGATCCAATGACTGTTAGCAGAATATGGAATCGGTGGGTTCGGGAAGGCTAATACGGAACGCCGTGCTGGATCCCAACGACCTCGTATCACTAGCAGTCGAGATGACAGGCATCTTATCCGCATGGCTGTAACGGATCGTGCAGCCACGTCTCGATCCCCGAGTCAACAGATGGGGACGTTTGCAAGACAACAACCATCTGCACGAATAGTTCGACGACGTTTGCAGCAGCATGGACTATCAGCTCGGAGACCATGGCTGCGGTTACCCTAGGCGCTGCATCAAAGACAAGAGCACCTCCGATGGTGTACACAACGACGAACCTGGGTGCACGAATGGCAAAACGTCATTTTTTGGGATGAATCGAGGTTCTGTTTACAGCATCAGGATGGTGGCATCCGTGTTTGGCGACATAGCGGTGAACACACATTGTTGTTGTTGTTGTGGTCTTCAGTTCTGAGACTGGTTTGATGCAGCTCTCCATGCTACTCTATCCTGTGCAAGCTTCTTCATCTCCCAGTACCTACTGCAACCTACATCCTTCTGAATCTGCTTAGTGTATTCATCTCTTGGTCTCCCTCTACGATTTTTACCCTCCACGCTGCCCTCCAATGCTAAATTTGTGATCCCTTGATGCCTTAAAACATGTCCTACCAACCGATCCCTTCTTCTAGGCAAGTTGTGCCACAAACTTCTCTTCTCCCCAATCCTATTCAATACCTCCTCAAAAGTTACGTGATCTACCCACCTTATCTTCAGCATTCTTCTGTAGCAAAAAAATGGCTCTGAGCACTATGGGACTCAACTGCTGTGGTCATCAGTCCCCTAGAACTTAGAACTACTTAAACCTAACTAACCTAAGGACATCACACACATCCATGCCCGAGGCAGGATTCGAACCTGCGACCGTAGCAGTCGCACGGTTCCTGACTGCGCGCCTAGAACCGCGAGACCACCGCGGCCGGCTCTTCTGTAGCACCACATTTCGAAAGCTTCTATTCTCTTCTTGTCCAAACTGGTTATCGTCCATGTTTCACTTCCATACATGGCTACACTCCATACAAATACTTTCAGAAACGACTTCCTAACACTTAAATCTATACTCGATGTTAACAAATTTCTCTTCTTCAGAAACGCTTTCCTTGCCATTGCCAGTCTACATTTTCTATCCTCTCTACTTCGACCATCATCAGTTATTTTGCTGCCTAAATAGCAAAACTACTTTACTACTTTTAAGTGTCTCATTTCCTAATCTAATCCCCTCAGCATCACCCGATTTAATTTGACTACATTCCATTATCCTCGTTTTGCTTTTGTTGATGTTCATCTTATATCCTCCTTTCAAGACACTGTCCATTCCATTCAACTGCTCTTCCGCGAACCTCAAAGTTTTTACTTCTTCTCCATGAATTTTAATACCTACTCCGAATTTTTCTTTTGTTTCCTTTACTGCTTGCTCAATATACAGATTGAATAACATCGGGGAGAGGCTACAACCCTGTCTCACTCCTTTCCCAACCACTGCTTCCCTTTCATGCCCCTCGACTCTTATAACTGCCATTTGGTTTCTGTACAAATTGTAAATAGCCTTTCGCTCCCTGTATTTTACCCCTGCCACCTTCAGAATTTGAAAGAGAGTATTCCAGTTAACGTTGTCTACAAATGCTAGAAACGTAGGTTTGCCTTTTCTTAATCTTTCTTCTAAGATAAGTCGTAAGGTTAGAATTGCCTCACGTGTTCCAACATTTCTACGGAATCCAAGCTGATCTTCCCCGAGGTCCGCTTCTACCAGTTTTTCCATTCGTCTGTAAAGAATTCGCGTTAGTATTTTGCAGCAGTGACTTATTAAACTGATAGTTCGGTAATTTTCACATCTGTCAACACCTGCTTTCTTTGGGATTGGAATTATTATATTCTTCTTGAAGTCTGTGGGTATTTCGCCTGTCTCATACATCTTGCTCACCAGATGGTAGAGTTTTGTCATGACTGGCTCTCCCAAGGCCATCAGTAGTTCTAATGGAATGTTGTCTACTCCCGGGGCCTTGTTTCGACTCAGGTCTTTCAGTGCTCTGTCAAACTCTTCACGCAGTATCTTATCTCCCATTTCATCTTCATCTAATCCTCTTCCATTTCCATAACATTGTCCTCAAGTACATCGCCCTTGTATAAACCCTCTATATACTCCTTCCCCATTTCTGCCTTCCCTTCTTTGCTTAGAACTGGGTTGCCATCTGAGCTCTTGATATTCAAACAAGTGGTTCACTTCTCGCCAAAGGTCTCTTTAATTTTCCTGTAGGCAGTATCTATCTTACCCCTAGTGAGACAAGCCTCTACATCCTTACATTTGTCCTCTAGCCATCCCTGCTTAGCCATTTTGCACTTCCTGTCGATCTCATTTTTGAGACGTTTGTATTCCTTTTTGCCTGCTTCATTTACTGCATTTTTATATTTTCTCCTTTCATCAGTTAAATTCAATATTTCTTCTGTTACCCAAGGATTTCTATTAGCCCTCGTCTTTTTACCTACTTGATCCTCTGCTGCCTTCACTACTTCATCCCTCAGAGCTACCCATTTTTCTTCTACTGTATTTCTTTCCCCCATTCCTGTCAATTGTTCCCTTATGCTCTCCCTGAAACTCTCTACAACCTCTGGTTCTTTCAGTTTATCCAGGTGCCATCTCCTTAAATTCCCACCTTTTTGCAGTTTCTTCAGTTTCAATCTGCAGTTCATAACCAATAGATTGTGGTCAGAATCCACATCTGCCCCTGGAAATGTCTTACAATTTAAAACCTGGTTCCTAAATCTATGTCTTACCTTTATATAATCTATCTCATACCTTTTAGTATCTCCAGGATTCTTCCAGGTATACAACCTTCTTTTATGATTCTTGAACCAAGTGTTAGCTATGATTAAGTTATGCTCTGTGCAAAATTCTGCAAGGCGGCTTCCTCTTTCATTTCTTCCCCCCAATCCATATTCACCTACTACGTTTCCTTCTCTCGCTTTTCCTACTGACGAATTCCAGTCACCCATGACTATTAAATTTTCGTCTCCCTTCACTACCTGAATAATTTCTTTTATCTCGTCATACATTTCATCAATTTCTTCATCATCTGCAGAGCTAGTTGGCATATAAACTTGTACTACTGTAGTAGGCGTGGGCTTTGTGTCTATATTGGCCACAATAATGCGTTCACTATGCTGTTTGTAGTAGCTAACCCGCACTCCTATTTTTTTATTCATTAGTAAACCTACTCCTGCATTAACCCTATTTGATTTTGTATTTATAACCCTGTAATCACCTGACCAAAAGCCTTCTTCCTCCTGCCACCGAACTTCACTAATTCCCACTATATCTAACTTTAACCTATCCATTTCCCTTTTTAAATTTTCTAACCTACCTGCTCGATTAAGGGAAATGACATTCCACGCTCCGATCCGTAGAATGCCAGTTTTTTTTTTTTTCTCTCCAGATAACAACGTCCTCTTGAGTAGTCCCCGCCCGGAGATCCGAATGGGGGACTATTTCACCTCCGGAATATTTTACCCAAGAGGACGCCATCATCATTTAATCATACAGTAAAGCTGCATGTCCTCGGGAAAAATTACGGCTGTAGTTTCCCCTTGCTTTCAGCCGTTCGCAGTACCAGCACAGCAAGGCCGTTTTGGTTAATGTTACAAGGCCAGATCAGTCAATCATCCAGACTGTTGCCCTGCAACTACTGAAAAGGCTGCTGCCCCTCTTCAGGAACTATATGTTTGTCTGGCCTCTCAACAGATACCCCTCCGTTGTGGTATCGCTGAGGCACGCAAGCCTCCCCACCAACGGCAAGGTCCATGGTTCATGGGGGGGGAACACACATTGGAAGCGTGTATTCGTCATCGCCATACTGGCGTATCACCCGGCGTGATGGTATGGGGTGCCTTTGGTTACACGTCTCGCTCACCTCTTGTTCGCATTGACGGCACATTGAACAGTGGACGTTACATTTCAGATGTGTTATGACCCGTGGCTCTACCCTTCATTCGATCCCTGTGAAACCCTACATTTCAGCAGGATAATGCACGACCGCATGTTGCAGGTCCTGTACAGGTCTTTCTGGATACAGAAAATGTTCGGCTGCTGCCCTGGCCAGCACATTCTCCAGAACGTCTGCTCAATGGTGACCGAGCAACTGGCTCGTCACAATAAGCAGGTCACTACTCTTGATGAACTGTGGTGTCGTGTTGAAGCTGCATGGGCAGCTGTACCTGTACACGCCATCCACTCATTGCCCACACGTATCAAGGCCGTTATTACGGCCAGAGGTGGTTGTTCTGGGTACTGATTTCTCAGGATCTGTGCACCCAAATTTCGTGAAAATGTGATCACATATCAGTTCTAGTGTAATATATTTGTCCAATGAATACCCGTTTATCATCTGCATTTCTTCTTGGTGAGGCAATTTTAATGGCCAGTAGTGTATTAACACTACTGTTAGTGCTACAGATTTTGTTCTGTGTATGTTCATTCATTAGGGAGCATTTAAATTCTAGAAGTTTGTTTCCGCTCCTGAATCCACTTTCATACTACCCCGGTGAACAGCCATTGTCTGCTGAATTCCTTGGTCGTAAGGCAGCACCTCAGCAGCGTTTTCACTGTAACAAGTTGCATGGGGGCTTAATTATGAAATGAAAATAATTCTAATTTTAGTAGCTGACTGTCCGGTTACGCAGTCTCCTAACCGGTTGGCCCTGACTAGTATTACTCCGCAATCTGACTGCATAGAATAACAACAAAGAATGAAACGAAATTTCCGTTAACACAATTAATTAAGTCCCCAGCAACTATAGAAGCTACGAAACAACAAAGCACAAGTGTAACTGTTCTGTGTGTGGAAGTGTGATTCAACGTACACATCTGGCACGGTTCTTCCTCAATACGACAAGATGCTTTAAACGCCATTTACAATGAAGTAATTAAAAAAAAAACAGAAATACTATGATTGCACATAGAAACCAGAATTACACTCTAATACATGAACACAAGCCAGATGCTTTGTTGACTGAACCTGTGACCAAGAGGTATTGTTAGTTAGGAAACTTGAAATAAAAAAATTTTTTTACCTTCATATATATTGACGAAAAATACACTCTGATCATTACAACATCCCCAATCGAACAGCATCGGCTGTCTAGCCCATCAGAAAAACTGCACACGACATGCTCACAACTAGTACTGCTATCGACATTCTCTCAACAAGCACTGACCACGGCAACCTCAGAACTACAACTTCCCACAGCAACTTCTGAACAAGCACTGCCAGTGGAGGCGGCGGAATAAAACTCTTTGGCGCAATCTCTGGCGCTGTGATTCAGTGTAGCCACCTTTCATATGCCCCTCCTCCACGGGCTAGAATTTGATGGTATTTTTGCCAGCATTGGTGGTGAAAATACCACCAAATTCGCAAAAAAAATACAGACAAAAATAAAAGATAATATTAATAAGTAAATATCACATAACCAGATAAATTTTGGCTTTGCACCGACCCTTCAGTAACCTAATATATAACATACAGTACGGAATATAAATGCTTTCATACATGTGATTTTACATAATAGTTTACACAAGTATCATTCAATCAATGGCACCTGCAATGACGAATAGGTGTAGATAAGAGTCTCATAACATTTCATAAACAGTAAATACACAAAAAATCAGTTTATACAAATATTTACATAAAATCTCGTCAATAGTTCAATAAACAAATAGCACTCCTCAGAGTAGTTTACAGTTCCAACAGTAGCACCCAGCACTGGTCAACAGGTGCAAATAGCAGTTTCATAACATTTCATCAGCAGAATTTAACAGCTCCAACAGTGGCACCCAGAAATGGCGAGCAGGCGCAGACACCAACAAGTGACATTATTTCCGTAGCAGCAGTTCCATCAGTGGCACCCAGCAATGCTGAACAGGTGCAGACACCAACAAGTGACATCATCTCAGTAGAAGCAGTTCCATCAGTGGCACCCAGTAATGTTGAACAGGTGTAGACACCAACAAGTGACATCGTTTCAGTAGAAGCAGTTCCATCTGTGGCACCCAGCAATGTTGAGCAGGTGCAGACACCAACAAGTGACATGTCAGTAGAAGCAGTTCCATCAGTGACACCCAGCAATGTTGAACAGTGCAGGTAACAGTCCATAATATTCACTATCACTAATTATACAGTTCATCAGAGTTCATTAGCAGAAATTAAACATTTCTAAGTTGCACCCATCATGTTGAACAAGTGCAGGTAACAGTACAAAATATTCAGTATCACTAATTAGACAGTTCATCAGAGTTCATTAGCAGAAATTAAACATTTCTAAGTGGCACCCAGCAATGTTGAACAAGTGCAGGTAACAGTCCATAATATTCACTATCACTAATTAAACAGTTCATCAGCAGAAATTAAACATTTCCAAGTGGCACACATGTTGAACAAGTCCACGTAACAGTCCATAATATTCACTATCACTAATTAGACAGTTCATCAGAGTTCATTAGCAGAAATTGAACATTTCGAAGTGGCACCCAGAAATGTTGAACAAGTGCAGGTAACAGTCCATAATATTCACTATCACTAATTAAACAGTTCATCAGAGTTCATTAGCAGAAATTAAACATTTCCAAGTGGCATCCAACATGTTGAATAAGTGCCGGTAACAGTCCATAATATTCACTATCACTAATCAGACAGTTCATCAGAGTTCATTAGCAGAAATTAAACATTTCCAAGTGGCACCCATCATGTTGAATAAGTGCGGGTAACAGTCCATAATATTCACTATCACTAATTAGACAGTTCATCAGCAGTAATTAAACATTTCCAAGTGGCACCAACCAATGTTAATACGTGTAACATTTCCAAGCGGCACCAACCAATGTTAATACGTGTAAGCATGAACAACAGGTTGAATGCACACACAATTGCTTTTACAAAATTATTATCAATGCTCTTACACTAAACATACAAATTATAATAAACACACAAATGATATCAGACAATTGTCATATTAAATATTACAAATACACAAATGTCAGTAAACCTATAATATTTATGGGTGTCAGTGCAAGCCGCAACAAACAAGTAAAATAATATTTAGGAGATAGGTCGGTACCAATTATTTGGGATTAGGAAAGGAAAACACACAAAACACACTCACTCATCTTTCATCCACATTAAGTACTACTGTGTAATTGAATAGTGTTACTGTGTAAATGCAATTCTGTCAAAATTTGATGTTCAACATGTGTATCAAGTAGTAGTGGCAACAGTGTATAACAGTCAATAATAGTTAGTCAACATCATAGTCATCATGTCAAGATCAATGTTTGCCAAGCCAGATCAAAATGTACGGTTGCTGAACAACTGTCAGTGTGCCAAGATATGCAAATGCAAAAAAAAAGTATATACTGCTTAGTGATTTAACAAAGTGTGTGTGTAGACAATCTTCTTTCCACTTGAGTGTTCTAGTCTGCCATCTTCATCCTCCTTGTTCCATATAAACCAACAAAAAAATATGCTCCTCACTTACTTTACCTCTTATCCACCAAAACTCCAATAATCATCAGCATCACATAATCTTAATACTTCAATAATACCTCTTACGTCGATACATATAAACCTTATCATAAATATCATTTACCTTACCTCTTATCCACCAAAACTCCAATAATCATCAACTTCACACAATCTCAATACCTCAATAATACCTCTTCAATACGTCGACACATATAAACCTTATCGCCAATATCATTTCACTTCCATAACAGCTCTTTCCTCTAGTCAGTCTCCGCGAACAAGTACTGATAAAATCCTAGTGCAAACTTCAATTCATCATCCCATACAATCCGAAGACACAATGTCCACACACAACCTCTGCGTAATCCATCTGACCCAAATCTTCTACTCATTATGAATTATTTTGGTTACCTTGTCCATCATTAAATAAAAGAAATGCATACATGACCTCTAACAGCCTTTAGTTTGAATAACTCTCAGTAAGTAAGAACGAGTACGGAGTGTGAATGATCGTAATATTTCGCAGTGTGTACACTACTTCAAGAATCATGGCAAAACAGAAGCAAACATGTGGAGGATTTCTTGTGTCAAGTGTCACTTGCTATTTCAATTGCTCACGAAGAATGCAGTGTAATAACTGTCAATGGTCTAAACCTAGTGTTGGTATGTCATGTCGTTAGCTTCCTTCCTATTAGCATAAATTTATACAGCTTCTATAAAACCTCCAGCTCATGTGACTTCAATGAAGTTTCTTGTACCAATGTCGTTCGTAGAATTATAGCAGTTCATTTTCTTATCTTAAAAATATAAGGCACTGAGCGTAAGCAAAACATGCAATAGCGAGCAAATATACCAGTGGAGAACAGAATGTCAACAAGTGGATGCAGCACAATCCCTACAACGAGGCTCTGCCAAGCAAACAATCTATAATTAATACCATAGTGTAACCTAAACTCTATGTTCGTACACCGCATATCAGCATTTCTATATACCTAATTAAAGAGTAGTTATGACTGAAGTATTGGCAGAAGTGCCAACACCGTGTTGCTAGAGGAGGCCGAAATGCACGCGTTTAATTACACGCAGACTGGCGTGAGGTCTGGAACAGGACAACGTCTTGAGAATTGCAAATAAAGTACGTAGATGATGTAATACTTAACTTTAATCCATAATTGGTGTACATCGCTCTTGACGGTACAGGTTTTATAATAAGCTCAACTTAACTGGTAATGGCGCCTTGCTAGGTCGTAGCAAATGACGTAGCTGAAGGCTATGCTAACTATCGTCTCGGCAAATGAGAGCGTAATTTGTCAGTGAACCACTGCTATGAACGTCGGCTGTACAACTGGGGCGAGTGCTAGTACGTCTCTCTAGACCTGCCGTGTGGCGGCGCTCGGTCTGCGATCACTGACAGTGGCGACACGCGGGTTCGACGTATACTAATGGACCGCGGCCGATTTAAAGGCTACCACCTAGCAAGTGTGGTGTCTGGCGGTGACACCACAATGACAACAAACAGAAATGTATAAATATGCAATCCATACGCAAAGCAGCAAATATGTATCTTACATAATAAACAGGTCATTAGCATCATATCAGCATAAGCAAATAAATGTTCATATGTAATCTTAATAAGTAAACATGAAGGCGCAAGCAGATAAATCACAAAGTATAACTTACATACATAACCATATCAGCACAACTAATCAGGTGACAATTATAATTTAAATAAATAAGCACAGCAGGCACATAATAAAAAAATATGACATCAGTGAAAAAGCATAGCAGCCAAGCGATGCATAATATACACGAGTAACAACCCTGTTCATTAATCAATCATTGTCAAAGTCAGTAAACACAAAGTATAAATCACGTAATCGCGAGCAGCAAATTACGTCTAAAATACGTACCTAAGTGGAAATATGTTTCCTGAAAAATAAACTCAATTAATAGTTACCTTTTTAGTTTATTAGTTTCTTCTTCGAAATTACATTCTTCCTGAAAATTTCTTGATAGCAAGTCCTCTTAACGTCGGACACACAGAATTTACCTGAAGTTCTTAAATATTTTATACAACCGTATCCTGAAAAATACTGAACGTTAATAACATAATTTATCAAGTCACTATAGCTTTATACGGAATTTAATCAGAGAAATTAGACTGTGTATTTGTTTACGGCTGTCAGTGCATTCGCACTGAGCGCTCAATCAGCAGTACGTACGCGTGACGTAGGAAGTAATTGTTTGCGGTCAACGACTGCCTTGTGCGGCACGCAGACTTGACTGTTGCTTTGAGTATGTGCCACCGCCAGAACACGGCGCGGTATCCTTGCATTCTCCGTGTGTTTACGTATAACTGTTAGTTTCTCAAAAGTATGTCATTTCACAAAAATTTTAACGTTCGATATATGATGTATTCCCTTAGAGCGTCGAGATTTAAGAGTTTCTACTTCGACAGTGTTATCATGAATAATTTTTCGAACCCTATATGGACCGTTTATAAAGCAGAAAAAATTTGCGACACAAGCCCTTTCCTTTGTGAGACAAACGATGAGACTTAATTAACACCTTTTGACCAACTGACAAGATTTTTAAACGACCAGGGCGTTTAGCTGATTTCTCTCTTCTAGTAGCCGCAGATGCAGTATTTTGTAGAGCCAGGTTGACAACTTCAGAATGCCGCAGTTTCCGTGGAGGCGAAAAGGAACGATTTCAGAAATGCGATTTGTCGGTGCTTTATTTTTTAATATCAATATAGGCGGTAAAGAAGTTGAATCTTTAGGGAGTTCATTCAGAATGTTTTGAAAAATATGAAGATACTGATCCCAAGTTCTGTGATTCTGATGACAATAAAGTCGACACAATTTATTGATTTCCTTCATCTATCTCTCTGAAGCGTTAGATTGAGGGTGAAAAAGTGAAATGAAAATTGGTTTAATCTTACGACGCCGTAGAGTACGAAGCCAAATTTTAGAGCGAAACTGTGATCCATTATCTGATATAACCTTATCAACATGACCCACTTCTTTAAGAAAATGTTTGATGAAAGCGTTAGATACTGAACGAGCTGTTGCTTTCCGTAAAGGTGTAAAACACACATAATTTGATGTCAATTCCACTGCTACCAAAATGTACGCAAAACCATTAGTAGAACGAACCACTGGACCGACCAAATCGACTGCAGCCATCTCCTTTAATTTCGCTGGAATGATAGGAAACAACGGTGCTCTGTGAGAAATAGTTGGCGGCTTAGCCTTTTGACATAATTTGCATTTGGCAAGAACAGATCGAATACGTTTTTCCATATTACTGAAGTAGCAATTTTCTCGTAATTTATGAAAGCATTTTCTGGGACCAAAGTGTGCATAACTGAAATGTGTATACCAAATCAATTTATTAACCCACTCATCAGGAATACAAACTAACCAAACAGAGTTGTCGACCGATTTTCGTTTAAAAAGAATATCATTGCGAATTAAATAATACTGTCTAATCGCTACGCTTTCCTTTCTCCTCCACTTCTCCTTAATGTCCTTCTAGATTGGATCCTTATTTTGCTCCTTAGCGATGTCCTGGAGCGAAGACGAAATAAAATTTTTAAACGCAATACCTTGAACATACATCAAAACCCATAGGTGCACGTGATAAAGCATCAGCAATAATATTTGAAGAACCCTGTATGTAAACAATACTAAAGTCAAATTCCTGTAGATACAGCACCCATCGTGGCAATCTTCCATGTGTTAATTTTGTTGACATAAGAAATTCCAGAGCTCGATGATCGGTGTAAACCTTAGTATGTCTCCCATAAAAAAATATGCGAAATTTTGTGAAAGCCCAAACAACAGCCAAGGCTTCAAGTTCCGTAATCGAATAATTCTTTTCTGATTTAGAGAGAACACGACTTCCAAATGCAATAGTTTTCTGTACTACAACGGCGTTTTCTTCTATCTCTTGAAATAAGTGTGCACCTAGGCCTTTCTATGATGAGTCCGTCGCCAAACAAAAATCTTTAGATAAATCCGGATGTGAAAGAAGTGGAGCAGCAACTAAAGCATCACGAAGTTGTTCAAATTCTGATTGAGCTTCCTCATCCCAACACCAATTAGAATTTTTTCCAGATAGTTCACATAAACGAGGTGTGGCCAAATCGTCCAATCTAACAAAGCGTCTAAGAAAATTACGGACACCAAGGAAACTACGAACATCACGTTTTGTAGTAGGAACAGCATAATTATGAATAGCATCTAGTTTCTCTGGATCAGGAAGAATACCTTCTGTAGAAATAATATGACCAAGAAATTTCACCTGAGAACGACCAAATTCAGATTTTTCCAAGTTCACTGTAATGCCAACTCTGGCAAAAATACGTAGTAATGAATCCAAAATTTTGTTATGCTCACTCCAAGAACGTTTAGCAATAAGAATATCGTCAACATATGAAGTAATATTGTCACGAAGATAAACAGGTAAAATTTCGTTTAAACTACGAATGAATGCTGCTGAAGATACAGTAAGTCCAAACGGTAATTTCCGAAATTGGTTAAGAGTTACCAAAGGCGAAAAAGGCAGTGTATTTTCTACAATCAGGGTGGAGTTCTATTTGCCAAAAACTTGCGCGCATATCAATCGTGGATAAAACTTTAATTCCACGGAAATGTTGAAGAAGTTCATCTAAATTTTGTGGACGGTCAGTTTCAGGAATGATGATATTATTTATCTGTATGGAATCCAGAACCAAACGAATTGACCCATCCTTTTTAAGAACGACGTGTAATGGGCTGGTATAAGGACTGACTGCTGGCTCAATAATGCCTTGATCTAACATGTATTGAAGTTCACTCTTAACCTTGTCTCTGTAAGCCAAAGGAATAGCGCACGTTTTTCCTCGAAATGGTGTGTGTTCTTTTACTTTAAATAAATATTGTAAGCCTTGTATAGTTCCTGTGTGATGACCAAATACTGTAGCATGTGAAGTCAAAATTTGGTGCAATTCTTCTCTTGCAACACCATCTGGCACTTCAGCTTTGTTAACCTTTTCATTAACTAATTCTTCACTATTAATTATATCATCCATCGCGTCTCTGTATCTATTATCGTTGTCATGAATGAACACATTGTCGTCATAATGCTCAGCGAAAACATCAGAAGTAAGAAACCTTTAACATTTTGTGTCTGATTCAAATTTCGTTAAACACTCGAAAAATTTCGAACGTCTCGGCATTCCGGCAACAGTCAAGTTCACACACTCCCTTCCTTAAAGTTTAAAATTGCCTTATGTGTGTTAAGAAACTCCATACCTAACATAATTTGTATACTGAGTATATAATAAAATTTGCAGAAAATTCATATCCTTGACAAATGAAATTTAAGTTGGTCTGTTGTTTGACTTCCACACTTTTTCCAGAAATAGCTCCTCGAATTGTAGTTTTAGGAACAGGTAACACAGGACAAGCAATAGTTCGTACACATATACGAAAAACTGATTCACTAATAACATTCAATGGGCTCCCTGAATCTAAAACCGCAGTGAACTTATTCTTACTAACACATACTTCAATAACTGGATGTAAAAATGCGTCTACATTATTTTCCTTTTCGTCTAGCAAAGTGTCTCTCATGTCTTCCAGGCGTACGTAGTGTAAAGTCGTAGTGTCATTACTTTCTGAACCGTCTATATTGCTGCCAGAAGCCGAAGCTACAAGTCATTGTCGATTGTTTGCGTCACGTCTTTGATTATTCGCGTCATTTCGCGGATCAATTTCTACGATTTGCACTTGTCTCTCTGAATTTCTGTCACGCGGAGGATGCCAATTAGGTCCCTCCTGTCTGTTACAAGCAAATTCTTGGTTGTGTCTGTTATAAAAATTTCTGTTTTCCTGTCTATCTGCATGACTACTTCTTGTGTAATTTCGACTGTCACTTCTGAAATTATTTTTATATCTACTACCATGGTTATTTCTGTAGTAAGAATTTCTATTATTGTATGAATAATTTCTGTCTTGATGATACCGATTACTGTTTCCGTATGATTGATCATTCCGGTAGGAATTTCCGTTATTGTAATTGTCTGTGTAATTTCTGTTAGAACGTCTGTTATTGTCATAAGGCTGGTATCTATTGTCCTGTCTGTTCCGTCTGTCATCCTCAAAATTACCCATATAACGTCCGTTCGCATCATTATCCCTTCTCTCTAAAAATCTATTGTGATTACCGTTACTGAAAAAATTACAAGAAGTCCCGTCGTCGTTGTCATACTCAAGTTCTTGTAGCAAAGTCTTAGAAGTCTCAATGTCGTCTTTACATCTTCCGGCTAAAGCAATTTCTCTTATGGATTGTGGCAGCTTAGTTAAACAAATGCGAATTAATTCAGTCGGGCTATAAGGGCTGGAAAGGAACTGATTCTTTCGAATCATGTCTTCAAAGTATTCTGCTGGCGTGCGGAACTCAGACTGTTTAAAATTACGCTGCATAATAAGACTGTGTTTGACTCTGTCTTCCGTGTTTTCGGACCAATATGCCGATAGAAATGCATGATAAAAATCATTTAAATTATTACAATCTCTAACCGCGTCGCCGGTTAGTTTTCTAAATATCCACACATAAATTCCAGTTTGTGACTTAGTGGCCAATTTGGTGGAAGTGCGTACATAAATTGATATAACCATGAACATGGATGTATGTCATTCTTAGAATTGCGAAAGATCTTAAATTTCCGAACAGTTAAAAAGTGTTTATAGTCAAAGTTTTCGCCTCGTGGCGACAAAGACCTACCGCGTCTGTCCCAGTCCCAATGTGATTATTGTCAAGTTCGCGCGCCTGGCGCTCTCTTGTTGCATCTCGTAAATGAAATAAATTATTTTCTTCAAAACCTGCTGCTATCTGTGATTCTAAATTTCTTCTGTCCTTTCCTACGATTTCGCTTTCAATTTGTTTGACTTGCTTTCGTAACGCCTCAAATTCCCTTTTAAAGCGTTCATTAAATTTTCCCTGATTTTCAACATGTTTATTTATGTTCTGGTACTCTTCGGTTTCTGCAAATAGCAATGGAGCTGTATCATCTGAATCTCTGTCCCCATTTAAACTAAGACTTGTCAATTTATTTGAAATCTCCTCAACTCTTTCCGATAAGTCACCTATTTGTTCTTTCTGTTTATTTACGTCTTCCGTAAGTGTCGCGACTCTGGTTTCAGTATTGACACATTTAGTAGTTAACTGTTCATACTGTTGAGTTAGGTTATTTATTCTGTCATTTGGTACGGATTCCTCGATTCTCTCTAATATTTCTTCCTTATCGTGTGCACGTTGTAAATTTAACTCTGAAAATTTTTGTACTAGCACGCGATCTCTTTCTTCCTGTTCTCTATCATGTTCCTTTTGTCTAATTTCTATTGAAATTAATCTATTATTGTGAGCATTCAAAATCGGTTGTACTTCTTCTCTAACTTCTTTCTTTAATTCATCTTTCACATTTTTGAAACATGTCCCTATTCGTGAGTCTAACCGTGTTTCCATTGTTTCCATCTCTGTTTTAATTGTTCCTATTTGTGAGTCTAACCGTGTTGCCACTGTTTTTAATTCAGATCCCAAATTTAATGTTGCACTCATCAACTGCTCCATATTAACTGGTTCGAAATTCTTTTCGCCCCTAACATTTCCCGCAAAACCAGCTTCCTTCGTCATAGCTGTAAAGCTATCTGTGTTCGATATTATTCCAGAATCGTCTGTCGTTAATCTCGTATTCTGAAAATTTTTTGATTGTGAAAAGTTTTGAACTGGTTCCGGACTATTTTCCCTGCTTATTAAATTATTTTCTACTTCATTATTCGTCATACTGATCTCCTGTGTTGGTGAGTTCGCCATGTTAACAATTTCGTCATTCTCACTATCCATCATTTTTGCCTTTTTCATCGATCGCGTAATCATTTACAAAACATACAAAACTCGTCACTATACGAAAATTACACAATATGACACTTTATCACCAACAATATTATTCACACGAAATGCTTCCCGACAAACACGCCTAACGAACAATTAAAACCTTCACAATTGCACAAAATCGTCAAACCCGTATACAAGACATCAAAAATTAAATTCTGCAAAAATACCATTAGAAGAAAGACAAGACAACTACAAATGTTCAATTACCAAATCTACACATGCAATATAGACTACAATTACTAAACTACAAATTACTACAACAATACTACTGTCTGCTATTTTTACTATTAAAAGAATTCCAAGGGACGATCCTGTCAGGGTCGCCACGTGCATGGGAGCTTAATTATGAAATGAAAATAATTCTAATTTTAGTAGCTGACTGTCCGGTTATGCAGTCTCGTAACTGGTTGGCCCTGACTAGTATTACTCCGCAATCTGACTGCATAGAATAACAACAAAGAATGAAACAAAATTTCCGTTAACACAATTAATTAAGTCCCCAGCAACTATAGAAGCTACGAAACAACAAAGCACAAGTGTAACTGTTCTGTGTGTGGAAGTGTGATTCAACGTACACATCTGGCACGGTTCTTCCTCAATACGACAAGATGCTTTAAACGCCATTTACAATGAAGTAATTAAAAAAAACAGAAATACTATGATTGCACATAGAAACCAGAATTACACTCTAATACATGAACACAAGCCAGGTGCTTTGTTGACTGAACCTGTGACCAAGAGGTATTGTTAGTTAGGAAACTTGAAATAAAAAAAATTTTTTTTACTTTCATATATATTGACGAAAAATACACTCTGATCATTACAACATCCCCAATCGAACAGCATCGGCTGTCTAGCCCATCAGAAAAACTGCACACGACATGCTCACAACTAGTACTGCTATCGACATCCTCTCAACAAGCACTGACCACGGCAACCTCAGAACTACAACTTCCCACAGCAACTTCTGAACAAGCACTGCCAGTGGAGGCGGCGGAATAAAACTCTTTGGCGCAATCTCTGGCGCTGCGACTCAGTGTAGCCACCTTTCAAAGTGATTGCACAATTTACTGTAGTGTCTTAGAATCTACAGTTCCGTCGTCACTTGCATCAACGCAATGTAAATTCTTGCAAAAACATTTCGTTCAGCGATCGCAGATCACAGCTGCCTTCACTACATTTGTATACACTGAGGTGACAAACACGTGGGACAGCGACATCACACATATAGATGGTGGTAGTATCACGTACATAAGGTATAAAAGAGCAGTACTTAGCGGAGCTGTTACTTGCACTAAGGTGATTCACGTGCAAAGGTTATTATGGCCACACGAGGTAAATTAACAGACTTTGAACGCCGAATGGTAGTTGGAGCTAGACGAATGGGACATTCCATTACGGAAATCTTAGGGAATTCAATATTCTAAATCAGAGTGGGGACTATGTACAGAAGGTGTATCTAAATGTAGTAAATAAAGCATTTTTGATTTTCGCCGTATTTCCATTTAGCGAACGATTGGAGGTTGAAAACGAAAATAGCCCTGGTAAATTACACTTTTATTTAAATAGCAGAATATATGTACGTTTTACATCTACATCTACATGGATACTCCGCAAATCACATTCAAGTGCCTGGCAGAGGGTTCATCGAACCACCTTCACAATTCTCTATCATTCCATTCCCGTATAGCACGCGGAAAGAATGAACACCTATATCTTTTTGTACGAGCTCTGATTTTCCTTATTTTATTGTGGTGATCGTTCCTTCCTATATAGGTCGGTGTCAACAAAACATTTTCGCATTCGGAGAAAGTTGGTGATTGGAATTTCGTGAGAAGATTCCGTCGCAACGAAAAACGCCTTCCTTTTAATGATTTCCAGCCCAAATCCTGTATCATTTCTGTGACACTCTCCCCCTTATTTCACGATAATGGAAATCGTGCTGCCCTTCTTTGAACGTTTTCGATGTACTCCTTCAGTCCTATCTGGTAAGAATCCCACACTGCGCAGCAGTATTCTAAAAGAGGACGGACAAGCGTAGTGTAGGCAATCTCCTTAGTAGGTCTGTTACATTTTTTAAGTGTCCTGCCAATGAAACACAGTCTTTGGTTAGCCTTCCCCACAGCATTTGCTATGTATTCCTTCCAACTTAAGTTGTTCGTAATTGTAATACCTAGGTATTTAGTTGAATTTACAGCTTTTAGATTAGACAGACTTATCGTGTAACCAAAGTTTAACGAGTTCCTTTTAGCATTCATGTGGATGACCTCACACTTATCGTTATTTAGGGTCAACTGCCACTTCTCGCACCATTCAGATATTTCTTCTAAATCGTTTTGCAGTTTGTTTTGATCTTCTGATGACTTTATTAGTTGATAAACGATAGCGTCATCTGCAAACAACCGAAGACGGCTGGTCAGATTGTCTCCAAAATCGTTTATATAGATAAGGAACAGCAAAGGGCCTATAAGTTTATTCCGTTTAGAAAAATTATCTGCATTCTGACATACGTTCTGGAAGTACCTGTTCCAGAAATTCCGTGCACCAAATGCGATGTTATTTAAGCCCGATTGACGCGCTATCTGTTCACTTCAGTTCGCCATCAGCAGTTGATTTGTTTAGCAAATGTCAGACGCACAAGATAAGTCTGTTGGTTCTTGGCAGCTTGATATTGGTATTACAAATGTTTCTTACATTGTGACTTCTTTTACCAAGTGCATTGTATACAGTGTTTTGGTTAACCAAAATATTTGTAAAGAGTTATGCTAAATGAAATTGTTATGAAAGTTGAAAAAGGAGAAGCATTTGATTACCCAATCTGTCTATAAAAAGTATCTTGCTTTTCCATGTTATTAATCTATTTGCTGAATCAAATAATCCGGTGCGTACTGAAGGAAGGCGTGCATTAGAGATGGAACACAAGCTTAGATGGTTTCAAGAATGGGGAAGGAAAACGGCCTTCCCCTTTCAAAGGAACTATCTCGGAATTTGCCTGGAGCGATTTACGGAAATCACGGGAAACCTATATCTGGATGGCCGGATATGAGTTTGAATCGTCGTCCTCCCGAATGCGAGTCCAGTGTGCTAACCACTGCGCCACCTCATCTGGTGTGGTCACTGAAGCCTTAGCATAAGATGCGTATTCTTTCCATTATACGTAAAACCACACCTTTCGAGAAAAGCTTATTTAACATGCATTAAAAGTGCATGCAGATGATATATACAGGGTGTACATAAAGTCCGGGAACACTTTCAATTATTTATTGCACAAGAACTAAACAACGTACAGATGCCATACACATTGCATTTTGAAGAGAAACTCTGCAAGTTTTTTTTAAAAAACATTCGATATGCGAACCATGAATGACCCGGCAGAAGTCAACACGGTAATCGAATTCTTGTCACACTCATCCCAGCATGGCATTGTCGACTGTAGCAGTCGCTTCCCGTATTCTCTCCCGGAGCTCTGCCACATCACGTGGTAGAGGCGGTACATACACCTGATCTTCAATGTGTCCCCACAGAAAAAAGTCACACAGAGTGAGATCTGGTGATCGGGAAGACCATTTCATGAAACAGCTGTCCACTTCTGTAGCACGGCCGATCCATCGATGCGGCAGCTCCGTGTTCAGGTAACCACGAACTTCACGATGAAAATGGAGTGGAGCCCCATCCTGCTGATAGATGGAGAAACTGATTGCATTTGAGGCATCAGCCATTGTTGCAACAAGTCGAAGTAGGAATATCCAGTGACGTGCTCTCGGCTTCACTCACACTGCGACATCCGCTTCTCTTTGCGGGGCACAAGCAACCTGTAGTAACGAATTTGTTGTGCCGGTGATAAACGGCCTCCTTGTTGGTGGCTTCTAACCGTTCTTGGTTCAAAACATCGGTTGAACTGCTGTAGCACACTTGTTTTTGTCGAACGCCAACACACAGAAAGCTCGCTCCGCACCTGGAGTCGCCATATTTGCGACTAGCGCTGACTATCGGCAAATTACCAAACTACGCTGTGGCGGTATATATGAAAACAAAATCTTTCAGGGTTTCTCTTCAAAATGACATATGTATGATGTCTGTACAATGTTTGGTTCTTTTGCGATAAATAGTTGAGAGTGTTCCCGTACTTTATGTACACCCAAATCTGTTAAGGGGGGACGTACACGAAACTGCAGTAATTTTAAAAGTATTTTATAAAACTCTAATTTTTTAAGATAATCAATCCAAATTTGGTACAGTTATTAAGAAATGTTATGCGCATATGAACCTAAATTTTCATTTTTATTGACCTTTTACATCTTTAATTATTAACAATTAATTTTTTTTCAACAATGTAATTACAAATGTTCCTTTTTTGAGAAAACTGTGAGAGCAATGTTAATGAATTTTTGTACACACTTTCATACCAAATAATTACAAAACTCTGTGGAGCAGAATTTTTATATCTTCTTTTGTTCAGTTTTTACGGGTCTCCCAATTTCCCTGAAAAATAATATATCAAATTTAAGGAATATTTTCTACCATAAATACCTTACTATTTTATTAAATGAAAATTCCTTCCACAGAATTTTTCACTATAGTACTGACTAGTCATATACCAAATTTCACTTCTCTACCTTTTGTGGTTTTTGAGAAAAAGGTACATAAAGTTATAAAAATGTAAGTTACGGGAAAACTGAATCAATGATTTGATAGTGTTTGTATTAGGTCTTACCGTCTCTGTGTGAACTAGTGCAAGCCATATGCATACTCCTCTTCATCTGCAAGCAGTCTCTTCTTTGCTTGTCTTCTTTGGTTAACCTGCTGTTCAATTTTATTGGCTGTAATATCAGCCGCAGCAACTCTTTTGTCATCGATGTCCTTCAATATTGAATAGGTGAAAGCTCCTGGATGAAATCCTAGCCTCTGTAGAGTTTTTATTCTTCCAAGATTACCATTGTTAAAAACTAAACAAGCATCATATGCAGCAATTTCAACAATAATTGTTGAAACAAATGTTGTTTTTGGGCAACGTTTCCAAATCAGTGAGTTGTAACTTTCATTAGGGTTTTGTGTCTTTCCATGCACACACTTTCGTAGGAGGTCTGGCTCTGCTAAACACCTAAATGTTGGTTTTATAGCACTTAAAACAGCCACAGGTAAACTGTGCTTGTGTGAATAGTTCATGCCATCACGCTCAGCCTGCTTGAATTTGCACCACGATATGTCACACAAATTATGTACAGGTTTGTCATCTGTGGATAGTTTATGAAAATAAATAGACCACACAGCCTTCTGCATGTTATTCAAATTTCCACTGTTGTCCCTTATTGCCTTGCCATAGTACACTTGTAAAGAATGAATTTCTTTGTCTGTGAGTCTGTTGGGACCACCTAAAAGTTTTCCATCCTCAAGTTTCCTGCCCTTCAATTCACGTTTCAATTTTAAAAGTCTGCCTCCCATTCGTTTTTGCACATGTCCAACACATTCCAACTTTTCTATAGCACAATGGGGACCATAAGGTTCACTTTCCAAAACAGTTTTGAAGGAGCTGGAGTCACCATCACCAAGGTATTTTGTGTATCTAACACCGTACTTTTCCACACTTCGATGGAACATAAGTTTCATAGCTGCAGGTTCCATTCCACCACTAGAACCAGAATAATTTCTACAGCACACTTTCTTGTGTTCAACCTGCCACTTATTTTCTTCCACTTCACCAGCTCTCTTTCCGAGTACACAGCTATAGCAATATTTGCTCATTACCTGAACGTCAAGAATTTTTCCAGTATCAACACTAATGACAGATGATACTCCATACAGTGATGTATGTCCACGCTTCATCCACGTTCCATCACATGACACACACAAATCGGTGTCTGGCGTGTTATCTGCTTCTGTCTTTAGTTCACTATTCATCTTCACAGCTTCCTTTGCAGAGGACTTCAAGTTTTCTTCCACTTCCTCTTGAAGAGCACTTAGCAGTGTTTTATTTCCAGTGGTGTACCTAGCACTTGGTTGTGGCATGTTCATGATCCCACAAAACAGTCTGGTACCTTCCCTGCCTATGCCCAAACATCTCATGCCATATATTAAACGCATATTTGCTTCATATATCCGGTTACTTGATGCCGAAGTTCTAAAAGCAGTGTCTGAATGACAGCTTTCACAAGTAAGATGCAACATACACACTATTCCAATTCTGTTTTCTTCGTCATATAATCTCAAACTTTTTGCACCACAGTCAGCACATACACAAGCAGATGATATAATATCAGATAGTATTTTCAAATCAATAAGCCTAAAACCACTAGTAGCTTGAGTGTCTGAGCCACAATCATCAAGTGATTGACAGCTGTCAATTTTCCTTCTCGAAGCACTCGCTTTCTTGGTTGAAGTATCGTTTCCATTTGTTATTATGGGGCTGGTTTTCAAGTTGTCTTTACTACATCGAGAAGCTTGACACTTTCTAACCTTTTTAAACACCTTACTAGAACGCGGCATGCTGCAAAATATAATAACAAGTCTACTTACAACTTTCGTAAAAATGTATTCCAAACAAACACTCGTAAACAAACGCTATAAATCAAAGAATATAAAACCAGCGGCAGAGATATTATTCCACAGCCTTCTTGATGTAGTACACAAACGTTCCCTGCATTGTGACTGCACAAAACTGGAAAAAAACGCAGTATAAATAGATATACGAGAGGATGAAGACCAAGATGGGGGGGCGTCGCCCTGTGCAAGCTATTACAAATTATTATTTTTTTCCCCCTTAGAAGCGGAATTGGAACGTAATATTTGGTAATTGAAATTTCAATACCATGTAGTAAATGAAGAGCCAATAAAATTTTTTTCACAAATTTGGTCATTTTCATGTACGTCCCCCCTAAGGGTGTTATACAACTTCTGCAATGCTTAGCAGTCACTGTAAGTCAGTACATGAGATCTGCCTGATCTTGATTTAACTGTGGTTATTCCTTCGCATTTCCATTTCACAATCACATCACCAGCTTTCGATGGTTGAAGTGTCCCTGACGTATTTGTTAGTCCGGTGAAATCCAATGACCAGTCCACGCTCGAAGTCACTGACCTCTCGTAACCGACCCATTTTGATGTTACTGATTCTCTACTGACAACACAGTACTCCTCCCCACCTCCACTTATACTAGCAAGTCCGCCTCTCACGAGATCTAGTGTCCAATTGCACATTATATAGGGATGTGTCCAGATACTTGTAATCAGATAGTATACATATTATTCTACTGTCAGGCGCCGGCCGAAGTGGCCGTGCGGTTAAAGGCGCTGCAGTCTGGAACCGCAAGACCGCTACGGTCGCAGGTTCGAATCCTGCCTCGGGCATGGATGTTTGTGATGTCCGTAGGTTAGTTAGGTTTAACTAGTTCTACGTTCTAGGGGACTAGTGACCACAGAAGTTGAGTCCCATAGTGCTCAGAGCCATTTGAACCATTCTACTGTCAGGCAGGTAAAGGTCGGATATATGCGACTGTTAATTATGTTAACGTTTTTTTGGCAGTGGTAGATAACGTGTGTAAAACGCCACAGGTTACAGGTACAAGGCTATTGGTGGCTCTTCGAACCCAGACCTATCTGGTATTTTCGGTCGCAAGAAGGATAAAGGCGAAAGTCGAACCAGTTTTGAGATAATACATCAAATGGATTTTGGTACCGTTGCTACTAGTCTAAATCCATCACACGTTTCTTCCAACTAACGCTTAGTTAATACGTCTGGCTGTGTGGTTGGGCAGGATGCCAGATCATTTTGTGTAGGTATTTTTTCTTCAAGGGAAAGGGGTGGACGGTATTATTTCCATTAGCCTTTGTGCGGGCATTAAGCGTCCTAATGCATTTTACCCGTTAGCGTTTCTCTGTGTGATGAATTGGCTATGCACAGTTGACAGCAAATTTCGTCCACACCCCCTGTCACCCTACTCATCCCTTTCCAACCGCTATCTCCCTTCCGATTCCCTCCTCTATCCATCTCAACATTCTCTCAGCCAAGCCAATCCATACTTGTAGCCCCTGCAAAAGAGGTCGATAAAGCAGGACGATACTACTCCTACATAACGTGCCTGCCTTGTCAGCAGATCGAACGTAGACGGCGGGTTATGCAATAACTGTGAGCAGTCGGATGGTTTGTGCTTTCCTTGTATTCTTTCGTATTTGATAATTTCATAGCCTTGTCAGCAGATCGAACGTAGACGGCGGGTTATGCAATAACTGTGAGCAGTCGGATGGTTTGTGCTTTCCTTGTATTCTTTCGTATTTGATAATTTCATAGCAAACGGGGAAATATATTTCATGCAAGTTTCGTTAGTTTACTTTTATAAAACACCAGCCCTTTCCTTGCGGCTTCTCCCACGGAAGTGTATGTCACATACAGTGCATTCATCTCTTCCTGCCCCCTCTCTTGGTCCATCTGCTCCGCCCTCGCGTCTCTGCCTATTACATCCTGGCCACGTCCCCTCTGCCCACCCCCACTATCTGGCTGTGTCTTCCTCACCTCACTCCCTCACCATCTCTTCCTCACCTCACTGCTTGCCCATCTCCTCCTCCCCCTCTCTCCCTGTCCACCTCGTCCCCACCATCTCCCTCTGTCCATCCCCTCCCATCCTCCCCATCTCAACATTCTCTCAGCCAAGCCAATCCATACTTGTAGCCCCTGCAAAAGAGGTCGATAAAGCAGGACGATACTACTCCTACATAACGTGCCTGACGTTCGTGGCAAGCACTCAAGTTGGGAGCTACAAACACCTTTTTGCCCCTGATTGTAGGCTGGTCTGCAAAGCAGGTCGATAAGAAAGGCTAACTCTACTCCCACACAACATGCCTGTCGTGCAGGACAACCTACAGAAAGGGTTAAAATAACACATTTTTACCAGTATCTCTGCTCTTGTTCTAGCTAGTTTGCTGTTTGTGTGGCAAGTTGGGTTGAAATCGATCGAGGGCAATGTTATCTGTTCCACATTTCATTAACTGGTGTGTGGAGTGACATCTCCTGTGTAAGGCCAGCTGACTGCGGCACCAAGTCGTTACAAATTACCGCCACCAGAATGTCGCTCAACTACAAGACTGGTATAAGCTCATGGTACCAGGAGTCAGGAGCAAACTACCGCCAACTTCCCAAACGACCTGTGATGCAGGATGTATCAGATATTAAACTGATAAGAACAGCTCTTTTGATACAGAGTTGACGTTTGACGGGTATGAAGGGACTGCAGGAAAATGTCACACCGGAAATATTGGTTGTACTTTACTAGTTCCAACGTCGGGCACGCATCATATGGTTGTACGGATGATTACAAGGAGTCTCGCTATTCATCAGTATATAGCAATGGTATCGTTTTCACAGTGGCACGTAACGTTAATGCATGATATTTTACCAATTTTCATAATATATTTACAGGCTATATACATGAACCTCCCTCGTGAATCTGTCTACCCGTTAGTGAAAACCTTATCAAGATCCCTTGTCTTACGTAGCGGTAATCTTGTTTGTGTGCAACTATATATAGTTATGATGAAAATTCAGATAACGATGTTAGGCAATTGAATATCATCACTTTCATATAACGTAAACAACCCACACCAGGCAGGTTCTCAGGAAGCAGAAACTGCAGCGGTGTCTTACTTTACATATATCCAGAAGAAGTTAGGCAGATTTACGGAAATGTTTACTTCGATTTATGTAAAACTAAAGTAATATGAGGGCTTTTGTTTTACAGCTTCCTGTCAGTCACGAAATTAAAAGCACAGTGAAAGTCCAATGAAGCTCTGTGGCGATGTGTTGCGCAGTACCACTAGTATGCTCATCGATCGCATCACATCGCCAGTTTCAGTTCTGAGTGCACAGTAAACACCAGAACAACAGAGTCTCTAGTCAAATGTGAAGTTCCTCCTGATTTCATGTAGCCCACATAACGTAACTGGCACGTCTTTCCTTCTTCATTATAATACTTGGACGCACACTGCAGGTGGAACAACGACGCTCCTGCAGCGGTTTCAGTGGGAAGTGTTTGATTACCCACCATACAGTCTGGTCTTGGCTGCGTCTCATTTTCGCCTCTTCGCTCACATGAACCGTTAGCTTTAAGGACAGCATTTTGGCACAGACAGCGAACTGCAGACCAGCGTGGGGAACTGGCGAAAAACACAGGGTATTGGAAAGTTGGTACCACGCTACGACAAATGTGGAAGTCGAGCGGTGGCCATATAGAGAAGTAGTTGGAAGGTGTTACTAAATGTTCCAAATAAAAAAAAAATTAGTTTTCACTGTCCTCGTATTTCAAATACTGGAACGACTTAATTGTGTATAAGCAACATTCTGTATCTTTTAAGTAAATTCATATACATACTTAACTAATGAAGGAGCCCCAATTAAAAAAAAAACGCTAAATTAATTTTTCTATCGACGTGTTGAAGGAGCGCCAAATGAATGGTTAATCTACTGGGTGAACCCTAACTCCACTAATAAAATTAGGAGGTTGTTCAGAGGTATTTTCTGAGTAATTTGGTGTAAGGAATCCATCGTCTCTCGCGTGTCTTTGCAGAGTGACTTATTCCGTCCGTTACATCGTTTGTTTCTGTGAAAATGCCTGTAATACACAATCACCAAAATGTGCAACGCGAAACACAAAGTAACGCAACAATACTCAGATGAAACGTACAATGATGTGGTTGCCGTTGCTGTGGGAACACCTGAACGTAACTCCATGTTCAGCTCTTCTACTGCATTAAGTGCACCCGCATACGAGATACACATCGGCCAACTCTTCATCAGTAACCCTATCCTTAATACTGTGTACCACTGTTAACGTACCGCCGGCCGAAGTGGCCGTGCGGTTAAAGGCGCTGCAGTCTGGAACCGCGAGACCGCTACGGTCGCAGGTTCGAATCCTGCCTCGGGCATGGATGTTTGTGATGTCCTTAGGTTAGTTAGGTTTAACTAGTTCTAAGTTCTAGGGGACTAATGACCTCAGCAGTTGAGTCCCATAGTGCTCAGAGCCATTTGAACCATTTTGTTAACGTACCACTAACATTGCCGGAAAAGCAAACCCGAGACAGAACTCAGCAGTTGCATTTAGCTGCTCCGATCGCTGAAGCCAGTTTTCAAACTGGAGTCGCTACTTTGAAGTACTGCTTAGTTGTCTTCACAACATTGGATGCGTTCCATTCGAGTTCTCCCATCTTGGAAAAACCTTTGGTAGTATCAGGAATCGGATCCTGGCCTGAGCTTGTCAGCCAGTTACACAGACTGTTCACCTGCGAAAGCCAATTGATACAATTATACTGAAATCTGGATTCGCAGGACAGAGCGGATTAGGTTGTGGAAAGGGGCCCAAATCAGTTGCTGCTAGCTGCACAAACATACAAGCTTTATTTACTAAAAACGCTTAATCACACATGCACTTAAAAGAATCCAGAAACAATATGGCTGAACGCCAGAACACAAGTTATTAAAATTGCGTTAAGGAATACACACGGCTGAAGGCCTTAGTTTCAAACAGAAGTACTGAGGGCTTAAGGCCTGGGTAACAAGAACTCCAGGTTTTAAAATAAAGACCTTTCAAGTTTTAATTTAAGTGGGCTGCAGGCCTTATCTAAAACCATTTCACATAAATTCGGATGAAGACCACATACTGAACATAGAACAACTCAAGGCTCCAGGCCTGAGTAAAAAAAATTAAGATACAAGAAAAAATTTTCAAATCTTCAATTTTTCTTTTTTTTTCTTTTTTACTTCAGATGGCTGAAAGCCGTATCTTAAAATAGTTCACATAAGGTTCGGCTGAACACTAAAACAAACTAAATTAATACACAGCTGAAGGCCTCCACAGTACTTGAGACTAAAGAAAATCACAATCCCAAACAACAGAACAATGGTGCTCATAAGTGTTCGAAGGGTCGGCCTGGGGAGGAAACTCTAACAACAGTTTGGGTGAGACAGGCAGCCAAGCGCAACATTAAATAATCGGGTGGCAGCACGACCTAGGGACGGCTGATGAACCAACCAACGACCTAATCAATTCCCTTCCATCTGACCAATGGCACGACAACCGAAAATGTCGGCGAGGACGAAGATCCCAGCAGCACTACGTCTTGACAATTGACGTCTAAACACAGTCAGGGCACAATAACTGCTAAAAGACAAAAATGAACAACACCAAAGTTGTCGAACTACATGCTGTGCCGGGCAGCACCAACACGGCGAGGAAAACACACTGCTGGAAAACTACACTAATGACCAGGTCAGGTAACCGGAACGTTAACGGCCACAAGGCAGAAGATAGCGCTGGTGCACTTCACTAATAAGTTACAATAATGTCAATAGTTAAACACCACACAGAAAGACGGCTGCAAATTTTGCCGACTCCAGCATACCATACGTTACTGCTTGCGGGAACGGCCCAGGAAGCAACAACCGGCAACGAACGAAGAGATGTCAAAGCAGTTGAGGTTTCATAACAGGCTAACTGATAACTCGACTCCAGTATCCAGGTTTGGTGGGCAACGAACTTTGCAGCTCTCGCAGCTAGTGCCTCACAACTCCGAGGGCGCGTGCACGCCACCAGCGGCCCCGGCCTGACCCCACACAACGGAGACTTCCTCACTGCTCTGTCGCAACCGACCGACTGGCTACTCCAGTACGCGGTCAGCATTCATCTGCTCAGCAGAAATTACAGAAGCTACACACAGTTCCACGTAAGCACTTGCACCAAGAACTCCAACAATCCTAAAACCAATCACTGTGGAACAACAGGAAGAAATGACAAGTCACACACACACAGAGTTTCCATAAGCGGTCGGCAACCAAATACACGTCGTCCGATGAGACGACCGACCGAACGAGCAACCAAGGTCGTCCCCACTCAGGTTATGAGTGTCGGCAACCATCAGGTGAGTCTTGGCTGTCCGGAGCTCACTGCAACTCCAACCCGATTCAACTCGAAGTCCGTTCGGAACTCGGAGACACAGCGACCCGGGCACACTGGCTCGGACCCCCCCATGCAGAGGTAACTCTTGCCCGTCGGCGACGTCATCACTGCACAAGGAAGGAACCGACCCACGTCCGGCAAGATGGCCAACTGACGTGGCCCAGAAATGGTCAAAAGACCAAATACACGTGGCCCAATAATGAGACGATCAACCGAACGACCAACCGGCGGTCGTTCCCTCTCCAATCTCCTTCCGTCGGACAGTTCATGCGTGTGGCCAGCGGTCGGCAAGTACTAGCTGTCTGCGCCTCACTGGCGCTTCGTCCCCGACTGAAGTCCCGACAGAAGACGACCCGGAAATATTAACGGTCGCTCCAGAGTTAGTACAACAGTGCGCTTCTACATCTACATCTAAATCTACATTTATACTCCGCAAGCCACCCAACGGTGTGTGGCGGAGGGCACTTAACGTGCCACTGTCATTACCTCCCTTTCCTGTTCCAGTCGCGTATGGTTCGCGGGAAGAACGACTGTCTGAAAGCCTCCGTGCGCGCTCTAATCTCTCTAACTTTACACTCGTGATGTCCTCGTGAGGTATAAGTAGGGGGAAGCAATATATTCGATACCTCATCCAGAAACGCACCCTCTCGAAACCTGGCGAGCAAGCTACACCGCGATGCAGAGCGCCTCTCTTGCAGAGTCTGCCACTTGAGTTTATTAAACATCTCCGTAACGCTAACACGGTTACCAAATAACCCTGTGACGAAACGCGCCGCTCTTCTTTGCATCTTCTCTATCTCCTCCGTCAACCCGATCTGGTACGGATCCCACACTGATGAGCAATACTCAAGTATAGGTCGAACGAGTGTTTTGTAAGCCACCTCCTTTGTTGATGGACTACATTTTCTAAGCACTCTCCCAATGAATCTCAACCTGGTACCCGCCTTACCAACAATTAATTTTATATGATCATTCCACTTCAAATCGTTCCGCACGCATACTCCCAGATATTTTACAGAAGTAACTGCTACAAGTGTTTGTTCCGCTATCATATAATCATACAATAAAGGATCCTTCTTTCTATGTATTCGCAATACATTACATTTGTCTATGTTAAGGGACAGTTGCCACTCCCTGCACCAAGTGCCTATCCGCTGCAGATCTTCCTGCATTTCGCTACAATTTTCTAATGCTGCAACTTCTCTGTATACTACAGCATCATCCGCGAAAAGCCGCATGGAACTTCCGACACTGTCTACTAGGTCATTTATATATATTGTGAAAAGCAATGGTCCCATAACACTCCCCTGTGGCACGCCAGAGGTTACTTTAACGTCTGTAGACGTCTCTCCATTGATAACAACATGCTGTGTTCTGTTTGCTAAAAACTCTTCAATCCAGCCACACAGCTGGTCTGATATTCCGTAGGCTCTTACTTTGTTTATCAGGCGACAGTGCGGAACTGTATCGAACGCCTTCCGGAAGTCAAGAAAAATAGCATCTACCTGGGAGCCTGCATCTAATATTTTCTGGGTCTCATGAACAAATAAAGCGAGTTGGGTCTCACACGATCGCTGTTTCCGGAATCCATGTTGATTCCTACATAGTAGATTCCGGGTTTCCAAAAACGACATGATACTCGAGCAAAAAACATGTTCCAAAATTCTACAACAGATCGACGTCAGAGATATAGGTCTATAGTTTTGCGCATCTGCTCGACGACCCTTCTTGAAGACTGGGACTACCTGTGCTCTTTTCCAATCATTTGGAACCCTCCGTTCCTCTAGAGACTTGCGGTACACGGCTGTTAGAAGGGGGGCATGTTCTTTCGCGTACTCTGTGTAGAATCGAATTGGTATCCCGTCAGGTCCAGTGGACTTTCCTCTGTTGAGTGATTCCAGTTGCTTTTCTATTCCTTGGACACTTATTTCGATGTCAGCCATTTTTTTCGTTTGTGCGAGGATTTAGAGAAGGAACTGCAGTGCGGTCTTCCTCTGTGAAACAGCTTTGGAAAAAGGTGTTTAGTATTTCAGCTTTACACGTGTCATCCTCTGTTTCAATGCCATCATCATCCTGGAGTGTCTGGATATGCTGTTTCAAGCCACTTACTGATTTAACGTAAGACTAGAACTTCCTAGGATTTTCTGTCAAGTCGGTACATAGAATTTTACTTTCGAATTCACTGAACGCTTCACGCATAGCCCTCCTTACGCTAACTTTGACATCGTTTAGCTTCTGTTTGTCTGAGAGGTTTTGGCTGCGTTTAAACTTGGAGTGAAGCTCTCTTTGCTTTCGCAGTAGTTTCCTAACTTTGTTGTTGTGCCACGGTGGGTTTTTCCCGTCCCTCACAGTTTTACTCGGCACGTACCTGTCTAAAACGCATTTTACGATTGCCTTGAACTTTTTCCATAAACATTCAACATTGTCAGTGTCGGAACAGAAATTTTCGTTTTGATCTGTTAGGTAGTCTGAAATCTGCCTTCTATTACTCTTGCTAAACAGATAAACCTTCCTCCCTTTTTTTATATTCCTATTAACTTCCATATTCAGGGATGCTGCAACGGCCTTATGATCACTGATTCCCTGTTCTGCACATACAGAGTCGAAAAGTTAGGGTCTGTTTGTTATCAGTAGGTCCATGATCAAAAAATTGAATAAGAAAGAGGCGACAGAACCATAAAAACAAGATGACGAGCAATAAACGGCATGACCGCGAGCCGCGCACGGCTCATATCCAGTAAATGAAACCCATGTGAAGGGGGACACATAAAAATATCCATCAGATTGAACAATATTGGCATTGCTAATGGGAAATATCGAAATAGGATTTTCGAGAGACTGTTTGATACAAAGTGCGTATAAGTGATATCTACGCCGAATCAGTTTACAAAACCCTCGTTCGACCAATACTTGAATATTGTTCGTCACTCTGTACTCCATTCCAGATCGATAGAGGAATATCCAAAGAAGAGCAGCGAGTTTCATTACAGGTAAGCGCAGAGGCATCACAGAGATGCTTAAGCAACTCCAGAGGCAGACGCTGCAAGGGAGGCGTTCTCCATCACGGTATATTCTATTGTTAACCCTAACAGTACCACGTATTTTCCATAACGTGCATTACCAAAGGGGGAGGGGTACCTCATGCAGTAAAGTGGTCATTCTTTTAAGAAACTATCCACTAACATATTTCAGAGGATAACATTCAAATTCCCTTGATCAATTAGGCGTTCAGTTACGCTCTACGTAATTGCAGATCTGGGTTAGCATTGCCAATGGATGCTTTTCGCTTCACTGTTTGTTCTTCTGCCCTTCCTATGTAGTTTGAAACGCGTACGTTTCATATGTTTTCATTAATAGCGATGGCGAGGCATGACAGAATCTCTGACCAGAGAGTTATTTATCGTTGCTAGTCTGCGCTTGACTGCGCGAGAGTTCAGTTGCGAGTGTGCAGTTGAATGTAGGCAGTCGCGAGTTGCAGTTGCGAGTTGGACTCGGTCGGAGTTGTGTGTGAGGAGTCGGCAGGCGTCGACATGGGTCTCTGGTCAAGGTTCGGGACAAGGTATATTGTTAAATAAGGTAATGAAGCAGCATTGCGCACATCTGATAATGTAATGTATGTTAATTGTAATTAATTTGTTCAAGAAATGCCCCAATAATAATTTTGTTTTCAAAGCAATCGTTTATAAGAAAAGAATCATTACAATTGAAACAATATTTCCTATGCTTTTCCTCCCAGAATCAATTTTTCCTGACAATCAATACGTACCGACCACTAATAATGATTTTGATCTTAGTGATGAACAGACGAATTCAATTGTGTCCTCTGTTAATTGGACGACAATTGATGACGCGGGGCGTTCTGTTGCGATGAGCGCAGCCCAGCTTAACGTACACGGTTTGCAAAATTCACGTGACGAACAGACAAATTTTTCTCATGAAAATGAGCAGTGTAATCAGAGTACGACAAATTTATTTAATTCCGAGATGGTGACTAACAGTGCACATCCGATTAGCAAACCTTTTCAAGAATCACAGAATAACCAAGTGGTTACACAAAACGTGACAATTCAAAATGGCTCTGAGCACTATGGGACTCAACTTCTGAGGTCATTAGTCCCCTAGAACTTAGAACTAGTTAAACCTAACTAACCTAAGGACATCACAAACATCCATGCCCGAGGCAGGATTCGAACCTGCGACCGTAGCGGTCTTGCGGTTCCAGACTGCAGCGCCTTTAACCGCACGGCCACTTCGGCCGGCAAACGTGACAATTGCAGGTACGCCATTAAACAGCACAGAGAATAGTGTTGTTAATTTTAAATTGGGTCAAATTATGGCAGTATTACTACTAATGAATGAAATACAGAAAAACAGTCTCAAACAACATGATCTAATTAATGAAAGTTATAAACAGTCGAATGAAGAACAAGACAACATCAATAAAGTGAACGGAATGAACAGCTTGATGAACAGATTAAAGCCATTGCCGCGCAATATTATGATACTAAAAGACAATTACGTGGCGAACCTAAGGTTTGTGCTAATAACAGTAATGAAGAAGTTGGAACTGTTGCACAAGAATTAAGTAGTACACGTGTAGGGTCAACAGAATCACATAGAGACGAAATTAATGCAATCACTGAACAATGTCCTAAAAACGCAACACAGATACGCGACGAGTTTAATTTAAAGTCACCAGAAATTTCATACACTCTGAATACGGAAGTCGATAATAAATGTGAACAACAGAACAACCAAATTGACGAACATATTGAAGTGACAGAAATGAAAAGTGTTTCAGTCACTAATACGTCACAGAATACGTCACGTTGCGATCACGAGCAATTCCTATCCGTAAGAAAATCTAAAGTATTTGAAAATGACAGAGCACAGGAACACGACGAGTTTAATTTAAAATCACCAGAACTGTCACACACGCTGGATACGGAAAACAACAAGAAATTTGCACAACAAATCAGTCAAATTGACGAAAGTATTGAAGTAACAGAAATGAAAATTATTTCAGTTAATAACACGTCACAGAATACGCGCCATTCCGAACATTTCTCACACTCGTACAGCCAGTGTAACTTAAGCAATTTACAAAGACTACGCGACTTAAAATCCGAAAAGCTGCGCGACTTAAAATCTGAAAAGCTACGCAACTTGAAATCCGAAATGTCACAGACAAACAGATTCTCACACAAACCTGAACGTGTTCTCAAATTCAGAGACGAGAACGTAGATTACGAGCAATTTTTATCTATAAGAAAATCTAAGGAATTTAATGACAGAGCACAGATACACGATTTGAACTGTATACGACAATGTATTTTTGTATTTTCAATAGCATTGCCTGTAATGAAGAAACAACAATTAGCGCGGATACAGCAATTTATTTCTGAATTTTTAACGCCATTGCCTGTAACACGAAAGCTAAAATTTATTTGCAGCGCGTAATAGACCTCAGGGGATTCATTACGCTTTATTGAAACAATATTTCCTATGCTTTTCCTCCCTGAATCAATTTATCAGATTAATTATTGCACAGGGCCTAAGGTCAGCGATGCTGCCCTATTATTGTGGGTTTAATGATTAATCTTGATTTCTTAATTTTTGTGTCGAGTTTACAATGGGACATTGTTTTTCAATACTGCAACTCACGACTGCGTACATGCAACTGCACACTCGCAACTGAACTCTCACGCAGTCAAGCGCAGACTAGCAACGATAAATAACTCTCTGGTCAGAGATTCTGTCATGCCTCGCCATCGCTATTAATGAAAACATATGAAACGTACGCGTTTCAAGTTGATGGAGGTTTTGAAGACTTGAAAGGTTACATATTGGGTGCGTGAGATAAAGGTCCTTTTAAGAGCAATTAACTGTTACGAAACTGTTGTACTCTGGACAGGCGCTCGGCTGCAGGTAGCGGGGTTGGCCTTCTCTGTCCCCCCAGTTCTGTCGAGGAAAACATGAAATTCTTCCCAAAAGCCTTTTAGCCATCTCTAGGCAAGTTATGTCTTCCCTCAGAGCGTGTGAATTCTCGTTACAATACTTCGGAGTAACGTTCGGTTCAAATTTTCTGAGAATACTACCTTCTGATTGGGTCATGCTGTCATTTTAGGGAGAGCCTAAGATTTTGCGCTGTGCCTATAAGCAAAGTTTACAATTCGTCAATTTGAGAATCATGTCACGGAGTGGGAGAAGTCTCCTGGCTCTGGCTGCCCACCTCGGAACGATTGGCTGAAATATAATGACATAGTCTACACACGGTTGGCAGTGGCGTGTTTGTTGCTGTCAGAAGTAGTTTAATTTGCGCGAAATTGAAGTAGATACTTCCTGTGAGTTAGTATGGGCAGAGGTCATTGTTGGCAACCGGAGTAAAATAATAATTGGATCCTTTTACCGACCTCATAATTCAGACGATACAGTTGCTGAAAGGTTCAAAGAAAACTTGAGTTTGATTTCAAACACGTACCCGACGCTTACAATAATAGTTGGTGGTGACTTTAATTTACCCTCGATATGTTGGTGAAAATACATGTTTAATTCCGGAGGTACGCATAAAATATCATCCCAAATTGTGCTAAACGCAGTTAGTTCATGAGCCCATGCGAATAGTAAACGGTTGTGAAAACACACTTGACCTCTTAGCAACAAATAATCCTGAGTTAATAACAAGCATCAAAACCGATCCAGGGAATAGTGAACACAGGGTTGTCATAGCGAGATAGAATATTGTAATGCCCAAATCCTCGAAAAATAAACGAAAAATATACCTATTCAAAAAAAGCAGATAAAAATTCACTTGACGCCTTCCTGAAAGACAATCTTCACTTATTCCAAATCAATAATATATGTGTAGACCAGATGTGGCTTAAATTCAAAGAAGTAGTATCGGCAGCAATTGAGAGATTTATACCAAATAAATTATCAAACGAAGGAGCTGATCCTCCTTAGTACACAAAACGGGTTACTGCACTGTTACAGAAACAACGAAACAAACATGCCAAATTTAAACAGACGCAAAATCCCCAAAAATTGGCGATCTTTTACAGAAGCTCGAAATTTAGCGCGGACATCAATGCGATATGCCTATAACAGTTTCCACTAAAAACTGAAAATCCAAAGAGGTTCTGGTCGTATATGAAGTATGTTAGCGGCAAGAAACAATCAATGCCTTCTCTGCACGATAGCAATGGAGATACTATCGAAGACAGTGCTGCCAAAGCAGAGTTACTAAACACAGCCTTCCGAAATGCCTTCACAAAAGAAGACGAAGTAAATATTCCAGAATTCGAATCGACAATAGCTGCCAACATGAGTAACGTAGAAGTAAATATCCTCGGAGTAGTGAAGCAACTTAAATCACGTAATAAAAGCAAATCTTCTGGACCAGACTGTATACCAATTAGGTTCCTTTCGGAGTATGCTGATGCATTAGCTCCGTACTTAACAATCATATACAACCGTTCGCTCGACGAAAGATCTGTACCCAAAGACTGGAAAGTTGCAAAGGCACACCAATATTCAAGGAAGGTAGTAGGAGTAATCCACTAAATTACGTCGACATGCAGCTGGATTTTAGAACATATATTGTGTTCGAGCTTTATGAATTATCTCGAAGAAAACGGTCTGTTGACACACAGTCAACATGGGTTTAGAAAACATTGTTCCTGTGAAACACAACTAGCTCTTCATTCACATGAAGTGTTGAGTGCTATTGACAAGGGATTTCAGATCGATTCCGTATTTCTGGATTTCGGGAAGGCTTTTGACACTGTACCACACAAGTGGCTCGTAGTCAAATTGCGTGCTTATGGAATATCGTCTCAGTTATGTGACCGGGTAGCATGGAGAGCTGCATCAAACCAGTCTCAGGACTGAAGACCACAATAACAACAACATGTGACTGGATTTGTGGTTTCCTGTCGGAGAGGTCACAGTTCGTAGTAACTGACGGGAAGTCATCGAGTAAAACAGAAGTGATTTCTGGCGTTCCCCAAGTTAGTGTTATAGGCCCTCGCTGTTCCTTTTCTACATAAACGATTTGGGAGACAATCTGAGCAGCTGTCTTCGGTTGTTTGCAGATGACGCTATCGTTTATCAACTAATAAAGTCATCAGAAGATCAAAACAAACTGCAAAACGATTTAGAAGAAATATGGGAATGGTGCGAAAAGTGGCAGTTGACCCTAAATAACGAAAAGTGTGAGGTCATCCAGATGAGTGCTAAAAGGAACTCATTAAACTTCAGTTACACGATAAATCAGTCTAATCTAAAAGCTGTAAATTCAACTAAATATCTAGGTGTTACAATTACGAACAACTTAAATTGGAAGGAACACATAGAAAATGTTGTGGGTAAGGCTAACCAAAGACTGCGTTTTATTGGCAGGACACTTAGAAAATGTAACAGATCTACTAAGCAGACTGCCTACACTACGCTTGTCGTCCTCTTTTAGAATACTGCTGCACGGTGTGGGTTTCTTACCGGATAGGACTGACGGAGAACATTGAAAAAGTTCAAAGAAAGGCAGCACGTTTTGTATTATCGCGAAGTATGGGAGAGAGGGTCACAGAAATGATACAGGATTTGGCCTGGAAATCATTAAAAGAAAGGCGTTTTTCGTTGCGACGGAATCTTCTCACGAAATTCCAATCACCAACTTTTCTCCTCCGAATGCGAAAATATTTGGATGACACTACCTACATAGGGCAGGACGATCACCACGATAAAATAAGGGAAATTAGAGCTCGTACGAAAAGATATAGGTGCTCATTCTTTCCGCGCGCTCTACGAGATTGGAATAGTTGAGAATTGTGAAGGTGGTTCGATGAACCCTCTGCCAGGCACTTAAATGTGATTTGCAGAGTATCCATGCAGATGTAGATGTAGATGTAGAAAAAAGTAGGGGATTGTTTAATGCTGTTATGTATTTTTCATTTACCGGAACTCTGAATATCCGCGCTCACTGGATGACGATTGCCATTTCTGGCAGCAAGATTGCTGAGTTTCAGATGGCTATTAGAGAAACCACTTCGCTTTAGGCTTTTGTAGAGTCAAGACGTCAGGTTAGGACGAGAGATGACTTTGTGAGACAACCTTGGTGCCGCCAGACGGAGTCTGTGTGTAAGCACTAAGTATAAAGAGAGAGCAGCAGTCATATTCTCCAGCTGCTATTGCCGCTGGCTACCATGCTCCGCGTGCTTCGGTAGGATGAGCAGCGTCCCACCATCCAACATCGTTCAGACGCCAAGCCTATGAACCAAGTACGTGTTGTTAAAATCACCTATCCAACTTGTTGCTCTCTATGGACATTCTTGAGAGTCTTATGGTGTTCCCTCTTATCTTTCTGTGTACTTAACACATCTCATTAACAGCACATACGCACCAAGCCAGCTGGCGTGGTGACGACGGTTCAAACCAGAGTCCGGCCGGCCTGATTTAGGTTTTCCATGATTTTCCTAAATCGCTTCAGGTAAATGCGGGATGGCTCCTCTGAAATGGCACGGCCGAATTCGTTCTCCATTCTTCCCTAATCTGATAGGGCCGATGACCTCGCTGTCGGTCTCCTCCCGCGAATTAACCAAGCAACCAACTTACGCACTTACTGATCGTGTCTACGAGCTATTAAGGTAACAAATTAAGGTCACAAATTGATGATTTTCCTACATCGTCACTGTTAGATGGTATCAATTTTTCACCAGAAGGAACCATAAAATTAAGGGTTCAGTGATCATTCCAAGTTTATAGCACGTCAATAAAATTATTCTCGTATATCAGTAAAATTTACCTTCTTTTCCGAGGAACAATGAGGACGATTTCTCATTATATGACGCCACAAGTTCGTCGTGCCTCCTCCCGTTTGTAATCTTTTATACCAAATGGAACATGGTATGTCATTGCTAACGCACTTCCTAAAATCATTCCACATTCGGAATGGCGCCACTCTGCAGTACAAGCGATGCCCCGAGGACGACAGCGAGAGACTACCGTATAGACCAAGTTGGGGCAAGTGTTTTACGCTTCACGTATACTCATAGCGTCTAATAGGTCGCGCCACAGGGTAACAAGTATTGCATCAGCATTTCTGTACCGGTTCTTATGGCATGTGTCTCTTGCTAGTTTCTATCGCTGTTGTTATTAAAATAGTACTGATCGCTTTTCACATTTTCTGTAACAACCCAATACTTCAAAGCAATGGAAAGTTTACGAATAAATATTACTCGTTTGTAAACACAAGTTTTATTTAAAAGCGAAAAATTTTAACAGTGGTGCTCCGGCAAATACCTACGCCGGTTTTTTTCCCTGTTATTAGTAAAAAAAAAGGAAAAAAACTGTTATCAGCGAGACCAAACAAATACCAAAAAATATAGATTATTGCGAACTAAAATACTAACATCGGTTTTAACCGGTCGGTTTTGAAACAACTATAATCTGAAATGAGCTCGAAGCTATTTTTACTCTACTAATTAAATTTCTGTCCATCCGCTTGTTGTTTTTTGTTGACCGAAGTACACAAATTCGCCAACTGTTTTGCAACTTCGTCATTAATATTTACTATTTTCTTATTAGTGTACTGATTTTACACTATTTTGGTTTTACTACCATAATTTTCAGCTCACTTTCAGTTCTTCTATCCTTTACTGAATTTATTCTGGGTCCGGACCAAACAAAACAAAACAAAGTCACCTGCAAATCGAAGGTGGTTCAGATAAGATTATTTTACGTGTATTTCTTCTTAGCCCTAAGTTAATGGTTTGAAGACGCCTTCCAAGGCTGAAAAATATTGTATTGGTGAAATGAAGTCACTAAGGTCGTACTTCTTTCTCAATTCTGAACTATTCGCTCTAGAATGAGATTTTCACTCTGCAGCTCTGTTCGCTCTGTGTAGATCTTCATACGATGTGCTGGTAATAACGGTGCCCAACGTGACCTCTTGTATGTCTGTTGAGATTTGTTTTAATCACTAATTTCGCTAGTCGACGAATTCAACACGTAATCATTTGATTTAACCGAATAACATATTAACCTCGATAAATATTGTATGATATCGCTAAGCATACACCAGGATCGAATTCTGAAGTGTGTGGTGCAGAACTATTTGTGATGAGTGATTGAAGTAGCGTTGCCTCAGTAACACCGGGAAAAGTGTTGCACTGTGTAGATGACGAAACTCGATAGTGACGCAACTTGCTCAAATACAGCGACGCTATCGTGTTACCGAAAGGGGGCGTGTCCTATTTCATTGCGGACAACGTATGTACGGTTACGCCTCCTACCATCTATTGTCCTCAGACAAGCATATTGTGACAGAGGTTCGAAAGTGAGTTGCGTGGTATGTTAGGAAGTCTACGTCATCGAGTGAAATTGACGTTTTCTCCACGCACGAAAGAAAAAACTGTTCTTTGAAATGATTTGCTATGAGGAAGTGGCATAAATCTTCGCACATACGTGCGTCTTATCTTTGGCCCCAATCACTTCTTACAGTTACATTCAAACTGCCAAACTGTACGAATCTGAAAGTGATAATATAAGTTATGTGCATATGACAGTCTTCCAAAACAAGAAGAAGTGAAGGAACAAGTGTGGGGCATAATTGCAGGAGAAGGAGGTGAAAAGGCTAAGAAAAACTAGTGAAGGTTGCTGAATTTGGTTTCTTTATAGTATACGGATGTTGTTCATTATTAGATAACTTCTACAGAAATTTGTAAATACGAAAAATAGCTGCATGTAATATTTAAACTGATTGAGATGCCCAAATAAAAACACGCTGGCCTCATAATTTGAAGAATTCATGATTGTTGTTTCCACTAGTGTAATTTTCGATGAAAGGCGTACAGATATGATATTGTGCTTGTGGCAGAATTCCGAAACTGCACCCCTTCCCCTCCCCACTCTAAACTACCGTGTCGCTACTTTTTTAAACAGATAAAACAGGTTTTATAATTTCATAAGTAGGCTTCATAAAAATGAACCACTATTCGATGATATGATTTAAATTGACTCTGTTTACGAAAATTATTCCACACAATATATTAAATATATATGTGTGTAGTAAATACGTTACAATTTGTATAAACATTCTAAAATAATTGAGAGTAAAACAAAACTATGTATTATTATTTATGGCATCTAGTATATGTTGGTTTTAGTACGATGTAAAATAAAGAAAAGATTTTATTTGCTCCTTATAAATTATTAATAGTGCTGGAACTGTTAATTAGAAATAAATGAGAAGGGGCTGTAGATAAGTGCAGATACAATATCCCTTTCCAGGAATTGTATTTTTATTATAATTAGGCCTATTTTGCATTTCCTTGCTTTGAACGAAGTGAAGTCGTTGATTGCGCCACTGTAGTCAAGTTTAGCAGCTGTGCTATACTCTGTCGATAAGGTAACGGAATTTGACAGTCTGTGTTCATCTATTCTGAACCTTATGTGGTTCTTTGTCACCTTTAATTCGCTGAAACTACAGTTACGAGATTCTGCAGTCACCGGCACTGTCATAAAAACCCTCAAAGCTATTTCAGTTTCGATAGACATCTCTTAAGTCACACTTCTATAAGAAGAAAAGAGCACTTCAAAATATCCAAGTGGGAAGCTGTGTCATTGCTCTTCATCAACTCTTTCATCTGTAACTACATTTTTCAAGAGAAGACAAGAGAATTCCTTTAAGGCGTTGCTGACAGATGAAACTGAGTCATATTTGTGAGATCTATTTTCATTTCTCTTATTACTCTCTCAAACCCTTTAAAGCACTCTACTTCAGTGTCGCTCCAGCAAGTTGGCAGAAATCGGTAAGAATCGGAAGCCTACTTGCTGCTGCACTCTGTCACTGGCTTTTGAGATACTACAATACTATAGTGAAGTAGCAGCAAGAACTCATTGTTGAACGTGAGCGAGATGTGTTGGTGGCAGCGCATTGTTGCAACATAAATCATGTTACCAATAGACCTGTCTGTTCGGTCGTAGTTGTACTACTTGGACGGAATGATGGTGTAGAAATGACTCTGTGACAACTGTGTGCCGAGGGAATGGCTTCTTCTCGTAGGGAGAAGAAGTAAAGAACACAAGAAGTAGAAGAGCTCATAATTTCCTCATGATTTTGTGTTCTTTCCTGATTTTTCGGCCTTTCCGGTATTTCCTCATTCTTTCAGTGATTTTTTTCTTTCATCTATCCATACAGTGAGGCACTCTCTGACCTTTTTCTTAAAACCCCTCGGAGTTCCTTATCTTGTTCAAAAAGTTGCACTGTTCAGAATTTTAACTTTCCTGACGTCAATTTACGCTAAGTCCATTGTCACTTTCCTGAACCAGCTGATTGGTATTTTTGTCGAAATCGTCTTCCTGGTTTCATTCGAAGTAAGCGACCATACAACGAAAGCATCAGTTTCTCATTTGGGTCATAAGTTCTTCTCAGCCACGTACTCCCAACTTCTCTTGGACCGATCATTTTCCGTAGTGACTTCCTTTCCTTTTTATCCAGCTTTTCAATTTCTCCCCTTTTTTGAGGGACTAACAGTCCGCTACATAAAGGCACTCCGGTTTTATGACAGTGCTGTACTGTTGGATTTTTTTTTATTCTCAATTTCCTTCGTCAGATGAAGAGACATTTCCATTTCTTAGGTTCTGTTTTTGCTTACTTCTTTTGTAGACCGTTTGGGTATGTTACTTCTACTTACATTTATTCGCTTTGTTGATTCTATCATATCTTGTGCTTGGGAATTTTAGGACATATGTATTCTGGATAGAAATTTGTAATCCAGCTAGCCGGCCGGTGTGGCCGAGCGTTTCTAGGCGCTTCAGTCTGGGGATGCTGATGTCGGCAGATTTTCTATGGGGTTCAGGTCAGGTGATTCTGGAGGCCAATCGAGATTTAATAGGGTCGATGAGTATTTAGAAGAACAGTCATATATTTTTCCAGTCCGATGAACTCTTCAGTTGTCGTCTGGAAAAATAGAGGTATAAATAAATGACTGAAAGGTGACACCTGGTCAATCAGAGCGTTTAAATAAACGTACTGGTTCATATTAGTGGTCACCTCAGTAGTGGGGCCCAATTCATGATGAGAAAAACACCCCCCAAAACTTCACAGGCCCACCTCAGGTTGAAATACATCATTTGGCTGTCGGCACATTCGACGACGTGCGTCATTCGAGTATAGGCGAAAACGTGATTCGCCAGACCTCATTACGCTCCGCCACTCACCTTCTGTCCACGTTCGACGATTTCTAGCCCACTGAAGACGCCCAGCTTTATGTGCATATGTGAGCAATGGTCACTTTATAGGTGATCGATTCCAAATGTTCAATGCATGCAGCTCTCGTCGCAATGTTCTCTCGCTAATAGGTGGGGTGTACTTTCATTCACTGCCTGCAGCAATTCCTGTCGACTTTGAAAGCAATTTTGATTCACTAGCCATAAAATAGGTCTCCAGTTCCTCTCAGTTAGGATCTTTGTGCGACCACAATGTGTTTCATAGCCACATTTGTTACACTGTTTGTAGATACTTTGAACAGTCTGTCGCGAAGCACCAACAAATCCAGCAATTTCACGCACCTCTTAGTCCACTGTGTCACGTCCTTAAATTCAATCATGTTGACGTATAATGACCAGTTGCAACATAAATGTCTTGCTGATCACTGTTTATTATCACAAAGAGACAGTACGTGCGCGGTTGAGCGCATAAATCGATCGCTGCACCATCTGTAAAACCAATTAATCTGTCCGGCGAGCTTACTTGCTGGTTCCAAAGAGTGAGCAATGCGTTTGTCCTTTTACCATCATCATCAGCAGTCAATTGACACCCACTGTGGGTGCAGCACAGGCTTCAGCCATATACACCCACGTCCTTCCTGCATGTGTTGCAATGTCTTCTACACACCATCTAATGGATGGCCATCCCGACTTTTCCTTGTATCTTGGAATCCAGCAACGTACTTGCTTGTTTCATCGACCATCCATTTGCCTGCGTATTGTCCTAGGATTTTTTCTGTCATCTATAGCTTCTTGCATCTCTAGCCACGATGTGTATATGTGAAAAAAGCCAGGTTGCATCTCGCTTCGGAATCCACGTCTAACTGTATGTTCTGCAATAACAGGCTGGGTAAGTCAGTTCGAATACAAGAGCAGGGCTTTTATTGAGCTGGTGGTGAGATGGGCCCGACACAGGGTGCAGGCAAACAGAGGGCGCAAAAACTGAGAAAACAGAAATAAATACGGTTTAAGAATAAACCGAGAGATGTGTTACCAACCGTGTTCTTATCTTTTGCCTACGTGGAGAAGCCTTTCCCTCGACTAGCGACTGTAATCATACATTGTTGCCATAGTGTCATTTATACAGTGTCGTTATGTCCAAGTAACATCAGAACAGTTATCGAACAGACGCTTAAGTGGCAGTGGTGTTCTTTGTTCACACCGTTGCCGACTAGGGATGGCTGTTATCGCTGAAACAATGTTTTCGGTTATAGCGTCTTTTTTCAACGCCAGTTTAACCTGTCCGTTAAAGCTGCTCAAAATAACCGGTTTCTGAAATAAGCGATTTTCGGTTTTTTATTCCTATTACTTCCTGCAAATTTAACAAAGACTGAAAAATTTTGGTTCCCTCAGTTTGAAGATACATAGAATCAAAATATTAAATAGACAAATAAAAGAAAACTTAATCTGTTCACCGTTCGTTGCTTTTATCAGACAGTGATAAGTGGCTGAATACTAAAAAAAACACCAATATTCTATTGATTCTATTTTTTTTCAAACTTTGCTCAAAAATCGTGTTATAGTCGAGATTCACTATTACGAATAGTCAGTGGTAAAGGGTGAAAAATGAGGTTGAATAACTATTTTTCTAGTTAATTTGCCCGTTTTCAAGGGCTACACGCAGATGAAGGCATATTACGTAGAGAAAGGCAGCAGATCAGCTACTTTCTATTTTTATTGTAAACTATGAATGAATGTAAAGTTTTAAGTTTTAAGTTTGTTGTGGGTGCTCCTGTTTTTAATCTTTTAAATCAAACGGAACATTGTACTTCGTAAAATACTTCCATACTAGGAATGGTGCCATTCTGTAATACAGCTGATGTCGAATGATGACAGCGAGAAACTACCATATGAACTGTGTGGGACAAGTCTTGCACATTACATCTATACGCGTAACATGCCACGTGGTAACAAGTTATTATTGTCTCAGAAATGCTGTATCATTTCTTATACCATCTGTTCGTTCCTTCTTTCTGCCTGCATTGTTAAAAATAGCAATGATCACTTTTACGATTTTCTATAACAACACAATATTTCAGAGCAATGGAAATTTACGAATAAAATGTTTTCTTTAAAAAAATTATCACTCAAAACCGAAAAATTTTAGCACTGCTGCTATGTCTATATTTTACATGGTTGGTAGTAAAAAAAAAATAAAAACACCTCTTGTAATCCAGGCCAAATAAATACCGAAAAATAGTGGTTACCCGTAGATGAAATACCGGTATCGGTTTTTCCCATCCCCACTGCCGATTTCACAGCTCGCTCACTTTCAACAATGGAGTTCTTCTACGACTACGGACTGGAGCCAGACTGTTTAACGTAAGTCAGGGTGTTTTAAAGTATTTAATGGAATAATAAGTGAAATGGAAAAGAAATCTGGCATTTTTCGTTTGACTTAAATTTCCTATCAAGAAACATCTTAAATGGAAGCTCTGTATCTTACTCGAAAAATGTGTTGCTGATTTTGGTGCGAAATATAGCGGAGCTAGTTAATGCAATAGCTGCTTTAAAATTCCATGTGATAGAGCTGACGAATAGCTCTGACACGACCTCCCATTTGTATATTTTGAATGTTTTGTTATCCTATGGGTGAGAGATGCTTATCGAAACATCTGAATAGCTGTGAAGGTATTTACGGCAATGCCAATGACTCTATCATCTTATGAATGCAGATTCAGCAAATTGAAGATCGTAGAATAGTGCTTAGTTTCGGGTATATGGGTGAAAGCAAACTGTCAAATTTATCTGTCACACGTTATAGTACTACAAAGTTGCTAAGCTTGATTTCAGGACATAATCAATGAGTTTGCTTCACTCTAAGCGAAGATATGCAAAGTAAAATTATAACAAGAGGGGCGTTCAATTACTAATGCAGCATATTTTTTCTGATAGCAGGTTGGTTTTATAACGCAGCATTTTTATCTGAAAGCAGATTGGTTTTAATCAGGATTCCAACACACCATATTATTCTCCGTTTTTTTGGCTACAGAACGCTATTTTTCAACATAATCTTCGTTCAGTGCGACGGCATTACGCCACCCTACAGGGAGGACTCACATGCTCTCGTGGTACTGGTCGACGTCTGAGCCAACGTCTTGCTGCAGCAATCTCCCCATCATCCACTTACTGCTTCATGCGGAATGCTCATTGGGACAAAGAGATGGAATTCGGAAGGTGCAGAATATGGGCTGTAAGATAGAAGACGAAGAGCTGCCCACTCCTCTCGGGTGCGCAGACTTGTGTGAGGCCTTGTCCTGACATGGAGAAGGAAAAGTTCGTTTGCATTCTTGTGGCGACGAACGCGCGGAAGTCGTTTCTTCAATTTCCCGGGTAACACTATTCACTTCAGAGTCGATCGTTGCACCATGAAGGAGGACATGAAACAGAAGAACCCCTTCAGAGTTCCTGAAGGCCAGCCACCCTGACTTTACTGGCTGAGGGTGTGGATTTGAACTTTCCCTTTCAGAGGCGAGGTAGTGTGGCGCCATTTGGTTTACGGTTCAAAGATATGGACCCATATTTCACCGCCTGTGACGATGTTCAACAAAAAATTGTCATGACCATCCTCGCAACGTGCAAACAACTCTGCACAGATGGTCCTCCATTGCTCTTTATCGTCTTCTGTTAGGTGACAAAGAACACACACCTTTGAGTACCTCAACTGGTGGACGAGAATGTCAGCATTACCAACAGAGATGTCCACTTGTGCAGTGAGGTGTCTGTTTGTGATCCGTCGATCACTCCGAATGAGAGTGTCCACACGTTCTAACACTGCAGGTGTCACAGCTGTGTGCAGCCGGATGGCACGGGGGAGATCGGACAGATTTATGAGACCTTATTGCGATGATGACAGACGCCTCGCCCAACGACTCATCGTGGTTTTGTTGACTGTCAGGTCTGCGTAGACATTCTGCAAGAGCCTATGAACGTCTGCTCTGGTTTTCCTCCAAAAGAAACTCAATGACAGCTCTCTGATTTTAGCGCACCTCTGTTGCAGATGCCATTTTGCACTGTACGTATAGAGCCGCCACCTGTTAGAACTTCATGAAACTATAAGGTCTAAAGTGGTAATATTTCACTTGCATTACTAATTAAACGTCCCTCGCAGAAACACAATTCTTAGAGAGATATTTCCTCAACTCTGCTATATCATATTTTCTTTTACTTCTAATTATTCGTTCACACACTACTGATACTTCATGAGGAGCCAGTAAAATCCTTTCCTTCGTATACTAAAACCATTGTGCGTAGCTGTCATAACCAACAAGACAAAGATTTTGTTGTGTGCAATATTTTTCAAAGACGTGTGTCATATAAGTAAGATTACTCAATAATGCTTCAATGTTATTAAAGATACTTACAAAATCATACTAAATCTGTGTAGAAAAAATTGCAGAAAGGCAGTTTTACAGGAGGGAGAGGGAGGCGACGCAGCTTTGGCCCGTCTGCTAGGGGCGCAGGATCACCTCGGTATGGCCCTGGGCAAGAGCACATCAACTGAACAAGACCACTCACTAATAGCACACATTTCGGGTTAATGACAGCTTTACGCTATATCCTGCCCACCAACACCACTTTACTTTTATCTTAGTCACAATTAGCTCTTGCGCTCCAGGTTCCTCCCCTACCATACGTAGAAACTGGCATTACACACTGATTCTGAACTTTCCGTTTCAGACCCATCGGACACTCCTTTTTTAAAAACTGTGTAGCTTACCAAAAGCACTCGAGACCATTTTTGCTCTTCCGTTTATTTCTTTAGCTGTCTATCCAGTTGCTGTCTTCATTTGCACCAAGTACAAAAACTCAAGTGGTTCTCCATCATTCTTTATGCCATTTTCTTTTCAGTGTATCGATTACACAGTACTTTAGTAGTAATTTTCAAACTTATTTTCAAATTTACTGTACTAACCCTTCCATTGGTCTTTGAAGTTCATCTTCACTAAAGATTAAGAGCAGATTGTTACCCACTCAATGAAAATGTTTCAAGTACCTTTCCTCAGGACATATTCTTTCGTCTTTTTTCCAGTTTACGTAGGCTAATCAACAAAGACTGGGATTGATTTTTTTCTGTAGTTTCCGAAACAGTGTCCTATCTCTAGGGAGAATATTTGAAAAGAGCGGATTTTTATGTACAATGTCAATAGGCGCCAGCACTCCCGTATCTACCGATAGTAATACTCTATTTTATAGATTCTCTTTGTATTTCGCCTACCAACCAATGGAGGTGAGGCGATAGGAGCAGTACAGCGCAATGCAATTCTTTATTCGTTTAAACTTTAAACTATACAACCACTGAAACTTGCGAAAAGCAGCAGTAAGCGAACGGTGAAGATGCACTACGCTTCGAGTAACAGTGTTAAGGTGGTTCAAGAACTTCAGAAAAGGTTGACTAATTTGTTGTAAGCACGGTGGGTCTGGTGTTTCGGCTTCTCTGTGACTGATGCCGACATCAAGGCGGCTACTGTGGTTGCCCATGAGGACAGTCGGATAACATTACGTAACCTCAGTGAAGTGTTGAGAATTTCGTATGACAGTGTCTTTACGATTATGCACTTCATCTATATATGAACCGTGTGGGTGCTGATTGGGTGCCACGTCTGTTGACTCCTGAACGAAAGGGTGTGCCAATGGAGACAAGCCACGATGTGCTGCGTCTCTTAGCTGACGGAGGGGATGCGCTTCTGGAATCGATTATTACCGGTGATGAGTAACGGCGGCAGTATCCCTGAAGGAAAACGAGACAGCACAGTGTGGAAATCACCAGGTTCTCCAACGCCAAAAAAGGCGAAAACAGTTCCATGTTCTGGGAATGATTTACCAGCATGGAGTTCCCCGTCACATTAGTGTTACAGCAGATACTATACGTCACCGTTAGCTAAACCGCGAAAGTACATTGCAAGAAAGGACCAAAATTTTCCCGTATTGGGTGGCGACTTCATCGTGGCAATGAGGTCTGCACGTCGTGCATCAAGTCATGCAGTTCCTGGCTCAATTCAACACTACCTGTGTACCACATCCGCCTCATAGGCCTGATCTTGCATCCTCTGACTTTTTTTATTACCATCATTAAAGACAAAGCTTCAGGGCATTCGATTTGAGAATTCTGAAGCAGTGCTAAAAAAAAGTGAGGCGATTCTCAAGGGCCTGACAAAGAGTGGCCTGCACCATTTGTTCGAGGAGTGGCAGAGACTCTATAAAAATGTCTTCAAGTAGGAGGGGAATACTTCGAAAAAGATCATGTAAACATTGAAATGGAGTAATAACCATCTGTGAAAAAAGATCAGTCTAGTCTTTGTCGGTCAGCCCTCGTAACACGCTTCATAAAAATTCCACTGAAGCACTAGTAATGAAATAAATAATTAGTGTCTTCCATTTTGATAGCAGTACGGGCTTAATAGTTGTACAAAACCCAACACTCTTAAATGCTATGGATGGACAAGAAATTGTATGAAAGTAATATGAGGTCGTAGTGGTTAACGCAACGCTCCTACGACAAGCAACTCATTTGCTTGGCGGAAGATGACTGCATGAGATGCGAAAATTCCTCTCTTGGAGCAGCTATCTTACAACAGGCATAATTGCAGATATTATCCGACAGGCAAACTGTAGTCCGCAGCATTGTCCTGTTTGCGCCACACAAAGAGAGCGAGACTGAGATGTGAATCAAGTAAGTAGGGCTGTCCCACTGTCCTGCGTTATTCGAGTAAATGATTAATAAAATGACTGCCAAGTTATTACAAGAAAACGAAGAGGATTTACATTTTTTCTTCTGCTGCTCACAGTCTTTCGCTGGCTGTAACAGTGCAATTAATTTCTATGGAAGTTGGACTGTCTTCGACAAATGTGAAAGTGGAAGTGTCTTCTAACGATTCAGTTGCGAATGATATTACTGACTCTTTGTTTAAATTCGAGTCGTCTAAGGGGCCCTAACATGCTCAGTATTTATCGATCAAAGTGTGACTCAGTAATATTGACTGAGAGCGGTACTGACGGTTTACGCAATATACTGAAGGAGAGCAGAGCTTTAAAAATACTAACGCCCGCACAGTGTATTGCACAGTATCTTGTACCGTTCAACCATGATGTTGCGCAACACACGGCAGTTTCATGATTTGCGGATGTGCGAACGACTGATACGGCGACGCCGTACGAATACCAAGTACATCAAGAAAGACAGATTAACGAGACCTGTTGACGTTCAGAGGATTAGTTTGATTACATATTTAACACTTATTCAGTAATTAGATGTAGAAACATTCAACAACAGTGTTTGAGTGCAGGGAAATAACACTGCAACTGGTTATTTGTTCGCTTCAGAAACTTGAATTATTTATTGCAGAAATACCTAACAACACTAAGTACCATTCGCTAGTGTGTATCTTACTCTTTTCAGGCGTATAGATCGCTGCCAGCATTGCGGAAAGTGAAATCCCACGACTTTATGAACAGTATCTTTTTTGCGTACATGAGCTGCAACGAAGTTCACCAATTCGTTGAAAGACTACTCGTCCATCCTTAAAAAATTCCAATATTCATCTAGCTATGCTTCAAGCTCTCTTAGCTCGTTAGTATGGACATCTGTAGAACACCTTCAGCCACTTTCTCGCCGCTTGCTCTTGGTTTTAGTTTTGCAGCACGCAGCAATTGCAATCGCAATACATGCGTGTTCTACATCATCGAGCGCCGACGTGTTCCATACGAAGATAGAATTCTGACACGTCCGAGTTATAAATATTGCGTAGTAATATTGTGCCGCTCTTGTCCGCCTACTTTCGCGCAAGATATTGACACGATATTATTGCGCAATAAATACTGGGCATGTGAGAGCCCCTATGTATTATGGTAGTTCATGTTCCGTCGCCCGTCAATGAACGTGTCATCCAGTACGAGGAGAAGTCATACAGTTACAGTCGTTACCTCGAAAAAGGTCAAGATGTGACCATAAAAGTTGATTGGAATTGTTAGTCCTTCGCTACACATTCACCTGAAATGTGACACATTTTCCCAACGATGGATGACTAGTTGGAAAGGTTGTTGTAGAAGTCTGCAGTTGGGCTGTTCACGGAACGTCAAACATTAAAAATCACATCGTTATTCTGCAGATGGCTATCCTCTGGTTGCTTCATCGCAGGAGGATATAAGAGGGGGAGGGGGACTCGGTCATGTGCAGAATGAGCTGGTGCGTTTTCGTCGAGCACAGCACCCCTTGGAGAGCTTACCGCAACGTTTCGTGTCGAGGGCCTCTCGTAACTTGGTCTGTAGATTTCTACAGTATGCTCCCGTGACGGTTTGTCTCTTTCGAGCATAATCTGTTAGCACCACACCGTGGCATCCTCCGTCCCCCCCCCCCCAAAAAAAAAAAAGATAACGCTCACAAGGAACCCCTTAAGTGCGAGGTCGCAAAAGGCCAATGACATTTACGGTAGAACCCCTCTAATCCGACCTTGGATGGTCCGTCACTCTGGTTATTCCGACCACGCACAGGCTCGCGAGCCCGTGCCGACTCGCCACTGACTGGACGCCTGTCGGGTCGTTGTTGTGGTGTCTATCGCTGTGCATACTGTTATACTGTACCTTTGTTGGGATTAAAAAACGTCGTTGTTTGCTTTATTCCGTGTTCTCTACAGTACTTATTACTGTAGATTCATTGTGTTTACATTTGTCTGTTTTTCAACATGTCTGGACTCAAACGTAAACACGTAACTCTTTCACTAAATGAAAAATTAGCAGTGCTACAAAGACTGGACGGAGCAGAATCGCTCCAAAAAATAGCAAAGGAACTGAGTTTAGGTGTTACGACAATTAAGGACTGGAGAAAGAATCGGAAAGACATTGAATCCTATACAGTTACGATTGATGGTGGAAACACTCTGAAGAATCGCAAAACATAAAAAAAGCCTAAACTTGAACTGCTTGATAACGCATTGTGGATGTGGTTTTGTGAAGAGAGAAGGAAAGGAACTCCAATATCCTGGCCAATTCTCAAAGAAAAAGCGATAATTTTCCACAAAAAACTGGAAGACGAAAGTAAAGTTGCTGCCAGTGAAGGCTGGATTGATCGTTGGAAAACTCGTCATGATGTCCGATTTGTTTCTATTTCCGGTGAAAAACTGTCTGCCGATGCCGCAGCTGCTAAGAAGTTTTCTGTTAAGTTTCAAGAAATTGTAGAAGAAAACGAACTGTTACCCTGCCAAGTGTACAACATCGACGAGACAGGACTGAGCTTTAAAATGTTGCTGACAAAAACGCTCGCTGCTTCAAATGAATCCGTGGTAAGAACGAAACTTATAAAAGATAGAATAACAGTCATTCCTTGTCGCAACGCAGATGGTCCCCACTAGCTCCCCTTGTTCGTCATTGGCAAATCTAAGAAGCCAAGGGCTCGCCGGTTTATTACTGCAATCAAAAATCTGCTTGGATGGACTGCAACCTTTTTAAATCCTGGTTTTTCGATGAGTTTGTGCCATCGGTCGTCAAAGACTTGAAGCAAAAAAAAAAAAAAAAAAAAAAATCTGCCTGTTCGTGCTCTACTGCTGTTGGATAACGCACCATCACATCCATCTGAGGAAGATTTGGTGAAATGGGACATAAAAGCTCTCTTTCTGCCTCCTAATGTGATCTCACTCATCCAACCAATGGATCAGGGCGTTATCGAATGGTTAAAAATCTGAAGGATTGGAAAAATCTGAAGGAGGTCATAACTTATTTGAGGCAATGAAATATCTCAACATCAAAGATGCTATCTAAACTGTGGTGCCACCGCCAGACACCACACTTGCTAGGTGGTAGCTTAAATCGACCGCGGTCCATTAGTACATGTCGGACCCGCGTGTCGCCACTGTCAGGATCGCAGACCGAGCGCCACCACAAGGCAGGTCTCGAGAGACGTACGAGCACTCGCCCCAGTTGTACGACGACGTTGCTAGCGACTACACTGACGAAGCCTTTCTCTCATTTGCCGAGAGACCGTTAGAATAGCCTTCAGCTAAGTCCATGGCTACGACCTAGCAAGGCGCCATTTGTAACATTGCATGTATCTCAAGATAGTCTCACTTGTATCATCAAGAATGGTGTATACCAAAGGACGATATAAAAGTTAAGTGTTCTAGTAGCTACGTTCTTTTCTTTATCAGATTCATTACGAATCCTGTTCCAGACTTCGCGCCAGTCGGCGTGTGTGTACGTGGGCCCTTTCGGCTACCCGTGGACTGGCTGCCTTGTCAGTCCACTACATAAACAATCGCTGCAGCATGGGATGAACTGAAACCTGACACTCTGCGGAAATCGTGGCGTAAGCTTTGGCCACAAGTTGTGTCTGAAAATGAGCATACCGAAGATGAACAAACAACGACGCACTGGAAATCGTTAAAGATCTACAAACTCTGGAGCCGAACGTCCCTGCCAATGAAGTTGAAGAGTGGATCAACGAATGTGACAAAAACTGTCACACTTCTGGAGAGCTCAATGACGACCAGATTGTTGCCGCTGTTAGCCAGGAAACTGTGAATGAGGACTCTGACAGCGAAGACGAACCTCCCACCCAGATTTCACACAACGATGCAAAAAACGCTTTTGACATCGCCTTTCATTACATCGAGCAGAAACCTACTTCAACTCCAATGGACGTTTTGTGGATAAAAAAATGGAGGGACACTGCAGCTAAATCTAGAATAACACCTGCTAAACAAAAATGTATCACAGACTTTTTTTTAAAGTAATTTGTTTTCGTTTTTACTGTAAAAACAATAAAAATAAACGTCGTGTGACTAGGGCCTCCCGTCGGTTAGACCATTCGCCGGGTGCAAGTCTTTCGATTTGACGCCACTTCGGCGACTTGCGCGTCGATGGGGATGAAATGATGATGATTAGGACAACACAACACCCAGTCCCTGAGCGGAGAAAATCTCCGACCCTGCTGGGAATCGAACACGGGCCCTTAGGATTGACATTCTGTCGCGCTGACCACTATTTTTATTTTTTTTTTTTAATCTCATTTTGTTCGTTGCATCTGCTCGGGGCGGACGTCGTAAGACATCGGTTTAAGTTCGTTGTTGATCGATTAACTCAGTTTTTTTATTACAGAGGGCACGTAACCCTCTGACCGAACACGCTGAGCTACCGTGCTGGCTGACCACTCAGTTACTGGGGGCGGACCGTAGAAACAATGCATATAGTATAATAATTTCTTAGTTTATACATACAGTAATTTATTTCTTTGTAAAAAAATTCTTTTTTATATACAATGCTATAAACATTTTTTAGTTTACAGAATATATCGTTTATACGTTATTAAGTACAGTACAGTACTGTAATTTGTTTGTCGTTTTTCCTTTTAAAACCAATACTTATTATAGTGTGTGTAGACGTTTTTTAGTTAATATATTGTTTAACACTGTGTGACGTCTTTTAGTCATTAAATCGTTTAATTTTTTGTACTAAATGTCTTTTTATGTTTTTTGCAATAAATGTTAGATTTTTCGGATAATCCGACCTTTTTTTTCCTTCCGACCATGGTCCCCGTCCCGAAGGTGACGGATTAGAGGGGTTCTACTGAACAGCTTTCGACGCCCCACACATGTCTACCACGGAACCACGATATGGGCCGCTAATGGCAACACTGAGTGGGACTAGAGGTATGTAATGGGGAATACATCGTGAGGCTGTGGAGCGTAGTTGAATTGCTTAGTCGACGAACAACTCACACCACTGTTACAGCGGTAGTGGTGTCGATACCAAGCAGAGCAATGGCAACGAAAAACAAAGCAAATATTGAATTATATCTACAACAAAGAAACCAAGAAATGGAGCAGGGTGAGAAGGAAGTGGGCAGATGAAATATTATCGTTTGTGCAAGATGAGTCAGTGGGATGTGTGGTGTAGTACACGCTCGATTGTGCAGACAATGTACATGAGCAGTAAAATGATAACGATACGTGCTTGACAAGTGAATGTGATATTGAAACAAGTGTCGATCCATGTAATTCATCATTCTTGTCGGACAGGGAGCCACAAATCCCGTCTGCAGTGAAACTTAGTGAAGGGCAATTGTTGTTCAAGGAGCGCGCACTAAATATAATAACGTACATGGAAGATCATCCGAAACACAGTAAAAAAAAAAAAAAAAAGAATTGTGATCGTATAAGACCGCAGCAGCATGACAAGGGAGGACAAGGCGCACTTGTTACAAAAACTGGTGGCTGCACGTTTTAGGATACTCGATGCAGTCAGCAGTATGTGCGTGATAGTAACCTATTACGTTATGTGTATCCAATTGCGTGCGACATAGATTACAGCGATTTCCAGGGAAGCAGTGGTGATTGCATAATTTCAGTCTACAGAACTGGAAGGCGTAACATAACGAAATTTCAGACAAAGCGTCAACTTTACTATGCGGAATAAGCCCGAATAACGCTTTCGTATACAGTTATGGCGACCGTTAAACTGGATAGTAAGTTGGCTGAGAAGTTATTTATTGTTCTGCGAGAACTTGAAGGTGCTCTGCCCTCTACAATTTTTTCTCGTGGGCGTGATCTTGGAAGAGCAGTAGGGAATACCTACGTCACAGCAAACAAGAGTGTGAAAACTGCCGTATGAGAACTACAACTACGGTATGAGCTCTCCTTTTAGCCTATAACTGGTCAGAATAACTTGCTTTTGCTTGATTCCTGGTCTGCATATAAAAGTCATACTCCTTTAGAGCAAACTATAGCTCTTGAAAAGTGTGTGACATTGCAGTTCATACCACCTGGAATCACTTGACAATTTCACCCTCCGAATGTTTTTTTTTTTTTCGTGCATATAAAACATATCATTGCACTATCTGCAGCTACGCCTTAAAGGATAGCCAGCTTCACGATAAGCTCCACGTCAGACTGTTTCGCATTCGGTTGCATGTCATCACATTACATCAGTTCTCATCATCCCGTTACACCAATATGTCCATATGTGCATTCTTTAAGTGTGGGTTCCTAGCTGAACGTTTTGCACGGTTTCTAACTCCCAAGGAGTTCGCCTTCGATCTTGATGGAGCGAAACTTTGTGATCACTGTGGTGTGCCATTTTTCATTCGGTGATCATGGTGCAAGTTAATGGTTTGTTCGATCGTTTCTTGAATGTTGATGGTGTTTACTTTGTGAAATGTAATACATACATTCCATAGAGGGTAGATCTCTGCGCCTCCCAGACCCTCATTTTCTGTCGCCCTTCTGATGCACAGGGTGAATCATTAGCAGCTAACATTTTTTCTGTCACAATTGTTAACACGACGTTCTCCCACGAGCCGTAAGCCCGCAGAATGCTGCGTAAAACGCGTGCGACACCCCGCTGTTCACTCGCACAATGCAAACATACGAGGGTGCGGACAACACAGTGCCGCTGCGGGCTCCGCCTGCGAGAAACGCTTGGTGCTGCGGGAGGAGTCTGACCCGCCCGTCGCAGCGATTTACTTGGTCGAACTGGGCACCAGCGAGACAGTTATAGGAAATACACTCGTCTCACTGCATTGCGCTTCCTGAGTACTCTTTCCAATAACATACAGTCTTCCTCCTCTTCCCTAACTTCCGTGTACTTTCGGAGTGCCGGAATTAACAGTTTTTAGCTCGAGCACTGCGCTGCATGTTTGGCCTTCACTGTCTCCGCTGCTACTATCGCGCTGCACTACCCCGGGCCTACAGAAAGCTCCTCGCAGGAAACAGTCCCCCCACCACGCACACACAAAAAATGTAACGGGAAAAAGTTTGACGCTTACTACATTTTGGACTTTGGTTTGGTAAAAGTTCCGCGTCAGACGCTACATTTTAATTTATTACTTCACTGTTACCTACTCTATTGCCGAGAACTTTTACAGACGTTATCGACATATACTACTGAACACAACTATAAAGTTACGTTGTACGACACTTTAGGAGATATGGCGTGATCAAGTAGCCCGAAAAATCAACTTTTCTTAAAATCTTAATCTTAGGAGATATGGCGTGGTAAATATCAAGTAGCCCGAAAAATCAACTTTTCTTAAAATCTTAAATATTTATCTATTTCAATAGCACAAAATTTTCATTGAGTTAAAAAAAGTATTAGGAGGTAGTTCTCGTATCACTCTATCAGGTTCAGTTGCCAAATTCTAAAAAAAAGTTTCATTTTTTAGATTCTGACGAGCACCGCTCCGCGTCTAGGAAAACGTTTCACTCAACAGGCTGCGACCCGCATCGTACAGGCGAAGACGCAAGCGTATTCCGCAGTACGCCACGACAAATTCCCGCAGCTAAGAAAACGTAGCTTAACTGAAGACTGAACTTGCGACCTCGCACTGAAGGAGTCCATTATCAGCATCATCTTTCCTGATGATGTCTGGTTCTTCGCCTTTTGCTACCGGCGGTGAATACGGAAATTTCCACTGCTTAATACTCGTATACTCCCCTGTCTCGGGAGCTAGTAGTACGCCCAGCACTCGTAAAAGGTGATTAGGCGTCTAAATAAGGCACCTGAATTGGCCTGATACTGCTGCAACACTTTTGTTGCAACCTCGATTCGGTAGATTTATGCAGTGAGTGTGAGTAGCGCGAAACTCAGCAAACGGCGACATTTCTCATGTTCAAAGCGTTGAAAACCGACCGAATTGATTTTCACCTTTCCCACTATCGCCGTTCGAGCAGCAGGGCTTCCACTTGCGACTCCCGGCTCCGCACGGAGAGACGGCCTGCCACGTCGTCATTCAGACTGGTTTGATCTGCAACACCCGCTGTCTCATGTAACGGTGCATTGTTACCACACACATCTACCTCCTGAGCATTGACTGCTGCGGCTTTGCTTCCGTTCAAATGTAGAAAACGAATATCAAGATCCTCGGCTCTTTATCAGTGGACTACCCCCTTTTGCTTTGGCTCTTACGGCGTCCGGCTGTGCTACTGTGGCGCTAGAATTCCATCGTGTACCAGGACAGCGGACACTTGCCAACAAACAAAAAATCAATCACGTATCTTTATTTTTCGAGGTGATATTCAAAACTTTTAAAGCTACTCTTCTTATCTCTAGTCGCGAAGAAATGTCAATATAGGAACAGGTTGCAAATACGAACTGTGATATGTGTCTCTTATAGGCGGACGTACTACGTCTAAATACCTGGACAGTTTGCGGTAGAGGACAACACAGTTTTTATACTTCATTAATTGTAGTTTAGCCATAACATTTCAATAGCTTGACAAATGGAATAATATAAATGAAAAAAACTGTCAATGATTTGTGTACTCATATATCTTTTACGCAGTTACATTACAACTCGAATCCTTGGACACTATATATCCATGACGTTTAGAACTCTAACGTATGGCGAAATATACGTAGGCAAAAATATTAACGGAAAGTTATCTTCGGAGCTGTTTCATCTCAACACACACGCCTCGAGGAAACCTAACTAGGACTGGAATCAAATGGTTCAAATGGCTCTGAGCACTATGGGACTTAAATTCTGAGGTCATCAGTCCCCTAGAACTTAGAACTACTTAAACCTAACTAACCTAAGGACATCACACACATCCATGCCCGAGGCAGGATTCGAACCTGCGACCGTAGCGGTCACGCGGTTCCAGACTGAAGCGCCTAGATCCGCACGGCCACACCGGCCAGCAGGACTGGAATGGTAGGGCGCCTACTGCATCACGGAAGATCAACCTGCACTACATTCTGAGGGGGTGTGCGAAAAATCCAGACTGAGAATCAACAAGTTCCCCTGGTCATAGGGCTACGCTTGTGGTTGCAGCATAACAGTCGGTTGCAGCATAACAGTCGTGCTGTGCGCGGATATTGAAATGAACTCTTCGACGGCCGGGTAATTGGCAGAGGTGCTCAAAGGACATCACCAGACCTCACACTACCGGGCTTTTTCCTGTGGGGATTCTTCAAGGTTCTAGTTCACTCACCCGGACGCGAACCACCCTAGAAACGAAGATGAATTAATGGATCGCATTCAACATGCCGCCAATCATATCAGGGCAATGCCAGGAATCTTTGAAAGAGTTCGGCAAAACACCATTCGACGTTACCAAGCTTGTGTCGCGTCAGAGGGTCGCCAGTTCGAGCACCTGCTTTAAGTAAACTATGTCCTAGCTACATAGAAGGCCCTTTTCAGGGCCGACACATTTTGTAAAAGCCTTTCTGTACGCGAACTAACATCTGCTGGCGGGTTTGTTCCCGGTACGTCTTATCGTGGAACTACAATGGATGTGTCGGGACACCGGCGGATTCCCCCACAGAGGAAGACTGGCGCGGTGCCACCGTGCCTTGGATACATCGCGATCTCCGGCAGCCAAGGCTTTCGCGGCCATGCGTTGTCCAGAGCATCCGGCAACAGGGCGATCCCGCGGCCATTCGGAGCGCGTGGCGCCAAGTTTCTGTAGTTTAGAGATGGTGCCTTGTCGACCTACACAACATTAGTAATTTTGGTTCCTACTGGCATCAGCTATCCAGGGTTAGAATTTCGTGACACAATTTTTCTTCACCCTCTATATTAGCATTCACAAATATCAAGGGACAAGTCTCTATTTATTGCATAAAGGACACCTCTAGCAATCGCAGTTTGGTGGAAAGATTAAGGTACGGCCATCTTTCGACGTCCTTCACCTCCTGCCTCCATGTGTGCATCTCTTTTATGCGCACATGTTTAATGTCACTTGGCAGATTTTTGTCACCATAGCAGAATGAACATGACTCCTCAGTCACGAACACGTTATTTCTTTCTTTTGTGTGGGTTTAAGTTCACAGACAAGAAATAAAAACGTTGGTGATTTAACAGCGAGGTTGTAATTCTTCCGATGATGGCAAACAGTTGCACAGAATTGATTGAGTGTTGAAAAGGGTTATAATATAAGTACGAGAATCAGCAAAAGTGAAACAAGAGTAATGGAATGTAATCACATTAAATGAGCTGATGTAGAGGGAATCATTTTCGGAAATATTAGACATTAAATGTGGTAGACGAGTTTTGCTATTGAGACAGCGAAATAACTAGTAATCTCCGATACAAAAAGCAAAAGGGTAAATGTAAGAAAAGAGTTTCTGAAAAACATAAATTTGTCAACATCAAATAGAAAACTAAGTGTCAGGAAGTTTTTTCTGAAGGTACTTGCTGGAGCGCAGCCTCGTACGGATGTTGAACGTGGATGATAAACAGTTCAGACAAGAGAGAATAGAAAGTTTCGAAGCGTGGTACTGCAGAAGAATGCCGAAGATTAACTGGGTATATCGAATAACTAATGATGATGTACTGAAGGCGTATGGGGAGAAAAGATATTTATGGCACAACGCGATTAAAAGGACGGATCGGTTGATAGGACACATTCTGAGTCATCAAGTAATCATCAGTTTGGTAGCGGAAGGAAATATGGTGCGTAAAAATATTAGAGCGATACTACAGTAATCAGATTCAATTGGATGTAGGCTGCAGTAGTTACGCTGAGATAAACAGACTTGCTCAGCATAGAATAGTGTAGAGGGCTGCAAAAAACCTAGTCTTCCGACAGAAAGTCGCTACAAAACAACCGTAATAGGAAAACTAGCGACCCCTCCCGGTTTCGCACAGGTAGCAGCACTAAGTACCTAAGGGCAGGCGACTCTCTGGAGCACCTGTAATAAATTATGTCCATAAAACTTCACCGTGAATCGGGTCAACTAGTGAAACCCGTATCCTGACATCAGCCTTCACGTACAAACAGAAAAACGCAGCAGGGGACTTCAATTTAAAATACGTATCGATAACGTGCTGCATATAATACAGTAACATCTTACAACCTGCCAGGTCGTACATTTAACACCATTGCTGAGTGTACATTTTCTGGCTGCTCTGGCTGCAGGTGTAGCCGTGCAGATTTCACTTTAGAGGCAACGCACTAGCTGTCTTCTATGCACTAGTTGTTTTCCTTAGTCGGGTTAATTTGTTCTTTTGACCGCAATTCAGGGTCATACAACCCACAATCACCTTTAGGCAATTTTCCCAGGTCACATACAAATAATTATGATGCACTTTAAAGTTAAATGACCCAAGAGAGTCCGAGGCTGTATGATTTCACAAGACTGCCGAACAGCTTCTTAATTGTAAGGCTCTCGGTTCGACCTTCAGCATGGGTAATTTTCTTAAATTTCATTAGATTTAAGTAATATTTCGCAATGCAGATACCTACATACACCTAAGTACAACGTAACTGACCGAAGGTCTGTAGTCGGAAGGTTGTAAGTGTGGCACCCCAGCATGTCTAATTTTCGTAAATTTCAACCAAGATTTCACAATGCTGCAAAGCGAGCACTGAGATTTGTTATAGGATTGATTTACTTCGCTGAACTTTTATGTTATTCTTGAAATTTGATCCACGTTCACTCATTCAATGCAGGAGACAAACATTTTCCCCTTTCTCCGATATATCTATAAAACCTGCTTCGATCGCGAGCCTCCTGTCCCCATGGGCAATATGTGAGTCGCGACAGGCAAATTCCCACGATACTATTCTGCGATCTGTCACACAGTTTTCTGCAAACTGCACTTTCTTATTACGTGAAGCAAAATGCGTAGTCATGCTTTAATACCAGTGGTAGTCACCGACACCGTCCTCGATTAAGATAACAACCACGTGGATGTTATGTTAGAATTTGTCAGGAATATCATGCAGAAAACAATTGTCCAGGGTTATACGAAATTATACTTGAAGTAAATACTATACCTCAGGATCTAGAGAACACAAACAGCAATGTGATAAATAGTTATTAACGATTATTACCATGAAAAAGTGCTACTGCTGTATGGAATCACGAACCTGTCAGTAGTCAGTGACATACAGTCGAGTAATGTGAACGCAGCGGCCACAGCTGCGAGATACTCACAGCGCCTCACTTCTTGTATGATAGATAATATTTTAGCACAGAAACACCCCACACGCCCGCAGTGGAATAATAATTCCAAACGACCACAAAACACAGCTGTTGGTTGGTTGTTTTGGGGAAGGAGACCAGACAGCGAGGTCATCGGTCTCATCGAGTTAGAGAAGGACGGGGAAGTAAGTCGGCCGTGCCCTTTGAAAGGAACCATCCCGGCAACACAGCTGTAATTACGAAATTTATACCATTATTATGGACACATATAACGTTAACTATGTAGTGAACGTGTGTACATCGAGTGTGCTAGGAACTTCTGGGCCAAATATACAGTACATTATCAATAAAATCAATATTCCGGAGGTAAAATAGTCCCCCATTCGGATCTCCGGGCGGGGACTACTCAAGAGGATGTCGTTATCAGGAGAAAGAAAACTGGCGTTCTACGGATCGGAGTGTGGAATGTCAGATCCCTTAATCGGGCAGGTAGGTTAGAAAATTTAAAAAGGGAAATGGATAGGTTAAAGTTAGATATAGTGGGAATTGGCTCTGAGCACTATGGGACTTAACATCTGTGGTCATCAGTCCCCTAGAACTTAGAACTACTTAAACCTAACTAACCTAAGGACATCACACACATCCATGCCCAAGGCAGGATTCGAACCTGCGACCGTAGCAGTCGCGCGGTTCCGGACTGAGCGCCTTAACCGCGAGACCACCGCGGCCGGCTAGTGGGAATTAGCGAAGTTCGGTGGCAGGAGGAACAAGACTTCTGATCAGGTGACTACAGGGTTATAAACACAAAGTCAAATAGGGGTAATGCAGGAGTAGGTTTAATAATGAATAGGAAAATAGGAATGCGGGTAAGCTACTACAAACAGCATAGTGAACGCATTATTGTGGCCAAGATAGATACGAAGCCCACACCTACTACAGTAGTACAAGTTTATATGCCAACTAGCTCTGCAGATGACGAAGAAATTGAAGAAATGTATGATGAAATAAAAGAAATTATTCAGATAGTGAAGGGAGACGAAAATTTAATAGTCATGGGTGACTGGAATTCGAGTGTAGGAAAAGGGAGAGAAGGAAACGTAGTAGGTGAATATGGATTGGGGCTAAGGAATGAAAGAGGAAGCCGCCTGGTAGAATTTTGCACAGAGCACAACTTAATCATAGCTAACACTTGGTTTAAGAATCATGATAGAAGGTTGTATACATGGAAGAACCCTGGAGATACTAAAAGGTATCAGATAGATTATATAATGGTAAGACAGAGATTTAGGAACCAGGTTTTAAATTGTAAGACATTTCCAGGGGCAGATGTGGACTCTGACCACAATCTATTGGTTATGACCTGTAGATTAAAACTGAAGAAACTGCAAAAAGGTGGGAATTTAAGGAGATGGGACCTGGATAAACTGAAAGAACCAGAGGTTGTAGAGAGTTTCAGGGAGAGCATAAGGGAACAATTGACAGGAATGGGGGAAAGAAATACAGTAGAAGACGAATGGGTAGCTCTGAGGGATGAAGTAGTGAAGGCAGCAGAGGATCAAATAGGTAAAAAGACGAGGTCTAGTAGAAATCCTTGGGTAACAGAAGAAATATTGAATTTAATTGATGAAAGGAGAAAATATAAAAATGCAGTAAATGAAGCAGGCAAAAAGGAATACAAACGTCTCAAAAATGAGATCGACAGGAAGTGCAAAATGGCTAAGCAGGGATGGCTAGAGGACAAATGTAAGGATGTAGAGGCTTTTCTCACTAGGGGTAAGATAGATACTGGCTACAGGAAAATTAAAGAGACCTTTGGAGATAAGAGAACCACTTGTATGAACATCAAGAGCTCAGATGGCAACCCAGTTCTAAGCAAAGAAGGGAAAGCAGAAAGGTGGAAGGAGTATATAGAGGGTCTATACAAGGGCGATGTACTTGAGGACAATATTATGGAAATGGAAGAGGATGTAGATGAAGATGAAATGGGAGATACGATACTGCGTGAAGAGTTTGACAGAGCACTGAAAGACCTGAGTCGAAACAAGGCCCCCGGAGTAGACAACATTCCATTGGAACTACTGACGGCCTTGGGAGAGCCAGTCATGACAAAACTCTACCATCTGGTGAGCAAGATGTATGAAACAGGTGAAATACCCTCAGACTTCAAGAAGAATATAATAATTCCAATACCAAAGAAAGCAGGTGTTGAAAGATGTGAAAATTGCCGGACAATCAGTTTAATAAGCCACAGCTGCAAAATACTAACACGAATTCTTTACAGACAAATGGAAAAACTAGTAGAAGCCGGCCTCGGGGAAGATCAGTTTGGATTCCGTAGAAATACTGGAACACGTGAGGCAATACTGACCTTACAACTTGCCTAAGAAGAAAGATTAAGGAATGGCAAACCTACGTTTCTAGCATTTGTAGACTTAGAGAAAGCTTTTGACAATGTTGACTGGAATACTCTCTTTCAAATTCTAAAGGTGGCAGGGGTAAAATACAGGGAGCGAAAGGCTATTTACAATTTGTACAGAAACCAGATGGCAGTTATAAGAGTCAAGGGACATGAAAGGGAAGCATCGGTTGGGAAGGGAGTAAGACAGGGTTGTAGCCTCTCCCCGATGTTATTCAATCTGTATATTGAGCAAGCAGTAAAGGAAACAAAAGAAAAATTCGGAGTAGGTATTAAAATCCATGGAGAAGAAATAAAAACTTTGAGGTTCGCCGATGACATTGTAATTCTGTCAGAGACAGCAAAGGACTTGGAAGAGCAGTTGAACGGAATGGACAGTGTCTTGAAAGGAGGATATAAGATGAACATCAACAAAAGCAAAACGAGGATAATGGAATGTAGTCAAATTAAATCGGGTGATGCTGATGGGATTAGGTTAGGAAATGAGACACTTAAAGTAGTAAAGGAGTTTTGCTATTTAGGGAGTAAAATAACTGATGATGGTCGAAGTAGAGAGGATATAAAATGTATACTGGCAATGGCAAGGAAATCGTTTCTGAAGAAGAGAAATTTGTTAACATCGAGTATAGATTTAAGTGTCAGGAAGTCATTTCTGAAAGTATTTGTATGGAGTGTAACCATGTATGGAAGTGAAACATGGACGGTAAATAGTTTGGACAAGAAGAGAATAGAAGCTTTCGAAATGTGGTGCTACACAAGAATGCTGAAGATTAGATGGGTAGATCACATAACTAATGAGGAGGTACTGAATAGGATTGGGGAGAAGAGGTGTTTGTGGCACAACTTGACCAGAAGAAGGGATCGGTTGGTAGGACATGTTCTGAGGCATCAAGGGATCACCAATTTAGTATTGGAGGGCATCGTGGAGGGTAAAAATCGTAGAGGGAGACCAAGAGATGAATACACTAAGCAGATTCAGAAGGATGTAGGTTGCAGTAGGTACTGGGAGATGAAGAAGCTTGCACAGGATAGAGTAGCATGGAGAGCTGCATCAAACCAGTGTCAGGACTGAAGACCACAACAACAACAACATATCAATAAAACTGTGCAGTTTCTCGACATGAAATGAAACTAGTTGTTCATAAACCACACAAAGGCAGAATGCCTGCTTTGAGCACGGAAAACATCAAAATTTACCTAAATAAAAACCGTTGCACAAAATTCGCAACCAAGCAAGACTTCTTGTCGCAGAACTCCAAACAAATAGCAAACATGCAGCTGATGGGCGACCAACCAAAATAAGTACATCGAATTGGTACTGCTATAATAATAACAACCGCACATATACAGGGTGATTCAAAAAGAATACCACAACTTTAAAAATGTGTATTTAATGAAAGAAACATAATATAACCTTCTGTTATACATCATTACAAAGAGTATTTAAAAAGGTTGTTTTTCACTCAAAAACAAGTTCAGAGATGTTCAATATGGCCCCCTCCAGACACACGAGCAATATCAACCCAATACTCCAACTCGTTCCACACTCTCTGTAGCATATCAGGCGTAACAGTTTGGATAGCTGGTGTTATTTCTCGTTTCAAATCATCAATGGTGGCTGGGAGAGGTGGCCAAAACACCATATCCTTAACATACCCCCATAAGAAAAAATTGCAGGGGGTAAGATCAGGGCTTCTTGGAGGCCAGTGATGAAGTGCTCTGTCACGCGCTGCCTGGCGGCCGATCCATCGCCTCGGGTAGTTGACGTTCAGGTTTCATAACCAACCTTTTTCGTAGGACTCTCCATACAGTTGATTGTGGAATTTGCAGCTCTCTGCTAGCTCTGCGAGTCGATTTTCCTGGGCTGCAAACAAATGCTTGCTGGATGCGTGCTACATTTTCATCACTCGTTCTCGGCCGTCCAGAACTTTTCCCTTTGCACAAACACCCATTCTCTGTAAACTGTTTATACCAACGTTTAGTACACCACCTATCAGGAGGTTTAACACCATACTTCGTTCGAAATGCACGCTGAACAACTGTCGTCGATTCACTTCTGCCGTATTCAATAACACAAAAAGCTTTCTGTTGAGCGGTCGCCATCTTAGCATCAACTGACGCTGACGCCTAGTCAACAGCGCCTCAAGCGAACAAATGTACAACTAAATGAAACTTTATAGCTCCCTTAATTCGCCGACAGATAGTGCTTAGCTCTGCCTTTTGTCGTTGCAGAGTTTTAAATTCCTAAAGTTGTGGTATTCTTTTTGAATCACCCTGTACTTTGCAACAAATATGATTTAAGCAGTTGTGCGGAGGAAGTAGCGCCTACATAGGCTTCCATTGTCACTCACACGTTCCCTTTGAAGGAGCGATACCGTCTTCCTAGGCAACACTTACAATAGCACCAACACTACTAAGACATTAGCGGTGGAGGACTCGGGAATGTGAAAGCGGCGTGCACGCTGCAGGTGTTCGTTGCGTAGAGCCTGGAGTCACAGTTCTGTGTACATGTAAAGCTTGTGATGTAGAACGCCTTTTAGAAGAATCACAGTAAACGACTTTACTTATAGAGAATTGCCATCGATTTATTTCCTTACGAAGCACTAAAAACACACACACACGTAGAAAATCAGCAGTCGTTCAAATTGTATGTGTACTAGCTGTTACCCAAGATGCGGTCGCGTATCAGTAAAATGAAATGAAAAGAAATGTGCGTATGTCTTTGTTAGCCAGGACACCCGATTTGGAATCTTCTGCCGCTAGATGCAGGTATTAATTTTATGCTAATTCGGTGACTTGAGCGTCAATAATGATCTGGAAAACACACACCCAGTCCCGAGCAGAGTAAATCCGACCCGCCTGGGAATCGAAGAGAGACCACGTGCTCAAACGTCAGCAACGCTATCCAGAAGACGACGAGCTGTTGATGCGTATCAGTAGTTTTGTTACGATGAGTGACGGTGAGGGTACTAAACTAAAATGTGGACTTCCTAAAATTACAAAATAGCGTTTAACTGAAGAAGAAAGAAAATAAATAATTTGTAGTTCGGTGCAGTGCAAATCTTACAACATTCGTACGTGCAATAACGTCAGCAGATCTCACGTTTCTGCCTGTTGCCCGCGGCTGCGCTTGTGTATCTTAATTACATGCAGCCTCAGTACGAGCCTTCCACGTTCTACATGTAAAGGCACGACATCTCTTTGTTTGTTGTACAGCATTTAAATGACACCGTCGTTGTGAATCATCTAGCGTCTAGCTATAGGAGGCGCTTGACGCTCAGCGCCAACATGCTACGTGCTTGTGAGCGATATAGGTATGGATTAAACACGTTGAGAGATTTATAAACGTTGTATTCATTACACTGAACATTACATACAACATATCAAACAATAAAACCATATTCACAAAAATTATAAAGTTCAAAAGCTGAAGAGAAAATATTTCTCTCCATTGTTTCATATTTTACGTTATATTCTTCGGATTAATAAATATCTTCTACTACACACTTTCTACAGTGCCTACGTTCTTCCTCTGCGTTCAAGCTATATCCATACCAAATTTCATGAATTGAATTTTCTCATTTTGAGAGAACTGAAGGGCGATGTGTTTAATTGTTTAAACCATTCAACAGTCAATATCGCATAAAATATTTTTTAAATTTAAGACAACTGATTTCAACAGACTACGCTGTTATCTTAAGGTCTTTTAAATCTGGACCAATTTCAACGAAACATGGTACATATATCCCTTACTGTTTGGAAGCAGTCTCTGTCAGTGTAAGAACAATCTGCCTGTCAGAGTTCAGGAGACACAATGTCATAAGCAATGGAATGCTTGAAAAACTGGCACATTGTGCATGACGTTTAAATTTATTACTTCTGTAGTACTATTCCTATTCGCAACACATTTTGCAGACAGTTCCCACACATGCAGCTAAATGCACCAACAAAATTATGACACGGTGCCACACATAGTTCAAAAGATATGGCGCCATAAACAGCGAAATGCGTGAAAAAGTGCCGCATTGTGCATGGTGTTTAAATTTGTTACTTCTTTATTACTAATTCTATTCGCAACTCATACAGCAGACAGTATCCACGTAAGCTGAGTGTATCAACACAAGTGTATCATTGTACGAAACATAGTTCAAGAGATATGATGTCATAAACACTGAGATGAGAGAAAAAATGCTGCGTCATGCATGAGGTTTTAATACATTTATTTTTACTACTAAGAGACTCCTTCAGTCAAATCAGCTTACGGAAATACCTGATACCTGGGAGCGCTAATGACAGCCTTCAACTGCGAAGTTCAAACAGCTGCAGTCGTAAACAATCGCCATCCATAGAGCCATGAAAGAGACGCTGCTATAAAACGTTGGAGTGTCGCGTTTTAGACAGGCGAAGCAGCTGTACTCTCAGCAAGTGTCCAAGATACTCCAATACAAACACAGTTCATTGTTTATTTTCGTTTCTTATAGAAAATTGGCAAAATGAATATCTGGGCAATACCGGGTTTGTCGGCTAGCATTATAATAATTTTATGTGTCTAGAAAATGGGAACTTCTGTTAGTTTTCAATAGCTGTAATTTCAAAATTTTTTTAACTTTTTACAAGTTAGCAGAGTACTTCTACTCAATTTGCTTCCATTTACTGATTATTAGTATGTATTAGAGTAATTAAGTAACAGATAGACCATTAAATACACAACTGACAAGATTTTCTCGAATGCAACACTTTTAAATTTCAACAGAATGTTTGTTCCTAGATAAACGACCATGTTCTACTTTGGAACATTTTTTCACTTTTGGTTAATCCTCACTTTTCCGGAGTAATTTCAGAAAAATGATGCAGCACACAAAACGTGAATGTCATTAGTTAAGAATGGAATAAGAAAATATACTAAATTTCTATTACAGAAAAGACTAAAAGTATTTCTAGGTACAACACTCGCCTCTACCATGCGAAAAAGAGCAACACAAATATCCATTTAGATCTTCATAAGGTTGCAGAGTTCTATGAAGACTGGCAACTTGCTTTAATATGACTCGACATTAGTGATTCACAGAATCAGCCAGTTCACACAAACACACTGAGGTGACAAAAGACATGGGATACCACATAATATCGAGTCCGACCTCGTTGTTTGGGAACATGAAGTCAGTGAATGAATGCAAATGGTCTCCAGTTAGCCGAATATAAGCATTTCCCAGTTAATGATGGTTCAGTTAGACCAGAGGATCCAGTCCATTCAATGTAAATGCAGCTTAGACCATCATGGAGCCAGCACCAGCTTACACCGTGCCTTGTGGACAAAAATGGTTCAAATGGCTCTGAGCACTACGGAACTTAACTTCTGAGGTCATCAGTCCCCTAGAACGTAGAACTACTTAAACCTAACTAAGGACAACACACACATCCATGCCCGAGGCAGGAATCGAACCTGCGACCGTAGCGGTCGCGCAGTTCCAGACTGTAGCGCCTAGAACCGCTCGGCCACTCCAGCCGGCCCTTGTGGACAATTTGGGTCCACGGCTTCGGTCGTTGGCACCATACTTGAGCACTACTATCAGCTTTTACGAAATGAAATCGGGACTCATCTAACCAGGCCACGGTTTGTCAGTCGTCCGGAGTCCAGGAGAGGCGTTGCAGGCGGTATCGTGCTGTTAGCAAAGGACTCGAGTCGGTCGCCGGCCGGTGTTGCCAAGCGGCAGCCGGCACGGTAGCTCAGCGTGTTCGGTCAGAGGGTTAGCAGCCCTCTGTAATAAAAAAAAAAAACTGAGTTAATCGATCAACAACGAACCTAAACGGCTGTCTTACGACGTCCGCCCCGAGCAGATGCAACGAACAAAAGCGATCAAAACGAGATTTAAAAAAAAAAAAAAAAAAAAGCGGTTAAAGGCGCTGCAGTCTGGAACCGCGTGACCGCTACGGTCGCAGGTTCGAATCCTGCCTCGGGCATGGATGTGTGTGATGTCCTTAGGTTAGTTAGGTTTAAGTAGTTTTAAGTTCTAGGGGACTGATGACCTTAGAAGTTAAGTCCCATAGTGCTCAGAGCCATTTGAACCATTGCATGGGGGCTTAATTATATAAATGAAAATAATTATTATTTTTCGTAGCTGAATGTCCGATTACGAAGTCTCGTAAACGGTTGGCCCTGACTAGTATTTGTACGCAATCTGACTGCATAGAACAACAACAAAGAATGAAATGAAATTTCCGTTAACACAATTAATTAATTAAGTCCCCAGCAGCTATAAAACCAACGCAACAACAAAGCACAAGTGTAGCTGTTCTGTATGTGGAAGTGTGATTCAACGTACACATCTGGCACGGTTCTTCTTCAATAAGACAAGATATTTGAACACCATTTATACTGAAGTAATTTAAAAAAAATAGAAATACTATAATTGCGTAAGGAAACCAGAATTACACTCTAATACAACAACACGAGCCAGATGCTTTGTTGACTGAACCTGTGATGACGCATTATTTAAGACATTGAAATAAAAAAAAGAAAAGGGAATTTTTTTACCTTCATATATATTGACGAAAAGCACTCTGATCATTACAATATCTCCATTCGAACAACATCTGCTGTCTAGCCCATCAAACAACTGCATACAACACATGGAACAAGCACTCCCTACTACATCTCAACACCGACTCACTACTACCACATCTCAACAAACACTGCCAGTGGAGGCGGCGGAATAATACTCTATAGCGCGATCTCTGCCGCTGTGGCTCAGTGTAGCCACCTTTCACCATCGAGTCGGTCGTCTGCTGCCATAGCCTATTAACGCCATATTTCGCCGCACTGTCCTACCGAATAAGTTCGTCGTACGTCCCACATTGATTTCTGAGGTTATTTCGAAGTGTTGCTGATCTGTCAGCACTGACAACTCAACGCAAACGCCACTGACCTCGGTAGTACAGTGCAGGCCATCGGCCACTGCGTTGTTAATGGTGACAGGTAATGCCTGGAATGTGGTATCCTCGGCACACTCCTGACACTACGGGTTTCGCAGTATTCGATTCTTTAACGATTTCCGAAATGGAATGTCCCATGCGTCTAGCTCTAACTACCATTCCGCGTTCAAAGTCTGTTAATTCACGTCGTTGGGCCATAATTACATCGGAAACCTTTTCACATAAATCACCTGATTACAAATGACTGCTCCGCCAATGCATTGCCTTTTGTACCCTGTGTGTACGCGTTACTACTGCCCTTTGTATATGTACATATCGCTATCAACGACTTTTGCCACCTGAGTATACCTGGGTATGACAATATGAAATGAAATGACCGCATAGACAGTCGTAGAAAAAGCAGGTGGAAGTCTTCGGATCACTGGTAGAATACTAGGAAAATGCAGTTTGCAAACGGGTTTGGTCACGAAAGACTTGTGGGATCCAGCCTTTAATACTGGGATCCTTTGCAAATTCCACTAGCAGGGTGCATCGAATGTGTAAAAAGGAGAGCAGCACGAATCGTCACAGATTTGTTTGATTCACGGAAAAGCGTCAATGAAACGCTAAAAAACGAGAACTGGCAGATGAAGATTTTATATTTCATTTTATTTTATATGTCATGTTTGGTAGGACGAAATTGAGGAGCAAGTCTCCATGGTCATGCAAAGACTGAGGACATAAAATTATAATAGAAAAGTAATAATAGATCAAATTAAACGTATATGAATCCTATGCAGACGACAAGCCATAAGTTCAACGTCAGACGGCCACTGTGGCCGAGCGGTTCCAGGAGCTTCAGTCTGGAACCGTGCGATCGCTACGGTCGCAGGTTCGAATTCTGCCTCGGGAATGGATGTGTGTGATGTCCTTAGGTTAGTTAGGTTTAAGTAGTTCCAAGTTCTCGGGGACTGATGACCTCAGATGTTAAGTCCCATAGTGCTCAGAGCCATTTGAACCAACAACGTCACACAAGAATTAGCTCAATTTCTTAATTTTTCCAGGAGTTCCCTCGACAAATTAGGTGTGATGCGTGAGGCAACGATTCAGTTTAGACTGGAAAGTGAGTGGGATTACTGCTAAGACTTTTGAATTCTTGTGGCAGCTTATTGAAAATGGATGCAGCAGAAAACTGCACACGTTTGTACACAAGAGTCAACCAGGTGCGTTCAAAATGCAGATCGGATTTCTGCCAAATATTAACTGAGCGTAAAGAAATTATGTATTGAGAGGTCAATGTCAGTATTCCCAGAATACGACAACTAGTTCGCGAACTTACACGAGATATTGCTCGAACCGCCCGTTTCTGACCCAAAAATGCCATTTTTGGATCAGAAGAGTTAACCCAAAAAATAATACCATACGTCATAAGCGTATGAAAATAAGCAAAGTGGACTACTTTTCGCGTTGATTGCCGGCCGTTGTGACCGAGCGGTTCTAGGCGCTTCAGTCAGGAACCGCGCTGCTGCTACAGTCACAGGTTTGAATCCTGCCTCGGGAATGGATGTGTGTGATGTCCTTAGGTTAGTTAGGTTTAAGTAGTTCCAAGTCTAGGGGACTGATGACCTCAGATGTTAAGTCCCATAGTGCTTGTAGCCATTTTTTTGTCACTTATTCGAGAAATTGTTCTAATGTTAAATAAAACATTTAGTTTTTTAACAAGATCCTGAACACGGGCTTTCCACGGCAGCTTACTATCTAGCTGCACACCTAGGATAACTTGAACACCTAGGAACTTGAACTGTTCCGTCTCACTAGTCATATGCCCATTTTGTGTAATCAAAATGTCATTTTTGTTGAATTGTTTGTTAGAAACTCTAAAAACTGAGTCTTATTGCCATTTAACATTAATTTATATTCAGCAGTCCATTTATGTCTTGAACTGTGTCAATATTGCACACAACATCTTTCACTGCCAAGTTGGTGTCATCAGCAAACAGAAGCATTTTAGAGTGGCGCGTAATACTAGGAGGCACAGCATTCATATACATAAGAAACAGTAACGGCCCCAGCAGCGGTCAACGGGGCACCCGCCTATTAACTGTGCACCACTGGAACTGCACGTCGTAGCCAATTTCAATACTCCATCTATCGTGCGAACGCCTATCCAGAAAATTTGAAGAACAAGTTCTAGGTAAGGAATCTAGGAATATACTACAGCTCATGTAGGGACAGCGAAGTCAAGGTTAATCTCATTGAAAGCGCACAGACACATTTAAGCTTCGTACAGGAATGGAACAGGAAGAACCTTACAGTGCGGTACAATAGGAAGCACCGCCTGCCATACAGTGGTTTCCAGAGAATGTGTGTGGATGTAGATGTAGAACCATAATGCGCTTTAAACGGTCTCTTGGAACATCCTACTTATCCTTGTGTAGCTTCGTAGCTGCACATTTGCGAGAGTCTTCTTCTTCTTCTTCTTTTTTCTGTAGATTCTGGGATTTGTCAATTATTTCACATGTTGTATTAAGAATCGGCTTGCAAGTAAAGAGTACTGTGGTCACGTATTTCTCAGAAAATAAATAAGACACGAAATACGTTTAGTTTCGGTTCAACTGTGTCACGGTCGTGCAGTGTAGTGCCGTTCACGGACTGTCACGGAGAGTGAATGCGAAGGGATCGTGAAAGTGGAACTTGAAAGGTGAGGGTACGTGCCAGCGTCCTTAGCAGCAGTGCGTCGGCAAAAAGTTGTCGCCAGTAGCGGGAAGGACGGGACACTTGATGCTCTCTTAATTGCTCGTCATTTCTAAAATTCTTCTTTGCTACACTAAACCTGTGGACGCAAGTTTGTTAGAAAGCCAAACATCGCATTCATTGCATATTGTGAAACTGGTTTTTATCTACAATTGTAATACCAACGTTCAGAAGAAGCGCGCACCGTAAACAATGTGTTGTGAGTAGGTTCTTTTCGTGTGTGATCTGATTCTGCTCCCACATCTTCCCTGTACTTTCAACACTTAGAAACTACGATGGGCGTTCAGTAAGTAACGCAAGACATTTGTTTCTGGAAGTAGATTAGTTTTATTCACGATTTTAATGCATCGTATTATATCCCACTCTTTTGGCTGCAAAACACAATTTTCCATCACCTCCGTTCATTACGGCGGCCTTACGCTACCTTACTGGCAGGGGGGGGTTTATATTCCCGCATGGTACCACTCTACTGGTTTCATTGGGCCAGACGGAAGTCGGAAGGAGCAAGATCCGGTATGCAGGGTTCAGAGCTGATCCTTGTATCATGAGGTAGGACGTCCAACAGAATAATCCCAGAAGATCTTTTCATGACTTTATGAACTGAGGATGCGGCTTTGAACTTTCTTTCGGAGGAGAGTTAGTTGGTATGGCGCCACTCCATGGATTGCCGTTTTATTTCCGGTTCGAAGTGATGAACCCCTGTTTCATCGCTTGTGACGATGTTGGAGAAAAAATTGTAACGATCAACCTAATAACGCGCAAGCCATTTCGCACAAATGGTCCTTCGTTGCTCTTTATGCCACAGGGGGCACACACCTTTGAGTATCACAAATGGTGGGACAGTGTGTCAGGACTACCAACTGAGGCGTCCCGTTGAGCAGTGAAGTGTTTGTGATCCAAGATGACATCGAATGAGAGTGTCCGCAGTGCAGTCGGCTGGGGAGGTCGGACAGGTTTGCGCAACCTTGTTGTGATAATGACAGACGCCTCGCCTAACGACTCACCGTGCTTTTGTTCACTCAAAAGGCATCGTCGATGTTATGCAAGCACCTATGAATATCTACGATTCTTTGGTTTTCCTCCGAAACAAACTGAATGACAGCTCTGTGCTTGAAACGCACCTTCGTTGCAGACGCTACTTTGAAGGCTACGTAGAGCGCCGTAGAGCATTATGAAACTTTAGTGGTTGAAGAGGGATACTCGGCAAGAAATTCCACTTTTTTTCTACCGAAATTAGGTGAAAAAAAGTGTTCCATTACTTATTGAACTCCCCTCGTAGAATTATTACACATTCCGATGCGTCTGTCGTCTTGTCGGTAATTTCTGTAATTTCTTTCTAGTCGATTAAATGGCGGAGAATTTCTCCCGGAATCGTAATTACGAGGTGGACTGTTACATCTGAAGTCATTTTGTCTCCCTTGATAATAATTATTCTGGTTCCCATATTTTCTATTTGTACGGCTGACTCCGACATAGTCACTACCACAGAAATGTGATCTTTCTTTGTAATTATTGTTATTCTGCCATTGGTTGTCATACGGTTGGTGTCTGTTTTGGTCACGATTTGCGTTATGACAGTAGACGTGTGCGGTTATTGTTTCTGTCGCCACGAAATAGTGATGGATGTGACCAGTAACTGTTGTTGTTTTACTGTTTTCGCGTCGTGCGATTGTCCGTGTCGATTTCCAGTCCTTGCAGAAGTCCCTGAAAAGCTTCGATATCATCTTTACAATGTCCAGTCAAAATAATGTGTCTTAAGTGTTCAGGCAATTTAACTAAGCAATTACTGTACGGGTTTGACAAATACTGATTCTTGTGTAACATATCGTCAAAATATTTTGCAGGGCTGTTCGAAATGCTTCATGATCATAATACGGTGTTTTACTCCATCTTGTGCAGCCTGAGACCAATATGCAAAAGGAAGGCTTGATAAAAATCTCTTTCACTGTGACAATCGCGAATAACCGATCGCATTCTTACAGCTGGTTCATTTTCTAAATAGCCACACATAAATTCTAATCTATGCTCTAATGACCAATTACGTGGAAAATAATGAGAAAATTGATGAAGCCAAGCTTTTGGATGTGTGTCATTACTAGAATTCTTGAATGTTTTAAATTTACGCGTTGTGATGAAGAGCTTATTGTCAAAGTCATCCTGTCGCCGAGCCGCAAATCGGTCATTGATACGTCGCCTCGGCGGTTCCATCCCAAAGCTCGGTGCATCCTGCCGACTCCTTTCAAGATCACGGAAATATCATGTATTATTACTGTGTGACTTTTCCGTATTTCTAAATCCCTCTTCCCGTGTCGGAGCGCGAAAATCCTCTGAAATATGTAATTCTTGTATCATTTGTGCCAAGTTAGTTAGCAAAAGAAAGATTTTGTTGAAGAACAAACAATGTACTTGGAAAATTTTACCTCATTCACATGACATCCATCTCTAAAAACTATATAGTTGTCAATAATTCCTCTACCCAAACATTACCAACAACATCCATTCTTATTTTATAATGCATGTCCTACTAACACAGAGTCTCCACTAAGACAATCATGTCGGTACACTTCTCTATACACTCACGAACTGATCGTCCATCCAACCACGGAATCTCTTGCCGAGGGTGCAGAGCACTGTCAGCGATGTTAACACAGTCTTTAGCGCTGCCAACATACAAACAGGCTACTTATACGGTGAACGTCATCTGGCAGCGCATGTAGTGCCAACAGTAAAATTCGGAGGCGGTGGTGTTATGGTGTGGTCGTGTTTTTCATGGACGGGGCTTGCTCCCCTTATTGTTTTGCGTGGCACTATCACGACACAGGCCTACATTGATTTTTTAAGCACCTTCTTGCTTCCCACTTTTGAAGAGCAATTCAGGGATGGTGATTGCATCTTTCAACACGATCGAGCACCTGTTCATAATGCACTGCCTGTGGCGACGTGGCTACACGACAGTAGCATCCCTGTAATGGAGTGGCCTGCACAGATCCTGAGCTGAATCCTACAGAACAACTTTGGGATATTTTGGAACGACAACTTCGTCCCAGGCCTCAACGACCAGCATTGATACTGTAGTGGCGTAGCAAGACAGCCCAGCCACTCGGAGGTAGCCGAAATGCACGCGTTTAATTACACGCAGACTGGCGTGAGGTCTGGAACAGGACAATGTCTTGAGAATTGCAAATAAAGTACGTAGATGATGTAATACTTAACTTTAATCCATAATTGTTGTACATCGCTCTTGACTGTACATGCTTCAATATAAATATCAATTGAATACGGCGCCTTGCTAGGTCGTAGCAAATGACGTAGCTGAAGGCTATGCTAACTATCGTCTCGGTAAATGAGAGCGTAATTTGTCAGTGAACCACTGCTATGAACGTCGGCTGTACAACTGGGGCGAGTGCCAGGACGTCTCTCTAGACCTGCCGTGTGGTGGCGCTCGGTCTGCAATCCTGACAGTGGCGACACGCGGGTCCGACGTATACTAACGGACCGCGGCCGATTTAAAGGCTACCACCTAGCAAGTGTGGTGTCTGGCAGTGACACCACAGATACCTTCAAATGGTTCAAATGGCTCTGGGCACTATGGGACTTAACATCTGAAGTCATCAGTATCCTAGAACTTAGAACTACTTAAACCTAACTAACCTAAGGATATCACACACATCCATGCCCGAGGCAGGATTCGAACCTGCGACCGTAGCAGTCGCGCGGTTCCGTGCTGAAGCGCCTAGAACTGCTCGGCCACCGCGGCCGGCCATTGATACCTCTCCTCAATGCAGCACTCCGTGAAGAATGGGCTGCCATTCCCCAAGAAACCTTCCAGCACCTGATTGAACATATGCCTGCGAGAGTGGAATCTGTCATCAAGGCTAAGGGAGGGCCAAAACCATATTTAATTGCAGCATTACCGATGGAGGGCGCCTCGAACTTGTAAGACATTTTCAGCCAGGTGTCTGGATATTTTTGATCACGTAGTGTATACAGGACATAGTGAAGACAGGGACAGATGCGGAAAGGAAGAGGAACAGATAAATAAGATATGTGCATTTAGTACTGCAAACCTCTTAAACAAGTAGTTTGTTTCTTTTACTGACAGCCTGGGATTATCTGGTTTTGTAGACAGAGCAATGGCATATCTGAGACCCGTCTTTACAAATAATTTCAGTAACATGCAAATGACACACATACAAAAGAACTAGCACCCATCATGAAATCCTTAAAATCTAAGTATTCTAGAGGTTATGATAACATATCAACGAAGTTAATTAAAGAGTGCTAATGTGAGTTGAATTCTATCTTAAGTTATTTGTGTAATCACCCTTTTAACAACTGAACATTTCCAGACTGGCTGAAATATGCTGAAGTTAAGGCTCTTTACAAGAAGGAGGATAAAGAGATACCGTCAAACTATCGAATAATTTCACTTTTGCCAGGTTTTCCAAAAATATTCGAAAAGATTGTGTTCAAGCGTCTTTTTAAACATCTGACTGCAAATAATATATTGTCCAAGTCACAGTTTGGGTTCCTTAAGGGTCTGGATACAGAGAAAGCTATTTACACTTGCAGTCAGAATGTACTTAATTCATTAGATAACAGAGGCTGCTGGCATTTTCTGTGACCTGTCAAAAGCCTTTGATTGTATGAATTACAGCATTATGTTAAGTAAGCTAGAATATTATGTCAGAAGCACCACTACGAAATGGTTTGAGACTTCCTAACTAACAGGAAACAAATAGTGTAGTTGCAAAATACCTGTGGAGTAAGCAATCAGTCTTCATCTAATTGGGAATTAATTACCTGTGATGTTCCTCAAGGTTGTGTCTTGGGTCTGTTACTTTTTCTTCTGTACATTAATCACACTCATCTGCTTCATTTCCAGATGCTAAATTTGTTTTGTTTGCGCATAATGTAATGCAACAAACAGTAAGTCAAGTACAGAATAAGAAATGGCTGCTAACAAAATTTTCGCTGACATTCATAAATGGTTTAAAGCTAATTCACTTTCACCAAACTTTGAAAAGATCCACTATATTGTAAAATGTAAACTTTCAAGGTCAAAACTGTCACAATTAATAAAATATACCGGGCTATTATGCCATTAGACCACTGTGCTATTAGAACACGGCATAATAGCCCAGAATATTTTATTAATTGAGACCCACTACATGCACTTAAGAACCTGACAGAGATTTCTTTCCAGCTTGTGTGTAACATACTATGGTGCAGAGGTATGAGTAAGAATATAAAAAAATATTCGCCGTCGTATACAAGAACCTGAAAACTATTTTTGCGCTCAGCCAGAAAGCGATGAAGAGCATACTAACCATAATTTCCAGTCTGCAAGTCTACATTCTTCTTGTGCTCACTGAAAGAAAATATTCCTACTAACTATTAATTCAGTGGGAACAGGAACTATGATTATAAACACAAGTTTTGAGTTCTATCTGATTAATATATTCAGTAAAAGTTCACAAACACGAACATAGCAATATTCCTGATAGTAATAATGTCCCTATGATAAGCAGCACAATGAGCAAGTCAGAGGCGACCTCTATGGTAGGTTCCAATTAAAATGGTCTTTCACCCAGACTTCTAATCATCAAAGTTAAATGGTCGCCACAAAAGTGGAAAAGCATCTCACCATTGCCACGCGGTTTTGTCAACATCACGGGCGGCACACAAACAATCACTTCCGTGAAATCTAAGCGATCAAGGTCGGTGTACAGTCCTCGAGAGTTCACTTCCTATTTGTACCGAAAACATGCATGTGGTAGCAACCTGTCTGACGTGGACAGATTGATAGCTCGGTGCGAAGTGTGTGTTTTAATTTCTGTGCAGCCATATTTATTTATGGGCGCAGCGGACGGCGGTACGGAACATCTGCTGTCAACCGCTGTGTCCAAGTAGTAGCATCTAAATAGCCGCTTTCTCGACCACGTATTATTTAATGACTCCTTCATAAACCTCTTTAGGATCTTCGTAATTTTTATTTGAATGCCGTTAAATTGGCGTTGATTACAGAAAAAGTTTTAGCGCTACTGCATATAAACTTGCCCAGCTAGAATTTTTAGAATGAAACCGCTAGTAGAACACGACCTCTGAACTACACCTTTAAGAGATCTTGTATTGATTATTATTTACACTGAAATCTTTAAACTTGTTATAGCTGTTTTATTTAATGGATATAATCAAGTTATGTAATCAGAACTTTCTATCACTAATATAAATTATACTTAATCTATTACAAGTGAGGAAGTTTTTGTTCCAAATTTAGTTTTTAGTAAATTAATTGAAAAATAATAGCGGTAGGTTAATGAGGCCACATACATAATGTTTTTTATATATTCTAAAAATTTGATACACTTCATTCCATTCTTATAACAAAATTTAATATAGATTCTCTAGTCTGTTTATATACAAAACAAATAATCGTTGATACTATCAAAACAAATGTAACCTTTTTGACAGCTGACAATAGAATAAATACCCAACATGCATAACATTGTACAGATACTTTTCAGACATGTTTACGAAGACAGTGACAAAAAATTAGTGCAAATCGACTAATACAACACTCGAAATTATAAATTTCTCCTTAGTTTTTAAACACTCTTCGCGTTGCAAGAATTGTCAAGTTTTAACGCAACCCTTCAAAGAAAATTTCTAGCGTTTTGTAGAAACATAAAGTAAGAGCAAGACTTACATTCTACACTTGATTGCACTATACGGGGTTCGTTTTACGAGTAGCAGTAGAGGGTACATACATTCACATGAACAGGCATTCGGTTCTGTGTTTATAGCAGAATCCTGGCTCAAATGGTTCAAATGGCTCTGAGCACTATGGGACTCAACTGCTGAGGTCATTAGTCCCCTAGAACTTAGAACTAGTTAAACCTAACTAACCTAAGGACATCACAAACATCCATGCCCGAGGCAGGATTCGAACCTGCGACCGTAGCGGTCTTGCGGTTCCAGACTGCAGCGCCTTTAACCGCACGGCCACTTCGGCCGGCGCAGAATCCTGACTTCCGTTCTTATGTTAATATTATTTACTCTATAATGTTATGTTTCGGAAGAAGCTATCGTCTTCTGTATTCATTATGGTCTTAACGCATTTGTCTAAAAATAAACGCTGCCGGGACGTATCTGTACACGGCGTCGCCACAGATATAAAGCTCGCGCCGCGGCAGGGCCGGTTCTACGCTGTGAAGCAGCCTGTAGAAGCGCCTCGTGGGTCAGAGGGGGGACTCGCTCGCTCGCTCTTCATTTTACCGGCAGACTATATTAAACTGAAGCTTCAAACGAATTTCATCTTTCTAATATTTAGGGCCTTAAACTTTTCGTAAAAACGCCGGCCACGGTGGCCGAGCGGTTCTAGGCGCCTCAGTCCGGAACCTCGCGACTGCTACGGTCGCAGGTTCGAATCCTGGCTCAGGCATGGATGTGTGTGATGCCCTTCGGTTAGACGACCTTAGATGTTAAGTCCCATAGTGCTCAGAGCCATTTGAACCATTTTCGTAAAAACGCCCATTTTGACCAAAATATTTTTCCGATTAAGTTGAGGCTTGTAACAGTTAATTGTGACATACATTTGCACAGACTGAACATTTCTTACGTTTCCAGCTATTTTATTTAGTGTCTAATTATCTGAAAGTTCTTAGATTTAACCATTTTAACATTAATATGTTGAAGCAAATATTGACAAAGTTTGGAAAAGCTACTTTAATTTTTAATTTCATCCTTAGATTATGGCGCATTATGATGACGTCGTGCTAGTAGCAGCGAACCGGGGTACGTCCCGGCACATTTGCTCGCCTCTGTATCTCTCAAATGATACAGTGCTTGATTCGCCACATCACCCCCTATTTATTTTTGTGAAATATTTATTTTCGAACAAAATTAAACATTGGAAAATTAATTACTGAACCGCGTTAAAAATTGCTGCTTTGAAGAGCGCGCCGCAGCGTGTAGTGTGAATCAGTCGCCCTCCGTTTCTGGCGGTGGCGCTGCTGTGGTAATCGCAGCTTAGGTGTCTCTCTCTGGTGGGAAAGAGGAAAGGTTGCCTGTTCACTTGCATTTAAGGGGCGCTATGAGCTCGCCAGTCGGTAAGTCTGGGCCAGTCTCTCGTCCCCAGCTTGCTAGTCTGTCTTTCGCCCGCATTTGTTAGGCAGTTAGTGTCTGTCTGTCGTTCGGAGTGCTAGTATGTCTGTCGTTCGGATCAACCTTTAAAGTCGGCAAAATGAGAGTCTTTCCACTCCGCCAGTAAGAGAACTCAGCGAGTGGTCGCCCGGTCGGGGCTTAATTCCTGCATCTGAGTCTGCGCGTCAGGCCGCCAGTCTGCTCGAGTTTGCCTCAGGCAATGGTCATTGGCGGTTGGATCGATCGGTTGGTCGGTCGCGCACTGAGACACAAGATGTCTTGTCCGTCTTGAGCGTCGGCGCATGTGAGGTCGCCACGTGAGTCCAGTGGGCCGCGGCGTATAGCGAGGGGTAGTGACTTCGCGGTCGACACGAGAGCAACACGAGTCAACCCACGACATCAGTTTGGCCGGTGCGAGCTGCGATGCCGTGAGACGGGAGATCGGCGCGCATTCCTGCGTCCGTTGAAGCGGCTGGCAGCGAACGGTTCGGGAGAGCGATTTGGGGGTGCTGCGCCAGGTCTTCTCGAGAAATCGCAGTTTATTAGAAGTTAAGTGATTGGTGATATGTTGTATGATTTACTCTTGTTAAATTCCACTTGTTTTCTTGGTGAGGTCACCAGCTGTTTTGCTTTGGGGTCGTTCCACCATTCTTCTCCGTTTGCCCACCTGCAGGAAGGTGGTTGTTTATAAATTAGGTGGTCCGTTTTTTCCCTTGTGGAGTAGGGGCGGGTTAGAGCAACCTGCGGTTCGGGTTATTCGGTAATCTCCCTATCAGTCTACTGTACGTTAGTAGCTGCCTCTGTCATGTTTGTCAGATTTGGTGTGTTAACGAATTTATTGCTGGGAGTATAACGGCCTAATACCTTGTAACCTCCCCACAAAAAATGTTGAATGTAATTATTTTTAAATGTTAATCGGAATCGTGTTCAACGCAACCTCCCAGCAAAAATAAAAGAAAAGTAACGTCCCCACAGAAAATTTTGAATGACAATATGAATGTCGTGCTAAGTGTAACCTCCCCGTAATTATATTTAATCACAACGACAATAAATCAGAGATAGCAATCTGACCCAAGTGTAAGCTCCCCACAAAAATGAAAGACAATTCAATGATAATGAAATCTGAAAAAGCAAATAGACCGAAATGTCGATCTTAGGCCCTGTGCAATAATTAAACTCAGATTCTTACCTCAGTAAAACTGCATCTGCTCTTATTTTTCGCCATAGCTTGGAGGGAATGCACCACAAACATTGTTTGAACTTAAGTAAATTTTTCTTTAAAGGAAATGGAAGGCAAATATTGTTTCAATAAAATGTTTGTTTTGTTAAAGTGCTTGGTTTGAAAACAAAAATTATTATTGGGGCGATTCTTGAACAAATTAGTTACAGTTAATTTACATTACATTATCAGATGTGCGCAATGCTGCTTCATTACCTTATTTAAAAAATATACCTCGTCCCGAATCTTGACCAGAGTGCCATGTCGACGCCCGCCGACTCCTCACACACAACTGCCGATTCCCTACATGCAACTGAACTCTCTCACAACTCGATCGCAACTGCACTACTGCGACTCGACCGCAACTGCCTCGCAACTGCACTCTCGCGCTACGGCTCTCCAACTGAACTCTCGCGCGGTCAAGCGCAGACTAGGAACGACAAATAGCTCTCTGGTCAGAGACTCTGCAATGCCTCGCCATCGCCGCCACACAACATACGTGTTTCATAACCCTCCACTGGGGGAGCAAAAATTTGGCAGCGATGGTGAGTCATTTGGACTTGCCAAGTGCGGCAAAATTTTTTCTTAACTAATTAAATTTACAATTACAGCATATATACAGATGTAGTACATGAATTAAATGTGGTGCACATGCACCGAGTACAAAACATTTCAGACAAAGACAAAATGTGAGTACAAAACATATTAGCAAATCAGAAAAATGTATATACAAATTATTTGATAGATAACAAAGTGCACACGCACTGAAAAAATTCTTTAGCATTTTCAGAACAAATAAACAGAATGGCAAAAGATCATGTTGACAAGTGACATGAGTGCACATGCACTGCAGTTGAGAACATATCAGCAAATGACGAAATGTATATACAATGAGTAACAAACGACATAAGTGCATACGCACTGAAGTATTGAACATATCAGGAAATCATAAAAAGTATACAGAATGAGTACAAATCATATTGAAAAATGAGAAAAGTGCACAGGCACTGAAGTTCAGTAGAAAACATATTAACATATAACATAAGTGCACATGCACTGAAAAACTCTTTAGCATTTTCATAGCAAAAAAACGCAAAGGTAAAAAAAAAAATCATTTTGACAAGTGACATAAGTGCACATGCAGTGCAGTTGAGAATATATCAGCAAATCAGAAAATATATTAATAAACGGCAAAAATACACACGCACTGTAGTACAGAGCATATCAGAAAGTCACAAAATATATACGAATGAATACAAATGACATAAAGTGCACACGCACTGAAAAACTCTCTAATATTTTTACGACAAATAAACCTAATGAGTACAAATCATATTGACAAATGACAAAAGTGCACACGGGCTGTAGTACTCTCTAGTATTTTTCTACAACAAACAAACAATCAAGGAGTGTAACAAAGTGCACATGCACTATAGAAGTCTTTAGTAATTTCAGGATAACTGATCTTATTAACAAAAGAAAGAAAGTGCACACGCACTGTATATGACTTTTTCATTTTACAAGAGTTAGGGAAGGGATAGGAAGGATTGCATCATGGTTGTAGCACTTAGGTTGCACGCAGCTGCACTGAAAGTCCATATCTTTCCACAGAAGTACAACACCAAGTGAGACAATTTGCAGTTCTTTTCCCAGAAGTGTTTATCAGCGTATCCAAGACACTGAAATGTCGTAGTAATATTTCCTGTTATCATTTTGGCAGTACATCAGGTACACCAAACAGTGGGACCATAATAACGTCTTCATCGCTCACGGTGGTGGACAGCATGTCGTGTCAACACCACGCTCTTACAAGGCACACCAACGTAGAATTAGTGCAAAAACCAAATATAGTGCTCCATGTTCATGAGGATGGACAGGACAAATGGATATTACAGTAATTCCAGGTAGTTAGGTCAGAAGGTGAAGGACATTAAGTTACAGACTAGTCTTGATTAGGAATTACATTAGTAGTTTGCGGCATTCATAGCCCAGTTATTGAACATTTCTGTACCATGTATTTAGTATTACAGAATAATGTTCATAAAATTAAATTATTGGCATCATGGGTAATCGTATTACAATAAACAGTGGCAGTCCTTGGCCAGTCACTAAGCATATTTAGTATGACAGAATAATGTTCATCAAAAGTCATCATTGAAAAGGAGAGTCAATTAATGGTATAGCATTAACATAATTCATTGAGTTATACAAATTATTGGCACTCATTGGCCAGTTACCAAAACATGAAAAGTCATCATTGAAAACAGGAGCTAATTAATGGCATAATTAATAACATAATTCATTTAGTTACATTAATTATCGGCACTTAATGGCCAGCAAGTATTGAATAGTATAAAACATTGTTCATCATTCAGTATTATTCAGAACTCTCTTAAATGAGTAGCATTATTTGAAACTGGTGATACACACCATTAAGAAGTCATTATTAAAAATCAGTTAATTACAGTCATAGCATTAATAATCATGGGCATTATAAGTAGTCTCATTACAATAAACAGTGGCAGTTATTTGCCAGTTACAAATCATTATTTTATATTTTTTTTTGTATCATTAAGAAGTCATTACTGAAGTGACATACTATTCAGAGCTGATCAGTATTATTCAGAATTCTCTTAAACTAGTAGCATTATTTGGGACTGGTAATACATTTTTTTTTGTTTTTGGGCTAGCAATGCATTGCGTTGGGATCGATAATTAATTGCTGAAGCATAACAATATTTGCTTTTAACCTATTGCTGCAAATGAGGATAGGTAACGTCATTCGTCATCTGTAGCAAAGTTATGTAACAAGGCAGTATATGTGATCACATTTATAAATGATAGACACAAATGGGTAAAAAAATAAAAATGCAAGTACTAGAACAGGTATAATAAGTAACAGGTTTAGTAAGTATCATGAAAAGCTTCTCCTGAAAAGAAAAAAAAATACAAAATGGATTATTGAGCTGAAAGAAGAAACGCAGACTATGCTGAAAAGTAGTGAACTTCGAATTAACAGGTAGTGAAATGTGTATAAAAATGTGTTCCATAGCAGTCCTTTCCAAAACCTTCAGTCATCATACCATACGATATAAAACATACTGTCAAAACAAACTGCAACAAATACTTAAATAACTACATAGCATGAATACATAAACTTCAACATCATCCTCATCTGTAAAGAAAAACTTCATTATCCATATTATGTTAACTTCATTATTATCATCACCTGTAAAGAAAAACTTCATTATTCATAGTAGCATATTCTTCATCATTACTCTTCATCAGCATTCATTATCATCTGCAAAAAAAATCACTTCATTATTCATTACACAACTATTCCTTATCTCTAGCATATTTCATCACTAAAACTAAGATGTGTGGTTCTGTCTGACAGCCTGCATCAATCGCCTTGTATTCTGAAAGAAAAAATTAGTTAAGACTGCTATTCTACGATGTGCATAGTATATTCTTGTTAATGCTTGTTAATTCTGATCCATTTACTCTTCCTCATAAGGTTTTTGCATCTTCTTTCGTTTATTCCGTATGTGAAATTCCCATTTTTGTTTAATTTATGTCCTTTACGTATCATTTCTCTCTGAAATTGATGAACAAAGATTAATGCCTTGCATTTAAATCATATACCCACTAAATAATGACTGGTTAATGGTGACATAATTAAGCATACAGCATAACATGACAGAAAACGTAATATGTCAAAGGCATAGACAGTGTTCAGAGGCAAAAATGTACAGAGAATATCACAATGCAGCAGAAAAAAATGTATAACAGTCACGATGTTAAGATATCATAGGGCAAAAAATGTCAAAGTCAAATGGTGTGTTATACCTTAACTATTTCACAGTGCATACAAACAAAACATGAAAACAATCGTACATAAAAAAGACAAAATGTGACGTTCGTTGTGTTCAGCTTGTATGTAGTGTAGTTAATAGAGGCGAGAATTAAAGACTTTAATGGAGAGAGAATTTGATAAAATTAATACGTCACTACATAGAATTGCATAATTATTCATAAAATGCGTAAGTTCATCTGGAAAATATGCACGGTCTGATGTGTAACGACAAGAAGAGCGACCTGCTAACCTTACCTTGCCGGGCACTTGCCAAGAAAAAATACAGTAGTCATCAATAATTAGTCATGTGAATATAATTGCAGAAATGATCATAAAAATTAGTAAATAGCATTACAGTGTGATAAATCGTAAAGTATGTTCACTCAATAAAGGATTTTATGTTGGATAAGTGGTGGTTTCCTTTCGATTTTCTGGTTCTCAGAGTTTCGACGTGTACTACATTGGGGTGAGGAATGCTGCGAATCCGATATGGACCTGCGTATAGAAGTTCAAATTTACTGCACTTACCTTTTATTTTATTGGATAAATAGTGTGTTCGTACTAATATCTTCTGTCCAATGTGAAAGTCTCGGCGCGTACAAACCTGTTTTTGCTGTCTTCTCCGGCGCTCTGCGGCACATTTGATGTTGTTCAGCGCAATGTTAATTATGTCGTGGTGTCGTAATCGACGAGATGTAGGAAATGTTACTAATTCTTTAATTTTGTTTGGTGGTTCAACGTTTTTCAGTATAACGGACGGAGATAGCATAGTGGATTTATTTGGAATGGAATTAATTACATCTTGGAATGAGAATAAGTTTGTGTCCCAATCAATGTGTCTTATGTGGCAGTATATTCTACACAGTTTACCAATTTCTTTCATTAATCTTTCACAAGGGTTCGAAGAAGCATGGTACTTGGATATATAGATCGGAGAAATGTTTCTAGCTCGTAACATGCGTGTCCATATAGCAGAACGAAATTGTGATCCATTGTCAGAAATTACTTTCATCACATGCCCTACATGAAATAGAAAATGTTTTACAAATGCTTTCGAAACGGTTTTAGCAGTAGCTTTGCGTAACGGAGTGAAAGTAACAAATTTTGAAGTGAGTTCAACAGCGACAAAAATGTAGCAAAAACCTCTGTTAGTTCTCGGAATTGGACCAAAAATGTCTACTGCGGCCATATGTCTTAATTTAACAGGTACAATGGGATATAATGGAGGAATGTGTGAAGTGGTGTCTGACTTAGCTTTCTGGCAAATTTTACATGACGCTAAAACTCGTCGTATACGTTTTACCATGTTGGTAAAATAACAGTTCTGTCTCAGTATAAGAAAACATTTTCTGCCTCCGTAATGTGCGTAACTTAAATGAGTATACCATATTAATTTGTTAACCAGTTCGTCAGGAATGCATAATAACCAATTGTTGCTGTTTGGATGAGAGCGGCGAACAGAATGTCATTGCGTACAGTGTAGTGGTTCCTAATCGTAACATTATTCTTATTTTGCCAAAGGTGTTTAATTTCTTTCCACACATTGTCTTTATTTTGCTCCTTTGCTATGTCCTGTAATGACGATGAAATAAAATTTTCAAATGCAACTTGCTGAATGTACATGACACTGAAATTTGCTTTGCAGAAGTTGGTTGCGACGTCTTGCTGATTCTTGCTGAGAGAACGAGATAATGCATCTGCTATAACGTTTTGTGTGCCGGGAATGTGAACAATCGTAAAATTAAATTCCTGTAAATAAAGTTTCCATCTACTTAATCTATCGTGTGTGAATTTAGCTGAAAGTAAAAATTGTATCGCTCTGTGGTCTGTGTAAACGGTGGTATGTCTGCCATAAAGAAAGTGCCGAAATCTCATAAATGTCCAAACAACACATAATGTTTCAAGTTCTGTAACGGAATAATTTCGTTCAGCAGGTGACAAAATGCGGCTTGCAAATGCGATATTTTTAATTACTATAGAGCCATCTTCTTCAATTTCCTGAAAAATGTGTACGCCTAAAGCTGTGTTGGAACTGTCGGTGGCAATGGAAAAATTTCTGGTAAGATCTGGGTGTGATAAAAGTGGAGCATTCAACAAAGCGTGTTTCAAATAACATTCTCGTGAACAAGATTCTGCGTGTCAAAAATTACTGCTTACGTTACTGGAATATGCAATCTGTGCTGTATCTGTTTAAATTCTATCGTACGTGTTGTTATTTTCAGCAGAATTCTGTGGCATTTCGACTATTTGAACTGTTCTGTTATTACTTCCTGACGTATCACGCTATGGATGACACCTATTGTCTGGCTCATTCGTGATAATATGTTGTTGCTGATGTTGTTGCTGTTCATAAGATCGACTGTTATTAAATGTACGCTGAAAATAGTGCTCATCATTTTTACGTCTGTCATGATAGTAATTTCTATACGGCGCATTGCGATACGAGTTAAAATAGTGTGTTGTCTGTACGTAGTTATTTCTTTGCTGCCGTGCGTTACTATTTGTTGTAGCTGAGACTATACGTGGACGCGGCGAAACATTAAAGTTTGGTTGACCTTGTAGACTGCATTGTTGGTTAGGTATGCTAAGCGGCTGACTTTCATGCTATTGTGGTGAAAAACATCTATTGTTACAAAAATGTGGTTGCGACTGCTGAAAATTTTGTACATACTGATGATTACGATTTTATCTGTTATTATAATTACGGCGATAGCTGTCATTACGCGCGTGTCTAAAGAAAACTGTCATTATCGGTAAAAAATTTGTCTTATCGGGTTTTCTTTAGTCATTACTTAATTCTAAGTAGAGCAATAGTTAAAGAGCTGTTTTGATAGATATAAAGGATAGTCGAAGAGAAGGCAGCAGTGCAGAAAACTAAAGATGAAACAGCACTACTACAGCTCGGGGCCCTATGCACGCTACGGCACATATTCATTAAAGCGTAATGAATCCCCTGAGGTCCATTACGCGCTGCAATTACATTTTAGTTTTTGCGTTGCAGGCAATGGCGATAAAAATCCAAAAGCAAATTGTTGTATCCATGCTAATTCCAGCTTCTGCATTATAGGCAATGCTGATGAAAATACAATGGCAAATTGTCGTTTCAGGTTCAAAGCTAGTTTCTGCATTACAGGTAATAAATGTGAAAGTACGAAAATAAATTGTCTTATACAGTGCAAAACGTGTATCTGTGCTCTGTCATTATTAAATTCCTTCGATTTTCTTACAAATGCAAATTGCTTATAATCAACGTTCTCGTCACTGAATTTGAGAACACGTTCAGGTTTATGTGAGAATCTGTTTGTCTGTGTCATTTCTGATTTCAAGTTGCGTAGCTTTTCAGATTTCAAGTCGCGTAGTTTTTCGGATTTTAAGTCGCGCACTCTCTGCAGATTACTCAAACTATACGCGCCGCGTGAATCCGACAAATGTTCACAAAGTGGCGGATTCTGTGACGTATTGGTGACTGAAATAGTTTTCAATTCTGTTACTTTAATACTTTCGTCAATTTGGTTGTTGTGTCGTTCACTTTTATTATCGATTTCTGCATTCAGAGTGTGTTTAACTTCCAGTGACTCTAAATTAAACTCGTCGCGTATCTGTACGGTGTTATTAGGGCATTGTTCAGTGACTGCATTAATTACGTGTATCTGTGTTGCGTTTGCTGAACATTGTTCAGTGACTGCGTTGATTTCGTCTTTATGTGAATCTGTTGTGCCTACACGTGTACTACTTAATTCTTGTGCAACAGTGCCAACTTCTTTATTACTGTTATTAGCACAAGCCTTAGTATCCACACGTAATTGTCCTGTATTATCATAATATTGCGCGGCAATGGCTTTAATCTGTTCATCAAGCTGTTCATTCCGTTCACTAAGTTGTTTGATTTTTTTTATTAATGTTGTCTTGTTCTTCATTCGATTGTTTATAACTTTCATTAATTAGTTTATGTTGTTTGAGATCGTTTTTCTGCATTTCAGTCATTAGTAGTAATACTGCCATAATTTGATCCAAGGTAACATTACCTACTCTATTATCTGTACTGTTTGATGGTGTATTTGCAATTGTCGCGTTTTGTGTGACCATTTGGTCATTCTGTAATTTACAAAAAGGTTTATCAGTCGGATGTACACTGTGCGTCACTACCTTGGAATTAAATGAATCCGTCGTACTTTCAGTACACTGTTCATTTTCATTAAAAAAATTTGTCTGTACGTTATTTGAATTTTCTAAACCGGGTGTGTTAAGCTGGGCAACGCTCATTACAATAGGGCGCCCCGCATCATCAATTGTCGTTAACAGACGACACAATTGAATTTGTCTGTTCATCACTACGATGATTGTCAGTAAACGGTGGATTGTCATCATTATATTGCGCGTCGCAAGTACTATCGGTAAAGTTGTTTAAGTCGGTAGTTTCATTCATTATACCTCGCGATACACTATTCACACTCTTTCGCGGCATTTTTTATAATAGTCACAATTAATCACAAAAGAAATAAGCACAATGCAAAGAGCAACAAGCACAAATACAACAGAGCAACGAATTGCCGATGATCTGAGGAAAGAAAGTCATAAAATTAGTAAAAGCGTTGCGCCAAATGCTAATTATATTAAGTAAATAAGAGCAGATATCTGACTACTTTTCAGAAGATTCTCAACGAAATACGATCCTGGACCGGGTGTCGCCAAGTGTAACCTCCCCACAAAAAATGTTGAATGTAATTATTTTTAAATGTTAATCGGAATCGTGTTCAACGCAACCTCCCAGCAAAAATAAAAGAAAAGTAACGTCCCCACAGAAAATTTTGAATGACAATATGAATGTCGTGCTAAGTGTAACCTCCCCGTAATTATATTTAATCACAACGACAATAAATCAGAGATAGCAATCTGACCCAAGTGTAAGCTCCCCACAAAAATGAAAGACAATTCAATGATAATGAAATCTGAAAAAGCAAATAGACCGAAATGTCGATCTTAGGCCCTGTGCAATAATTAAACTCAGATTCTTACCTCAGTAAAACTGCATCTGCTCTTATTTTTCGCCATAGCTTGGAGGGAATGCATCACAAACATTGTTTGAACTTAAGTAAATTTTTCTTTAAAGGAAATGGAAGGCAAATATTCTTTCAATAAAATGTTTGTTTTATTAAAGTGCTTGGTTTGAAAACAAAAATTATTATTGGGGCGATTCTTGAACAAATTAGTTACAGTTAATTTACATTACATTATCAGATGTGCGCAATGCTGCTTCATTACCTTATTTAAAAAATATACCTCGTCCCGAATCTTGACCAGAGTGCCATGTCGACGCCCGCCGACTCCTCACACACAACTGCCGATTCCCTACATGCAACTGAACTCTCTCACAACTCGATCGCAACTGCACTACTGCGACTCGACCGCAACTGCCTCGCAACTGCACTCTCGCGCTACGGCTCTCCAACTGAACTCTCGCGCGGTCAAGCGCAGACTAGGAACGACAAATAGCTCTCTGGTCAGAGACTCTGCAATGCCTCGCCATCGCCGCCACACAACATACGTGTTTCAACCTGAAACATGTTTTGATCATTGGAAACTTTGATATTATTGCCTATGATCTTGAGAGGCGGTATCTGTGTACTGTAGAGCATCTTAACTACTGTTTGGCCAACCTTGTAGAATTTTATATAAGATTGCATTTCATGTGATGTTACTTAAATGATCGTTTTAGTATATAAAGTTGCCACCCTTTCACCGTAAGACTTTTCTTAGAAGTTAAAATCAAGCTGCACCTTCGGTGGCAAGGTTGACATTTTAATTGTTAGTGTTTTGTACCATTTCCATCCCTCCTATGGGGGGTGCATAGTTTGTGTGCTTGTGTAAATTGTTAAAACTCTTAGTTTAAGGTTATCTGGTGTGTTGCAGATTTGCACCAGTGTAGTCTTTCAGAGGCTGTTGTGAGCGGTCGTAACTATGGCCCTGTCAAAAGGGAGCGGGAAGGTTCTCTGCCCGAAAGCTCATACAGTCAAAACATGTTTCTTTCTGCCTCTGAATAAATTGTAACTTTTATATTTAGAGGGTGCTTTCTCATTATAATTTTAAATCTGTTTCTTTTAAAAAGTGCTTTTAGGCACTATTAAAGTGAATAAAATTCCCATTTGTTAAAAGGAATTTGGTTATGATTTCATCAGTTACTCCCTGGCAACTACTTCCGTGCTTACATAGTGTGATTAAATGTGTTAATGTTCTTGATGAATCGCTAGTAAATAAAATAAATTCTTAAGAATATTCTTTGAAAATAAATCACGGTTCAGTTACTAGAAACAAGTGATGTTACTATAGCTGACCTCTTTCAAATGAAATTGATTTTAACAAAGTTTTTCTTAAGACTACACCCATAAATTTAACCTCATATACATATATGACATAATGGATTTTTACAAGTCATGTACACAGAAACATGAAATAGATTTTTCGATTATTACAAAATTACTTTTGTGATTTAGATTTTTCGGTCTTTACCTAGAAGAGAAAAGCTCAGAAGACTTCACTTTTAAGTACTCACTTATTTAGTAGCAGTTGTAGGCGCCACTGTGAGCGTCCAGCCGAACAACTTCATTTTTGGAACACAACCTACAACCAGGTTAGAGACAGAAGTGATGACACTTTTTGCCGGACCTGACCGTTATTTTGCAGGACAATGCTCAAGCACGTACAGTGCAAGCCGTTACTGATTTGTTTGACTGATGGGGCTGCGAAGTGCTATACCACCTACTGCAATCCCCTCACTTAAGCCCTCGTGAGTTCAACTCTTTTTCTAAACTGAAGGAAATACTTCACGGTATTCGCTTCAGAACTGCTACAAATTCGTAGGGCAATAGACTGCGCCGCTCGAACTGTCAACACAATTGGCACTGCTAAGAGTATCCTACGACTTCCACATCGCTTGGGGACAACTTTGAAGGTCAGTAAAACATTGAAACTCGTATCTATTTCGTACAAGCTGTAAATAATTAGTTGCCACTATTAAAATTCCAACCCTCGTATGTGCGTGATTCTTTCGCCAGGGCAAGTTCTGGTACGCACAAGTTATTCCATAGATGTAAGATACCTAACTCGTCGGAACTTCTGTATCAGTTCGTCCATATTTAGGGGACGGTCACCCTCCCTTATTAAAATTTCATTTAGCCAGTGCGCATCAAGGACTAATCTAATGCTTCCGTCACGTTTAAGCACAACAACAAGCGGATTATTCTACTCGCTAACTGCTTGGTCACTGGCACCCCATGCCAACATACGCTGAATTTCATTTGTAACCACTTGCTTTCTTGAAACATGTATCTGATAAGGTTTCTTAAAAAATACCTGCCCAGACTTTATTTTCAAACGGCATTCATACCCTTTAACTTTACCAGGCGTATTTGAGAATACATTGTGATAGGTGGTTAATACTTAATTGTGCTCTTTGTTTATAAGAAATGTGATTTGTTGACTGTACCTTTGCCTCTATGTCTTCTAGGTTCTTGCACCTTAGTACCGAATTCAGTATCTTCCTGCAAGTATACCTTATTCCTCATTACTCTAACAGGCAGTTCCCATGTTTCATTGGCACTGCCTATTTAATTTCCCATGAAAGGTTCTTTTATTGCCCGAGAATCAGGTGAGGTTAATACCAAGTGGTTCCGATTAAAATCAGTCCTTCCTTGATATGATGTTAAGAAATTTGTGCCAATTAAAATCTCAGCACTAAACTGAGCACAATTAAACGACGATGATCTATCATTATGTCACTTATACCAACTGGTGTCAAAGCTTCGTGCTGTACTTGTCTAGAAACTTTTTCCAGTAGCATCTATTATTCTTAAACTACTTATTTTTATGATAGTTAATTCACTCTTATTAGGAATAGAATCAAGGACTGCTTGTGACAAAGCACTTTCTTCACTGCCACTATCAAGAAGATAGTGCACTGTTACTCCTGAAGTGATAGTTTTTATAACAGAGTGAGTTATTCTAGTTTGAACAGGTTCCTCATTAAAGTATTCTAATAAATCCTTTTCAATCCGTATACAGCTAAAGTAGTTTTGTTCAGTCGCAAGTACATTCAAAATCAGATACACGAGGTCATCAGTCTCTACATTCTCAGTCCACCAATTTTAAATCAAAGTGGTTGATGAGTTCTTCTGTTTTAGTTTGCTGCACATCAGCTAAACTATTCTCCACCTCTGAGCAACTGCGTCGCTGAGCAGCATTGCTGACTATAACACAGGCAGGGTAGCATTCTGATCTCCGTCTTGTCTCAACTGCAAAATATTTACATTTCTGCTCTCCTCATAGTAACGTGGTGGCTGTCTGCCTCCTCTTCCTCTGCTACGGTCTTGGCTGCGATGATTAGATCTCGTATTCTGAGCCTCCATACTTCTGACAGTCACGTTCCCACTGTCATTATTTCTGTTGTTTACATTATTATTAGAAGATCTATTATTATTTTGCACTTGCTCCTCCATAGCACGTATTCTTTCTGTTCGCTCCGGACTCTCAGTGAACCTTTCCACATTATGTCTAGGTGCGGAAGTGATTCTTTTCTGCCAATACCAAGGCAGCTTACCTTCTAGTCCCATGATAATCATTTCCGGTTTCATCTTTTCTGTCATATGTGACAGCCGTGAAACCAACTTTGCAGAGAACTCTTTTACTGACCCACGACCTGGAACAAACTTTTTATCACTCCAGGACTCTCTCAAAACATCGTTTTGTTTGTTGTGTGACCAGTACTCATTAAGAAAGCAGTTTTAAATTCAGATAGAGTTTGCATTTAATCATCACGTCAGCTGGCCATTACAAAGCATCTCCTGACAAATGACTTCTTATGAATAAATTTTCTCTCGTTCTGACCAAGCGCCAGAAAAACATCCTCAAAATCATTCCAGAACTCTAAAGGATCAAAACGTAAAAATTGACGACATCCGATGAAAGGGGCGTCTGCTGGATCGACATGCTGTACAGTAGTATTCCAAGAACTACCAGAGGTTACTCTATTTTCTGTGATAGTAATGCTAGTATTTAGTTCTTCTACGTGTAGTTCTACTGCTTCCACTCTGTCAGAAAATCTTTTATCAATATCCTCAAATAATTTCTCAAAATCAGGTTTTACTTTCTAATTTCGATAAGCATTTACTTTAGTAATAACTTCTTCAAATCGATTAGAGCAAAGTTTTGATTCAATGCTTATTCTTTCTGACAACCTCCCTCCCATAAGTTCATCTCGGGTTTGAAAATACTATGCAATTTATTTAGCTGTTGCCCTACTTTGTTTTGCAGGTCAGGTGGTTAGAATCAATTTTATAATTTTGATATTTCAGTTTTGAGGTCAGGTCATTCCTTAGCTCTCTGTTACTAGACTCAATCTTGCTGTTTAGTTCTTTATTACTATCCTTCTGTTTTTTACTATTAGATTCAATATTACTACTTAAGTGTTTACTATTTGATTCCATCTTATTGTTTAGTTCTTTAATATGCGATTCAAGTTTAGCGAAAAGTAATTGCATCCAATCCGGTGCCTCTACATTGCTACTTGGCATTTCCAACGGTTTTAAAGGAGTTTCAAGCATTCTCTGAGTTGGTTGAATTTCAAACATACTAAACTCTGTTTTATTACCTGGTAACTTTATTAATTCCACTTTTTCTTTTTTGACCTCAACTTCAATTGCCTCATCATTAGAAACTGGTTCGACTTCGCAGTAACACTGAAATTTACTTCCGATTCTGGATTCATTACTTTGGCAGAACCATCCTCATTAATTTCAGTTTCTAATTCTGACGATTCATCGCCAGAGATTGGTTCCATGTTAACTTTCACATTATTCTTAACAATATTTTCCATTTTTAGTAAACTGTTGGAAGCAATTGACAAATAATTTAAATATTTTTGACTAAGTTTAATTGCTTGAGCTCGGCGAACGATGCCAGCAAACGAGACGTGACGCGTCGCGACGTTAAGGCAGCAGGAGCAGCTGTGGCGGTCAGAATTCCGGCGAGTATCGCCTACTGCAGTACCTCAAGGAAGGAATGAGGGGGGTGGAGGGGGGGGGGGGCGCTGCACCGGTGAGAGCGCGCAGTAGCTTGTAGGCAGCTCGCAGGTGCACGCAGCTCCGCGATGATACGCCCTCTTCGTCTAACAGCAGCGCCGGTCGTAGCCGCGATCCAGTACAGTCTTCTTCCCTCCTTCCGCCACGATCAAGGCTACTGTGGCTAACATTCATATTTTAGTTTCTGCACTTGCAGCAATTCGTAGCATTGTTCTCGCACTGGTTTCGGCATATTTCATCTCGGTATCCTGTTAGTACCTACCTAGTGTGCTGTTCTGTATCGATCACTTTCACTGTTCAGTTTCCTGGCCGATTAAAAACATATGTGGAGTGGCGGGTAAAATACAAGAATATTTGCCATCTTTCACGAGAGACAGAAAACTATTTTTGTTTTCAGCCAGAAAGCGATGGAGAACATACAGACCATAATTTCCAGCCTGCAAGTCCACATTCTTCTTGTGCTCACTGAAAGAAAATGTTCCTACTAACTACTCAGTGGGATCAGGAACTGTGATTATAAATAAAAATTTTGAGTTCTGACTGATTAATATATTCAGTAAAAGTTCACTCGCACAAACATAGTAATATTCCTGATAAAATAATAATGTCCCTATCATAAGCAGTTGAGAGGCGACCTCTATGGTAAGCCCCAATTAAAGTGGTTTTCCCCCTTACTTTTAGTTATCAAAGTTAATTGCTCGCCTTAAAAGTGGAAAATAATCTCACCACTTGCCACACGGTTTTGTCGATATTACGGGCGGCACACAAACAGTTACTTCAGTGAAGTGTAAGCGATCGAGTACGGTGTACAGTCCTCGCGAGTTCAATTCCTATTTGTACCGAAAACATGCGTTTGGTAGCAGCTTGGCTGACACAGACAGATTGATAGCTCGGTGTGAAGTGTGTCTTTCACTGCCTCTCCGACCATATTTATATTTGGGCACAGCGGACGGCTGAACGGAACATCTGCCGTCAACCGCTTTATGGCCAGGTAGTAGCATCTAAATAGCCGCTTTCTCGAACACTTATTATTTAATAACTCCATCATAAATCAATTTACGATCTTACCAATTTTTATATGAATGGTGTTAAGTTGGCTTTAATTACAAAAAAATGTTATAGCTCGACTGCATATAAACTTTGCCAGCTAGAATTTTTAGAACGGAACTAATAGTAGGACATGATCTACGAACTGCATATTTAAGAGACCTTGTATTGATTGTTATTTACATTGAAGTCTTGAAACTTGCTGTTGTTGTTCTCTTCAGTCTAGAGACTGGTATGATGAAGCTCTCCATGCTACTCTATCCCGTGCAAGCTTCTTCATCTCCAAGTAGCCACTGCAACCCACAGCCTTCTGAACCTGCTTAGTGTATTCATCTCTTGGTCTCCGTCTACGATTTTTACTCTCCACGCTGCTCTCTAATACTAAATTGGCGATCTCTTGATGCATCAGAACATTTCCTACCAACCGATCCCTTCTTCTAGTCAAGTTGTGCCACAAATTACTCTTCTCCGCAATTCTATTCAGTACCTCCTCATTAGTTGTGTGATCTACCCATCTAATCTTCAGCATTCTTCTGTAGAACATTCCAAAAGCTTCTGTTCTCTTCTTCTCTAAACTATTTATTGTCCAAGTTTCACTTCCATACAGGCTGCACTCCATGCAAACACTCTTTAGAAAAGACTTCCTGACATTTAAATCTATACTCGATGTTAACAAATTTCTTTTCTTCAGAAATGCTTTCCTTGCCATTGCCAGCCTACATTTTATATTGTCTCTACTTGTACCATCATCAGTTATTTTGCTCCCCAGATAGCAAAACTCATCTACTACTTGAAGTCTCTTATTTCCTAATCTAATTCCCTCAGCATCACCTGATTTAATTCTACTACATTCCATTATCCTCGTTTTGTTTTTGCCGATGTTCACCTTTGTCCTCCTTTCAGGACACTGTCCATTCCGTTCAATTGCTCTTCCAGGCCCTTCGCTGTCTCTGACAGAATTGGAATGTCATCGGCAAGTGTCAAAGTTTTTATTTCTTCTCCATGGATTTTAATTACTACTCCGAATTTTTCTTTTGTTTCCTTTACTGCTTGCTCAATATACTGATTGAAAAACATCGGGGATAGGCTACAGTCCTTTCTCACTCCCTTCCCAACCACTTCTTCCCTTTCTTGCCCTTCGACTCTTATAACTGCCATCTGATTTCTGTACAAATTGTAAATAACCTTTTGCTCGCTGTATTTGACCCCTGCCACCTTCGAGATTTCCCCCCCAGGGGGTCCACACCTCTTTTGTGGATACGTGCGTAGCGAGCACCAGACCCCGAGCTAATGTGGCCCTCCTTCCTTTCCGGGCTGCATACCTTCCTTTTCCGCATCCTTCAACATCACCCATCTTCGCCCCCCCCCCCATCTCCACCTGTTTCCTTCCCTTTCTCCCCCTCTGGGAGTATGTTTTGTGCCTACGTCCGGAGACAGATGCTCGAAAAAGTAACACATACTTTCCTTTCTCTGCTTGCAAGTCTTCATCCTTCCTTTGTCCTTCTCTTTTCCTTACCTCTTCTCTTTTCCTTACCTCTTCTCTTTACCCTTTTCTCCGCTACGGCGTTGAGACCTCTCTTCTCTCCTCTCCCTTTCTTTGTTTTTCCCTTTCTCTTTTTTCCTCCCTGTGCGTGTCTGAAGGCTGACCAACGCATTTTCATTCGTAGCCGGTGACAGGGTAACGCGGAATTCCCCGCCCCGGGTAGACAGGTAGGACACGTACGTACCCCCTGGTAACGGCCAGGCCCAGGGAAGGGAGATTACCCGTGCTGACACCTTCCGAAAGTACCGATTGGTCATTCCGTTCGTTTCTCGGGAGGTGTGACCTGAGGTGTGAACAATCACCTAAGGTGGGAGTGCCCTCAGAGAGGGCCCCCACAAGGGAGGAGTGCGCCATCGGAGACGCCGGTAATCATGGGGATACATCCGCAATGGTTTCCTCATCTTCTACTATGTCTGCTCACATGCGTAAGTTCAATGAGTCTCAGCCACATACAGTTCTTCCATCATTGCCACCGTTCCTTGTTGTTTCTCGGTCTGATGAAGGTCACGACTTCTCCACGGTCAACCCTTTCATTATTCAGAAAGGTGTCGACGCAATTGCAGGTCCTGTAAAGTCTTCCTCCAGATTACGAAATGGCACCTTGTTGTTAGAAACAGTCAGTGCCCTCCAGGCCCAAAAATTGCTGCGTACTTCACTGCTACACACCTTCCCTGTCCAGGTGGAAGTGCACTGCACTTTAAATTCCTCACGTGGGGTCGTTTATACACGCTCCCTCGACGGACTGTCCGACGAGGAAATTCAACACTACCTGTCTGACCAGGGCGTAACAGCTGTTCATAGAGTCATGAAAAGGGTTGACACAAACATTGTTCCTACCCGTAATGTCTTCTTGACATTTGACAGAGTTCAACTCCCATCGAACATAAAAGCGGGCTATGAGATAATTTCCGTTCACCCTTACATCCCAAACCCTACGCATTGCTATCGGTGTCAGCGGTTCAATCATACCAGCCACTCATGTTCCAATCCGGCCAAATGTGTTACGTGTGGCAAGGATGCCTATGAGGGTGCTTGTGCACCTCAATCCCCTAGTTGCATCAACTGTATGGGTGACCACGCTGCTTCCTCTAGAGATTGCCCCATTTTTAAAGACGAAAAGCTCATTCAGGAAATCAGATTCGCCAGTCGAAAGCCCACTGTGCCTCAGACAGGTAAATACAGCACTGTCCTTGCCTCTCCTCGGCCAACAAAGGAGGCGGCCACGCAGACTTGTGATCTCACCTTTAGTGCCACGGTCGTCAGATCGGCCAGCGCAAAGATCGCCCGCTCAACCTCCCACTTTCGCCTGCTCACTCTATGGCTCACCCTTCATCGGGCTCTGCTAAATCTCGAGCCCAAAACTCAGATACCCGGACTTCCAAAAAAGAGCATACTCATGAAGATTTTTTATGTACCCCAACTTCACAACCATCGGTTCCTCCTTCATCTAAAATTCCTGTTTCCAAGAAGGCTAATAAGAAACCCAGTTCCTCTCCTTCTCCGCCACGGCGTGTCTCATCTACAGCACCACCTGGCGCTAGCCGCCCTCGGCCGTCTTCTGTGTCGCCGAGGCGCACTGCTGGCAGCCGATCAACCGGCCGATCGCTGGTGGCAGGAGCTGCTCTTGAACAACCTATGGATCAGGATATTCTGCCTTCGGCTGAATGCCGCTCCACGCTGTCGGTCGCAAGCTCTGAGCAGTCGTTGAGTTGATAGCAACCTTGGTCACATTCTTCCATTTTCTGTCCACCCTATGTCCATTATCCATTGGAATATCCGCAGCATTCGAGCCAATCGGGATGAATTGTCGATCCTCTTACGATCCTACTCGCCGGTCATCTTCTGTCTTCAGGAAACAAAGCTGCGTCCCCACGACCGCTTTGTTTTCCCCCATTTTCAGTCAGTCCGATTTAATATCCCCTCTGTTGAAGGCACTCCAGTACATGGAGGACTCATTATACTCTCCATTATCATCCAATCCACTTAAACACTTCCTTCCAAGCAGTCGCTGTCCGTCTTCCCCTTTCTGGATACACCTTCTCTCTTTGTACTGTATACATTCCATCGTCCACACCAATGGCACAAGCTGATCTCCTTCATCTTCTTGGTTGGCTTCCACCCCCCTATTTGCTGGCTGGGGGCTTCAATGCCCACCACCGGCTTTGGGGTTCTCCACATCCTTGTCTGCGTGGCTCACTATTGGTAGACGTCTTCCATCAAGCGGATCTTGTTTGCCTCAACATTGGGGACCCTACATTTTTGTCTGCCTCGACGACAAATTTCTTTCATTTGGACCTGTCGGTCGGTACTGTTCCGCTAGCTCGGCGCTTCGAATGGTTCGCCCTTGCTGATACACACTCGAGTGACCACTTTCCATGTGTCCTTCGATTGCAGCCACAACTGCCATATATGCGCCCGCGACACTGGAAGTTTGCCCAAGCCGATTGGACACTTTTTTCGTCTCTAGCGACATTCGATGACCGTCACTTTCCTAGCGTCGACGACGAGGTCACTCATATTACAGACGTTTTTCTTACAGCTGCGGAACGTTCAATACCTCGCACCTCCGAATTGCCCCGGCGCCCCCCAGTTCCTTGGTGGAACGGGGCATGCCGTGACGCAATACGTGAGCGGCGACGTGCTCTTCGCGTTTTCAGACACCATCCTATTTTGGCCAACTGTGTCCGCTATAAGCAGTTCCGTGCACGATGCCGTCGCGTCATCCGCGATAGCAAGAAGGCAAGCTGGGACTTCTTTACTAGCTCATTTAACACCTTCACTCCCTCCTCGGAAGTTTGGAGTCGGATTCGACGGTTATCTGGCGCGCCTAGTTTCTCCCCGGTCTCTGGGCTCACTGTCGCGCACGATACATTAGTGGACCCCGTCGCAATTTCTAACTCACTGGGTCAACACTTTGCTGAGATTTCGAGTTCTTCAAATTACCCGCCAGCGTTTCTCCCGAAGAGACGTGCAGCGGAAGTGCAACCTCTTGCTTTCTCCTCTCAAAATCGCGAAAGCTATAATAGTGTTTTCTCCATGCGGGAACTCCAACATGCCCTCTCTTCTTCTCGCTCCTCCGCCCCAGGACCGTATGGTATCCACATCCAAATGTTGCTGCATTTATCATACCATAGTCTGCGTTACCTCCTTCGCCTTTATAATCGAATTTGGACCGACAGTACTTTTCCCAGACGATGGCGGGAAGCTATCGTCGTTCCTGTTCCGAAACCTGGAAAGGACAAACATCTCCCCTCTAGCTATTGCCCCATTTCTCTCACGAGTAGTGTATGTAAGGTTTTGGAGCGTATGGTGAATTGCCGTTTAGCTTCGTGGTTGGAGTCCCGCAGTCTTCTAACACCTGCCCAATGCGGTTTCCGAAAGCATCGTTCTGCAGTTGACCATCTTGTTGTTCTCTCCACTTATATCATGAGCAAACAGTAGCAATATTTTTTGATCTGGAGAGAGCATACGATACCTGTTGGAGGACAGGCATCCTCCGCACACTGTTCTTTTGGAGCTTTCGAGGTCGGCTGCCCCTTTTTCTCCGCGAATTTATGGCAGAGCGCACATTTAGAGTGCGGGTGAACACTACTCTCTCCCGTACTTTCTCCCAAGAAAACGGGGTACCCCAGGGCTCCGTGCTAAGTGTTGTACTGTTTGCCATTGCCATAAATCCAATTATGGACTGTCTCCTTCCCGATGTCTCAGGCTCCCTCTTTGTGGACGATTTTGCGATCTACTACAGCTCTCAATGGACCAGCCTTCTTGAACGACGTCTTCAAGGATGACTCGATCGCCTCCACTCTTGGAGCATCGCAACAGGCTTCCGCTTTTCTCCCAGTAAGACCGTTTGTGTTAATTTTTGGCGTTGTACAGAGTTTCTTCCACCTTCCTTACATCTAGGACCTGTCAACCTTCCGCTTTCGGACGTCGCTAAATTCTTGGGTCTTATGTTTGACAGAAAACTGTGCTGGTCCTCCCACGTTTCCTATCTTTCGGCTCGCTGTCTGCGATCCCTCAACACCCTCCGTGTCCTGAATGGTACCTCCTGGGGAGTGGACCGAGTGGTCCTTCTCCGCCTCTATCGCGCCTTAGTGCGCTCGAAATTGGACTATGGAAGCATAGTTTACTCCTCGGCCGTCTGTTCTTCGGCGTCTCGACTCTATCCACCACCGTGGATTACGTTTAGTGTCTGGAGCTTTTTACACCAGCCCTGTGGAAAGCCTTTATGCTGAGACTGCTGAACCTCCGCTGTCCAATCGGCGAGCTGTCCTTCTGAGTCGTTATGCTAGCCATCTGTCTTCCATGCCTGCTAATCCGGCCCATGACATTTTTTTCGACGCCTCCTTGGATTTAGGGTATGCAGGCCGCCCTTCCTCCCTACTACCACCGGGAGTCCGCTTCCGTCAACTGCTCCATTCTCTTTCCTTCCGCCTTTCTAAAACTTTCTTGACAACTTGGGGTACAGCACCGCCTTGGCTCCGTCCCCGGACCTGCCTGCTCCGTGACCTTTGTCAGTTTCCCAAGGATGGTACCCCTTCACACGTTTATCGTCGGGCATTTGCTGCTCTATGTGCACAAATCAAGGAAGCCACATTTATTTACACTGATGGCTCCAAAACATCGATTGGCGTAGGGGTGCCTATATTGTTGGCGACACCCTAAATCGATTTCGGCTTCCCGACCAGTGTCCGGTTTATACTGCGGAGCTTTACGCTGTTCTCCAGGCTGTCCAATACATCCGTCGCCATCAGCGGATACAGTATGTTATCTGTTCAGATTCTCTCAGCTCTCTTCTCAGTCTCCAAGCTCTCTACCCTGTCCACCCTCTGGTCCACCGGATTCAGGACTACCTAACTTGCTCCACTTGGGGGGCGTCTCTGTGGCGTTCCTCTGGATCCCCCGACACGTTGGTATCTGTGGAAATGAGGCGGCCGATATAGCGGCCAAGGCTGCAGTCTCTCTTCTTCAGCCAGCTATTCGCATGATTCCCTTCGCCGATCTACGGAGTGTTTTATGTCGTTGTGTTGCTCTTTTATGGCTCGCACATTGGTCGACACTTCCCAATAATAAATTGCGGGACGTGAAAGCTCTTCCCTGTGCTTGGACCTCTTCCTCCCGAACGCGTCGTCGGGAGGAGGTAATTTTAACTAGACTCCTGATAGGGCACTGTCTTTTTACCCATCGACATCTTTTAAGTGACGATCCTCCCTCACTCTGTCCCCACTGCTCTCAGCTGTGGACGGTAAGACACCTTTTACTTGAGTGCCCCTATTTTACTCCGTTACGCGCCCGTCTACTGCTGTCGCCTGATATATCTTCCATTTTAGCAGATGACACGCGCTCAGCCGCAGTTATCGAGTTTATTAGCGCCAGTGAGATGACGTCAGTCATTTGAAGCTCTTTTTGGGGACAACCAACCCCTTTAGTTTCTCCAATTTTTTGAGTTTCGTTCCCATTGCTGCTGGTTTCCAGTGCCGTTTTTTACCTTTTCCTAAGTCACAGACCGGGCGCTAATTACCGTAGCAGTTTTGCGCCCTAAAACCATAACAAAAAAAAAAAAACCTTCGAGATTTGAAAGAGAGTATTCCAATCAATTTTGTCAAAGGCTTACTCTAAGTCTACAAATGCTAGAAACGTAGGTTTGTCTTTCCTTAATCTAAGATAAGTCGTAGGGTCAGTATCGCCTCACGTGTTCCAACGTTTCTACAGAATCCAAACTGATCTTCCCCGAGGTTGGATTCTACCAGTTTTTCCACTCGTCTGTAAAGAATTCGCGTTAGTATATTGCAGCCGTGACTTATTAAACTGATAGTTCGGTAACTGTCACACTCATCGGCTCGTGCTTTCTTTGGAATTGGAGTTATTATAGTCTTCTTGAAGACTGAGGGTATTTCTGTCTCATACATCTTGCTCACCAGATGGTAGAGTTTTGTCAGGGATGGCCCTCCCAAGGCTACCAGAAGTTCCAATGGAATGTTAAAACTTCCTGGCAGCTTAAAACGGTGTGCCGTACCGAGACTCGAACTCGGGACGTTAGCCTTTCGTGGGCAAGTGCTCTACCAAAGCACGACTCACGCCCCGTCCTCACAGCTTTACTTCTGCCAGTACCTCTCCTTCTGAGGTCATCAGTCCGCTAGAAATTAGAACTACTTATACCTAACTAACCTAAGGACATCACACACATCCATGCCCGAGGCAGGATTCGAACCTGCGAACGTAGCTGTCGCGCGGTTCCAGACTGTAGCGCCACTCTGGCCGGATGTTCACTTTACAGCTAAGACATGAACTATAAAACACCCGCAAACACAGTCACACGTATTACGAAGCTTAAAATGGCTTTATTGGCAATTTAGTTTTTGTAAAACTAACGCAAGCATTTCTCTTTTTGTGGTTATGCCAGAGTTTCTGCACAGAAGTTGTCACGTGACTGTGTCGCGAAGTCCGAGTGGTTTGTACTCTGAATTTTACTGCATCGACGAATTCTACGTGTTGCTTACAACACGAGAAATTGCCGGACCAGGTTTCGGGACAGGGGGAAGAATACCAGTACCGTTCCAGGATCGTGAGAACGAGGTCGGAGCCGTAATAAAGCGGCGAACGGACTTTTACGGCAGCAGAAATTCACCGCTACGGGAATCCTCGAGAAATGCACGCAGACATTTTGGAAGGGAAAGCGCTGATAAGGCGGCGTGGGTAAGCAGCGCTGAAAAACGGGACAGAGATCGTGTCTGTCTGGCAGTGAGGGAACTGCACTGCGAGACAGGGTAATGTGAGAAAATGGCCTTCTTGCGGAGCTCGGCTGTGAATCTGCTACGTAGAATAAACTGTGTGCAGAATTTACAGTTTCTATTTGCAAAGCACGTACATTTTACCTGAGGGGATAGAAGGACCACCGAGAAATTCTCCCTTAGAAAGTAAAAAAAGTGAAAATATTTTATCCGTTTAATTACATATATTGTTGCGAAACATACTGAGGTCTGATATTATGATCATACGTTGAAGGTATCTCAGAGATTACACAGAACAACTTAGGAATTAGTGTTTGTATTATTAAAGACTTACACACATACACCGACGCAGATACGAAATCAACATTACTGTCGAGTGCGTTGAAATGCGTTTAAAATGTTTATATTAAATAAATGTACAGTGACAGTTGCTCCCATGTGTACTTACAGCAATATGAAAGATGTTATGCTTCGAATTTGCCATCCCAGTGCCAAAAGGTTTTAACCGTTTCCTTTCTTTAAAAGAAATCGTTTAAAATGCGTCGTATAAATGTTTGAAGCTGTTGCATGACGTGTTACCTTTTTACATCTGCACATATATCAGTACTCCGCAAATAAGCTGACGGGGTGTGCCGGAGGGGGGCGGGAGTACAATTATCTGATTCCCCTCCCCCCTTCCTTCCATGTTCCATTCACGAATGATGGTCAGAAGCGTGATTGTCGGTGAGCCTCTGTATTAGTTCTAATTCCTCGAATTTTCTAGTTGTGGTCATTTAGCTAGACTTACATGGAAGTAATATGTTGCATGACTCTTGCCGTGAAGTGCACCCTCGAAATTTCAATAGTAAACCTCTTCCTGATGCGCAATGGCTCTCTTGTAGCGTTGTATGCGTGTACTCATGGAGTTCGTTGACCATCTCTGTAACGCTCTCGTGCCGACTAAATGACCCTGTGGAAAAACGTACTGCACTTAGTTGGATCTTCTCAATCTCTTCAATTAGTCCTATGTGGTAAGGGTCCCTTAGTGATGAGCAAAACTCCAGGTTCTATCCAACAAGTGTTTTGTAAGGCGCATCTTTCCTGTCTACGTTATGTTTCCTCTTCCTACGAATCTTAGCCTGGAATGTGCTTTTGCTACATTTTGTTTTATTTGCTCATTCCACTTACGGACGCTCCGGATGGTTATTCCCGGATATTTTACAATATATAGGGTTTCCAGTAAATTGTCGTCGATAGTGTAGTTGTAAAGTAGTGAATTTCTTTTCCAATTTATGCGCAATATATTACATTTATTTAGGTTCAGGTCTACTTGCCATCGATCTCTGGATGTCATTCTGCAAATCATTACTGTATTCTGGCGTTGCTTCTGTCTTATAGACAACCGCATCATCTGAGAACAGTCTTAAAGAGCTTCTAACGCTTTCTATCTGATAATTTATATACATTGTAATCAGTAACGATGCTACCTCACTTCCTTGGAGTACTCTTGAAATTATCTTTACGTCTATCGATGTTGTTCCGTTAAGAGAGATGTGTTGAGTTCTTTCTGCAAGAAAGTCTTGAAACCAGTCGCAAATCCGATTCGATACTCGGTAAGCTCGTATTTTCTTCACTAAACAACAGTGCGGGACAGTGTCAAATGCATCCCTGAAGTCTAGGAACACGCTATCAATATCAGCGCTGATGTCTACAGCACTGTGGGTCTCATGGAGGAACAAAGTGAGATGACTTTCGCAAGATCTCTGTTTGTGGAATCCATGTTGATTTTTAGAGGGGAGATTTTCGTTGACCAGTGATGTCATAATATGTGATCAAAAACATGTTCCATAATTCTACATCAGACTGACGCCAGCGATGTAGACCCATGCTTCCTAGTCATTGCTCTTGGACTGCATCTGCAAGACGTCTCAGTTGTTGACAATAAATGTCAGCAGTGATGGTTACATCCCGGGGAAGCAATTCGTAGTACATCGCAACGTCGCTGTTCCACCAGATGTATAACGTTATCTTCTCTGGATGCGCGGAGGTCTTGCTCTCCCTTAGTTATGTTAGCAGAAAGACACCATTTCTCATCACCAGTAACGATACAGGGTAGGAATGGTCGGTGTTATTGTAGAGCCAATTGACGACGAACAAGCAGAAATGCACATATCGCCGGCCACCCGCTGATTTTTGTCATTTTGGCTTAGAGCATGCGATGCCCATACACCCGATTTTTTAAACTTCTCCATTGCATGCAGCTGTTGCACGTTGGTGGAATGATCACAGTTCGTCACATCTGTCAGTTCTTAGATTAGATTAGATTAGTTTTTCGTTGCATAGATCCGTGCTGAGGAGCTCCTCGTGGATGTGGAACATGTCAATTTTTTTTTCAGCTGAAATAACAATACTAATAGTATGAATATATACAATACATCATTTGTTTCTATTAAAAAATTCGTCAGTGGAGTAGAAGGAGTTGGCCACTAGTAAGTCTTTCAGGCTCCTTTTAAACTGATCTTTATTTGTAACTAAATTTTTTATGTTTACTGGCAAATTATTGAAGATGTGTGTTCCTGAGTAGTGGACCCCTTTTTGAACTAAGGTAAGTGCTTTTAAGTCCTTGTGCAGATCATTTTTGTTCCTGGTATTGTATGTATGAACTGAGCTGTTTGTTGGAAAAAGAGATATATTATTTAGGACAAATTTCATTAATGAGTAAATATACTGAGAAGCAGTAGTTAGTATACCCAGTTCTTTGAAGAGGTTTCTACAGGACGTCCGTGAATTTACTCCACAAATAATACGTATTACACGCTTTTGGACTCTGAAAACTTTTGTTTGACTTGAAGAGTTACCCCAAAATATTATACCATATGACATTATGGAATGAAAGTAGGCAAAGTATGCAAGCGTTTACATTTTTATGTCGCCTATGTCTGCTAACACTCGAATTGCAAATACAGATTTGTTAAGGCGTTTCTGCAGTTCTGTGGTGTGCTCTTCCCAACTGAATTTATTATCAAGTTGTAATCCCAGGAATTTAAGACTGCCAACCTCTTCTATCTGCTCTTCTTCGTACTTCATGCATATGCTGGGTGGAAACCTCTTACAGGTTCTGAATTGCATATAGTGAGTCTTTTCGAGGTTTAATGTCAGTGAGTTGGCTTTAAACCATTTATTAATATCCATGAAAATATCATTAGCAGATCTTTCTAGAACTACACTTGACATACTATTTATTGCAATACTTGTGTCATCTGCAAACAAAACGAACTCTGCTTCTGGCAGTGTAACTGATGAGAGATCATTAATGTACACAAGAAAAAGCAATGGCCCTAATATGGATCCTTGTGGGACACCACATGTAATTTCTTCCCATTCTGATGATGACTGATGACTTAATTCAATAGTCCCCTGCACTGACACTCTTTGTTTCCTGTTAGTGAGGTATGACTTGAACCATTTTGCAGCACTGCCTGTGACACCATACAATTCTAATTTACTTAAAAGGATGTTGTGGTTCACACATTCAAATGCCTTTCACAAATCACAGAAAATACCTGCTGCTTGTAATTTGTTATTTAATGAATTAAGTACATTTTCACTGTACGTGTAAATAGCCTTCTCGATATCAGAACCCTTCAGAAATCCAAACTGTGTTCTTGATAATATGTTATTTGTGGTCAGATGGTTGAGCAGCTGCCTGTACAATGACGAGGATCAATTAGGATTAATAAGTTTAAACGATCTTCATCAAACTCCGAAAGTGTTCCTGAACGCGGGGAGTCACTAATGTGGAAACGATCTCCTTAAAACGAGAAAACCATTTTCTTGCTGTGATCTTTGCAGTGCCACTATCCTCACGAACGGAGCAAATGTTTCTGGTTACCTCCACTGCTGTCCCCCGCCTACTGAACTCAAGCAGAACACTATGCCGAAAATGTTCCGATGTCCCACCTGGTTCTTCATTTTCTAACGTCCACACCTCCACCTACTATCTCCAAATGACAAAACGGTAATATGTGAAGTCAAATAGCAACAGTGATTACAAATGAAAAATGACAAGGCCGGCCGGTGTGGCCGAGCGGTTCTAGGCGCTTCAGTCTGGAACCGCGCGACCGCTACGGTCGCAGGTTCGAATCCTGCCTCGGCCATGGATGTGTGTGCTGTCCTTAGGTTAGGTTAGGTTTAAGTAGTTCTAAGTTCTAGGGGACTGATGACCTCAGATATTAAGTCCCATAGTGCTCAGAGCCATTTGAACCATTTTTTGAAAAATGAAAATCCATAAATAATTTCATATCAACCGGAATATCAACATGTCAAACAAAAACGCTATTAACTTACGCACCAACCTAGTATAACACTAGGATTTTGAAACTGTGCTTCTTGGCTCCCGGGGGCGTTGCTGCCTTATACTAGGGGCATTGCATAAATACAATAATTTGGATTATTTGCTTTCTGAGTAATGGAACAACGTGAACGCTAGTCGTGATTGTCACCAAGTAAGTGTTACTGTAGCAGTGTGATAGTTGGTAGGCTAATTGTACTACGTGATTCTTTTTTTTTTATTCCGTAACGATCAGTTTGAAGTTTAGTTTTGTCGAAGGAAGATCTTTTAGATTGTTGTTTATCGTCTCTGATTTTTCTTTCGGTCAGTATGGGCACATTTTTAAATGTAAGTCCAAAACGTGATAGTTCAAAGGTGTCATGTAGTTCTGAAGACACACGAGGGCGCACTGAAAAGATGCCACAGAATTTTTTTTATGAAAACTCTTAAAGCTTTTTAAATAAAACAAGCGTTATTAACATTCTAAACCTTGAAAGGTGGCTACACTGAGCCACAGCGCCAGAGATCGCGCTAGAGAGTATTGTTCCGCCGCCTCCACTGGCAGTGATTATTGAGATGTCGTAGTAGTCAGTGGTTGTTGAGAACTCGTAGTAGTCAGTGCTTGTTAAGAACTCGTAGCAGAGAGTGTTTGTTGAGATGTGCTAGTAGGGAGTGCTTGCTGAGATGTGATACTGAAAAGTTCTTGTTGAGATGTGGTAATAGCGAGTCGGTGTGGAGATATATTGTAATGATTAGAGTGATTTTGGTCAATATATGAAGGTAACGAAACTTGATTTATTTTTCATTATTTCCATGTTTTAAATAATGCGTCATTACAGGTTCAGTCAACAAAGCATCTGGCTTGTGTTCTTGTATTAGAGTGTAATTCTGGTTTTCTTGAGTAATTATGGTATTTTTATTTTCTTTAATTAATTCAGTATAAATGATATTTAAAATTTCTTGTGTTATTGAAGAAGAACCGTGCCAGATGCGTACGTTTAGTCATACTTCCACACACAGAACAGTTACACTTGTGCTTTGGTTTCGTAGGTTTTATAGTTGCTGGGGACTTAATTAATTAATTGTGTTAATGAAAATTTCCATTTCATTCTTTGTTATTGTTCTATGCAGTCAGATAGCGTAATAATACTAGTCAGGGCCAACCGTTACGAGACTTCGTAACCGAACAGACAGCTACTAAAGTAAAAAATTAAAATTATTTGCATTCTATTATAATTAAGCCCACATGCACGTGGCGACCGCTGCTTCGGATCGTCCCTTGGAATTCTTCTGATTGTAGAAATAGTAGACAGTAGTATTGTTGTAGTAATTTGTAGTTTAGTAATTGTAGTCTATATTGCATGTGTAGATTTGGTAATTGTCATTCTTCTAATGGTATTTTTTTTTTGCAAAATTTCATTTCTCTTGTCTTGTCTACGGGTTTGACAATTAGTGCAATTATTTCAATTGTTCGATTAATCGTGTTTGAGGGAAACATTTCGTGTGAATGGTATTGTTGGAGATAAAGTGCCATTGTGTGTAATTTTCATATAGTGACGAGTTTTGTATGTTTTGTAAATGATTACGCGATCGATGAAACAGGCGAAAATGATGAATAGTCAGAATAACGAAATTGTTGACATGGCGAACTCGCCAACACAGGACAACAGTATGATGAATAATGGAGTTGAAAACAATTTAATAAGTCGGGAAAATGGTCCGGAAACAGTTCAAAATTTTTCACAATCAAAAAATTTTCGGAATACGAGATTAACGACAGAAGATATGCAGCAGTTGATGAGTGCTATATTAAATTTGGGAGCACGAATGGAAACACGGTTAGACTCACTGGGATCACAAATGAAAGCAATGACAACACGGTTATGCTCACAAATAGGAACAATTAAAACCGAGATGAAAACAGTGGGATCACAAATAGGAAGAATTAACACGAAGATGGAAACTTTGACAATATGGTTAGGCTCACAAATAGGAACAAGTAAAACCGAGATGGAGACAATGGAAACACAGTTAGGCTCACGAACAGGGACATGTTTCAAAATCATGAAAGATGAATCAAAGAAAGAAATTAGAGAAGAAGTACAACCGATTTTGAATGCTCACAATAATAGTTTAATTTCAACAGAAATCAGACAAGAGGAACAGGACAGAGAACAGGAAGAAAGAGATCGCGTGATAGTACAAAATTTTTCAGAGTTAAATTTACAACGTGCACACGATAAGGAAGAAATAATTGAGAGAATCGAGGAATCCGTACCAAATGACAGAATAAATAATTTAACGCAACAGTGTGAACAATTAACTACTAAATGTGTCAACACTGAAACCCGAGTCGCGACACTTACGGAAGACGTAAATAAACAGAAAGAAAAAATAGGTGACTTATCGGAAAGAGTTGAGGAGATTTCAGATAAATTGACAAATCTTAGTTTACATGGGGACAGAGATTCGGATGATACAGCTCTATTATCATTTGCAGAAACCGAAGAGTACCAGAACATAAATAAACATGTTGAAAATCAGGGAAAATTTAATGAACGCGTCAAAAGGGAATTTGAGGCATTACAAAAGCAAGACAAATATATTGAAAGCGAAATCGTAGGAAAAGACAGCAAAAGAAATTTAGAATCACAGATACCAGGGGGGTTTGAAGAAAATAATTTATTTCATTTACGAGAAGCAACAAGAGAGCGCCAGGCGCGCGAACTTGACAATAATCGACATTGGGACTGGGACAGACGCAGTAGGTCTTTGTCGCCACGAGGCGAAAACTTTGACTATAAACACTTTTTGACTGTTCGGAAATTTAAGATCTTCCGCAATTCCAAGAATGACATACATCCATGTTCATGGTTAGATCAATTTACGTACGCACTTCCGCCAAATTTGCCACTAAGTCACAAACTGAAATTTATGTGCAGCTATTAAAGTCCTCAGGGGATTCACTACACTAAGTGAATATGTGCAGTAGCGTTCACAGGGCCCCGAGCTGTAGTGGTGCTATTTCCCTTTTAGTTTTCTGCACCGCTGCCTACTCTTTCACTATTCTTTGCATGTATAAAAAACAACTCTTCTACTATCCATCTATCTAGACAGTAGGTAAACAATAACCGGATTTGACTGTTTTACCCGAAAGTGACTTTGGAAATTACCGTTTGGACTTACTATATTTTCTGCAGCATTCATTCGTAGTTTAAATGAAATTTTACCTGATTATCTTCGTGACAATATTACTTCATATGTTGACGACATTCTTATTGCTAAACGTTCTTGGAGTGAACACAACAAAATTTTGGATTACTTATTACGTATTTTTGCAAGAGTTGGCATTACAGTGAACTTAGAAAAATCTGAATTTGGTCGATCTCAAGTGAAATTCCTCGGTCACATTATTTCTACAGAAGGTATTCTTCCTGATCCAGAGAAACTAGACGCTATTCGTAATTATGCTGTTCCTACCACAAAACGTGATGTTTGTAGTTTCCTTGGTGTCTGTAATTTTCTTAGGCGCTTTGTTAGATTGGATGATTTGGCCACACCTCGTTTACACATTTCAGTTATGCGCACTTTGGTCCCAGAAAATGCTTTCATAAATTGCGAGAAAATTGTTACTTCAGTAATATGGAAAAACGTATTCGATCTGTTCTTGCCAAATGCAAATTATGTCAAAAGGCTAAGCCGCCAACTGTTTCTCACAGAGCACCGTTGTTTCCTATCATTCCAGCGAAATTAAAGGAGATGGCTGCAGTCAATTTGTTCGGTCCAGTGGTTCGTTCTACTAATGGTTTTGCGTACATTTTCGTAGCAGTGGAATTGACACCAAAATATGTGTGTTTGACACCTTTACGCAAAGCAACAGCTCGTTCAGCATCTAACGCTTTCATCAAACATTTTCTTAAAGAAGTGGGTCATGTTGATAAGGTTATATCAGATAATGGATCACAGTTTCGTTCTAAAATTTGGCTTCGTACTCTACGGCGTCGTAAGATTAAACCAATTTTTATTTCACTTTTTCACCCTCAATCTAATGCTTCAGAGAGATGGATGAAGGAGATCAATAAATTGTGCCGTCTTTATTGTCATCAGAATCACAGAACTTGGGATCAGTATCTTCATATTTTTCAAAACATTCTGAATGAATGTCCTAATGACTCAACTTCTTTACCGCCTCTATTGATATTAAAAAATAAAGTACCAACAAATCGCATTTCTGAAATCGTTCCTTTTCCGCCTTCACGGAAACTGCGGCATTCTGAAGTTGTCAACCTGGCTCTACGAAATATTGCATCTGCGGCTGCTAGAAGAGAGAAATCAGCGAAACGTCCTGGTCGTTTAAAAATCTTGTCAGTTGGTCAGAAGGTGTTAATTAAGTCTCACAGTTTGTCTCACAAAGGAAAGGGCTTGTGTCGCAAATTTTTTCTGCTTTATAACGGTCCATATAGAATTCGCAAAATTATTCATGATGACACTGTTGAAGTAGAAACTGTTAAATCTCGGCGCTCTAAGGGAATACATCATATATCGAACGTAAAAATTTTTGTGGAATGACATACTTTAGAGAAACTAACAGCTACATGTAAACATGCAGAGAATACAAGGATACCGCGCTGTGTTTTGGCGGCGGCACATACTCAAAGCAACAGTCAGTCTGCGCGCCGCACAAGGCTGTCGTTGACCGCAAAGAATCACCTTCTACGTCACGCGTCTACAGCTGATCGAGCGCTCAGTGCGAATGCACTGACAGACGTAAACAAATACACAGTCTAATTTCTCGGATTAAATTCAGTATAAAGCCATGGTGACTTTATAAATTATGTTATTAACGTTCAGTATTTTTCAGGATACAGTTGTGTAAAATATTTAAGACCTTCAGGTAAATTCTGTGCGTGTCCGACGTTAAGACGACTTGCTATGGAGAAAATTTCAGGAAGAATGTAATTTCAAAGAAAAAAGTAATAAACTAAAAAAGGGTAACTATTAATTGAGTTTATTTTTCAGGTAACATATTTCCACTTAGGTACGTACTTTAGACGTAATTTGCTGCTTGCGATTACGTGACTCATACTTTGTGCTAAATTTCATGTTCTATGAATTTACTTGTGAAGCGACGTGCTTGTGTACATTTACTGATTTTGACAATGTTTTATTAATGAACAGTGTTATTACTTGCGTATATTATGCATCGTTTGGCTGCTATGCTTTTTCACTGATGTCATATTTTTTTATTATGTGCCTGCTGTGCTTATTTATTTAAATTGTAATTGTCAACTGATTAATTGTGCTGATATGGTTACGTATGTAGGTTATACTTTGTGATTTATCTGCTTGCGCCTTCATGTTTACTTATTAAGATTACATATGAACATTTATTTGCTTATGCTGATATGATGCTAATGACTTGTTTATTACGTAAGATATATGTTTGCTGCTGTGCGTATGGATTGCATATTTACACATTTCTGTTTTGTTATCATAACTACTCTTTTATTTGGTGTATAGAAATGCTGATATACTGTGTACGAACATAGAGTTTAGGTCACACTATGGTATTAATTATAGATTGTTCGCTTGGGAGAGCCTCGTTGTAGGAATTGTGCTGTATCCATTTGTTGACATTCTGTTCTCTACTGGTATATTTACTCGCTATTGCATGTTTTGCTTACGCTCAGTGCCTGGTATTTTTAAGATAAGAAAATGAACTGCAGTAATTAGACGAACGACATTAGTACAAGAAACTTCATAGAAGTCACATGACCTGGAGGTTTTATGGAAGCTGTATAAATTTATGCTAATAGGAAGGAAGCTAACGACATGACATACCAAAACTAGGTTTAGACCATTGACAGTTATTACACTGCATTTTTCGTGAGCAATTGAAATAGGAAGTGACACTTGACACAAGAAATACTCCACATGTTTGCTTCTGCCATGATTCTTGAAGTGGTGTACACACTGTGAAATATTATGATCATTCACACTCCGTAATCGTAATTAATTACTGAGAGTTATTCGAACTAAGTCTGTTAGAGGTCATGTACGCATTTCTTTTATTTAATGATGGACAAGGTAAACAAAATGTATCTTATAATTTATAATGAGTAGCAGATTTGGATCAGATGGATTACACGAGAGGTTGTGTGTTGACATTGTGTCTTCGGATTGTATGAGATGATGAATTGAGGTTTGCATTAGGATTTTGTCTGCACTTGTTCGAGGAGACTGACTAGAGGAAAGAGTTGTTATGGAAGTGAAATGATATTGGCAATGAGGTTATATATATCGACGTATTGAAGAGGTATGATTGAGGTATTGAGATTATGTGAAGTTGTTGATTATTGGAGTTTTCGTGGACAAGAGGTAAGGTAAATGATATTGATGATCGACGTATTGAAGAGGTATTATTGAAGTATTGACATTATGTGATGCTGATGATTATTGGAGTTTTGGTGGATAAGAGGTGAAGTAAGTGAGGAGCATTTTTTTTTTTTTTTTTGTTGGTCTATATGGAACAAGGAGGATAAAGATGGCAGACTAGAACACTCAAGTAGAAGGAAGATTGTCTACACACACCCTTTGTTAAATCACTAAGCAGTATATACTTTTTTTGAAGAGAGGAAGTATTTGCATATCTTGGCTCACTGACAGTTGTTCAGCAACCGTACATTTTGATCTGGCTTGGCAAACATTGGTCTTGACATGATGACTATGACGTTGACTAACTATTATTGACTGTTATACATTGCTGCCACTACTACTTGATACACATGATGAACATAAAATTTTGACAGAATTGCATTTACACAGTTAACACTATTCAATTACACAGTAGCACTAATGTGGATGAAAGATGAGTGAGTGTGTTTTGTGTGTTTTCCTTTCCTAATCCTACCCACCTATCTCCTAAATATTATTTTATTTTTATGTAGTGGCTTGCACTGACACCCATAAATACACTCCTGGAAATGGAAAAAAGAACACATTGACACCGGTGTGTCAGACCCACCATACTTGCTCCGGACACTGCGAGAGGGCTGTACAAGCAATGATCACACGCACGGCACAGCGGACACACCAGGAACCGCGGTGTTGGCCGTCGAATGGCGCTAGCTGCGCAGCATTTGTGCACCGCCGCCGTCAGTGTCAGCCAGTTTGCCGTGGCATACGGAGCTCCATCGCAGTCTTTAACACTGGTAGCATGCCGCGACAGCGTGGACGTGAACCGTATGTGCAGTTGACGGACTTTGAGCGAGGGCGTATAGTGGGCATGCGGGAGGCCAGGTGGACGTACCGCCGAATTGCTCAACATGTGGGGCGTGAGGTCTCCACAGTACATCGATGTTGTCGCCAGTGGTCGGCGGAAGGTGCACGTGCCCGTCGACCTGGGACCGGACCGCAGCGACGCACGGATGCACGCCAAGACCGTAGGATCCTACGCAGTGCCGTAGGGGACCGCACCGCCACTTCCCAGCAAATTAGGGACACTGTTGCTCCTGGGGTATCGGCGAGGACCATTCGCAACCGTCTCCATGAAGCTGGGCTACGGTCCCGCACACCGTTAGGCCGTCTTCCGCTCACGCCCCAACATCGTGCAGCCCGCCTCCAGTGGTGTCGCGACAGGCGTGAATGGAGGGACGAATGGAGACGTGTCGTCTTCAGCGATGAGAGTCGCTTCTGCCTTGGTGCCAATGATGGTCGTATACGTGTTTGACGCCGTGCAGGTGAGCGCCACAATCAGGACTGCATACGACCGAGGCACACAGGGCCAACAAAAAAATGGGTTCAAATGGCTCTGAGCACTATGGGACTCAACTGCTGAGGTTATTAGTCCCCTAGAACTTAGAACTAGTTAAACCTAACTAACCTAAGGACATCACAAACATCCATGCCCGAGGCAGGAGTCGAACCTGCGACCGTAGCGGTCTTGCGGTTCCAGACTGCAGCGCCTTTAACTGCACGGCCACTTCGGCCGGCACACAGGGCCAACACCCGGCATCATGGTGTCGGGAGCGATCTCCTACACTGGCCGTACACCACTGGTGATCGTCGAGGGGACACTGAATAGTGCACGGTACATCCAAACCGTCATCGAACCCATCGTTCTACCATTCCTAGACCGGCAAGGGAACTTGCTGTTCCAACAGGACAATGCACGTCCGCATGTATCCCGTGCCACCCAACGTGCTCTAGAAGGTGTAAGTCAACTACCCTGGCCAGCAAGATCTCCGGATCTGTCCCCCATTGAGCATGTTTGGGACTGGATGAAGCGTCGTCTCACGCGGTCTGCACGTCCAGCACGAACGCTGGTCCAACTGAGGCGCCAGGTGGAAATGGCATGGCAAGCCGTTCCACAGGACTACGTCCAGCATCTCTACGATCGTCTCCATGGGAAAATAGCAGCCTGCATTGCTGCGAAAGGTGGATATACACTGTACTAGTGCCGACATTGTGCATGCTCTGTTGCCTGTGTCTATGTGCCTGTGGTTCTGTCAGTGTGATCATGTGTCAATAAAGTTTCCCCTTCCTGGGACAATGAATTCACGGTGTTCTTATTTCAATTTCCAGGAGTGTATTATAGGTTTACTGGTATTTGTGTATTGTAATAGTTAATAGGACAATTATCTGATATCATTTGTGTGTTTGTTATGATTTGTATGTTTAGTGTAAAAGCATTTGTATGTGGATTCAAACTATTGTTCATGCCTGAACTGTCTGATTAGTGATAGTGAATAGTATGGACTGTTACTTGTACTTTTTCTACATGATTGGTGCCACTAGGACATGTTTAATTTCTGCTTATAAACTCTGATGAACAGTGTGATCAGTGATAGTAAATATTATGGACTGTTACTTGCACTTTTTCTACATGATTCGTGCCACTAGGACATGTTTAATTTCTGCTGATGAACAGTGTGATTAGTGAAAGTGAATTTTATGGACTGCGGTCAGCACCTGTTCAACATTGCTGGGTGCCACTGATGGACTGCTTCTGCCGAAATGGTGTTACTTGTTGGTGTCTGCACCTATTCAACATTACTGGGTGCCACTGATGGAACTGCTTATACTGAAACGGTATTACTTGTTGATGTCTGCACCTGCTCTACATTGCTGGGTGCCACTGATGGACTGCTTCTACTGAAACGGTGTTACTTGTTGATGTCTGCACCTGCTCAACATTGCTGGGTGCCACTGATGGACTGCTTCTACCGAAATGATGTCACTTGTTGGTGTCGGCACCTGCTCAACATTGCTGGTGCAACTAATGGAACTGCTTATACTGAAATGGTGTTACTTGTTGGTGTCTGCACCTATTCAACATTACTGGGTGCCACTGATGGACTGTTTCTACTGAAAAAATGTCACTTGTTGGTTTTTGCACCTGTTGAGCATTGCTGGGTGCTACTGCTGGAACTGTCAACTGCTTATTCTTGAGCTATGGAAAGCGTTTATGTGAATATTTGTATAAACTGATTTTATTGTGTATTACTGTTTGTGAAAAGTTATGAGACTCTTACCTGCACATATTCGTCATTGCTGACGCTATTGATTGAACTGTTTAACCACATAATACTTGTGTAAACTGTTATGTAAAGTCACATGTATGAAGGAATTTGTATTGCTTACTGTATTTTATATATTAGGTTATTGAAAGGTCAGTGCAAAGCCAAAATTTTATCTAGTTATATGATATTTACGCATTAATATTATCTTTTATTTTTGTCTGTATTTTTTTTGACGAATTTGGTGGTATTTTCACCACCAATGCTGGCAAAAATACCATCAAATTCTAGCCTGTGGAGGAAGGGCATATGAAAGGTGGCTACACTGAGCCACAGCGCCAGAGATCGCGCTAGAGAGTATTGTTCCGCCGCCTCCACTGGCAGTGATTATTGAGATGTCGTAGTAGTCAGTGGTTGTTGAGAACTCGTAGTAGTCAGTGCTTGTTAAGAACTCGTAGCAGAGAGTGTTTGTTGAGATGTGCTAGTAGGGAGTGCTTGCTGAGATGTGATACTGAAAAGTTCTTGTTGAGATGTGGTAATAGCGAGTCGGTGTGGAGATATATTGTAATGATTAGAGTGATTTTGGTCAATATATGAAGGTAACGAAACTTGATTTATTTTTCATTATTTCCATGTTTTAAATAATGCGTCATTACAGGTTCAGTCAACAAAGCATCTGGCTTGTGTTCTTGTATTAGAGTGTAATTCTGGTTTTCTTGAGTAATTATGGTATTTTTATTTTCTTTAATTAATTCAGTATAAATGATATTTAAAATTTCTTGTGTTATTGAAGAAGAACCGTGCCAGATGCGTACGTTTAGTCATACTTCCACACACAAAACAGTTACACTTGTGCTTTGGTTTCGTAGGTTTTATAGTTGCTGGGGACTTAATTAATTAATTGTGTTAATGAAAATTTCCATTTCATTCTTTGTTATTGTTCTATGCAGTCAGATAGCGTAATAATACTAGTCAGGGCCAACCGTTTACGAGACTTCGTAATCGGACAAACAGCTACAAAAAATAAAAATTAATTGCATTATATTTTAATTAAGCCCCCATGCAACCGTTATTCTTCATGTCTGCATATTTGGCACCCTCTGCCGCTAGGGGACTCCAAATTGTAGCGTGTAAAATGGCGGTGCCGGCCAGTGTGGCAGAGCGCTTCTAGGAACTTCTGTTTGGAAGCGCGCGTCCGCTACGGTCGCAGGTTCGAATCCTGCCTCGGGCATGGATGTGTGTGATATCCTTAGGTTAGTTAGGTTTAACTAGTTCTAAGTTCTAGGGCTGATGACCTCAGATGTTAACTCCCATAGTGCTCAGAGCCATTTGAACCATTTGAACCATTCGAAGAGTTCGTCCACACGCGGAGCACTCTTTCCTCCAGCGTGTCAGTGCCACACCATACACGAGTGCAACTACATTTGCAACAATCCGACGCCTTGATTTCACTATCATCGAGCACCCTCCATCCAGTCGCCACTTGGTCTCATCCGATTTTCATACATTTCTAAACCGTAAAGAATACCTTCAAGGATTTCACTTCGATGGTGATACAGCGGTGCAAGCATGGGGGAGATTGTTGCTCAACAAAATCAAACATTCTTTGGAGACGGTATCAAAAAAAAAAAAAAAAAAAAAAAAACGTCCAAGTGTGTGTGAAATCTTATGGGACTTAATAGCTAAGGTCATCAGTGCCTAAGCTTACACACTACCTAACTTAAATTATCCTAAGGACAAACACATACTGTAAGGTGTATGCTTCGCCGGCGATGAGCGAGGCATGACAGAATCTCTGACCAGAGAGTAGTTTATTGTTAGTTGTTGCTTGTCGCGAGTCTGCGCTAGTCTGCGCGAGTCGACAATAGAAGTCAGTCTGCGCTTGTCTGTGCGAGTCTGCAGTAGTAGTCAGTCGGATACAGTAGTAGTTGGTCGGCTTTAGTAGCGAGTGGACGGTAGTAGTCTGCGGGAGTCGACATGCGTCGGCTGTGTGCTCTGCTCGCGACTCTGGTCAGGACTCTGGAGGATGAGTATTGTTGTAGAAGGTAAAGAAGCAGCATTGCGCATATTTAATAATGTATGTTAATTGTAATTTAATTTGTTCAGAAAAAATGCCCCAATAAAAATTTTTCTTTTAAAGAAAAACATTCATTTCAATTTAAAGAATTTTTCCAATGCATTATCATTGCTTCCAAGAATCAATATATATATATATATATATATATATATATATATATATATATATATATATATATATATATATCAGCATTGCACGAAGCTGTGTCGATAAATAAGAGCAGAAATAGTTGCAGTTTTTATTGAGGTAAGAATTTTTGCTTTTGTTATTCAGAATACAGGGCCGAAGGTCAGCGCTGCTGTCCTTATAAAATTTACCAGATATTATTATTTCTGTTAGAAGGTTACATTTCGTTCATGGTTCATTATTTAATTAATATTATTGTGTGGGTTTCTGGTCAATTTTCATTTATCAGTTTTTAGCGGGGAGTTTACGCTTGGCTCCATTTTGCATTATTATTAAACATTATTTTTGTTGGGAGGTTACACTTGGCTCTATTTCAAATTTTCATTTAAATAATTTTTCTGCGGGGAGGTTACAATACACCCATGCCCGAGGGAGGACTCGAACCTCCGCCGGGATCAGCCGCACAGTCCCTGACCGCAGCGCCTGAGACCGCTCGGCTAATCCCGCGCGGCACGGTATCAACAAACTGGTCTCTCGTTGGGGGAATTATGTGCGTCGCCAGGGTGTCTATGTTAAAAAATAAATACGTAAACAATAAGAACGTAGAATTTTAATTATGTCTGTTTTATTAAAAAAACTCCAAGAGTTTCCACATAAGAATTTCGGAGACATTACTTTTCAGCAAGCCCCAGTAGGCCTAAATACATGAAAATGCACGAAGTATGACAAAGGTTACTCGAATTTCGATTTTAAGTGTACTACTGCATATAATATAATAAACGTCGAGAATGAAATGGAAGAAAGAGATGTGTCTCGCAAATTCCAATCTTTGTCAAGATTTGAGGAAAAAAATGGTTCAAATGGCTCTGAGCACTATGGGACTTAACATCTGAGGTCATCAGTCCCCTAGAACAGAACTACTTAAACCTAACTAACCTACGGACATCACACACATCATTACCCGAGGCAGGATTCAAACCTGCGACCGTAGCAGACTCGCGGTTCCGGACTGAAGCGCCTAGAACCGAGATTTGAAGAACTGATGATGAAGAAGAAAGCTCAGCCATCTCACTGGTTCAAATGGCTCTGAGCACTATGCGACTTAGCTTCTGAGGTCATCAGTCGCCTAGAACTTAGAACTAATTAAACCTAACTAACCTAAGGACATCACACACATCCATGCCCGAGGCAGGATTCGGACCTGCGACCGTAGCGGTCGCTCGGTTCCAGACTGCAGCGCCTAGAACCGCACGGCCACACGGGCCGGCCCATCTCACTGATTTCATTGCAAGAATAAGGTATAATAACACCAAAGTTGATTAAAATATATTATGTCAACAGTTAACTAATAGTCAATTTTTCGAAGCTTCTGTTTACACTGAAGTCACAAACGTCATAGGATACCTCCTAATATAGCATCAGATCTCCTATTCCCTGCATAGTGGAGCAACTCGACATGCCATGGATTCAGCAAGTCGTTGGAAGTTCGCTGCAGAAATATTGAGTCATGTTGCCTCTATAGCCGTCCATAGTTGCGAAAGTGTTGCCGGTGAAGAATTTTGTGCAGGAAATTACCTCTCGGTTGTGTCCTAAGTGTTCCACGAGATTCATGTCGGGCGATCTGGTTGGTCAAATCGTTCGCTCGAGTTCTCCAGAATGTTCCTCAAACCAATCCCGGTAACATGGCGCATTGCCACCCATAAAAATTGTATAGCCGTTTGGGAACATGAAGTCCAGTAATGGCTGCAAAAGGTCTCAAAGTGGCCTAGCATAACCAGGAGCCATTCCATTCCACGTAAACACAGCCCACACTATTATGGAGCCACCAACCAGCTTGTTCAGTGCCTTGTTGACAACTTGGGTCCATGGCTTCGCGGGGACTGCACCACATTTGAACCCTGCCATCAGTTCTTACCAGCTGAAATCGGGGCTCACCTAACCCGGCACGGTCCAACCGATATGGTCACGAGGCCAGGAGGGGTGCTGCAGGCGATGTGCTGCTAGCAAAGGCACTCGCGTCGGTCTCTCTGCTGCCATAACCTATTAACGCCACGTTTCGCCTCACTGTCCTAGCGGATACGTTCGTCATACGTCCCACATTGTTTTCTGCGGTTATTTGACGCAGTATTGCTTGTCTGTTAGCACTGACAACCCTAGGCAATCGCCGCTGCTCTCGGTCGTTAAGTGAAGGTCATCGGCCACTGCGTTGTCCGTGGCGAGAGGTAATGCCCGAAATCTCGTATTGTCGGCACACTCTTGACGCTGTGGATCTCCGAAAATTGAACTCCCTAATGATTTCCGAAATGGTATGTCCCGTATGTCTAACTCCAGTTACCATTCTGCGTCCAAATTCTGTTAATTCCGTTCGTGCGGCCATAATCATGTAGCAAACCTTTCCACAAGAATCACCTGAGTACAAATGACAGCTCCGCCAATGCACTGCTGTTTTATACTTTGTGTACGCGATACTAACGCAATCTGCATATGTTCACAACGCTATCCCGTGACTTTTATCGCCTCAGTGCATTTACACCACCAGCTTTAGCAAGTCAAAAATGAAACGGCTGTTGTTCAAATTACTGGCAACCGGAGGTGTGGTGTACCCAATGACAATCCATGTCATCAAGTCAGGTAGTTGGGATCATATGGCGATAAAGAATGCAATCTGGTAAAGTTTATTCTCTTCGGATCTTCCATCCATGATGTTGCATGCAGAAAAGAAAAATTCCCCTGCTGGACTTGGGTTGTTTCGTTACTAGCATACATCCTCTCACTCTTAATTTCTCTTCAATCTCCTTTAAGTTTGATTTGTTCATTTTGCTGGTCCCGCCGATATGATAAATGAACTGCAGTGAAACTACCTGCGCAAAGATACATCTGGCTAGTCACGTTGGAGTGATACTGATAATGCCCTTGTTGTCTGGTGCAGCAGGCTGAACGGGTCCCCGTGAAATTTGTCAGGCTTGAGGAAACCCAAGCTGGCCTGCTTTAAACACTGTGCTTCAGTACACATGTACTCTTTATGTCTTCGTTGCGGCAGGTTGAGCTGCTGTAATGGTTGCGGCGGTGACAGGGGCAGGCAGGCTGGAAGGAGAATGTTTATACGTAGTGTTTTTTTCACCTACTATACCAACTACAGAGGAAACTGAAGAGTAAAAAATTACTTGCTGTGACGTTAGTGGTTTTAGTGTAGTCCACGCTTTCTTGTGCGAATTCTGCGCTGCAAGCACCTTTCCTTGCCTGATCGTGGTCTCCTAAGAACATAAGTATCTTAAAATACCAGACCGTGATTTCACACACGTCACTAGATCACATACCACTTGTTCTCGAAGCTTTTATTTTATTAAGTTCCGACACTAACGACGTTCGCAAACTTTTCATCTTCGCTATAATTTCAGCATGAGAAGAAAACCTAATCTCCTTTAATGATTCAACCACTTTGTTTATGGAGTATTTCCTGGTGCGTTTGTTACGGTATGTGGGTGATTTTGCGCCATAAAGACATGTTTTATGTATGAATGTCACAATAAGAATTTATATAGCTTCCTTAAACCGCTCCATTATCATACATTGCACTACCGATTGTAAAAACAGGTGTATGCACTCAAATGGCGGCCTAATGGCGCGGAATACAGCTTCATTCGGGTGCATACCATTTAACAGCAATGCCATGGCACGCAACCAGATGGCACGCAAGGTAACTGTTCACACAAAGCAGTTTACTCGCTACGCCAGTCACGGCACAAGAAAAGTCTCCGTCTGTACAGGGTTTTTTAAGGGCCCCGTAAACGATCAATCATTTTTGTCAAACTTAAATATGCCAACCAAATATTTGAGGGTGCAGTTCGACGTGTTTGTCAAGCATAGATCGTGTTTCACGTGTTTGAGAGAAATTTTGATAGACAGGAAGGTTGGCAATATGGCTTTGAAGTTTAGTGAAAATTGTTTTATTACGATTTATTTCACTGTATTGTGAGTTTCCACTACTATGAAAACTAAGATCAAGTTTAAAAACAAAATAGCACTGAGAATTACCAAAATGGTAGAGGTACCACATGTTTCCCAGCCATATATTACGCATGAAGAGGCCATGAAGAAAAATGACATACAAGCGGAGTGGAATGAAATAAAAGAAATCGAACTTCTCCGGTTCTTTCACAGACGATGCCGGCTATATGTTCCCACGCTGCGGTATTTTAATGACCTGCCATTAGAGGAGCAAGTAGAAGAGGGTAAATTTTCGCATACTTGTCCCTTCTTTTTCAATGTGAGAGTGATGTGACGCTAAACAAGTTATTAAACAGTTCACTGTCCATCTGCAGAAAGTTGAATCATCAGGTTCTGAGTGAAACGTTTCCATTAACAGGTTTCCAGTTGCATATTCCTCATTATAAACTATTCCCTGGATCAACATCTTGTTTTCTTTTTATTTGAACACAGTACCAGATGCAATATTAAAAATGTTTTACCTGCATTTGTAGCCATTCCAACTAGTGCTAAAATACAGCATACACGAAAAGCGTCTGTTCCAAAGTGAGGTTAAATTGACAAGCTTTCTCAGTATGTTTACGGGCTTGTTTGACACATCCGTGGCTAGACAAGAGCGAACTTGTCAGGCAAATTTGGTAATTTAGGAAGAAAGTTGATGTAATCATCGGGTTTCGACAGTAATATTTCCTTTAGCATATTTCCTTGGGTAAGTCTCTCATTTTAACCCATTTCCTGCACCAGAGACATGTTTTCTTCTTCTTCTTTGAACACGGTGCCGATGATAATGCCAGGACTGCTTTGTCTGCATTTGTGGCCGTACTCACTGCGCTCAAAATACTCATGATCACGAATAGCGTCTGCTTCAAAGTGAGGTTAAACTGACAAACATTGTTTGAACATGTAGAGGCTTTCTTGGCAGATCTGTGGCTAGATAAGAGCGATTTTCTGAAACACGTTTGAACGTTTACGGGGGCTTACGGGCCGACCGCACTGAGCGCCAGGTGACATAGCTGTTCGTTTGGTATCTCGCTGGACGAACGGTCGAGTTGGGTCTTTCTGTCGTGTGACCTAGTGGCTTCGAAGATTATACTATCTGATGAACGACGCTGATTACGTAATTCCGTTTTTCTTATCTTTCATGGATGTCTAAGCTTTCACATCGGCGGTTTTCAAAAGGAAATGCTTGTGGAATACAGTGCGTGATCTTCACAAAAACGTTGTAATTCTAAAGAAGATGTAGGTGGTGTTGCAATGGAGTTTACCAGCCGCCTTCGAACACTCGTGTATCAACATCAATACATCGTTTCAGCCAACACAGGAGGAAGAACAATCGCTTAGTTTAACCACCTTCGACAACGCTACTTCAGCCTCACACCTTTCCCCAGTTAAGTGCACTATCATGTCAGTTCCCTTATGCTGTCTTCGATTTCTTGGAAATCTAGATTAAGTTTTAGAAAGTTTCTTCTTACGAACTCATTTTGTAATACGCATTCATCTTGTACAAGTTCTTTAAAAAAATAAAACGAATGTTTTGAATTTTTGCTCGCTCACCTTAATGTTACCACTAAACGCTCCTTAGGAGACATACTAGTTCTGTAACTAGTATTTTGTTTTTGTAGTTTTTCTGTAATAACCGCGGGAAGGACTTGGAAGGAATTTACAGTCATTTGTAAATAGCCAAACAATTTGTCTTGAAACTCCCGAAATTCTTTGTGCAACATGTTGAATTCCTCATGCTACGTACTCAGCAGGATGGTAATTTCCGCAACAGTTCATGTTTTCAAAGAAATACACTCTAAAACAAAAAAAAGAGACGCATCACAAAGGAATTACCCGAATGGAAAGGAAATAGGTAGATGTGATGTACATATAACGCAAACAAATGATTACAATTTCAGAAAACTAGGATGATTTATTCGAGGGAAAGCCTTTCACAAATTGAGCAAGTCAATAACGCGTTGGTCTACCTCTGGCCCTTATGCCAGCACTTACTCGGCTTGGTATTGATTGATAGACTTGTTGGATATCCTACTGAGGGACATCGTCCCAAATTCTGTCCAATTGGCGCGTCAGGTCGTCAGAATCCCGAGCTGGTTGGAGTGCCATGCCTATAACGCTCGAAGGTTCTCAACTGGCGACAGATCCGGCAATCTTGCTGCCCAAGGTAGGATTTGGCAAGAACGAAGACAAGCAGGAAGACGTGCAGGCGGGCATTATCTTGCTGAAATATAAGCCCAGGATGGATTGTTATGAAGGGCTACAAAGCGGGGCGTAGACTGCCGTCGACGTACCGCCGTGCTGTACGAGTTCCACAGATGACAACCGAAGGGGTACCGCTATGAAAAGAAATGGCATCCTAGACCATCACTGCTGGTTTTCGGGCAGTATGATGGACGTTAGGCAGGTTGTATGGAGCGTCTCTAGACACGTATGTCTTCTCTGGTCATCGGAGCTCTGTTCGAAGCGGGAGTCATCACTGAAGTCAATTCTACTCCAGCCAAAGAGATTCCAGGCCGAAGACGTGTCTGGAGATGCCCCGGACAGAGGTGGGATACCAGCCTGACTGTCACCCGCAGGATGGCTCGACAACTGGAGTGATGGTCTGGAGTACCATTTTATTTCATTGCAGGACCCCTTTGGTTGTCATCCGCGTACCTTTACAGCACAGGGATTGGTTGATGATATTCTACGCCCATTTATGTTGCACTTGATGGCAAGCCATCCTGAGCTTACATTTCGGCAAGGTAACGCCCGCCCGTACACGGCCAGGGTTTCTTCTGCTTGTCTATGTGCTTGTCAAACCCCTTCTTGGCAGCAAGGTCGCCGGATTACTCTCCGAATGAGAGCGGCTGGAGCATTATGGGCAGGGACCTCCAATCATCTCGTGATGTTGATGTCGAAACGCGCAAAACTGACGGAGCTGGGCACGATATCCCTTAGGAAGACATCCAACAACTCTATCAATTCCAAGCCGAATAACTGCTTGCTTATGGGCCAGAGGTGGACCAATGTGTTATTGATTGGCTGAATTTGTGAGGCTCTTTCACTTGAATAAATCATCTACTTCTTAAATGCCGGCCGTTGTGGCCAAGTGGTTCTAGGCGCTTCAGTCTGGAACCGCGCGACCACTGCAGTCGCAGGTTCGAATCCTGACTCGGGCGTGGATGTGTGTGATCTCCTTAGGTTTAAGTAGTTCTAAGTTCTAGGTGACTGATGACCTCAGATGTTAAGTCCCATAGTGCTCAGAGCCATTTGAACCATTTTTGAACTTCTTAAATTGTAATCATTTGTTTTTCTGTACACGTACATCACATCTACGGATTTCCGTCCGATTGGGGAAATTCCTTCTTGGAGCGTCGGTTCTTCTCTTTTTTTTTGTCTTAGATTGTATTTTCTGCTAGAAGCAGTTTTTGACTCAATACTGGAAGAGACATTTCGACAGTGCGAGCGAACAATAGTTCAAATGCTTCAAATGGCTCTGAGCACTATGGGACTTAACATCTGTGGTCATCAGTCCCCTAGAACTTAGAACTACTTAAACCTAACTAACCTAAGGACATCACACACATCCATGCCCGAGGCAGGATTCGAACCTGCGACCGTAGCGGTCACGCGGTTCCACACTGAAGCGCCTAGAACCGCACGGCCACACCGGCCGGCCGGGCGAACAATAGGCCCATGGCGACTTGCATCGATATTCAGATGTGACCACCGACCATACAAACTCCTAGCACCAAGTGAGCCGCGAAGTACCAAGGCGCTAAGCGAGGCGCATCTGGTGTGGCCGTTGCCTGACTGGACAGGTGACTGATCCGTTTCCAACCTTACCATTTTTTCTCAGATCTTCAGAGAGAATTTTACTTTCGAATGCATTGAACCCTTTTCTTGATACTGTATCATCTTCGTTCATCTTTTGCTGATAGACATTAGACGTCATTTAAATCTGTACTGTGGCTCTCTTTGCTTACGAAACTTTGTAACACTACTATCGAACGACTTAATCTAGATTTACGTTGAAAAGAATTCATGAACGTTGTATGTAAACTATCCTACTGAGCGTTTACCGCTTATCTCCTGTCCAGAAATGGGTGTTTGAGTGGACACCCTGCCATGTAACTTTGAATTCAGCTCGCGAATGATCACTCTCTTTTGGATCTAGGCTTAGCTTGCAACGAGGCAACAGCTGCATTTTGATTTGGTAAAAAAATTCAACCATTCCTCAAACATCCTTTTAAAAGATGGCGTCGGAAGAAGTCTCCGTGTGGAGCTTTACGGTTTTCTATGGCCGTGTTTCGACGTGGTCTCTTACGCCGACATAGTGGGTAATGATCTCATCGTACAACATGATGTTCGGCCATACAGTGCTCAGATCTTTATCAGATATCTGTAAGTAGCTGATGGTGTGGCCTGTATCTGTACGTTACTAAAGTGCACTGAAACGCCAAAGAATCTGGCATATGCACAGATAAGTAAACAGGCAGAATATGGCCCTGCGGTCGGCAACGCCAATATAAGACAACAAGTGCCTGACGCAGTTGTTCGATCGTTTACTGCTGCTACAATGGCAGGTTATCATGATTTAAGTGAGTTCATGATTTAAGTGAGTTCGAACGTGGTATTATAGCCGGCGCACGAGCGATGGGACACAACATCTCCGAGGTAGCGATGAAGTGGCGATTTTCCCGTGCGACTATTTCACGAGTGGACCGTGAATATCAGGAATCCGGTAAAACATCAAATCTATATCGCTGCGGCTGAAAAAACGATCATGTAAGAACGGAACCAACGACGACTGAAGAGAATCGTTCAATGTGTCAGAAGTGCAAATTGTTGCAGATTTCAGTGCTGGGTCATCAACAAGTGTCACCGCACGGACCATTCAACGAAACATCATCGATATGGGTTTTCGAAGCCGAAGAACCACTCGTGTACCCTTGATGACTGCACGACACCAAGTTTTACGCCTCGCCTGGGCCCGTCAACACCGTTATTGGACTGTTGATGACTGAAAACATGTTGCTTGGTCGGACGAGTCTCGTTTCAAATTGTATCGAGCGGATGGATGTGTACGGTTATGAAGACAACCTCATGAATCCATGGACCCCGTATGTCAGCAGGGGACTGTTTTGGCTGGTGGAGGCTCTGTAATGGAGAGGGGCGTGTGCAGTTGGAGTAATATGGGACCCCTGATACATGTAGATGCGACTCTGACAGGTGACACGTACGTAAGCATCCTGTCTGATCACGTGCATCCATTCATGTACATTGTGCATTCCGACGGACTTGGGTAGTTCCAGCAGGACAATGCGACACACCACACATCCTGAGTTGGTACAGAGTAGTTTCAGGAACACTCTTCTGAGTGTAAACACTTCCGCTGACCACCAAACTGCCCAGACGAGAACATTATTGAGCATATCTGGTATGCGTTGCAGTGTACTGTTCAGAAGAGATCTCCACCCTCTAGTACTCTTACGGATTTGTGGACAGCCCTGCAGGATTCATGGTGTCAATTCCGTGCCGCAGTTAGAGGGAACCGATTATCATAGGCTATGGCCCCCTAGTCTTCTGTGCGGGCGGCAAACTTATGGATAGCCCTGCAGGATTCATGGTGCCAATTCCCTCAAGCACTGACTCAAACGTTAGTCGAGTCCAAGCCATGTCGTGTTGCGTCACTTCTGCGTGCTGGCGGAGGCCCTACACGATATTAGGCAGGTGTGCCAGTTTCTTTGGCTCTTGAGTGTATAATCCCTACTGCGTTTTCCTGTCTGAATATGAAGGATAATCCTAGGAACTACTGAAGGGATTTTTATACGGCTTTCGATAATAGGCGGACTGGTTCACGAGAAAGGTTTGTGCATGCAATTTATTACCGTTACGGCAGATAGGTCGACCGGCTGTAATTACTTAGTGTAACTCATGCGAAGCTGGAGCAAGTGTGTGAGCCGTCATCATGTATGATGGCCAGCTGCATGTGTCCAGGATGTGGACGAGAGGGCCATGTTAGCTCCGATTGTTTCTGGTCGCCTTTTGCTGCAGATCCCAGTCAGTGATGCAGCTCCCAAAGCGCCGCTCACTTCTTTACTAGACACCTACGCCTCAGCTGCATGTGTCAGCTTAGGAAGAGCCTGTTCACCCACCACTACTGGATTTTCTTTTGGGGGGGGGGGGGGGGCGGGTGCGTACAAGAAGTGCCACTTCCCAGGGCGGCAGGTTTTTGGAAGCGGCAAAGTTTTAAATTTTAATATGGTTCCAAACAGACGAATTAAACAAGACAATGAAATATCGACAATGTAGGAAAACACCGCAAAAAAGATTACGTTAAGTTGCAACTTAACGTGTCTTCCTAAATCATTGATATTCCTACCTGGAGTTTCCATTATTTGACAGTCAGAGTTTTATATAGATGAAGAAGCGTTAGCGTAAGTATTAAATACAAATCATTCGTAAAATCTGATGTCTTACTGGAAATCATCTACAGTATTGTGAAACAGATGACAAAGTACTGCACTGAAAAGGTGTTTGAATGTTGTGCAGGTGTGGTTAAATTTAGTGGAGCTAAACTTCTTACTGTTGTTATTTATAGATCCCCAGACTCCGATTTCACAACATTTTTGCTAAAGCTAGAGGAGGTTCTTGGTTCACTTTATAGGAAATACAAAAAGTTAGTTATATGTGGTGACTTCAATATTAATTGTATAAGTGATTGTGCAAGGAAAAGGATGCTGGTAGACCTCCTTAATTCATATAATCTTATGCAAACCGTATTCTTTCCAACGAGAGTGCAAGGGAACAGTAGAACAACCATAGACAATATTTTTGTTCATTCGTCATTATTAGAAGGGCATTCTGTTAGCAAAAAGGTGAATGGCCTTTCAGATCATGATGCACAAATTTTAAGTCTAAGAGATTTTTGTGCTGCAACACATGTTAAATATAGTTACCAACTTTTTAGGAAAGCTGATCCAGTTGCTGTACAGACTTTTGTAAACCTTATCAAGGAACAAGAGTGGCAAGATGTTTATAGTGCTGATACAGTAGACGATAAATATAATGCTTTCCTCAAGACTTTTCTCGTACTCTTTGAAAGTTGCTTTCCGTTAGGACGTTCAAAACAGGGTACTAGCACAAACAGGCAGCCTGGGTGGCTGACTAAAGGGATAAGAATATCTTGTAGAACAAAATGGCAATTATATCAAAATGTTAGAAACAGTCACAATCTAAATGCAGCATCCCATTACAAACAGTATTGTAAGGTGCTTAAAAAAGTTATTAGGAAGGCAAAAAGTATGTGGTATGCAGATAGAATAGCTAAGTCTCAGGATAAAATTAAAACCATATGGTCAGTCGTAAAGGAAGTGGATGGTCTGCAGAGACAGGTCGAGAATATAGAATCAGTGCGTAGTGGGGATGTCCGTGTTACTGATAAGTCGCATATATGTACAGTACTTAATAATCACTTTATGAATATAGCAGGTGAACTAAATAGAAACCTAGTCCCAACAGGGAATCATATAGCGCTCTTAGAAAAAAGTGTTCCGAGACTGTTACCTGAAATGCTCCTCCATGATACTGACAAGAGGGAGATTGAGTTAATAATTAAATCACTAAAGACCAAGAACTCTCATGGATATGACGGGGTATCTAGCAGAATACTGAAGTATTGTTCCACGTATGTTAGCTCAGTACTTAGCCATATCTGTAACTTTTCCTTTAGGAGTGGTCGGTTTCCTGACCGATTAAAGTACTCGGTAGTGAAGCCACTTTATAAAAAGGGAGACAGGGATAATGTTGACAATTATAGACCTATTTCTATGCCATCGGTGTTTGCTAAAGTTATCGAGAGGGTTGTATATACAAGGTTACTGCAGCATTTCAATTCACATAATTTGCTGTCAAATGTACAGTTTGGTTTTAGAAATGGCTCAACAACTGAAAATGCTATAGTCTCTTTTCTCTGTGAGGTTTTGGACGGATTAAATAAAAGGTTGCGAATGCTGGGTGTTTTCTTTGATTTAACAAAGGCTTTTGACTGTGTTGACCACAAAATATTACTGCAGAATTTGGACCATTATGGAGTAAGGGGAGTAGCTTACAATTGGTTCGCCTCCTACTTTAAGAACAGAAAGCAGAAGGTAATCCTCCGCAATATTGAGAGTGGTAATGATGTTCAGTCCCAATGGGGCACTGTTAAATGGGGCGTTCCCAAAGGGTCGGTGCTGGGGCCACTGCTGTTTCTTATTTATATAAATGATATGCCTTCTAGTATTACAGGTGATTCAAAAATATTTCTGTTTGCTGATGACACCACCTTGGTAGTGAAGGATCTTGTGTGTAATATTGAAACATTATCAAATAATGTAGTTCATGATATAAGTTCGTGGCTTGTGGAAAATAATTTGCTAAATCACAGTAAGACTCTGTTTTTACAGTTTCTAACTCACAATTCAACAAGAACTGACATTTTAATCAGACAGAATGGGCATGTTATAAGCGAGACGGAACAGTTCAAGTTCCTAGGCGTACGGATAGACAGTAAGCTGTTGTGGAAAGCCCATGTTCAGGATCTTGTTCAGAAACTAAATGCCGCTTTATTTACCATTAGAACAGTATCTGAAATAAGTGACATTTCAACACGAAAAGTAGTATACTTCGCATATTTTCATACGCTTATGTCATATGGTATTATTTTTTTGGGTAATTCTTCTGATTCAAAAAGGGTATTTTTGTCTCAAAAACGGGCTGTTCGAGCTATGTATGGTGTAAGTTCGAAAACCTCTTGTCGACCCCTATTCAATAGTCTGGGAATTTTGACATTGCCCTCACAGTATGTATTTTCTTTAATGTCGTTTGTTGTTATCAATATTAGCTTATTCCCAAGAGTTAGCAGCTTTCACTCAGTTAATACTAGGCAGAAATCAAATCTGCATGTGGAATGCACTTCCTTGACTCTTGTGCAGAAAGGAGTGCAGTATTCTGCTGCATCCATTTTCAATAAGCTACCACAAGAACTCAAAAATCTTAGCAGTAGCCCAAACACTTTTAAGTCTAAACTGAAGAGTTTCCTCATGGCTCACTCCTTCTATTCTGTCGAGGAGCTCCTGGAAGAGCTAAAAAATTAAGCAAATTCCAGTGTTACATTCTTGATTTTCTTTATTTAAACTAACGACTTGTCGCCTGAATATGTTTCTTATATTTCATTTCATCTGTTTCTACAATCGTGTTATAATTTCATGTATTGACTCGTTCCATGACCATGGAGACTTCTCCTAAATGTGGTCCCACGGAACAATAAATAAATAAATAAATAAATAAAAAAGGAATCTCTGAAGTTGGTCGCATTGGTTGTGTCTTTCAAAATTGCGAACATCGCGATTGGTAGTGTTGGCAACTCTCTTTCTACGATACGCCTACGCAACACTTGAATTGTACCCATGTCAGCTTGAAAGCCTCCACAGAATTGAAAAACTTCATAATAAAGGAATAAAAACAAATATATAGCATATGATGGCCTAACAATTCCCTAAATATCTAAAGGGTTATCATCGAGAAAAACACTTTGTAATAAATAGAGAAAGAGTACGTTAAATATGCAGTGCTCGTCACATGTCATAGTCTTCTGAATCCAGACGTTGTGTCCCCCTCATTTGGATCTGCCAGTGACATCCATTTACATCGGTCTTCTCACGGTCCTCTTAACTGTACTGCACGAACTCTTTATCCACCTTCACCGGATTTCATATTATTTGCGTCCCAGCAACTTTATTTACCATATAACTGTTACTTTTCGATGCAATAAATGAAAGTGCTTTCAAAATTGCTTGTTTTGAGCATAAATCATAGTCGTGGCTTGTCGGAAAGCACGTCACCTGGATATTCGACCATAGCCGTTTTTCCTTTATGTACCACGGACGCACGAAATAGGCACTTATACACTCCTGGAAATGGAAAAAAGAACACATTGACACCGGTGTGTCAGACCCACCATACTTGCTCCGGACACTGCGAGAGGGCTGTACAAGCAATGATCACACGCACGGCACAGCGGACACACCAGGAACCGCGGTGTTGGCCGTCGAATGGCGCTAGCTGCGCAGCATTTGTGCACCGCCGCCGTCACTGTCAGCCAGTTTGCCGTGGCATACGGAGCTCCATCGCAGTCTTTAACACTGGTAGCATGCCGCGACAGCGTGGACGTGAACCGTATGTGCAGTTGACGGACTTTGAGCGAGGGCGTATAGTGGGCATGCGGGAGGCCGGGTGGACGTACCGCCGAATTGCTCAACACGTGGGGCGTGAGGTCTCCACAGTACATCGATGTTGTCGCCAGTGGTCGGCGGAATGTGCACGTGCCCGTCGACCTGGGACCGGATCGCAGCGACGCACGGATGCACGCCAAGACCGTAGGATCCCACGCAGTGCCGTAGGGGACCGCACCGCCACTTCCCAGCAAATTAGGGACACTGTTGCTCCTGGGATATTGGCGAGGACCATTCGCAACCGTCTCCATGAAGCTGGGCTACGGTCCCGCACACCGTTAGGCCGTCTTCCGCTCACGCCCCAACATCGTGCAGCCCGCCTCCAGTGGTGTCGCGACAGGCGTGAATGGAGGGACGAATGGAGACGTGTCGTCTTCAGCGATGAGAGTCGCTTCTGCCTTGGTGCCAATGATGGTCGTATGCGTGTTTGGCGCCGTGCAGGTGAGCGCCACAATCAGGACTGCATACGACCGAGGCACACAGGGCCAACACCCGGCATCATGGTGTGGGGAGCGATCTCCTACACTGGCCGTACACCACTGGTGATCGTCGAGGGGACACTGAATAGTGCACGGTACATCCAAACCGTCATCGAACCCATCGTTCTACCATTCCTAGACCGGCAAGGGAACTTGCTGTTCCAACAGGACAATGCACGTCCGCATGTATCCCGTGCCACCCAACGTGCTCTAGAAGGTGTACGTCAACTACCCTGGCCAGCAAGATCTCCGGATCTGTCCCCCATTGAGCATGTTTGGGACTGGATGAAGCGCCGTCTCACGCGGTCTGCACGTCCAGCACGAACGCTGGTCCAACTGAGGCGCCAGGTGGAAATGGCATGGCAAGCCGTTCCACAGGACTACATCCAGCATCTCTACGATCATCTCCATGGGAGAATAGCAGCCTGCATTGCTGCGAAAGGTGGATATACACTGTACTAGTGCCGACATTGTGCATGCTCTGCTGCCTGTGTCTATGTGCCTGTGGTTCTGTCAGTGTAATCATGTGATGTATCTGATCCCAGGAATGTGTCAATAAAGTTTCCCCTTCCTGGGACAATGAATTCACGGTGTTCTTATTTCAATTTCCAGGAGTGTATGTCAGTCACTCGCTGTACACTAGAAGCGGCGACAATTCCGTCGACATGGCGGCACTCAGCTGTGCTGGTTGCTGCAGGCCTCGTATCGCATGCTCCCCTTTATTCACGGAACGAGAAAAAGTGAACGGATTTTAGTTACAGACTCTGCGAGTGACAATTTTGGTTGCACAATTTTGGAGATGTAAGTCAACATGTATAACATTGTAACCGCTCCATTGCTTCACATATCACTTAAAACTTGCCGGCTAATAGGCCATGGTCGATGTGTAAAACTTTCTTTCAACGTTTCCTCTCCAACTGCGGGAGACTTCTTCAGAGGTAAAGCGGCGAACTGCAACACAAAACGAGGGTGAGCCGAATATAAGAGCGATGTAGAGGGCACAACAGTCCAACACGTGACGTCGGCTGCGAGATTATCTCTGGTAATGCCAATATTCTCAATTGAAAGTTGTAAGTAGGCTGTTTAGGTTTTCTCATTGGTAACGCCACGTAGCGCTCTGTATGAAAATCACTGGCTGTGCTGTGTGCAGTCTGTGGCCAGTTTGCATTGTTGTCTGCCATTGTAGTGTTGGGCAGCGGCAGCTGGATGTTAACAGCGCGTAGCGTTGCGCAGTTGGAGGTGAGCCGCCAGCAGTGGTGGATCTGGGGAGAGAGATGGCGGAGTTTGGAAATTTTTAAGACTGGATGTCATGATCTGTTATGTAGGATGTCATGATCTGTTATGTATATTATGATTTTTCAACACTATTAAGGTAAATACAGTGTTTGTTCTCTAAAAAAAAAAGAAAGAAAAAAGGTAGTGTACAGTGGAGAAAAACTATTTTTGAAAAAGGATGTGAACAGAATACAGAAAACATGCTTGGATAGGATTTTTTTTTTTGGCTGGAGCAAATGTCGAAATAAGAGGAACGATCTATCGAATGAAGTTTTGGGTTGGACTGCAGTACCAAATGTTACACTGAAAACAAACCCTGTCCTTTCCTTTTGTGTTATCCCACTATGTGTTTGTGTACCCTTGTGTATTTGTTTTCTTCCTGTCTCTGTGTAGTTTCATAGAATTTTTTCTTCTTCTAATACTATGCTACATTCACTATGATGAGGAATACTGTTATCCTCAAATATAATTGGCATTAATAATATGTTATTTAACTTGTAAATATGCTTAGACATTATTTATTCTGTTTTGTTTTAATGCTCATGTGTAAAGTTGATTTTTCAAAAGTTATTCTGATCTTTTATGTATTTACTTATGTCATAATTACTGTAACACTGTTGTATATGTTATTTCGATTCTTTTGTAAAGCCTGTATTACTACAAATGTTATCTGTATTGTTATGTTCTTTAATGATGTATTTTGTACCTTTGTAATTGTATTCTTATGTTATAAAATTGTAATTGACACCAGTTTATCAAATTAAGTAACTTGTAAGTTACATTTCACTGCACACGTTTCTGTTGGTCATAGTATATGGACAATATGTGAGAAGTAGGGACTGTTAGTGTTTGCACGTGTGTTAATAATTCAGCAAGGGACTGGATAACAGCATTGCTGGTTCTAAGGACATTGTAGTGTTGGGCAGCGGCAGCTGGATGTTAACAGCGCGTAGCGTTGCGCAGTTGGAGGTGAGCCGCCAGCAGTGATGGATGTGGGGAGAGAGATGGCGGAGTTTTGAAATTTGTAAGACTGTCATGAACTGCTATATATAATATGACTATTAAGGTAAATACAGTGTTTGTTCTCTATTAAAATCTTTCATTTGCTAACTATGCCTATCAGTAGTTAGTGCCTTCCTTAGTTTGAATCTTTTATTTAGCTGGCAGTAGTGGCGCTCGCTGTATTGCAGTAGTTCGAGTAACGAAGATTTTTGTGAGGTAAGTGATTTGTGAAACGTATAGGTTAATATTAGATAGGGCCATTCTTTTGTAGGGATTATTGAAAGTCAGATTGCGTTGCGCTAAAAAATATTGTGTGTCAGTTAAAGCACAGTCCTGTAGAATTGTTCAAAGGGGACGTTTCAAAGTAATCGATCGTCATTCCTAGGTCGCAACGTCGAAATCCAAATTTTGTCTAGTTTAACACTTTCCTCTTTTCTGTTAAAATTATTACTGTGTTTATAAATCTCAGTAGCCTCTCTACACATGCACACATGCACGAAATTTTCGATATGACGTTCGTCTCACTGCATTTTATTTCATGGTCACGCTCTTGGTAAGCTTGCCCCGCTACGGCCGATTTGTATGTACGTTCCAGGAGGCAATTACTCTTCAACCACACAGCTATTAACACTTATTTTTGTGGTATCAATACAAACCACTACTGTTTCCCTGACCGGTGTCCCATACCTAGCCCAGCTCTGCTCCTAAGTATTCACGTAAAAAAGACATATGAGTAAGTGCGGTACGTAAGAATAAGATATCGTGGATGAATGACATTACGGGAAAGGTTGATTATGTCTGAAAAAAAAAAAATACAAGTTGACCTGACGCGACCGGGGGAGGGAGACACTTGAAAAATCCGCACGGGGTAGTAAAATCCTTGGAGCCAGTCCTTATGGTTGATCCCCGATGGTAATCCACGGAACATGGAACTGTTCGGGCAGTCAAAGCTGACACTCGGCGCAGTGTTCGACGAGAGCGACAGTAAACGCCAGGAACATCCAGGCAGTGTTCACAGTGACACTGACAACGGTCGTCAGACGCCGTCGCCAGAAATCGCCCGATAACATCTGACCGACACCTTGGCCACAGAGGGTCCGATCTTCTTCGTCAGGTTTTACCGGGGTCACGGATTTTAGGTTAGGTTAAAATCTTCAAGAGTGGGATGGGATGGATACCAAAACGCCGTTGTGCTTGGAGACAAGTGCTACAATGCGACTTTTGCTATTAAAAAGATCCCGAATGCACGTGAATGAGCTATATGCCGGCCGCAGTGGCCGAGCGGTTCTAGGCGCTGCAGTCTGGAACCGCGCGACCGCTACGGTCGCAGGTTCGAATCCTGCCTCGGGCGTGGATGTGTATGATGTCCTTAGCTTAGTTAGGTTTAAGTAGTTATAAGTTCGAGGGGACTGATGACCTCAGATGTTAAGTCCCATAGTGCTCAGAGCCTTTTGAACCATTTGAGCTATATCTGTCTCCAAAAGAACGTGACGAGTACTGTACAAGTGTGTTCAGTTTATATAACTACCAGACAAATTTTACGAATGTACGATATGAAGAGAGATGATTCGTAGTGACTTTGGAAAGCTCAAAATCTGTTTACCTAACTGTTCAAATGGCTCCGAGCACTATGGGACTTAACGTCTGAGGTCATCAGTCCCCTAGAACTTAGAACTACTTAAACCTAACTAACCTGAGGACATCACACACATTCAAGCCCGAGGCAGGATTCGACCTGCGACCGTTGCGGTCGCGCGGTTCCAGACTGCAGCGCCTAGAACCGCTCGGCTTACCTGACTGTATTTGGAGTTGTGCAGGCATACTCAGTTAACCTTTGATGACTGTCTTTCAGCAGATGTGTGAAAGACAAGCATAAAGTTTAAAATAAGATACTATGAACATGCAGACCATGTCATGTAACAGAATCAACACCCTCCTGGCATAAAAACGCCAGTAAGTAATAATAATAATTTATAGACTGCTAATGTCCACCTACCACAACCCAAAAAAGATCCACTACAGTCACTATAAGCATAAGCTATGCCATCCTCCTCACCTGGACAAGTTATTTTTTGTGGATGTAATTTACGGCTAAAATTCCCGATACAGATTTTTCCTACTTTTATTTTCCCATAAACCTGCGACTTCAGTCCATGCATTCCAAACTATATCCCGATTATGATATTTTTCATACTCAAGATACCAGAATCTCCTTCTTTGACTATGCTTAACTCTCTCTCACAGTGCATTTCTCATATTGTGTCGGCCACTAAGACCGAAGAAATCAAATTGATTTGAATTTCATTGGTCGTCGTTCCTTCTCTAGATCGTCGCACAGATGACAAAATGGTAGATATCTAAATAGACGACAGAGGGATAGAGAAACAATTAAAATCGCTCAAAAGAGGAAAGGCCGCTGGACCTGCTGAGAAACCAGTTCGATTTTACACAGAGTACGCGAAACGAAGGAACTTGCCCCCCCCCCCCCCCACACTTCTTGCAGCGGTGTACCGTAGGTCTCTAGAAGAGCGTAGCGTTCCAAAGGATTGGAAAAGGGCACAGGTCATCCCCGTTTTTAAGAAGGGACGTCGAAGAGATGTGCAGAACTATAGACCTATATCTCTAACGTCGATCAGTAGTAGAATTTTGGAACACGTATTATGTTCGAGTATAATGACTTTTCTGGAGACTAGAAATCTACTCTGTAGGAATCAGCATGGGTTTCGAAAAAGACGATCGTGTGAAACCCAGCTCGCGCTATTCGTCGACGAGACTCAGAGGGTCATAGACACGGGTTCACAGGTAGATGTCGTGTTTCTTGACTTCCGCAAGGCGTTCGATACAGTTCCCCACAGTCGTTTAACGAACAAAGTAAGAGCATATGGACTATCAGACCAATTGTGTGATTGGAACGCAGCATGTCATTCTCAATAGAGAGAAGTCTTCCGCAGTAAGAGTGATTTCAGGTTTGCCGCAGGGGAATGTCGTAGGACCGTTGCTATTCACAATATACATAAATGACCTTGTGGATGACATCGGAAGTTCACTGAGGCTTTTTGCGGATGATGCTGTGGTATATTGAGAGGTTATAACAATGGAAAATTGTATTGAAATGCAGGAGGATGTGCAGCGAATTGACGCATGGTGCAGGGAATGGCAATTGAATGTCAATGTAGACAAGTGCAGTGTGCTGCGAATACATAGAGAGATAGATCCCTTATCATCTAGCTACAATATAGCAGGTCAGCAACTGGAAGCAGTTAATTTCACAAATTATCTGGGAGTACGCATTAGGAGTGATTTAAAATGGAATGATCATATAAAGTTGATCGTCGGTAAAGCAGATGCCAGACTGAGATTCATTGGAAGAATCCTAAGGAAATGCAATCCGAAAACAAAGGAAGTAGGTTACAGTACGCTTGTTCGCCCACTGCTTGAATACTGCTCAGCAGTGTGGGATCCGTACCAGATAGGGTTGGTAGAAGAGATAGAGAAGATCCAACGGAGAGCAGCGCGCTTCGTTACAGGATCATTTAGTAATCGCGAAAGCGTTACGAAGATGATAGATAAACTCCAGTGGAAGACTCTGCAGGAGAGACGCACAGTAGCTCGGTACGGGCTTTTGTTGAAGTTTCGAGAACATACCTTCACCGAGGAGTCAAGCAGTATATTGCTCCCTCCTACGTATATCTCGCGAAGAGACCATGAGGATAAAATCAGAGAGACTAGAGCCCACACAGAGGCATACCGACAATCCTTCTTTCCACGAACAATACGAGACTGGAATAGAAGGGAGAACCGATAGAGGTACTCAAGGTACCCTCCGCCACACACCGTCAGGTGGCTTGCGGAGTATGGATGTAGATGTAGATGTATAAGTTGTAAGTAGGCTGTTTCTGTTTTCTTATTGGTAACGCCACGTAGCGCTATGTATGACAATCACTGGCTGTGCTGTGTGCAGTCTGTGGCTAGTTTGCATTGTTGTCTGCCATTGTAGTGTTGGGCAGCGGCAGCTGGATGTGAACAGCGCGTAGCGTTGCGCAGTTGGAGGTGAGCCGCCAGCAGTGGTGGATGTGGGGAGAGAGATGGCGGAGTTTTGAAATTTTTAAAACTGGATGTCATGAACTGATATGTATATTATAAGTTTTCAACATTATTAAGGTAAATACATTGTTTGTTCTCTATTAATATCTTTCATTTGCTAACTATCCCTATCAGTAGTTAGTGCCTTCCTTAGTTTGAATCTTTTATTTAGCTGGCAGTAGTGGCGCTCGCTGTATTGCAGTAGTTCGAGTAACCAAGATTTTTGTGAGGTAAGTGATTTGTGAAACGTATAGGTTAATATTAGACAGGGCCATTCTTTCGTAGGGATTATTGAAAGTCAGATTGCGTTGCGCTAAAAAATATTGTGTGTCAGTTAAAGCACAGTCTTGTATAATTCTTCAAAAAGGGGATGTTTCATATGTCGACCCTTAGCCGAGGATACCTCACTGGAATCTTCTGATTTTTTCTTGTAGTTTGTGTAATTAGTATAGCTTTTGTTTATTGCTAGCGCATAATTGTAGAGAAAATCTCCTTTGTAGTTGCAGTCTTTCATTGTTGTACAGTAAAACAGTTGTGGCATGCATGTAGATTTGCACCAAGTATTTCGCAGCTGCAATTAACTAGATATTATTTTCAGTGTTGTGTTAATGTGTTCTCTTATTTTGCTCTTCAAATTGTGCTTTTCTGTGTTATCGTGTGAAATATTGTGACAATAATGGCGTGTGAAAAACGAAATACTAGGCTCCAAAGTAAACTGAGAAATGATAGTGAAAACGAAAGCAGTGTGTTAGCGCCACCGAGTAATGAATTAACTGATGTTCAAAGTAGTAATTTGGTAATTGCGCATAGGGAAATGGAGCGGGTTGCAAATAATGGCGTAGACAGTGAAACAATTAGGAACAGGGAAGCATTATCGATCGATCGGTCGGCAACAGCTCGCCTCAGGAATCCGAAATGACAGGACACAATCTTGCAAATACTGCAGATTCAGGTTTTGGGTCCTCACCGTTTTCTCAAATAAGTCAAGACACATTTTCTGCTTTTCAAACTGCGAATATTGCCGGTTCAAATGCATTGCCGAATAGCACAGTGGAACATGTTTCCGACACCAGTGCATTGTTATTACAATTAATGCAACAAATGGGACAAAAGCTTCAAAAGTTAGACACAATGGAACAAAATCAGAGACAAACACAGCAAAAGCTTCAAAAGTTAGACATAATGGAACAAAATCTTCAAAAGTTAGACACGATGGAACAAAATCAGAGACAAACACAGCAACAGCTTCAAAAGTTAGACTCATTGGAACAAACTCATGAACAAACACGTGAAGATTTAACTACTGAGTTACATAACATTGAATCGAAATGTCAAAAAGTCTGTAATGACGTAAAAACACAAATTTGTGAGCATTTTCAACCTATTTTTTCGCGGCATGAAAATGCATTACAGAATCACGAAGCAGCCATAAAAGAACTGCAAACTATTGTTCATGAAAATCATGAGACCTTGCAAGCTAAATTTGACTCAGTTGCATCTACCGATTCGGTTACGCAACTTGCAAAAACTCAGGAAAACTTAAAGGACACAGTAGATACTCTGAAACTTGGTTCAGAAAAACACACTGAGGAAATTAGTACATTATCAGAGAAAGTAGTTGAACTTTCGGATCAGCTAAATGATTTATCTACGAAGGTAGATGATAATCTGAATGACACAAAACCGGTAGTCTTTAATGACACAGAAGAGTGCGAACAAATTAGGAAATTCAAAATCAATCAGAATCAAATTAATACGCAACACCAAAGAGAAATCCGGGAAGTACAAGATCAGTTGGCACAAGTAATACAAAAATTACAAATTTCAGAGGACACTCGCGCTCCAACACGGGAAGAGGGACTTAGAAATACGGAAAAGCCGCAAAATAATAACACAGGGCATTTCGGAAGTTATGAAAGAAATTGGTAATGTGCACCGAATTTTGAGATGGAACGGCCGACACGACCTAACAATGACCGATATGCGACTCGCCGACATGATGATTTTGACTATAAGCTGTTCATTACTACACGTAAATTCAAAACATTTAAGAATTCTGGCAACGACATTCATCCACAAGCATGGCTGCATCAATTCTCTCATTGTTTTCCTCCCAACTGGTCGTTAGAAGACAGATTAGAATTTATGTGTGGCTACTTAGAGAATGAACCAGCTGTAAGAATGCGATCGGTCATTCACGATTGTCACAGTGAAGGAGAATTTTACCATGCCTTCCTCTCAGCATATTGGTCTCAAGCTACACAAGACCGAGTAAAACATAGCATCATGATGATGAAACACTTTGAACAATCTGAATTTTCCAGTCTTGTCAAATATTTTGAAGACATGTTGCATAAGAATCAGTATCTTTCAAACCCATACAGCCCCTCAGAACTCATCCGCATTTGCTTACTGAAATTGCCTGAACATTTAAGAAATATTATTTTGGCAGGACGTTGCAAAGACGACATTGAAGCTTTTCAGGGACTCCAACAAGAATTAGAAATTGACACAGACAGTCGCCGGATACGAAAACAGGAAAACAATCACTACAGGTCACATACGTCACAATTCCGTGACGACAGAAACAATAACTGGACACGACAAGGCTATTCTTACAACGCAAATCGTGACCAAAACAGACACCACGCATATGACAACCACTGGCAGAGTAATAATAGTTACAGAGAAAGATCGCATTTCCGTAGTAATGAATATGACAGAGATTACCTTAGAAACAGACAATATGGGAACCAAAACAATTATTATCAAGGGAGACAGAATAACTTCAGACGCAACAGTTCAGCGCGCAGGTACGATTCAGGAAGAAATTCTCCACCACGTGACCGACAAGAAAGAAATTATGAAATCTACCGACATGACGACAGACGAGATAATCATAACGACAGACCTGAATTTCATCAGAACTGGCGGGATTCAAACAGAGCAGGGCACTTTCGACAACGTGAATTTGTAGAAGCTAGGTCTCCTAATCCCAATAACGACGCCCGCCAATAAAGGAACAGACAATGACTCGCACCGCAGGCAGCCACCTGCGCCGGCTGGCTCAGAGAAAAATAACACAGACGCTAACCCTGAGAAAAGATTTAGCATTCCTTACCGACGTATAAAACATGACAATTGCTTTTCAGTTGAAAGTCTGCGTACTAGGAAGAGTAAAGGTTTACACCACATTTCACATGTAAAACCGTTTATTAAATGATAATCTGCTGTTTAACTTTGTCTTTGCCATATAACTTTTCACTTTACATTACTGGTATGCTTGTCAGACTTAGAATCTGTTAACATGCAACAATGTTTGAAGTTAAATATCCAGTCAAGAACCAAGAGAACTTATTTAAACAGAAATTACGAATGCATTGTTATTGTGAACAGACGACACAGTGTTATTGTGTGTGTACATTCGTGCTTGTTAGTTGCACGATTACGTGACAACTATAAGGCTCACATACTTAGAAGATTTACCGGTACTGCTAATGAGATTTTAATGCAACATTTTGGTTTACTTGAAAATACATTCTGGATTTAAAGTATTTTCTGAGAGATACCAGATGACACAGTGGTTAGTTTATTTGACAGCTACACGACTATATCATGACGCTACTAATGTGTGACACAATTTACATTGTTGCTTTTGCGGTGTATCTGTTTTATATCTGCACAGTTTTTCTGAATTATTCTGGAAAGTAATACATGTTTTAGTAGTAACTTTTGTGGCATAGCTACAATGAGACAGCCTTTTCCGTGGCACAACAATACGTTACAGCACAGTACTTTCTTCATCACGGCAATGAGCGTAATAACTAAGATATCTATACGCAAGGCATTTCACTTTTGTTTATCATGAGGTAAGTACATTGACTTCTGCAGAACTTGGCTTTCGGAGGACGATAACTACGTCACTTCCACAGAGATTATGTTGCAACAAGACGCACAGTTTAGCGCTACGGTACACGTATTTGAGTGATTAATTTTGTACTTAAAACATTTATTTTTAAAGATATTTGAAGTACAATGATACAAAGGTTTTCTGTGATACATTTCATTCCATTGCTGTAATCTGTAACACCTGAGGGTATAATTACATTAATCCTCAGGGGGGTACACGCTTACTTTGTGTACCACGTGTCTGGCAAGCACAAGGAGCCCTAGCTAATATGGTATTTGCTTATACTATTTTACACATCGGTACCATATTTCTCTAACACAGAATTACACAGCTATCTGATCATTTAACTGAGAGGGACAAATATTTATTTTACTACATCAGTGACAGATGTTTACGTAATTACACAGTTGGATAACTTCACACTTATGAAACTGTATTTTGTCTGTACTTTGTAAACTGTTCATATTTTTTCGGACCCATTGTGATATTATGAGAGCTTTGAATGATATATTTGGTATGGGATCATGATTTTTAAAGTACGTTTGAGGTAGATGAAACTTTTGAAATGAGCAGAGAATTTTTTTTTATGTTTTAAAATATTCAGAAAGCTACGACGATTTTGAGATGTGATTGATCTGTTATGATGGTATTATTACGACGACGATGTGTATTATGCTGTTGAGGTATGTTTATGATCAATAAGCTGATGCTATATGAGGAATTTCATTATGCTATGTATTTACTATGATGAAATATTGAAGTGTCATCGCAAGATTGACGTGTCGACAAATATATATGTGTAATAAGGTAAGGAATAATGAGTAGTGGTTAGGGACTCTGGTTTGTGAAAAAGGTTGTTGGAAACCAATAATCGTACTTTAAGAGTTATGAAATGTGTGTAAATGCGTGAATGTATCACAATGCCGCCGAAATTTTTTTGGACACTGTTATATTTAAAGGATTTTATTTTCTACACATTTGTAACGCAAATTCTCAACCTGTGAAAATATTTTTATATGAGACTGTCATTGTAGTGGAAACTGCTGTTGTAAATATTTCAGTTAGAAAGGTAAGTGACCTTGACGTAATGCGTTTTGGGCGCCCAGCTGAGAGGTAGTCGTCTGACAAAAGAAAGCTATTAGGTGGAAAAAAAATTAAGGCCATTATCCTCGCTATTGACATTCCTTTGTAGAAAGCACCGCAAATACGACACGCTCATTACTTGGAAAGATACTTACATCTGCACACCTGATTATGACAAGCGTCTTTCTCGAGAATTGAGAGAACTTTTACTGCCTTATGAAATGCCATATGGCTAATGAATGATGTTTCATGCCGTCCTTTGTACATATTTGCTCATTTTCTTTAATATCTAGTTTCTAGCTGCACTGCAGCATTAGTTAAAATAAAATTTAATATATGTACTAATATAGTTATTTTATGCCTACAGATCCAGTCAATAAGAAAGTTATGATCTACTTCCAAGAAAACGAGGGCACATAAATAGACATTTCCCTTCACAGGAATTGCATAAATAATTTCTTTACGATTTGGTAACTTATCTGCTAGTGTAAGTTCTCGTGATGCATCACCCTAGTGTTAAGATGTGAATATACATTTTCCCTTGCCTGCATTGTTGTCTTTAGTGTACTATTTTTTCTGCTTGAGCTTTGTCATGTTTAGGTATAAGCTACAGCATTTGCTGCTGCTGTTTGCCAGGCATAGTGCTACTAAATTTCACTTTGTATTACTCTGTTAAGCTAGTTTTACTACTGATTTATTTTTCTTGTTGCTGCACATTGGCTCATATTAGTTGTAATGTTGCATTGCTTGGTAATTTAGATTTACTGTAGCTTGCTTTGCAAATTTCCATTTTTTTGTCATTGCTGTTTGTGTTAATTGTTTTGTGCTGCTGCATTGCCTCGTTCCTTAGTTTAGCATCTGAGCTCAGTAGATTTAAGTTAGCTTAAGATGGGGTAGGCTATATAAGAGAACGAGTTATGATGAATTGGAAGAAATGCATTGAGAAGTTATATGACAAAGATTTGGGCCAGAATGAGTATTGTACAATGAGAAATAATTATTTTGAAAGAAATATGAATAGAATACAGAAAGGAGGTATAGGTAGGACTTTTTGGGAATAATGAAGAACGAAGGGAGATCTCCAAGAAGTAAAGAATGTTTTTTTTGCAAAATACTGCAGTAAAACAATCCCTGTCCTTTCCCCTTGTGTTATTACACTTTGTGAATTTGTGTTTTTCTTGTCTTTATGTGTTTAGCTAATAAGATTTACGTCGTAGAATTTTTCTGATAATGTGTTATTTACTTTGTAAAGATGCTTAGACATTATTTATACTGTTTTGTTTTAATGCTCATGTGTGAAGTTGATGTTTCAAAAGTTATTCTGATCTTTTATGTATGAACTTATGTCATAATTCCTGTAACACTGATGTATATGTATATTTTTATTCTTTTGTAAAGCCTGTATTACTACAAATGTTTCTGTATTGTTATGTTCTTTAATGATGTATTTTGTACCTTTGTAATTGTATTCTTATGTTATAAAATTGTAATTGACACCAGTTCATCAAATTAAGTAACTTGTAAGTTCCATTTCACCCCACACGTTTCTGTTGGTCATAGTATATGGACAATATGTGAGAAGTAGGGACTGTTAGTGTTTGCACGTGTGTTAATAATTCAGCAAGGGACTGGATAACAGCATTGCTGGTTCTGAGGACAATTCCAAAAACTTTGTGAGTGCACAAGTGGTGGTTTATGGACTTGCTATATTGTCCGCAAGACTCTTCGATGGTGATTGTGCACCTGCACAGTTGCAACAGATGGCTGCTGGCCGTCTCTACATAGACTACAGTGGGTCTGCATCTTTGATGGCCCACCAATACCATTATTTCTACAAGGACTACAGTGGGTCTGCATCTTTGATGGCTCACCAATACCATTATTTCTACAAGGACTGCAGTGGGTCTGCACCTCTGGTGGCCCACCAATACCACAATCTCTACCAGGACTGCAGTGGGTCTGCACCTCTGATGGCCCACCAATACTGTAATCTCTACCAGGACTACAGTGGGTCTACTCTGTGATGACCTACCTACCAATATTCTTCAAAACTTCGACTGACTCTGCGGTGGGTTTGCTCTGTTGTGGCCCATTACCTGTCTGCATGTCAAGAGTCAGCACTGTCTTTCCGTTGGAAGGACAACACTACTTCTTCAAGACTGCATGGAAATCCTCTACTTCCGTGTGCATTTTCTTTTACTACTCAGACTTTGAGAAAAACCCTGCAGTTTTACTGTGATGAATGATCAGGATTGTCTTTATGGACTGTGAGAAAATTTTAGCATTTGACCAACATTGTACGAGGGTCAGTCAAAAAGTAATGCCTCCTATTTTTTTTTCTACGTTTAATTGTCAGGAAATTTAAATGCAATTACATAGGTTGAAAACCACAACATTGAGGATCATTTTGTCATTTTTCAATGTAATCTCCGCCCATCTCTACAGTTTTGGTCCATCTTTGAACAAGGGCATGTATCCCAGCACGGTAAAAATCACAGCTCTGCTTCCTAAGCCATTGACGCACGGATGTTTTGACGGCCTCCTCATCTTCAAAATGAATCCCACGATGAGCTTCTTTTAGTGGCCCGAACAGATGGAAGTCTGATGGTGCCAGGTCAGGGCTGTATGGGGGATGAGGCAAAACTTCCCATCCAATTTTGACAATCTCGTCAGAGGTGTGACGACTGGTGTGTGGTCTTGCATTGTCATGCAAAAGAAGAACATCTGCCATTGATTTTGTTGGGCGAACTCGCTGAAGACGTGCTTTAAGTTTTTTGAGGGTTGTGACGTATTGAACAGAATTTATTGTGCATCCCTGCTCCAAAAAATCAACCAGAATCACACCCTCTGTATCCCAGAAAACTGTTGCCATAACTTTCCCTGCCGATCGCACAGTTTTGAATTTTTTCTTCCTCGGCGAGCTTGTGTGACGCCACTCCATTGACTGCCTCTTTGATTCGGGTTCAAAAAAATGCACCCATGTTTCGTCCCCGGTCACAATTTTTTTCAGAAACTCATCTCCCTCCAAACGGAAGCGCTGCAAGTGTTGGGAGGCTATTGTTTTCCTTGCCTCTTTATTCTGATCGGTTAACATTCTTGGAACCCACCGTGCACAAACTTTTGAGTACCCCAATTGTTTAATAATCGTGATCACACTGCCTTTACTAAGAGAAATAATGCGACACACTTCATCTGCAGTCACCCGACGGTCACCACGAATGATGTCATCAACTTGCTGAATGTTGTGTGGAGTCACTGCACTCACCGGCCTGCCGCTCCGCTTTTCGTCAGTCAACGGTGTTTGCCCTTCAGCTTCCTTACAACGACGAACCCATTGTCTAACAGTGCTGACATCCACTGTCACAACACCATACACCTTCTTCAGTCTTTCATGAATGCGTATGGGCGTTTCACCTTCTGCATTCAAGAATTCAATCACACAACGCTGTCTCAAACGAACATCGATGTCGGCCATCTTACAAACTTCTGCTGTGCTGCCACCTGTTGACACAGAAAGTTACTACTGCAGTGGATTGCAGAAGATGGTTTGAGGAATGGCGCCAAATTCAAATTTTTCACTTAACTTAATTTCTTTAAGTAGAAAAAAAATGGGAGGCATTACTTTTTGACCGACCCTCGTATCAATAAGTGTGTGCATTTGATTTCTCTGTTACTGTGATTGTGAAAATTTTTTTAACAAATATGTATTGCCCAGTGCCCAAAACAATTTGTAAAAATTTTTGTGCGGAGCATGGGGGCTATGTAAGTAGGCTGTTTCTGTTTTCTTATTGGTAACGCCACGTAGCGCTATGTATGACAATCACTGGCTGTGCTGTGTGCAGTCTGTGGCTAGTTTGCATTGTTGTCTGCCATTGTAGTGTTGGGCAGCGGCAGCTGGATGTGAACAGCGCGTAGCGTTGCGCTGTTGGAGGTGAGCCGCCAGCAGTGGTGGATGTGGGGAGAGAGATGGCGGAGTTTCGAAATTTTTAAAACTGGATGTCATGAACTGATATGTATATTATAAGTTTTCAACATTATTAAGGTAAATACAGTGTTTGTTCTCTATTAATATATTTCATTTGCTAACTATCCCTATCAGTAGTTAGTGCCTTCCTTAGTTTGAATCTTTTATTTAGCTGGCAGTAGTGGCGCTCGCTGTATTGCAGTAGTTCGAGTAACCAAGATTTTTGTGAGGTAAGTGATTTGTGAAACGTATAGGTTAATATTAGACAGGGCCATTCTTTCGTAGGGATTATTGAAAGTCAGATTGCGTTGCGCTAAAAAATATTGTGTGTCAGTTAAAGCACAGTCTTGTAAAATTCTTCAAAAAGGGGACGTTTCAAAGTCTGTTCATTTTCACCGCGCATGTAGTGGCGTACTGACTTGAAAACTAATGTAGACGGGGTGGACATAAACATGGTCACGCCTAAACCATAACACACTGCCATTCCAAAAACGGCGTAGGAAAGCCGCAGGCATCCAAAACATTTTCCAGTCGTCCTGTAATTGATACATTAGGTCCTGTAGGGATTTCAAGAGAATCTTATACTACTCTTCCTGCCAAATAGTGGCAACTTCAGGTAACGATGATGGGGGTGGATAGAGGTCACGCACCCTTTTTTCCAAAGTAGGTCTCAAAGACTCAATAATGCTGTGATTTGGTGATTGGCTTGGCCAGGGAGATGCGACAATTCATCATGAAGCCCTGGACGATGCGAGTTGTGCGAACACCATTAGGCTGCGGTCACAATGGCACCAATATCGGTGTATACCGCCAACCGATATCGGCCGTAGACGGCCAATATTTTCCGAGACTCGCGAATTGTTCCGCTCCCCCTCCCCCCTTCCCCGCCCTTCTATGGCAGTCAGCGGGAAGTTATGCACCCACTTTTCCGAAATTCGCATTTCGCCGCCGTGCGACATTCGCCCCACCGTGGCGCGTGGCAGGCATATCGAGGAGGAGCGGGGGAAAGTGGGCGCGACGGTTGCCAGTCCTGCGCGGGGCAGCCCGGCCGTGCTGCCTCCAGTAGCGTCCCGCCATGCAGCCGCGACGGCAGCTCCAGAACCCGCAGCCGCTGGCTAGGGCCGCGCACGCGCTCGTCGCTGCAGCCGCCACCGTCGCCGCCGCCGCCGCCATCCTCGGTGAGTAACCGGCTCCGCTGCCAACTTCGAAAAAATACTAGCGCGACCAGGGCTGACTGCTAGCAAGGGAAGCTGCATCCCTGACTGAAGTGAAAAACTAGATTATAGTCCTGTTTCGGTTACTTGCCATTTGACAACCAGCGAACACGACTGTTCCCACCGTTGATGATTCTGCCATCATCACTGCACACCGATTGTTAACTTGGATTGCACGAATACTAGATATGTAGCTTCTGAAATTTTCCCGACGTATTTCTTCTTCAAACAATTCACGTGTATGCACCCGGCCGACATTTTACCACGATATTTCGACCCAGAGAGTTGTGTGTGCTGCCCTTGTTGGTAGAAGTGAGAGATCATCTAATCATTGGTTATCGAAGGACCCCGTCGATTCAGTTGTGACTGGATATTTTAACTATAGGATTTCAATTTTTATCTAGTTGAAAACCCTTGTCACGATTTATAAAATTCCAATTGGCATCCTATACTTAAAATTAGAGACAGCAAAGGACCTGGAAGAGCAGTTGAACGGAATGGACAGTGTCTTGAAGGGAGGATATAAGATGAACATCAACAAAAGCAAAGCGAGGATAATGGAATGTAGTCGAATTAACTCGGGTGATGCAGCCGGAATTAGATTAGGAAATGAGACACTTAAAGTAGTAAAGAAGTTTTGCTATTTTGGGAGCAAAATAACTGATGATGGTCGAAGTAGAGAGGATATAAAAGACTAACAATGGCAAGGAAAGCATTTCTGAAGAAGAGAAATTTGTTAACATCGAGTTTAGATTTAAATGTCAGGAAGTCGTTTCTGAAAGTATTTGTATGGAGTGTGGCCATGTATGGAAGTGAAACATGGACGATAAATAGATTGACAAGAAGAGAATAGAATCTTTCGAAATCTGGTGCTACAGAAGAATGCTGAAGATTAGATAGGTAGATCACATAACTAATGAGGAGGTATTGAATAGAATTGGAGAGAAGAGAAATATGTGGCACAACTTGACTAGAAGAAGGTATCGATTGGTAGGGCATATTCTGAGGCATCAAGGGATTGTTGTTGTTGTTGTGGTCTTCAGTCCTGAGACTGGTTTAATGCAGCTCTCCATGCTAATCTATCCTGTGCAAGCTCCTTCATCTGCAACCTACATCCTTCTGAATCTGCTTAGTGTATTCATCTCTTGGTCTCCCTCTACGATTTTTACCCTCCACGCTGCCCTCCAATGCTAAATTTGTGATCCCTTGATGCCTCAGGACATGTCCTACCAACCGATCCCTTCTTGTAGTCAAGTTGTGCCACAAACGTCTCTTCTCCCCGATCCTATTCAATACCTCCTCATTAGTTACGTGACCTACCCACCTAATCTTCAACATTCTTCTGTAGCACCACATTTCGAAAGATTCTACTCTCGTCTTGTCCAAACTACTTATTGTCCATGTTTCACTTCCATACATGGCTACACTCCATACAAATACTTTCAGAAACGACTTCCTGACACTTAAATGTATACTAGATGTTAACAAATTTCTCTTCTTCAGTCGTGCGGTAGCGTTCTCGCTTCCCACGCCCGGGTTCCCGGGTTCGATTCCCGGCGGGGTCAGGGATTTTCTCTGCCTCGTGATGGCTGGGTGTTGTGTGCTGTCCTTAGGTTAGTTAGGTTTAAGTAGTTCTAAGTTCTAGGGGACTTATGACCACAGCAGTTGAGTCCCATAGTGCTCAGAGCCATTTGAACCATTTTTTTCTCTTCTTCAGAATCGCTTTCCTTGCCGTTGTCAGTCTACATTTTATATCCTCTCTACTTCGACCAACATCAGTTATTTTGCTCCCCAAATAGCAAAACACATTTACTACTTTAAGTGTCTCATTTCCTAATCTAATTTCCTCAGCATGGTCTCTCACTTCCACCACCGATGGCAGCACAAACATGCTGTCCCGCGCTTGATGAGTACGCCAAAAGACGCCAAAACATTCGCGAAATTCGGCATAAATATGGTGAATACACCGTGGCTCTTCATTATTCGTCCACTCACCTCATGATGGCCAGGCGTCTTTGCGCCGGATTATCGTGGCAGAATGTCGACTGAATCCGGCAGCATACGCGAAAGTTATAAGACGTAGTTATGTAGTTCCATGTTCTGTAGTTTCACGCTAAACGTTAACTGTCAGTTGAACAAAAGATTGCAGACAGAGTTAGAAAGAATACAATATACCAATATACATTTGTTTATGCTGCTACATACGGGCCACTTACTTGTTGGTAATCGACTTATTTCTTTTCAAGAATCAATCAATGGTTTAGGAATTGTTAAGGAGAAAGAAATTTAATGTATATATTTTAAATTGCTTCTGCTGTATCGAATTTCCATAGGCAGACTGTTAAAGAATTTTATAGCTGTGTATTTCACGCCTCTCTATGCCTTGTTATTATTTTAGTAGAGGAAAGTGTAGATCACTTTAGTGAATATCTCTGTTCCTCTCATTTGCAATGGACTGTTGCCAAAAATTTCATAAGTGAATGAATGTACTGCAAAGCTGTGGTTAATATTACAAATTCCTTAAAGAGATGCCTGCTAGTGAACGTGTGTTACCTCTGCATAAGCTCTAATAACTTTCTTTTGTACAATTCATGGTTTTTGCTGAAGTGAAGAGTTACCCCAGGATGTAACCCCTCGGAAATCAGTGCAACAAAATAAACTTAGTGACTTGTACGTCCCCAGGGTGGGATTATTCTTATGGCAAAAAACGTTTTGGCAGGTCCATTGTACCGTTTTTTTTTTGCAATGTAAACGTTGTCGGTTGCAACTGTGTTGCTACTTCCACTGTACAAAGCATTGTGCCTGCTAGTTCTCAAATAAGAATTTCCCTCATTGACCGAGCCAGGAACGAAGTTCGTACAGGTTGGCAGGCCGGTGGGGCGTCAGAGGGGTCAGTGCGTTGTGCTCCATCTGCGGAAGTGTTTGTTTACATGTATGTGTGTGGCTGGACAGTGTGCGACCGCAGCGCCACGCTACAAAAGGAGCTCATTTCTTATTCGGTAATGTGAGCCTTAAAATTTTATCGTTAATCAAAATTAATAGAGAGAATCAGTTTCTTTCACTCTACTACCGACATTAAATCATATTACGGCATTTATGTACGTTTCTTTTGATCGAGTGTAAGAGCGAGAGGGAAAACTGCACTGCCTCAGTAGCAGGGCCCTACTTACAATAGCATAGACCTTAACGCTCAACCTGTGCTGCGGGCCCTATTTGGGAAAGTTTGGTTATAATTAACCCGAAAAAAACACTTTGGAGCAATTTTTGAATTAAAAATTTATAACACGGCATTTGTGGTTATTACTTATTTTTATAAAATTTTACTATACAATGTATTATTGTAATGAACCGGTAGCTCAGTGGTCAGCGCGACAGAATGTCCATCCTAAGGGTCCGGGTACGATTCCCGGTTGGGTCACGACATTTTAGATTAAAAAATGAAAAGTTTATTTTCGCGGTTCCGATTATGAATTGTTCTTTCATTTAATGACGATTGGTCTGTATTTGTGGCAGTCCATAATAGTAAATTATGCTTAAAAATATAAAAACCGTCGTATTAAAACAAACTACAGAGATAGGTTTATTTTGTTGTTACATTGTTGTTATTGCCTTACGGTGACCGGTACAGCTTCTATAGTGCTGTGCTGATAATTTTTTGGTGTTATTCTTGATGGTTATATAATGCTGTGCTGATAATTTTTTGGAGTTATTCCAGTTGGTAGTAGTATAATTATTAAAACAACAAAAATATTCCTCATAAGAATAAATTTACATTTTTTTAGAATGTCTATGACCTCAATGAGTTATCTTGTCAGACGCTATGGGTCGTAAGACATCTTGCACATTACCAAAAATATCTTGTTATCGAATAAAAACGTATTTGAAAATAAATGATAAATTGTGAGTTTTGTTGTGTTGTGGACACTGTTTTGTTGCAAGTATCGTTGATCGGTGATGACAGCATTCTTTGATCCCGAGGAAGTTAAACCTAACAGCGATTAGATGTATCTTACAAGATGCATCTGAAGATAGGGCTGTTTGCCCCAAAATCGATAATGCTTACTTATGAAGTTGGCTACACAACCTGCAATCGTCCTTCGGCCTCGACGATCAGCCACTTCCATCGCCTTCGGACTATGTATTCTCCTCCAGTTGGTCCCATCGTACCCATATCCTGTTCGATACCGCCAATCCATTCCAGCTGTGGTCTTCCCCTTGGCGTATTACCCCTGATACCTTATTCCACCACCTGCCTGGTGATCTGGCCTTCTCGATGCCCGTATCTAGTGTGTCAGGGTAAAGTCTCTGCTCCATGTAAGACCATCGGTTGGATTACAGCTCAGTAGGTCCTAATCTACGCGAATGCAGACCTTACCTGTTTGGTGCTTAAATTCTCGCCATTAATGTCTGGTCTGTCTCATGCCTTTTACTAAGAACTGGGCCAAGATATTTGAATTCATTTACCCTGTGAATGATTTTACCATCTACATCTGAAGGTCTGCCATTGTTCTCCCTCACCACTAGAAGGTATTTGGTGTTATCCATATTCATCTTTAATATTAAAACACAAATACGTTTTGTTTTAGATTTTTGTACTGTGGATCCCTAAGTTGCGGCCTAGGTAGCCTGCACGTACATGTGAACTGTCCAATAGTATTCCACATCCTGATGACGGACGATTGGTATGGTGCCCGATAAGTTGGGTTATAGTTTTGCTGCAGGACGCAGTCCAAACCCCAGAATAATTTTATGGAAACTGATTCCTGCCGCGACAGCCACTGGGCGTAGATATAAAATAATCGGTTACAGTAGCTATATAGACAGTTTAGCAAGTCGAGTGGAGATGACATCATCCAGTAGTTTCTTTTATTTGTGGTACACGTGAACGCAGTCGTTGTATAGCTAGGCCACTGTGTTGTTTGTGTCAGAGAACTATTCGGGTGCTCAGCCGAAGTGGAGAATGGACTAATAATTATCTTCCATAATCAGTTTCTTTCCTAGGGACGATAACTAATGCCTAAGGAACACTGACAACTTGCCAGTGTTGGGGACAAATTTGATACTAAAAATGAGATAAAATGCAAATACAGTAGACATTAAAGTTAACGGTTTCGTTCTTAATGATTTGTTAATGTCATTCTTGTTCTGTTGCGCGTATACTGTCCGTTGTTCAGCATAACGGACTGTGTTTGCGGGAACACAGATAATGAATACAGCTTTGTCGCTCCAGATTACATGGCGGCTGTATACAGTACTGCAGTTCTTTCTTCGAGCTCTGCCCCCCTCCCCCCCTCCTACCCTACTTCTGTGATCTGGTGTTGCCAGGTCCAGCTTGCGGAAAATCGGCACTTACGGGCTGACAGTTTCAAAATATCGGCGGGACAAGAACCTTAAAGTCGTGAAACACGTACACACACACACACACACACACACACACACACACACACACACACACACACACACACACACGCCAAAAAGAAAAATCAACGTAATTTTTCAGTCGTTACATAAGTTATTAATTTATATATTGTGAACAAAGTTGGTATACTCGTACATATGTAAGCAAAAATACTGTTCTGCTCATCAAAAGAACCAAATTTAGGCTGGTAATAAAATATTTCCTACACACCTCAGCACAATCCAACACAACTTCTGGCAACACTACTTCAACCTTGAGCTGCCGCGCAGAGCCGCAAGATGTTCGAGAATGCGCAGCTGGTTTTGAGCTGGTGAGCGGCCAAAATTGAAAGGCCAAATTTACTGTACTGCACCATGATTTAAAACATAAAACGAACAATCGTCGACAATGCGTAATCTAGTATTAAAACGGACAGAAATGAAACTTCCTGGTAGATTAAAACTGTATGCCGGACCGAGACTCGAACTCGGGACCTTCGCCTTTCGCGGGCATGTGCTCTACCAACTTTTTTTATTTATTTTTTATTTTTTTTATTTGTCTTTTTTTTTTTTTTTTTGGCTCCAAAAATTCAACTACTACACAGAATCTTACTCTGACTCCGCAGAAGCCCTCCTGCGAACCTTGCACAACTAGCACTCCTGAAAGAAAGGATAAGCTTCTGTAAAGCTTGGAAGGCAGGAGACGAGGTACTGGCAGTAGTAAATCTGCGAGGACGGGGCGTGAGTCGTGCTTCGGTAGCTCAGTTGGTAGAGCACTTGCCCGCGAAAGGCAAAAGTCCCGAGTTCGAGTCTCGGTCCGGCGCACAGTTTTAATCTGCCAGGAAGTTTCATATCAGCGTACACTCCGCTGCAGAGTGAAAATCTCATTACGGACAGAATGTATGGAGGAATCGTTCTTTTCAGATAAATAATCGCAGGCAATAATGGAATGTTCGAAATTTCTTATCGAATTTCACTCGAAAACTTCGAACATCTGTTGAATAAGCAATTATGAGCTCACATATGTCCGAAGTAAAAGAAGGGTTTTGTCTTGAAACAGAGCTAGAGGATTGGATTCAGAAGTTTATTCAAAAGCATGCAAATTTTATTTTCTTGCTGGTTACAAAAATAAATATATAAGTAAATGTGAATACAATAGGTTGCATTAACAGTAACACAAAAATGATCACTCCATTCTCGACATAACTGAAAAGACTATGACGTTACTGGTGGCCTCTTATTGTCATTGGCAAGTTTTAACACGTGTGTGTAAATGAAACATATTTACGCGAAAAATGTTTTTACGAAGTGTTGTACTGTTAAAGATGAGATGAATGAGGTGTTTAGAGTTGCTGATGCGAATGGAGCTAATCTGCGTGTGATGGATCGGTTAGAGTTCTAATGTGGAATAGCACTGCATTTTTTTATCAAAAGAAACAATAGAAGAACAGCCTTGCTTTATTATGGAGGGAGTAGTGGTGACTGGGGCTCGCGTCGGTTCTGTTGCGGAATAAAATTATGTTGGCAAAAGAAGATACACTGTCTGGTGTGAACACATGTACATCACTTAGACAGAATCAAATATGACAGTGAAGTGGTCGTCTTCCTCTTCTCTTCGACCACTTGCATATCAGATCGCTTTCGACCCACTGCCAGGATTTTGCTTTTTTTTTACGACTGCCTTCAGGTTACTAGATTATTTTTGGTATTTACATCTGTATGCTGGATATTTGTCAAACAGAAGCCTTCGATAGTCGATATTATACGCCACAGAGGTTCTAAGTACAAGCAATATAATCTTTGGTTGTCAGTAACATTATCGTTGTCAGTGCAGCACTCAGTATTGAAAGAAGTGAGAGAATTGGGTGATGGTCACGCTGGTCAGCCGTCTGGAAGTAATCAGCAGCACACAGATTTACATACGGAGAGGATGTTGCTTTTTGAAAATAACAATTTGTAAAGATTGAATTGAAAAGTGTGAAGATATTCAGGTAATGTTGTCGCTGCATTGCTTGTCCGTGCATAATTTATCGTGAGTTTGAGAAAGTCAGTTTTTAGCACAATTTTTCTTTATTGATTTAGGTCAATTAGTTTGATTGTACTTGGCAAGGTTTTTCTTTAACTGATTTGTGCGGCGCTGTGTTTTAATATTGATCAGTTTCGTGAAATATTGAGTTTTCTTTGAGACAAGGTAAGTCACAAAATTTGTTGGGACCAGTTTAAGATTACAGTCAGGACACAGTAAAATCATTCACAGTGAAGCGTTGCATTTCAAAATTATCAGGTTGAGTTCAGTAAAGTTTAAAAATGGTTCAAATGGCTCTGAGCACTATGGGACTTAACATCTGTGGTCATCAGTCCCCTAGAACTTAGAACTACTTAAACCTAACTAACCTAAGGACATCACACACATCCATGCCCGAGGCAGGATTCGAACCTGCGACCGTAGCAGTTGCGCGGCTCCGGACTCACCTATAATCGCGAGACCACCGCGGCCAGCAGTAAAGTTTAGTTCAGATCTTATTCTTACAGTGCTATTTTATATGTAAACGTGTGTATCATTTTGGAATTTTTCCATCGAATTGTAATTTTATGTAGAATTTTTATTCTGTTTGTATTGTTTGATGGAAATATGAGAAAAGTACTGCGACGTTATGCATTGTAGCACTGTTTACAGCACTACATAATACAGAATTTTACAGCATAGCTTAATTAGTGCACAGTTTCACATTTCTTATTATATTTGGTAGAAGTTAATTCCAAAACAGTTATACAGTTTCAGTTGGATTTGGCGACTTGTTTCATCAGATCGATTTTACATAAGCTCACCACTTGCATTGTTCAGGTATACACACACACACACACACACACACACACACACACACACACACACACACAAAGAATAACACCGTTACAAAAGTTCCGCCGGCCGCGGTGGCCGAGCGGTTCTAGGCGCTTCAGTCCGGAACCGCGCGACTGCTACGGTCGCAGGTTCGAATCCTGCCTCGGGCACGGATGTGTGTGATGTCCATAGGTTAGTTAGGTTTAAGTAGTTCTAAGTTCTAGAGGACTGATGACCTCAGATGTTAAGTCCCATAGTGCTCAGAGCCATTTGAACCATTTTTGAACAGAAGTTCCGCTTTTCACCGTAAACTTCTATAAGTTGTTAAATTTGGCTGGAGTTTCACTCTGTATTTTTGTCAACTCTATAATTCCGTATTTGTAATTCCTTGAATGACCATAAAATATAAACAAATGGAGAAAGATACTGACCGCATGAATCACGGTTGAACCACCAGATAATCTGTGAACGGGACCTCGATCTTTATACTGCATCTTCTTTAAGCCATGTAATTGACAATGTAATTTGTGAAAAAAAAATTAACACACGTGTCACTGACAGGATTGAATCCAATAATAACTCTGAAGGTACGCGTACTTAACTTCACAGGATTATTTATTAAATTATTTCCATATACATCACGATACGGCGGCAGTATACATACATCGATCAGCGTCAGTACCAAGCCAAGTGCAAGACTAGTATTTGAAGAATAGCGGGTAATACCTTTTATAGTTTACGTTGAAGCTGAGAGAGAGAGTAGACGGTGGACAGCGATTTTAAAAATTGCGCGCATTATCTTGTGGAAGGTATCCATATCAGCGATTCCGACTTCGAAAGTACCCTATTTATTAATTACATGATAATACAGCAGTATCAACACTGTCCGCGTACAATGCAGAGTCACTTAACCTGGTTATTCCAGCCTCCAACAGTGCTCACGAAGAGTACCTCAAACGTTGTCCAAATACAAAGCTTTCAAACATATCGCTTCTTTCGATGTACAGACAGTTGGTGGACCCCAGTTGGCCGTCCACACCAAACGCGTCCCGATAGTTACAGTTTTCTATGATGTGGCTGGCGGCTGCGGCAGCTGACGCAGCCTACTGGCCCAGTGGAAAGTATCGAGAGAGGTACCTTGGCAGTGTATGAGGCCGGCGATGACAGGCGGATAGCACCGGCAGCGCGGCTACATCGCTCTACCTCTTACAGTAAGGTGGTGTTACCGAACCAGTTACTGGCAATGGCTGCTACAAAAATGTCATTTACTGTCGAAGATGTAAAACTGGTATACGTCATTTCCAAGTTTAGTACTAAGAATTTTAAGGAAATGCTTGTTGACCGCAATGATTTTTTTTCCAGAGGTGTAGCAATGTCCGGCAAAAACCTATGAGCAATCTTGATCAAAGAAACAAAAATGACGTCATTACAGATGGTTTGCGATCTGGAAAACCGTAACGAACTTCAGAATTCTTCGATACGGACAGAGGCCGAAGTAATGAATTAAAATCCTTCTGAATTTTTAGCCAGCATGTTCAGCTTCTCTAACTATTAATATCGACACATCTTTGTCACCACAAAATGTGCATTTTACTAACGACGACGAAACTGAACATAACTGATTATGCACCACCTTATAGGGTAACAAGTGTCAGTTCGTTGTGGGTTTTCATTCTTCCACAACACGACAAATATGAAATAAACTACTGCAGTCTGCAAAGTAGTTTTGACTTCTCTTACCTCAGTGTTACGGCTAATTTCTCGTCAGGCTATATAAACCACTGGCAGCTTTAATTTTTGCTTCTCGTATTTTCGTGAAAAATTACACAGTTCAATAACAAATTTCATAGGGAGACCAATTTTCCTCTCACGTGGAGAGCGCGAACAATTTAATAACAAATTTAATAGGTAGGACAGTTTTTCTTTCACGTGGAGGACGCGAGTCAGAATTGGTGTCAAGCAACGGACTAAATGGTAATGTATCGTAGTCATTCAGACTGGTGGGCTTTCGTGCAAGAGCGTCATGCTCGATAATCGGACAAAGTCAACTTGCCTACCATCCATTACAACGATGAGATAGTCTTTATAGCGTCAGATGGACGGGCTGCAGTTCGTAAGGCAGTAATTTCATGGTAATCAAACAGTTCTTTTTTTTTATTTTGTTGGCGTAGAAGTACGTTGGGATACATGAATTTTACGCTAAATTTAACTAACGGTGGTTTGTGGCTGCAAAATTGATACATGAGAAACCATTACTGCAGAATGTTCGCGACGTAAGTTTTCCCATAAATTTGTTGAAAATTATATATTCCGTTGTGGCAAGGTGTCTTCATACAGTTTTCACGGTCCGAAAACAATTTACCTGACTGTTGTTTCTATGACGTCCATTGTTCCAAGAAATTATAAATCACAACATAATAAATACATTTGAATGGGCCTGCTGCGTACAGAATATGAAGTCAATTTTATTTTACCTCTTTGTCATCTATCTTGTAACCAACGCAATGAAAAAGATTGTCAGCCGTCACCAAAAGTGAAATTAGAGGAAAAAATAAAAGAAAAAAGGAAATGATTCATTCCGTAGCAGGATCGAAAACCCAAACTACCATGCGGTCTTTCACACAAGCTGTCGCGACATTTCGAAGATTGTCATTTTAATTTTAAACTAAAAATTAATCCATCATTTGCCATCTCTTGAAAGGAAACTCACCTGAATGAACGGATATGAACGGATTTTGGGTAAGATACCTGATACCTTATGCATCACCATTAAGTCAGTGCTAGCCTCGAAATCCAGTTCTGTACGACATAAGCTTTGATGTTGTAGCGAAGTTGTTCATGATATCACAGAGAGTGCTGCCGAATAACACACTTATCAACATCGGCAAGGCAAATTATGTGAACTTTGCTGCATTTTCCTTAGGCTGAATTTCATTTCATTTATCACAGCATCGCGTGTCGAACCGCCTATAATTTACATCCTCATCGACCAGCTTCAACATTTTTCTGCCACGTTCCGCTATAATTTCCGCTGTCTTGTCACTGATTGCTCCTTCTCATCGTCAGAAACCTAACTTTATTAACAGCAAGCTTCCACTGGCCGGTAGCAGTGCTTTAACTGAACCCTGGCTATAGCTAATCACATAGCCAAATTAGTTTCCGCTGCTACCAGGTGTAGACTGTTTAAAGAGCATTCAGTAAAGAAGAGTACAAAAACACAACTGCTGGTTATACAATCGATGTGGCTCTATCGCCTGATAAGACAGTCCTTGGGTTTGTACAGTTCTCCCCGAGTGTTCTATCCAGTGATTTCTCCAGCAGGTTACAGTCTCTTAAAAGTCCATGTTGACTCTTGAAGTTGTAGCTTTGCTGATACTGATAACGAGACACTGTACGTTTACAGTGGCCAAAAATTGCCTATTATCGACAATATCTCCCGACAATTCGGTATGGCAATATTGTGGCCACATGATTTGCGGCCGCATCATCATTTCTGTCCGCCGTTGGCCGACAATGTTCGCGGCAGTACATTTCCAAGGGACCACGCTGTTGCCACAAAGTGACGAACGCGAACTAGGGGAAGTGAGTGCTTTAATATCACACCAGGTATCAAGTCAGAAAGAGCAACGATTCGGAAAATTTAACTAGTGAACTATGGCTGCACACATGTTCCAGAATTTTGCGAGAATGTCGGAACACGATTTCGATCATCTTGTAAAAGCAATACAAATATGAGACAGTGTATACCAGTTGCTACCGGCTGGCAATAGCCTTTCGGTTTTTGCCATCGGTGATTCGTACGGAAATTTAACGTGATTGCTCTAACGTTGATCTTTCATCAATAAGCCTCATGGTACGAGAAGTATGCGAAGCTCTTGTAGAAGAACTGAAAGGTTTCATTAAAGGAGGTTTGAAATTAAGGATACAGTTTTTATTTTTGTTCACCAGAATACACACCACTGTTTACACTATCAGTTCCTGCTTCAAGTACGTCTCGAGATATGAAACTTATCGCATGAAATGCAAACCATGTGAATGAACAGCCACATCCGCTTCCACTCTTCCCAGGCATCATTTTTGCCTCACATTTGGCATAGGTTCGAAGACTTAAAGAATTTTTTGTATGCTTCATCAAGCGTGATTACGAGCTCAGCGCAAACAGTTTGCTAAATGGTTTTCATATTACGATCTCTGTATACATTAATTTCGACGTTCCAGAGCTATGGTCGTAAAAGAATAGCATTTGTAGAGGTCATAACTCTTTCTCTTGTCCATTTATCCATATATTTTTATTTTATTTATTTACTTGGTTTTAGCATCCACCTATTAACCATCTACTTTTGTTTCTGTAAAGGATAGTCAAATGGAAACAAGACAGATGCAAAAAAGGCAAGTCAACTGTTTATCATGTCAAAAGTAATCAGTTACAGTCACTGTGTCTTCATGGAGACATTTTTGCTGTTGTTTAAGGAACCATGACTGTACCTTCAGCCGAAGCAGATAGACGGTCACGAATGTGTTTCTTCAGGGCTCAAAAATATGTAAACTGCATGGGGAGAGATCTGGAATGTAGGGAGGATGTGCAAGGGCTCCTCAGCAAAACTTCTGCAGTGTAGTCGAAACCACTGGCACGCCAGCTCCAGGAGTCATGATGACCTTCTTTGACTTTATGGGCCCGCTGATTTCTGGAACACGGCGCCACAATTAACGCACAGCGGTACGTGGACACTTTGCAAAACCTGAAGCGCGTCATCAACTTCAAACGCCCAGCAATGTTGGACGGCAGTATTCTATTGCAGGGTAATGGTCGCCCACATGATGCCATGTTGCTTTGACTACGCTGCAGAAGATTCTTTGTTAATCCCTTTCACGTTCTCCATACGGTCATCACTTCCTGTGCGATTTACTTATTGTTACAGCCCTGAGGAAAAACATCGTGTCCGTCAATTTCTTCAGACAATGAGGTGCACTCCTGGATACAATCATGGTTCCGTAAACAATCGCAAACATGTTTTCCAGGAAAGCCTTGACCGTTTTGCCTTACGATGGGATAAACGCGTTAACGGTAATAGGGATTACTTTTGAAATAATAAACAGTTTACTTATTTTTTCCCATCTGTATCGTTTTCATTTGACTGCCCCTTATTACATAAGGTGCCAACGGCCTTGCCGCAGTGGTAACAACGGTTCCCGTCAGATCACCGAAGTTATGCGCTGTCGGGCTGGACTAGCACTTGGATACACACAGCCCTGGTGTGGCAAACTGAGAAGCTACTTGATTGAGGAGTGGTGGCTTCGGTCTCGGAAACATACGGCCGCTAATTCCCGTTTACTATACTGACCTTGTCGATAAGGTCCGGCCGGCCGAAGTGGCCGTGCGGTTAAAGGCGCTGCAGTCTGGAACCGCAAGACCGCTACGCTCGCAGGTTCGAATCCTGCCTCGGGCATGGATGTTTGTGAAGTCCTTAGGTTAGTTAGGTTTAACTAGTTCTAAGTTCTAGGGGACTAATGACCTCAGCAGTTGAGTCCCATAGTGCTCAGAGCCATTTTGATAAGGTCCGGCCTGTTTGTAGGTACAAGCCTAAGATTGAGTTGCCGAACTAGCTGCTCAAGACAATTTCCAAAAAAACGAATTCAAAAGTACTTCGTACGACTGTCTCTCTATACTCCCTGCAATGAATCCACAGACATCCCAGTCTATGCTCAGTAGCTTAAAAGTCGCCTCCTACTATAATCCGTTCATCATAAGAATAAACCTGATGTAAACATTGCACTATGTATTCTTCCGCGTTTGCTGGAACCTCACGTGGGACTGCTACCAAGCTGTCTCGAGTACTGTCAAGTACGTTAAGAAGGGTGCGTTTTGTGTTGTGCGTTACACGCACATCGACTTAGCGATAATACGCGGCAACAGCTTTACCGGCGCATTTAACTAGGACGACACCGGCCGGTCAGCTGGTACAGCTAGCCTGCAGTGACGTAGCCAACTAACCTAAGGACATCACACACATCCATGCCCGAGGCAGGATTCAAACCTTCGACCGTAGCGGTCGCGCGGTTCCAGACTGAAGCGCCTAGAACCGCTCGGCCACCGGCGGCCGGCTAGCCAGCTGCAGTTCACACTTAACAACTGACGAGCAGAGGAGCAATACAGCTTCGAATGTCATTTAATTTTGAAGCAGAATGAAATAATACACTGCAAACCTCCGCCGGCCGCGGTGGTCTCGCGGTTCTAGTTGCGCAGTCCGGAGCCGTGCGACTGCTACGGTCGCAGGTTCGAATCCTGCCTCGGACATGGATGTGTGTGATGTGCTTAGGTTAGTTAGGTTTAATTAGTTCTAAGTTCTAGGCGACTGATGACCTGAGAAGTTAAGTCGCATAGTGCTCAGAGCCATTTGAACCATTTGAACTCTGCATGCTCGATAGCCGCAGGCAAAGCCGCCTCCACATCTCGGATGAGGTCCCCCCGACAGATATACCGAGTGCACATTGGCTTTCTTTCCAACCAATCTGGCCTCTATGGAGGATGTTTAAGGATTTCCTAGCGAAACTTCTGCAACATAGTTGGAAGAACCTGCCAAAAAAAATGCTCCTCCCACATGTTGCCAACGTTGTTTAGAGTACGCTTCAGAAGTTTCGCTAAGAAGCCCTTGCACGCCCTCCATACACTCCCGATTTCTACTCATGCGACTTCATGGTTTTGGAGCCCTTGAGAAAGACATTCATGGCTGTCGATTTGCTTCGGACGAAGAGGTTCATGCCCGGGTGCAATCGTGTTTCCATAGGAAACTGCAGCATTTTTCCATGAAGCCACTGACTGCCTTGTGGCACAGTGGCATAAACGTATTATGGCGATTGCTTTTCAAATAGTAAACAGTTTACTTACTTTTTTCCATCTGTCTCGTTTTCATTTGACTTTGTCTTATTCTTCTTTTCTACTGGCTCTATTCACATTTTGCAGACAGTATCCATGTATACCGCAGAATGTGCCTGTAAAATTATATCACTGTACGGCACACATTTTGGGAGATATGATTTTTTATACATGGGAGTTCGACTCTTCAAGGAATCTGTGTCGGGGCTTACTGATATTCCTCTGACCTCCGTAAGGATTGATTCAGATAATTTTAAAAATTATATAGGATGAGCAGTGCCACATTTGAATAGACGAGGTCTGTTCAGAAAATTTCGGAACTTTGTCCACAAAATTTTTCTACTCTTACCGTTTACTTATTGTGCATGGTCTCCTTCGAAATACTCTCCTCCACAAATGACACATTGCATCCAACGCCGTTTCCACTTCCGGAAGCAGTCTTGGGGCGCCTCTTGCTCGATCGCACGAAGCGCCGTCTGCGAATTGTCTTTTATCTCGCCTACCGCTGCAAATCTTCGTCCTTTCACCTGTGTTTTCAACTTCGGAAATAAAAAAATGGCCGCTAGGTCCAGGTTTGGAGAATATGGAGGATGAAGAACACAGTGATTTTGTTGTCTATGCAATAGTCACACACCCACAGGGATGAATGTGCGGTTGTGCTATCCTGACTCAAGAGCCTTGAATTGGCCCGCCACATTTCAGGTTGTTTCCTTCTCACATTTTCTCGCAGGCGTCGCAACACGTTCCGATAGTGCCATCGATTAACAGTTTGTCGCTGTGGCAGGAATTCATAATCAAAGAAAATTATCAGAATAGCTTTGACATTCGACTTGACCTGTCGAGCTTTTTCTGGTCTTGGAGAACCTTTCCTGACCTGTTGTGAAGATTGAATCTTGGTCTCAAAATCATAACCATCGATCCACGTCTCATGACTACTTATGATTTTCTTAAGGAACATCTCGTTCTCATTTGCGCGATCCAAACGTTATTCACAGATTGCAAAGTGAAGGTCTTTCTGGTCTTGACTTACGAGCCGTGGGACGAACTCGACATGATTAAACTGAAATGGTACATTCTTCTGCGATCTCCCGGACAGTCAATCTTGGGTTGGCACGCATAATTTCGTTGACATTTCTGACATGAGTGAGCGTCGTCTGTAGTTGCCGAAGGGCGTCCTAAACGAGGGTCATCTTTAACTTCCGTCCGGCCATTTTTAAATCATGTGAACCATTCGTAACACCGAGTACGGCTTAAGCACTGATCATCGTAGGCTTCCTGGATCATTTGGTGTGTCTCTGTAAAGGTTTTTTTGAATTTCACGCTAAATTTAATGCAGACACGTTGCTCCTCTGGCTCTGCCGTCTCGAAATTCATAAACTGTACGACACAACGGTCTATTCAATACAGCAGTGAACAGTAACTGACAGACATACAACAATGGAATTTCCGCCAGTTACACATTAAACACAGGTGTGTGCAGGGATGCCAACTGCATTTCGCTCCAATACGCCATTGGTGCTAAATTACGAATGTTCCGGAATTTTTTGAACAATCCTCGTATTTTGTGCTTGTCTGAGCCGCTGATATTGAAAAAAAGTACCGTTACGTGGAAATCCATACTTCCAAAAGAGCATTTGCCAGCCATGCCCCATATTGTGCCAACTGGGCAGTTACTTCAAGACTTCTTCAATTTCTGCCGCATATTTTGTGGTACATAATACCACAAACATGTTTTGCAATTTTAAGGGTAAGTAGGTACATGTATTTCCAATAATTCCAAAAATTACAGTCGTAGGGAGATAATGCACGCTTATTAAAAAAAAAGAGCACATGCTTTCCAAAGTAATGAATACAATTTTCACAAACTGAATACAGCATTCACAAACTTACTGTTTTCATGCCTTAGAGTGCCGAAACGCTTAGAACAACATGTAAAGTGCTTCAATCATAAAACGTAACAAGTAATTCTCGATTATTTTGTACCTCTGGTTTTTCATTGGTGTTAACTGGTTGTGCGAGGACTGCAGTATTCCTGGAGTTGTAGTACTGGGCGTGATACCGGAATTGCTGTTTCTTCTGCATGTTACAAGTAATACATTTCTGAGTTTTCAGAGAGAATTGTTAACGGTAAGCTGATTTAACAATTCTTTGCTCGAAACAGACAATATTAACGTTTCCGCGCACCGCATGTACAGCCTGAGTGCTGTCCATGTTCTTCAACTGCTCGTGTACGTTAATGTCAATAGCTTCACATTTGGTTGTTTCAGATTTATGTTTTTGTACTCGTCAGATTTTACCCTCCACAGGCATAGACAACTAGTGTATAATTCTATTAAATTTTCGATATTTTCCCTTGTCTAAGACATGTTAAGCTATACAACACTCTGAAGCAACATCTTGTTAACAGCGTCAGGTGTGTGACCGATAGCGCGCTGCTGGCATTTATTATGTCTCGCATTCAAACGCACGGTATTAGTGTGCGTGCTTGGAGCGTACGTTCCAAAAGAATCGTAAAAGCTGTTCGCGTGAACGGGACTGTTGCGGGCACGCGTGTTGGTAGTTGTCTGCGTCGCGTTCTCATTACACGCACGCACGAACGTACGGCAATTTTCGCTTGTTATCCAGTTCTACGGTTGACAGAACGAGAGCGATGCGGTAGAGGTCGTTACCAGCATCTGGAGCAGAACCACGGATCGCTCACTGCTTTCTACCTGCCATCTGGAGGTGCGACGCTCTAAGACTGCAGACTTCTGTACAGAATTATCCATTTCCACATCACATCACTCCATCGCAACTACTTACTGCGGAATACTGGCCATTGGTTGTCCCGTTCTACCTTAACTGCCATACTTAGAAAATTACTGTGTACGAGTTATGTACAAGCCACGTGCAAAAAGGATTTTAATAACTTCTCGTTGTATTAGACGTGAGTATTGAGAAATGTACTTGCGAAAAAAGGGAAAACGATAAACACGGTTCATCCCCTCATTTACGAAAGGGAGTGGTGAAATGTTTCCTACATCGCCATTGACTACTGCTAATTGGTCAGATCTGTGGTAATGATTTGATTTTCAATGCTAACATTGCAAATTGTGAATTACAACTGACTTTATTTCAACATTCGTGGCCACTGAGCAGTCTGTCAGAAATAAGTAGCGGTTCTAGGCGCTTCAGTCCGGCCGCGCTGCTGCTACAGTCGCAGGTTCGAATCCTGCCTCGGGCATGGATGTGAGTGATGTCCTTAGGTTAGTTAGGTTTAAGTAGTTCTAAGTTCTAGGGGACTGATGACCTCAGCAGTTAAGTCCCATAGTGCTCAGAGCCATTTGAACCATTTTTTTTTAGAAATAAGTATGTTCTTTTGCTTGTAACTACGCGAAAAAATGTGATGTACAAGCCATCATTTCAGTAGTATCGTCGTGTAGATAACTTCACCCCAAAAATTACGAGTGCGTTTACGCGAAGCAACAAACGACTAGCATTTGTAACACTCTCCTACGAGTCAAGTTGTCTTAGGATCGATACCAGAGGATCGTATTGATTAGACTGAAAATCCGCTTCATATGTGAATGATATATCTTTCACTGCATGAGTGTTTTCGGAGACCTACAGGTCCATCATCGGGTGCCACGCAGTGTTTTTTTAAGTCATGGATATGGGACAGGTGGGAGAGTTAATCGAAAAACATCTAACTCGTGTCTGTGCGACGTTCATTTTATACTGGTGATAATTTAATCTGAACACATCACCGCACTCGAACTGTATTTCAGTAAAGACTGCGTAGGAATTGCGGTTTCCCAGGATCCAACGATGAACCGTGATAACTAGGAATTTAGGTGGGAAGATTCGCTATCGCGCCACCCTAATGGAAGGACTGGGTTCCCCACAAAACTGCTTCAGCATGCATCATCTTTAAGACACATAACTTGCGTTTATTAAGTCAGACGAGGTTTAAAAACAATAAAGAGTGAAATCTACTGAGCAGACGTAAGAAAAATGACTTTTAAACAGCTGCCACTAATTATGAGCCACAAGCCATTAAGCATATACCTAAAGTACAGAATTTTAAAAACAATTAACTACAATTAGCAAAATTCACTGAGCAGTTTTTAAACTAAATGACGTCAAACAGCTGCCGTTAATTATCAACCCTCTGTCACTCAGTAGACAGCCAGTCACTGGATATGTTATATGAATGCGTGGTGTCTGTTCTCTCGAAAGAACAGACACCTCACATTGATATGATTGATCTGCCTCCATGGGCAACTAATCCACCTCCTTCAGTGCAGATGCACAATTACGTCCGACCTTCTGCGGGGGGAAAAAAGTGGAAATGAGGGTATGGCATCGCTGTCCGGGAGTTCGGGGAAGTTCGGCCGCCAAGTGCAAGTCTTATTTCATTCGACGCCACATTGAGCGACTTGTGCGCCGGTGATGAGGATGGAATGATGATAACACAACACCCAGTCCACGAGCGGAGAAAACTCCAACCCGGCCAGAAATCGAACCCAGACCCGCTTGCACGGGAGGCAAGTACGTTACCGCCCAGCTAAGCAGTCGGACTTCCTGTGGGAATCGGAGTAGCGAGCTTGGAGGACATGGATAGGTGGCGTTAAGTCGGAGTGTCGGCCAAGAGACGTGCCGAGATATTCTGCGCAGTTACGTTAAAGACTGTGTCTGTGTGGCACAAGTGGTGCAATATACAAACGGCACTCAGCGACTACCGCGATCTTATCGCACTGGCATCAACATGTTGTCTCCGGGGTGCATTGGTATCGATAGACTTCTATCGCGCATTTGACAGGCTGAGCCATGCTTATCTCACGGAAGTGATGACACAAATGAAGTTTCCGGAAAGTTTTGTCACCGTCGTCATGCGACTACTCCACGGAGCCGCATCCAAAGTGCTCATCAACGGACGCTTGGTGGGGCCCATCACCATCTCACGTTCGGTCAGACAAGGGTGCCCGCTGTCAACGATATTCTATGCCATCGCTGTCGAGCCGCTGCTCTACGGGCTCCGGAATCGACTCCAAGGAATGATCAAAGGCACAACAAGTTTATATGCAGAACATACGCGGATGACCTAGTGTTTTTAGCACGGTCAGGCGACGAGGCAAGAGCGGCCCTGCATTGGATTAATTTGTATTGTATGGCTACGGGAAGTCGCCTGAACATGGCCAAGTCGGGAGCGATGAAAATCGGGAGAGGACTCCCGACAGGAAGTGTAGCACCATTACAGCCGATCAACACGATGAAATGCCTAGGAATTCTCTTCACAACAGACGTTCGACGGACGGCGGCACTGAGCTACAGACATCTTCTGCAAACAATTCGTGCGAGTGTCCGAAGTCACAGGTTAAGGGCACTGGATATGATACAACGGATCACCATTGCCAACACTTCTCTAGCTTCTCGCATCCCCCAACTGGCACAAGTTTTTCCTATGCCGGTGGTGTTGGCAAGCCGAATTCTGGCGGCACTAGGATATTTTGTGAGGACAGGTCTGATTTTTAAGGTCGGATACGAAACCCTCACCCTTCCTCGTAGTCGTGGAGGTCTTGGACTAGTCCACGTACGCGACCGAGCAGCGGCTATTTATGTAACCACAATGATAAAGATGTGGACACGACACCGGTCAAGTCTGACGGGCACCTTGATAGACGAACTTGCTCCAGCTTCTCGTTCGGCGCCGGTAGCGGTGTCTCACATCTCACCATCGCTTGCCCATATGCGAACCTTTTTTGTGGAACACAGTTATTTACATATGGAACTACCGACTACCAGGACGGCAACGGCACGTGATGTATATCACATCTTGACTCGACGACGGCCGAATAATGCCGTAGAGCGCCGCCAACCAACTGTTACGTGGTCAGTGGTATGGCGTACAGTGCACCTCCCACACCTTGATACGGGAACGCGCGCACTGTGGTGTCAGGTGGTAAATGGGAAATACGTGTCTCGTTCCAGGTTGCACACAATCCATATGGCTGACGAGCCACTGCGTCCGCAGTGCAATGTTATAGACACAGAGGAGCATCGCCTGATATGCGGGCCTTCGGCGGACGTATGGTGTTTGGTCAAAAAAATGATCGCCTTCCACCTTCGGGTGGGGCCGCACGCAATAGAACCACGGATCCTACTTCTCTCAGACAGGACATATTATCCCCGAACAAAGACAAACGCAGTGACTTGGATTCGAGCTTTGTGCGTTATCTTTTCCGAGACGGCAGTAAGAATGTGCTCCACTTTTGGGCCATACTACAAGAACATCACTCACAGCTGATGAGACATCCGAGATATCGAACATATTACGCTAATTTTTTAGGGAGTGCCTTGCTTGATCCCCCACCCAGTTGGGGTGTCCCGGGTAGGAGAATGTAATTATTGCCTATAAGTATTAGAACAAGAAAGGACCAGGCCAGTGGAGAGGATCCACCACCACACGTGAAGACGTACCCGACACCAACGCGAGGTATAACGGGATTAGCGAGGTTCGCGCCCAAAAGAGAAATGTGGTCCGTTATTGTTTTGTACTGACAGAAGCAGGATATTTTTTCACTATTATGTAAAACGAAAGTCCACTTATTTACGTTTCCCAGAAATATTTTCTTTTATACAAGCCATCGTCTTATATATTAAAAAGATGCTAGAAGCAGTTTGTTTGTTATTGTTACACCATTCTGTAAGAAAAGTCTACTTATTTACGTTTCCCAGAAATATTTTACTTTATAAAGGTCATCGTCTTATATATATATAAAAACCAATGCTAAAAGCAGTTTGTTTGTAAAAAAAAAAGTGGTTAACACAACTGCCTAGTAAGCAGGCGATCCCGGGTTCGAATCTCGGTCTGGCATCCGTTTTCACTCGCTGCCGCTGATTCCGCGTAAAGTGACATTATTAGTCCCTTTCCTTTCTCTCCCTCCCTCCTCCCTACCTTCAGTTTACGTGTAAAGTCAGTGAATCGATAGCTACAGTTAGGTAAAATCGAAAATTCCCTAAGGAGATTTTAAACAAATGATTTTTAAACAGCTGTTATTAATTATGAACCCGCCGTCGTTCAGTAGACAGCAAACTACAGAATTAAAAAGAAAAAATAAGTCACTGAATAGGCAGCTACAGTTAACCAAAATTCATTGATCAGATGTTAACCAAATGATTTTCAAACAACTGCTGTTAATTATGAGTGTTGCATACACTCTACCGGTGGGAAGGGATGAGGAGGGAAGAGCGAGAGGTAAGGACATACATGGAAGTTACTTAACTTGGACAGGATGGCCGCCGTTCTTCCACTCCCTTGCCTGCCCGTCTTCCCTACCGTCAAACCGGCCAAATAAGCTCCAAGTCGCTTAGTCGTTGGTGGTTCCCAAAATATGCCCACTCACGGAAACCGCTTCGCAGGGCAGACGATAGCCCATGGTCAAAACCAGGCTCCGCGCCTTTACAGGAGCCGACTCAATCTGTCGTGTGCCATCCAGAATTCTAAACCTCTCGCACTCCCGGTCGACTCCCTCTGCACACCAACACTCACCCTCCAAAACCTTCCTGCTTCGTTGCTTTGTCCCCACCCATGGCGCCACCGGCGTGCCTCCAAAGTTCGTCAACGAGAGGCGAAGTTATAGAAGGCTGACCCCACATGGCTCAAACCGAAGCTTACAACTTTCTGTGTTTTACATATGTGACTGTTCTGTTTTATATTCCAACATATTAAGCCACCTAAAGGACGACATTGTGTTGCTATGAAAAGTCTGTCGTGACTTGGTACATTTTTCGAAATGTCTGCTCAAGCGACAAAAATCGTGGTCCAATGTGTGCCAAGACTGACACTTCTGTGACCGACTCACCTATCGACATTGCCTTTTTTTATATAGAAATAAAGCCGGGAAGAAATTCTGGAGTGCTAACAAATCAGCTCTTGCCTTTTTTACCAGCGCTGAGTGCTGTGTATATTTTAGAAATATGTACTGGAGTCTTCAATTCAAATTTTGAGATATGATTTACTAGAAATAACATTTCTCCAAGTATAATCCTATTTCCATGTGACTATCAGATGGCTGCTTTTCAGTTTTTAAATTTTGGTTGACAATTTAAATTTTGGAAATTATTCGTAAATAATTCAGTTTTAATTCATGAATTGTTGGCTATTGTACAGCAGAAATTAGGGATCGTACTCACGACCTTCCGAGTACAAGGTAGAAGTCTAACGTAGTATCCTGTGCGCCACAGGAATACAAGGCCTTTAATTACATTTATTAAGCAGTATGAATCCTAGAAAATGTTCACTTCTAAAATGCACGTAAGTTTCAGATGTTTACCTACTATAACAGTCGACTTCAAAAAGTGCATACAAAATTAACAAAACTCATTTGATGACTGAACAGTTACAAGAAAAATTTCCCAGCACATTACTGACTGAAATGCAAGGCCAGAAACAGATACAGCTGTAGGTCTAAGAAGAATTTAATAATAGAGCTACAAGTATTAGTACCTATATTTGATTTTACGTTATTCGACAGACTGACATCTTTTACGATTAATTATTCCTGCACGTGTTTTATCACTTACCTTGTTATAGGAACAGTCTGCAGGTCGCTCTTCAGCGTGGTAGCAGCGTAGGAGCCGCCAGGCTTTGCGATGTGTAAGCTGTTGCACATCTTCAGTTCAGCGGAAGACCTCAATACAGATAAAATTATTATAAGCTATTCGCAGGAATTAAAAAAATTGCTCATTAGCTCTTTGTTTTCCGGGACTCATACCGTCTCAGATTATGATCTAATTTCCAATACCCAGATACAAACAAGCCGAGTTTTAGGCAAGTTTTACCGTCCCATTGTAATAATGTTTGCGCAACAGTAGGCACACGTCCGATTGTCAACTTTTGCCCATTTTTGATACCAGCGGCGTGTGCATTACGTAGGTTTTTTCAGAGGTAATTTGATTTTATGCAAGTTCGATGAGATGCGGGTTTAATTTTAGAAAATATTCATAACTGCTTCTTTGTAAGGATTTAATCATACTGTCACTGTGAATCTACATATGTAAGAGGACGTGCTGGAAGGCAGCTATTCAAGCTTTTTAAATAAAACAACGTTATTAAAATTCTACATCTTTACTGTTCATGTCTACATATTTGCAGCCCTCTGCCGCTAGGGGGCTCCGAATTGTAGCGTGTAACATGGCGGTGTGTAACGGAACTATGTCGGTGCGTAGGAAACAGCGTGCTGTAATAAAGTTTCGAATTCGAGGAGGTTGTCTACACATGGAGCACCCTTCCTTTCAGCACGACAGTGCCAGACCACGCAAAAGCGCTGCTACATTTGCAATAGTCCGACGCCTTCGGTTCACTGTCATCGATCATTGTTCATACAGTCCCGACTTGACCCTTCCCATGACATGAAATACACATTTAATCACAATCAACAGTCAAATTTCCACTGGTCAAACATCTTTTCTCGTGATTTTTATGTTTATTCGCGGAACTAATACACGATCTTTACAAAAAGACAAACAGCTAAAACGTCAAGCCCCCCCCCCCCCCCCACACACACACGATAAATGGATAGACTACACTCAGCAAAGACTCACCATTTCACACACTAAAGGAACACCACGTAAAAGAGGAACACAAACAGCTAAGAAGCGTACAGAAAACACACACACACACACACACACACACACACACACACACACACACACACACACACACACACACACACACACACAGATAAAATGCAAACAAAATTCAAATTAGGCCCACTGGTGAGCACAGGATCTTCGTCTACGGTAGTCTGCTTGCTGTTCTAATAAAATGGAAGTAAAATAACATATTAAAATATGTATGCTAATTGCTGACTAGGAGTCCGGCAGTCCATCAGTGCTACGGGCAGCGCGATGGTGTCGCCTACAATACGTGGTTGGCGGGATTAAACCCCCAAGATTCCCACATCCGTATTGTGACATTAAGTTCGGCGGCTTCCTTGGTGCCCAATCTTGGCGTGGTGCTATCCGTGAGGTGTCGGTTAAATGCCGGCAGCATTAGATCCTTATCTCGTGGTGTCACGGTCTGGTAGTTACGTACTCGGCTCCTGGAGAGCAGTAGGCACACAAGACTGGCCCCTGATGCGATACCATCTACCTCCAAGTAGTCGGGGACGGGCTAACGAACTTCTGTGGAGCGAGTCAGTTTATAGGATATGTATACATGATTAGAGTCAACATTAACATGCACATTATTATTTGTAATCCTACGAAAGCAACTACACTTACTTTTTGCTACTACCAGTTTTTAAGTACAAATTCTTCAATGGAATAAAGTTGTCAAAGAGAAATGATTTTAAATTAGATTTAAAACCTGCTTAGCTACGTGTGAAACATTTTGTTATTGGGCAAATGATCAAAAATTTTTGTTGCCGCGCATTGAACTTCTTTCCGAGTCACTCATAACTTTAACACTGGGTAATAAAGTTCACTTTTCTCTCTAGTGTTGTAGGTACGTACATCATTCTACTTCTCAAATTGTGGTGGATTATTTATGACGAATTTAATTTGCGAATATATGTATTGTTGAAAGTGCAGTTAAAATCCCTAGCTCCCTGAAGAGGTACCTAGATGTCGTCCGTGCGTGACAACATATTAATCTTACTGCTCGCTTTTGTGCGATCAATTCTTTCTTTCTAGGTAATGAGTTACCCCAGAAAATTATTCCTTACGACATTACTGAGTGGAAGTATGCAGAATATGTCAGGAAGTTGATTCGTTTGTTCTCAAGATTAGCAATTCTACGAAAAGTAAAAGTAGCTGAACTTTATTGTTTGAGAAGCTCTTATAATTCCAATTTTCATCAATATCTACACCCAAAATGTTAGAGCATTCTGTCTTATTTACTGACTCCTTCTCGTGTGCTGCGTCAGTTGTTAGTGTGCTTGTATCTCTTGTGCAGAGCTGAATGTTCCATGTGTTTTCAAACTTTAACAGGAGTCCGTTTTCAGATACCAGTTAAAAATTCTTGGGAAAATATCATTTACCAACTCTGCTGTTGCTTTCTCTCTAATGAGATTTATTAAAATACTAGTATCGTCTGGAAAAAGTACCAATTTTGCTTGTTGAATGTAAAGAAGTGATTTACGTATATAAGTAGTAAGAGTAGACGCAAATTTGAACCCTGTGGGACTCCCTTTGTGATATTTTTTACCCCAATCACCAAAATTTTCTACCTTTCCAACATTGTCTAAATTATTCTGCATAAATCATTGCATAATGTTTAAGTATGATTCAAATCAGCTGTGTGTGTAAAGCCACGAAGTCCATAAAACTTAATTTTTCTAAGAGAATATCATGATCTACATAACCAAACTCGTTGGAAATATCACAAAAAGTACCAACAATCGATACACTATTATGTAGTGTTTGTACTGTTTGATGTGTGAGTGTATAAACAGCATTCTCAGCAGTCAAGCAGCCCTCCTGGTATCGAAACTGTGTTATGCTGCGTAAATTGTTTCAGATTAAGTGTGCGACTACTCTTCACTACATTACTTTCTCGAATAGTTTGGAAAAAGATGTCAGCAAGGAAATTGGACGATAATTATTTAAGTCTGCTTTGTCACCATCCTGTGAAATAGTTTACTAATTGCATATTTTAACCTGTTTGGAAAATTCCCTGTGCCAGTGATGCATTGCACAATCACTAATGACATTACTTATTAAACTGGAACAGCTTTTCAGAATTCAACCTCTAGACGAGCATTTGTTTTTAGAATTTTTTTAACTGTAGTAATTTCAGTCAATGATTTGGCGCTGCTTCTAATTGCCTAAAGTTTTGTGGAATGACATTTTAACACATTTTCTTGCTTCTTCGATAGAACAATTTAATCTAGTATTTGCTGCTACGTTTCGAATATGATCGTTACAAGTACTTTTGTGAATTATCAGTCACAGGACTGTCATTTAGTTTAATTGTTATGGAATCTTCTACACTAACTAGCTGTCTTGTTTCCCAATCGACAGTGTCCCATAGAGTTTTAGTTTTACTATATGGTTTATTTATTTCTGTCAGAGCATGCACACTTTTGGACATTTTAATCATTTTCCTTATAATGTCACAATATTTTTTGTAGTAGGCAAGTAATGTCGAATCTTGGCTTGCTTATGGTGTTCACATAAACTTCGCTCTCCCTCTTACATGAGATTTTGATTCCCTTCCCTTGTTTCTTAATGAATCTTCCTGATACTTGTTCGTTGACACATATTTACTAAGTAAGAAATTGAATTTGACATTATCATTTGTTTCTACGTGTAGTTCACCACTTTTAGTTTACTCTTATAACATTGTATCATGTTCTCATTAATAAGGCTCACTGCTTTGTATGAACCTGCCTCAAGGTTGTAAGGTGCTACACCGTGTATTACCATTAATTGTGCATCGTGATCAGATAGTCTATTAGCAATTGGGTACACATCAATTGTTTCGGCTTGAGCACTGTGTATAAAAATTTTATCTATCAGTATCGTACTATTTGGTTTACACGAATTGGAAAATTGACTACTGAAACTAGATTGAAACACCCAGATAACAATTCAAGTTAATTTTTCCTCTCTGTATCTTTTATGAAATCTACTGTTTCTACTTGTCTGACAGGTAGATCAGTAATGCATAACGTGATGATGTGACAACGAATAACGTGATAACGTTCACTTTGAATAATACAACTTCGCCAGTAAATATTTGGTAGGTGAAACTGACCAGATGAAGTAGCAGTTAACTAAGGAAATATGGACCGCCCACAGTTTATCAAACTGTCCGCGAATGAAGATATTTAATTTGTTGAACTTCATGAAACAGGAAACCGTAAGTTTGTAGATTTTCTATGGTAGATACTGCGTAGAAGCAATGATCTGGGGCACGGAAATACTTGAAATATGGGAAGCTCTATATTAAAGATTGAAATTGTACACAGAGAACATGCAGTCTTCTTAATTTTTCTTTACTTTTGTTGCTTCCTTTGTGAAACAAAAAATTCTATGTAAGTGAAATATTTCCCTAGCTGAATGTGATCAGGGTGGAGCTATGCTTCTGATATTGTAATAGAAACTGCATGAAGGAAGTGAACATTGCTTTTCTTCATTTTCCACGGGAAACAATTTGGAAAGCCACGGAGACGACTGGAGAGGTGCGAGAAAGGAATCAGTGACCAATGTAGTGGATCTCTAGAAAGTCTCAACCGTGACGTCTCGGTTGGCGAAATCAAAACCGCACTGACTACTGCAAACATTTCCTGGTGGTGGGAGGTGAGACAGAAACAAGTATCTTTTTGAAACTGTAGGAGGGCAGTCAGATTGATGGAAGTTAACTGTACACTGTAGAATTAAATTGGAACACTGTGAAAGAATCACTGGGAAGACGAAGAATTAACGGTCACATTTGACTAATAAGACGATCAAATTACTGCCAAAAGGAAGGAAAGAAAACCATTGTTTGCTATTGGAGCTGTAATCGGTCGTTTGTCAGTGTGAGCGTATTACCGAATAGCCAGGGAAATCTTTGATCACAGATTACGTTCTTTTCACGAAATGCTGTTGGATAATTTGCCTGTGTCAAAGTGAAAACCACATCTACTACTATCAGCCTTTCACTAAAGGGCTATAAGAAATAGATAAACAGTGATTTAAGTACGTGCGTAGAGATGCTTGTCCCCTCCCACCACTCAGTTCACGAGTGGAATTGGAAGAATAGCGACAAAGGCCTGTAATGCCGTCTGAAGGCACTGTGCGTATATTTCCGTATTACATGAGAGTCGGACAAAGTGGCACCAGCAGCCACCTAACGTGGAATCCAAAGCACATCAAATCTCACTGGCATCTGTACATGTAAATAACCAATAGTTAAAGGGATTTGAAACGATTTGTTTCAAAGGACAAGTACCGCTTCAGCATTTCATGAGAGATGACAGTCCACCAGGTTCTGTAATAACTGGAACTGAAGGGAAGAAATACCGTTCCATACAGCCTTCAAAGCGTCGTAATGATTTCTGCTTCAGTCGTGAATCAAGCAGTGAATTGTTGCGGTGGTTAATAAATGTTAATTATGGGAATGTAGGTGAACAGAAAGGGCCATACCACAATCATTACACCGGGAAGAGCCTAAGTTAGATTCGTTAACCGGTATACCATGTGTACCAAAAATCTACATTTACTTAAGCGCAACTAGTATTTGTCATCGTTTTTCGTGGCATAATGAACTCTCCATTTTCTTGTTCCGTTTATGTACGTTGTTACAGCTGTTTTGGTAAGTTAGTGTCACTTGTTGGCCGAATTCACTTTCTTTAAGAAAACCGTAATAATAAAAAATCATGCAATCTAATTGATAACGAACAACCCACCAGTGTACTCATTCTTGTATCGGTTTTATTTCGATTCCTTTAATTCACCCATGTAATAAAAATCCTCTAATAAAATTCCTGTAATAAACCGTCTAATAGCCGCCCGGTGTGGCCCAGCGGTTCTAGGCGCTTCAGTCTGGAACCGCGCGACCGCTAGGTTCGAATCCTGCCTTATGTTAGTTAGGTTTAATTAGTTCTAAGTTCTAGGGGACTTATGATTTCAGATGTTAAGTCCCATAGTGCTCAGAGCCATTTGAACAATTTTTGAAACAGTGTAATAAAATTTCGGAGAGATAAGATAATTAGCTGAAGTACTGAGGAAGCGAAATCTGGAAACAGATTTCGGCTGCAGTCGCTGTGAGAGAAGTTTTTAATGCACTCAAAATGGCGGCAACACTTAAAGCTTAAAATGGTTCCCTCTTCTTCCACATGGAGCGGTAGGAACAGGTGAGGACTGCTTTTCCGAAGATTGAGACTGAGCCTTCTGTCGGCAAAAGACTGGCTAGCTTTCCGTGTCACAGCAGGTAGGTGTCTGCGGCTCCGCTGCGGACTTGCTTTGCTCTAGGGACTTGCCGCCTTGTACTTAGGAACAGCTTAACTTCATCGGAACTCGGGAATGACGCTCACGTACGCACGCCGCTTCGTTCGTATGGTGAATGCGATTATTTCGCGCCAGCCATGTGGTAAGATTCCACCGTGACTTCCCCTGTGTCAACTGAATCGGTATCGTATGGTTCGGTACTTTCTCTCTGACTTAAGTGAAATCCCTCCACTATTCGAAATATAGCACAGCAACTCCTTTTGTGTAGCTCAAAGCGAGCGAGGAGGATAGTGGTTAGCACACTTGAACTCGGATTTGGAAGCTGCACCGACCATCCAGATTTAGGTCCGTGATTTCCCTAAATCGCTCCAGGAAATGTCGGGTTGGTTCCTCTGAATGGACGTGGCCGATTACTTCCCTTGGTTAACAAAACACAATCCATATTTGTGCTCTGTCTCTAATGAGCTCGTTATTGACGGCACCTAAAGCCCTGGTCTTCCTTCCTTCTTGTGTAGCTCCAGTACGCTTACATCGAGGTGTGTAGTTTCGGTGCACTTTATGTGAGTTTTCTAGTAAAATACTCTCTTTGAATAGTGCTTTAGGTATGTGAATGATGCCCTCGGGAAAATAATATATAATCTCTGACTACGTCTTTTTTTTTTAAAAAAAAAAACCTGCTGTTAGTTTTTAGTCGTGACCTTTCTTCCTAATGTACTTCGGTCTCTATATTAATCGAAGACCGCCTGCAAGTAGGAACATTTTCGACACCTACACTGCCAGAGACTGAATAGGTAATAGGTGTGGATTCGACAGCGTGCGTTTATATATGTGCCAAAACGCCGCTCGTAGAATCGGTACTGATACCTCGGGATCTGTTGGTGATAAAAAGGTAGTCAAGTATTTTGGATAGCCCCTGGGCTACGGACCATTTACATACCCAACAGAAGGATCATCTTAGGGTCACTATGCTGCAGTACAAGATCAAAGTATGAATATTACACACTTCCTCCTGCTTAGGTAAATGGAGAAAATCGGTTGTCTTCCTGCGTTTGATGTGGCCTGCGGAGGGCTTAATGGGACTCACGGTTATGGAGGCACTATTAGTTCACGGGCGGTTGCTGAGGGAACACCCCCCCCCCAAAAAAATGTTTTTTACTATATTTTCGCCATCACCACACGAGGATTCCAAGGCGGCTATGCACAGCAAAATCTGAAATTTTTACAATATATTTCTAAGAGCCCGATCTAGAACAATCTTGAAAATTTTCCTCACATCTTTTTAGAGATAGAGTCCAATGTTACCCTACAGGTGCACGTTAAATACGCACGTAAAATTCTGCGTGAGGCAAAAACGTGGTTTGGAAAGTGACGTAATAAATACGCACGTAAAATCCTGCGTGAGTCAAAAACGTGGTTTAGAAAGTGACGTAACATGGAGAAATATGCTGTAAAGTGTCTCCGTTAACGTCTGGCAACCCCATGTTGTGATACTAAAGCACATGCAAATTTTTTTGCATATAAAATACGGTCTGAGATGTAAAATAAGTTTTGCGCTATTTCACAAATTGTAAGTACACTGTCTAGATTTTACTGTCTCTTTTCGTATGAGTTGCACGCTTTACTGCAGCAGGGAAAGGAGGGGGACCGGTGGAGAAATGCTCCTATCGGAGCACAAAAAATGCGAATTTGTTCCTGTTTGTTTAAAAGACTCTTACTAAAAAGTGGATTATTAGCTGTCTCATTCTACCTACCTCAGCACTTTCAAAAATCGTCCCAAAAATTTTGGCATGCGAACATATTCGCGTTTCTTTATGCTGAGAGAGAAGACAGTGGCAGTGGGAAAGAGACGGGAAAGTTATGAAACCGGAAGATAGTAGTCAGTGGTTGATCTATTATAGAAAGAGCGAAGGAGACAATGGGAATGTGAGAGAAAGAGAGGGATATAGTGGCAGTAGAAGACAGTTGACAGTGACAGAACAGTGTTTGGAAAAGAGTGCAGGAGACAGTGCCGGGGTGGCGAGAGGGGGGGGGGGGGGGGGAGTGGAATAAAGAAAAAGAGAAAGTGGAAGTGGGTGAGAGCCAGTGATGATAAGAGACAGTGTGTATGACAATGACAACGAGAAAGAGAGAGATAGTGACAGTGAGAACAGACAGTAACAGTAGGAGGAAGGAAAGAAACAGTAGCAGTAAGGTAAGAAACAGTAGCAGTAAGGTAGAGCAAGAGGGAGACAGTGACAGTGAGAGAAGACAATTAGTCTTACTGAGACAGTGAGTGAGAACGGGCGACTGGGAGTGGATGTATGCGAGCGGCTTACAGCGATGGACTAGTAGGTGTGAGTGAGCTACCGTTAGGGGAACTTGTAGGAGTTTGAGATCAGTAGCATGTTAAAAAAGCACGAATATCTTCGCATGCCAAAATTTGTGGTAAAATTTTTACAGGTTCTGAAGAATGTAGAATGAAGGAGGTAGCACCCCACGTTTCAGTCTGTCTTTTAAATAATCATTTTTTTGCTCCGATAGGAACTTTTTCCACTGGTTATTATTATGAACAGAGTGCATGCAGCTCTGTTACATAGTGGGAATGATGGACCTCTTGTTGACGTAGACACCTATGCGAGAACAGAGCAAAACAAACTGATGCCGCTTACTTGCTGAGTATATTGCGATACTGGTTTGGTTTTGAACATTGAGTGTTATGATCAGACAACATCGTTCAGTGAATCACAGCTTCTGGAGAAGATATTTAACCACAGAAACATAATGCTGATACAAAGACCAGTCTACAGCTCAATTTTAGTTCGATATTCCAGTTAGGCGACTGCTGTCCAGATTATAAAATCTCTCCAATTTCGGAAGGGGGCACATGGTCAAACAACCACCACAGTCTGAGATTGAAGTCCGTTAATGTCACGACACGAAACGAAGCCTGACTCCACAGTGAACTCGTGGTTTGTGCCCTCTGTATCTCGCGTTGTGGTAAGTCAACTGTAACGCCTTTTTGATTATGTAACCATTTAGTTCCTGTAAATCAGGCGTATGAACCTGTTGATGGTAGACGGAACGTTGAAGATAACACAGCCATTTTCACTGTCGTCTAGTATTGTTTTAGTAGGACTGGCATCTTTCTAGTACGAATTCCGTGTCTTACCGTTGTACTGTATCACGAGTGCACTGCACAGTGATGCTGTGATAGATTAAGAAAACAAGCAACTGAGATTTCCTGAGGAATAATTCAGAGATATTCAGTGCTAAAGTTAGTCGACAGCTAAGTTAAGTGAATGGAAAGATCATAATTCCAGAGGAATACCAACTAAAAGCTTTCCTACAAAAGGGGTGAAAGGGAGATCAGAAGAGTCTATGAAAACGATGGATCTGAACGTCATCTGAAGCTGAAACTAGTAATTTTGCCGTAACCCCACGAAGAAGAAAGGAGTATAAATTGTCGTAACTGGGTTTGCGTTTCAGTAGCGAAAAACAGGTTTGTCTTTCGGCGAGGCCACGTTTCACCGTGAAGGTCCCATTCAATGTTTTCTGGGCGTTCGCAGTTTCTCCAACGCGCTGGGCAAGTTTTTGCGATTGTGGTGGTTGTCGGCGCCTCTCACAAGGAATCGGACGTCCTGATTATGAAGAAGACATTCTGTTGCGGACAACAAACTATACATTGCTCACTTTTCAGGGCCACACATCCGCGGGTTTGTGTCGCAGTATGCACGCGTAGGTTTCATTATGTACACTCACTTCATCCCTGGGTTCCCTCATGTTGACTTACAATGGCAGCTGTGAATAACACATTGAAATGTAGGTCGCCGCAACGTCCGTGTGTAGTACGGACAAAAGAAACAAATTTCTTGGTGTGTCAAAATATAAGGCGAGAGTATTGATTGAAAACTGTTATGCAGCGCTAGTCCTAAGCACAGTCACAGTTTGTAGCTTAACTATGATCTACGTGAGTAACATGGATACAAGTGTTATACAGTTCAGATAACACAAAAATGTCCGCCCCCGGTAGCTGAGTGGTAAGGGCTACAGAATGTCAACCCAAAGGGCCCGGGTTCGATTCCCGGCTGGGTCGGAGATATTCTCCGCTCAGGGAGTGGGTATTGTGTTGTCCTAATCATCATCATTTCATCCCCATCGACGCGCAAGTCGCCGAAGTGGCGTCAAATCGAAAGTCTTGCACCCGGCGAACGGTCTTCCCGACGGGAGGCCCTAGTCACACGACATCTATTTAGCACAAAAATAAAATAAATATTGGGTTGATGCATAAGTTCGTAGCGTTTTCCCACAAGTTTAATAAACACAACAGATACACAAAATGGTTCAAATGACTCTGAACACTATGGGACTTAACATCTGAGGTCATCAGTCCCCTAGAACTTAGAACTACTTAAACCTAACTAACCTAAGGACATCGCACACATCCATGCCCGAGGCGTGGTTCCAGACTGAAGCCCCTAGAACTGATACACATAACAGAGACTTTAGTCATCAGTAATACAGGGGATATGCAAAATAATGTGAACAGTAGTTGTGTTTGACGGTAACAACGCAGGTAAGCCACATGTCGCGCTGGACTGTGCGTGTTCAGTACGGACTAGGCACCAGTGCAGGTTGTTTTAAGAGTAGTGCACACTTCGTATTTGCATTCAGAGGCTGAGGTCGACGTGCAGTGGAAGACTTAACAGAGTTCCAAGGAGGGCAGATTGTGGGGGACCGATTAGCTGGAGCATCAGTAACCAAGACAGCCAACTTATTAAATGTCTCAAGAGCAACCGTTTCAACAGTCATAACAGCCTACACAAAACATTGAAAGACATCATCCTGTAAAGGTAATGGTGGGCGCGAATCAAAATTAACGAATTGTGTGTGTGTGTGTGTGTGTGTGTGTGTGAAAAAAAAGAAAAAAAGAAAGAAATAAACTACGTCGGCTAAAGTGACTCATCTTCGAGACCTCGTATCCATCGACGCTTTCCGTCGAGAACTCCATAAAGCGAGCTGCTATACCGAAACCATTAGTGACGACAACCAACCCAAAGAAGCGGAGAACATGGTGTCAGGAGCATAAATCCTGGACGGCTGATCAGTGGAAACGCGTCATATGGCCCGACGAGTCAACGATTTCGTTTACGTCTGGAGAACGCCAAAAGAAGCTTACAATCCTGATTGCTTGATTCCAGCGGCTAAACATGGAGGTGGAAGTGTGGTGGTGTGGGCAGCCATATCATGGTATATTGCTGGTTCCATCATTACTCTCAAATGCCGTGTTACAGTCAGCGATTATGTGAACATTCTAGGTGATCAGGTGCACTCCATGATTCAAATGTTCCCCAACAATTTTTGGCCGATGATGCACCCATTCACATAGCCAGGACAGTACAATCGCGGTGTGAGGAGCATGCAGCTGAACTGTAGCGTCTTCCCTGGCCAGCAAAGTCCCCGGACTTGAACGTTATCGAACCATTGTGGGCGGTATTGGAGCGCAGGAAGTTCTGATCGAAGACTAGCATAACATTCTACTGGAGACTATACAATCGTTATATGTCAGTATTCCAAGAAAAATCGCAGCTGTATTATGCGCAAATGGGGGGTCCAACACGTTATTAATAAACCATTCCCAAGTTAAGTGCAAATGTTCACATTGTTTTGCCTATCCCCTGTATATTCTGCTTCACTGTTTACGATCCACGACGGTAGAAATCACTTGGTTTCGAGGCGAAGAATCGTCGATCCGTGTTCGGAGCACATTTGCATCTGGAAAGGAAGTTCCTTGAAGATTCTTCGATAGAAACCTGGAAGAGTGGAAATCTGTGGGCGCAAGATCAGGTGAAAGGGTGGGTGCGGAGTGACGTCCCTACCCAACTCCTGCGTAGTGTCTTTTGTGTCTTCTTTCTTGTCAGTCTAGCACAATGCAGGCGGGCGTTGTCGTGAAGTAGCATCACTTCACACAATCTTCCTGGTAGTTGTTCTTGGACTGCGTCTGCAAGACGTGTCAGTCGTTGACATTCAAATGTCAGCAGCGACAGTTATACCTCAGGAAAGCAATTCGTAGTACACCACACCGCCGCTGTTATACCAGATTTATAGCAGTATCTTTTGCGAATGCGCGCAAGTCTTTGTTCGAGGAGTTGCTGCTTTGTTTGGGCTCAACCATTGCTTTCTTTTCCTTATGTTAGCATAAAGACACCATTTTTCGTCACAGGTAACGTTACAAGATACGAATGCTCTGTTGTTCACGAGCCAATTGATGACGAGCAAGCAGAGATGCACATATAGCCCCCAGTGATTTTTGTGATTTTGGCTTAGAGCATGTGGTATCCATACACACAGTTTTTGAACCTTTCCCATTACATGCAAATGTCGCACGATGGTGGAATCATCACAGTTCATCATCTTTGCCAGTTTTCAAGTGCACTGACAGGGATCACTGTGGATTAATCCGTTTGAACGACGTGCTGCGTTTCAATCAAGTTGCGGCAGGCGTCCAAGCATAATTGTTTTTGTTCAGGAGTCAAGGAGTGCGGGAAAAACTTTGTGCAGACTTTTCTCGTCTTCAAAGCATTCTGGAGAATGGCTTGAAATCTCGACGTTGCTCCATTGAGATTTGTGACACAACCGTTTCGATACACTGCTGCCGTCAGTCCACTACCTAACACTGCCTGCTCACAACTGACTGATCGAATGCAATCTATTGTTTACAGTTGTTAGTTCAAGATGCCACCGCAATTCCTACGCTGACATCGCTTAAACGCCAGGAGGCAACTCAGTCTCGCAACTTTTTGGACGGATGATGTAGTTACGGTTAATCTTTCAAATCACACCTGTCAATTCCCACTACTCCAAATGTTATAACTATTATCTGGCAACGCGAAATGAATAGGATCAGGGTGGCAGCACTGTCGTGTTTACGCCTTATAAACTGTGTGGGAAGGCAGCACTGTACACTCTTGGACGAGGGTCGTTTGAAAAGTTCTCGGAACGGAGTAGAAATAAAGTACTTAAATCACAGAATTTTTTTTTATTTTTCAATGTACTCCCCTTGTAGATTGTCCAACGATGTTCCACTGCCTTGATCCCATCTCGAAAATGAGTCCACCATGAAAAATTTTCGGTTTTGGGAAGAGATAGAGCTCTGACGGAGCCATATCAGGTGAATAAGGCGGGCGTGGCAACAATTCATACCGTAGTTAGTGTAATTGTGCCATGGCGACGGCACATGTGTGCGGGTACGCAACAGAGTCGCGGCACCATCTTACAGACAGTTTTTTCATTTCTAATTCTTCAGTTAAAATGTGATACACCTTTTCAAATGACATCTGGCAAGCGTGAGCAATTTCACGCACTTTTAATCGGCGATCCTCCATGACCATTTTGTGCACTTTAGCAATGATTTCTGGAGTAGTGACACATCTTGGCCGACCACTGCGCATAGCATGATCTAAGCTGTCCCGACCAAATTTAAATTCATTTGTCCACTTGGCGAGAGTTGAATATGAGGGAGCAGAGTCCCCCAGAGTATTCTGGAAATCGGCATGAATGTCCTTTGCTTCCATACCTTTCTTTATGAAGTACTTAATCACTGCTCGAATTTCGATTTGTTCAATCTTCGCAAATCACTACGCGGGAACAGCAGAGTCACGTCACCACCACCACCACTGACGTGGCACGTGTTTACAGGCAGTAGTCCAATGAATATCACGTGAACAACTCGTTGTGCTAGCGCTGACCTCTCGTGATTCAGAGAACTTTCCAAACCACTCTCGTATTCTTACAAGCGGTACGTGTCAGCCGCTACACGTCTGATGCCCTGCACGGTGCAACAATTAAACATCAACCGGCACTTGTCAGACGATTACCTCTGAGCAAGATCAACGGGCGAAGCGTTTATGAATCTATGATAGATGTGAATAAATCACTGGGTGATATTTCAGATGCTTTATTTTTAAGGTTCCGTACTTCAATTGGTACAAACGGAAGCCTTACAGTATAACTTTGTTGTCCATGTGTCTCTTCGTCTGTTAAGACACCTTCTCAGGAACGAATAGCGCTATCAAGTTGAAATTTATTCCACATACTAAGGACCACCGTCCCTTGGCGCTGTAAAAAATTTAGTTTGTTACTCAATGGGATCAAAAGATAGGCCATTTATGTCACGTTTTGATACAAACTCAGTCATCAAAACCAATAGATCTGTACAAAAAAATCTAATGTAGCATTGAGCCCCTTTTTGAAATTATCTCGTCTCGCTTGCACAGGATTTGATAATTCTGCCACCTTTTGAAACCGGATCCCATACACAGAACAATTTTTTAAATTTACCTTGTTAAATTAGAAGTCCATTTCTGCGGTTTCACAAACTGGGTATTTGTTCGTAAGCGTAGGCTTCTGCGGCCCCTATCACTGTTAGTAAAATTCTTCTGGGCTGTTGACCGTAATGTCAAGTATATAAAATCGTCAGATGTTTCTGCCACTGTTGCAAGTGGCTTTGTGCTGACCTCAAGACGTCACACTCAGATCGATACCAAACGTCGTATGTCGATAAAGTACCAACCGAAACTCCGATTTAGTTCGCACTATGTGCTGTCGTCCAGCACCACGATCGTAAACGTTAAGTAAAAGTAACACCAGAGCTACGAAAAATATCAAAAGCGCAACTGTAATTGACATCTGTTGCTTCCGTGGGGAAGTTGGTAGAGCGGTAGATCCTTTAACCAAGAATACCGAGTTTATTCTCCACTAACGACAATTTTTTTTACTGTGTTATCCGTGAAAATGTTATACGGGACAACGTGTTCATGACATGTGAATGGGCTGTTTGGAGTTTACAGCAATATTCTCTTGGCAGTCTGCTTTCGCTCGTTTCTTTGAAAGTCATAAACCTGTAGAGTACATTTGTAGTTTCACAGAACATACAATCAGAACAGAAAAATAAACAACTGCCTCACACGTGCGGAAGTGATAGTAATAATAATAATTAACAATAAACAGAATATGATCAATAATGAGTACATAACGTTCAACTAACGAAGTGAAAGCAGACTGCCAAAAGAACATTGCTTCAAACTGTGAAGAGTCATTTTACTGTCAGTCGACAGACGAGGTCGGCCTGTACGGTTTTGTGCTGTGTCCCTTCATGTTTCCACTTCACCATCACATCGGAAACAGTGGACCTAGGGATGTTTAGGTGTGTGGAAATCTCTCGTACAGACGTGTGACACAAGTAACACCCAATCACGTGGCCACGTTCGAAGTCCGTGAGTTTCTCGGAGCTCCTATTCTGCACTCTCCCGATGTCTAATGACTACTGAAGTCGCTGATATGGAGTACCTGGCAGTAGGTGGCAGCACAATGCACCTAATATGATAAACGTATGTTTTTGGGGATTTCCGAATACTTTTGATCACATAGTGTACATTATACACACTGCAATCGAACTAAAACGCAGAAAACATAGTGAATCTAAGATTATTAATTTTAGAGAAGATCTGTATATGAGGTCAGATATACGCTATACAGTATTTAGCAATTACATACAACCGCTCCCTCACAGTAAGATCCATACCTAAAGTCTGGAAAATTGCTCAGGTCACACCAACACCCAAAAGGGGAAGTAGGCGTAATCCGCTGAATTACGGACTGATATCACTAACGTCGTTTTGCAGTAGGATTTTGGATCACGTACTGTATTCGAACATTATGAAATACCTCGAAGAAAACGATTTATTGACACATAGTCAGCACGGATTCAGAAAATAGCGTTCTTGTGAAACACAACTAGCTCTTTGTACTCAGGGGACAGGGGATGTAAAATTGATTCCATATTTTTAGATTTTCAGAATGCTTCAGACACCGTGCATGGGGGCTTAATTAAAATAGAATGCAAATAATTTTAATTTTTTGATTCAGTAGCTGTCTGTTCGGTTACGAAGTGTCGTAACGGTTGGCCCTGACTAGTATTACTACGCTATCTGACTGCAAAGAACAACAACAAAGAATGAAATGGAAATTTTCATTAACACAATTAATTAAGTCCCCAGCAACTATAAAACCTACGAAACCAAAGCACAAGTGTAACTGTTCTGTGTGTGGAAGTATGACTCAACGTACGCATCTGGCACGGTTCTTCTTCAACAACACAAGAAATTTTAAATATCATTTATACTGAATTAATTAAAGAAAATAGAAATACCATAATTACTCAAGAAAACCAGAATTACACTCTAATACAAGAACACAAGCCAGATGCTTTGTTGACTGAACCTGTAATGACGCATTATTCAGGACATTGAAATAATGAGAAAGAAAAGAAAAGTAGTTTGTTACCTTAATTTATATTGATGAAAAGCACTCTAGACATTACAATCTCTCCACACTGACTCGCTACTATCACATCTCAACAAGAACTTTTCAGTATCACATCTCAGCAAGCACTGCCTACTAGCTCATCTCAACAAACACTCCTCACTACGACATCTCAGCACTGACTACCACGAGTTCTCCCAATGCACTCCCACTACGAGTTCTCAATAATCACTGCCAGTGGAGGCGGCGGAACAATACTCTCTAGCGCGATCTCTGGCGCTGTGGCTCAGTGTAGCCACCTTTCATATGCCCTTCCTCCACAGGCTAGAATTTGATGGTATTTTTGCCAGCATTGGTGGTGAAAATACCACCAAATTCGTCAAAAAAATACAGACAAAAATAAAAGATAATATTCATGCGTAAATATCATATAACTAGATAAAATTTTGGCTTTGCACTGACCTTTCAATAACCTAATATATAAAATACAGTAAGCAATACAAATTCTTTCATACATGTGACTTTACATAACAGTTTACACAAGTATTATGTGGTTAAACAGTTCAATCAATAGCGTCAGCAATGACGAATATGTGCAGGTAAGAGTCTCATAACTTTTCACAAACAGTAATACACAAAAAATCAGTTTATACAAATATTCACATAAACGCTTTCCATAGCCCAAGAAACAAGTAGTTGACAGTTCCAGCAGTAGCACCCAGCAATGGTCAACAGGTGCAAAAACCAACAAGTGACATTTTTTCAGTAGAAACAGTCCATCAGTGGCACCCAGTAATGTTGAATAGGTGCAGACACCAACAAGTAACACCATTCCAGTATAAGCAGTTCCATTAGTGGCACCAGTAATGTTGAGCAGGTGCCGACACCAACAAGTAACACCATTTCAGTATAAGCAGTTCCATCAGTGGCACCAGCAATGTTGAATAGGTGCAGATATCAACAGGTGACATCTTTTCAGTAGAAGCAGTCCATCAGTGGCACCCAGCAATGTTAAATAGGTGCAGACACCAACAAGTAGCACCATTTCAGTATAAACAGTTCCATTAGTGGCACCCAGCAATGTTGAGCAGGTGCAGACATCAACAGGTGACATCTTTTCAGTAGAAGCAGTCCATCAGTGGCACCCAGCAATGTTGAGCAGGTGCAGACACCAACAAGTAGCACCATTTCAGTATAAGCAGTTCCATTAGTGGCACCCAGCAATGTTGAGCAGGTGCAGACATCAACAGGTGACATCTTTTCAGTAGAAGCAGTCCATCAGTGGCACCCAGCAATGTTGAGCAGGTGCAGACATCAACAAGTAACACCATTTCAGTATAAGCAGTTCCATTAGTGGCACCAGCAATGTTGAGCAGCTGCTGACCGCAGTCCATAAAATTCACTATCACTAATCACACTGTTCATCAGCAGAAATTAAACATGTCCTAGTGGCACCAATCATGTAGAAAAAGTGCAAATAACAGTTCATAATATTCCCTATCACTAATCACACAGTTCATCAGCAGAAATTAAACATGTCCAGGTGGCATCCACCATGTTGAAAAGTGCAGCACCATCACTAATCAGACAGTTCAGGCATGAACAATAGTTTGAATACACATACAATGCTTTTACACTAAACATACAAATCATAACAAACACACAAATGATATCAGATAATTGTCCTATTAACTATTACAATACACAAATACCAGTAAACCTATAATATTTATGGGTGTCAGTGCAAGCCACAACAACAAGTAAAATAATATTTAGGAGATAGGTTGGGATCACTTCTCTGGGATTATAAAAGGAAAACACACAAAACACTCACTCATCTTTCATCCACATTTAGTGCTACTGTGTAGTTGAATAGTGTTAACTGTGTAAATGCAATTCTGTCAAAATTTTATGTTCATCATGTGTATCAAGTAATAGTGGCAGCAATGTGTAACAGTCAATAATAGTTAGTCAACGTCATAGTCATCATGTCAAGACCAATGTTTGCCAAGCCAGATCAAAATGTACGGTGGCTGAACAACTGTCAGTGAGCCAAGATATGCGAATACTTCCTCTCTTCAAAAAAAGTATATACTGCTTAGCGATTTAACAAAGTGTGTGTGTAGACAATCTTCCTTCTACTTGAGTGTTCTAGTCTGCCATCTTTATCCTCCTTGTTCCATATAGACCAACAAAAAAAATATGCTCCTCACTTACTTCACTTCTTATCCACCAAAACTCCAATAATCATCAGCATCACATAATCTCAATACTTCAATAATACCTCATTTACCTTACCTCTTGTCCACGAAACTCCAATAATCATCAACTTCACATAATCTCAATACCTCAATAAAACGTCGATACATATAAACCTCAGCACCAATATCATTTCACTTCCATAACAACTCTTTCCTGTAGTCAGTCTCCTCGAACAAGTACAGACAAAATCCTAGTGCAACTTCAATTCAGCATCCCATACAATCCGAAGACACAGTGTCCACACACAACCTCTGTGTAATCCATCTGACACAAATTTTCTACTCATTATAAATTATAAGATACATTTTGGTTCCTTGTCCATCATTAAATAAAAGAAATGCATACATGACCTCTAACAGCCTTTAGTTTGAATAACTTTCAGTAAGTAAGTACGATTACGAAGTGTTAATGATCATAATATTTCACAGTGTGTACACCACTTCAAGAATTATGGCAAACAGAAGCAAACATGTGGAGTATTTCTTGTGTCGTGTCACTTCCTATTTCAATTACTCACGAAAAATGCAGTGTAATAACTGTCAATGGTCTAACCTAGTGTTGGTATGTCATGTCGTTAGCTTCCTTCCTATTAGCATAAATTTACACAGCTTCCATAAAACCTCCAGCTCATGTGACTTCTAAGCAGTTCTTGTACCAATGTTGTTCGTAGAATTATAGCAGTTCATTTTCTTATCTTAAACATATCAGGCAATGAGCGTAAGCAATACATGCAATATCGCGACAATATACCAGTAGCGAACAGAATGTCAACAAGTGGATGCAGCACAATCCCTATAACGAGGCTCTGCCAAGCGAACAATCTACAATTAATACAATAGTGTAACCTAATCTTCATGTTTGTACACTGTACATCAGCATTGCTATATTCTAAATTGAAGAGTAGTTATGACAACAAATCAGAAATGTGTAAATATGCAATCCATACGCACAGCAGCAAACATATATCTTACGTAATAAACAAGTGATTAGCATCATATCAGCATAAGAAAATAAATGTTCATATGTAATCTTTAAAAAGTAAACATGAAGGCGCAAGCAGATAAATCACAAAGTGTAACCTACATACATAACCACTGTCAGCACAATTAATCAGGTGACAATTATAACTTAAATAAATAAACACAACAGGCACATAATAAAAAAATATGACATCAGTGAAAAAGCATAGCAGCCAAGCGATGCATAATATACGCAAGTAATAACACTGTTCTTTAATAAAACATTGTCAAAATCAGTTAATGTACGCAAGCACGTCGCTTCACAGGTAAATTCATAGAACATGAAATTTAGCACAAAGTATGAGTCACGTAATCGCAAGCAGCAAATTACGTCTAAAGTACGTACCTAAGTGGAAATATGTTACCTGAAAAATAAACTCAATTAATAGTTACCCTTTTTAGTTTATTACTTTTTTCTTCGAAATTACATTCTTCCTGAAATTTTCTCCAAAGCAAGTCGTCTTAACGTCGGACACGCACAGAATTTACCTGAAGGTCTTAAATATTTTACACAACCGTATCCTGAAAAATACTGAACGTTAATAACATAATTTATAAAGTCACCATAGCTTTATACAGAATTTAGTCGGAAAAATTAGACTGTATTTGTTTACGGCTGTCAGTGCATTCACACTGTGCGCTCGATCAGCTGTAGGCGCGTGACGTATGAAGTAATTGTTTGCGGTCAACGACTGCCTTTTGCGGCGCGCAGGCTTCACTGTTGCTTTGAGTATCTGCCGCCGCCGGAACACGGCGCGGTATCCTTGCATTCTCCACCTGTTTACGTATAACTGTTGGTTTCTCAAAAGTATGTCATTCCACAAAAATTTTTACGTTCGATATCTGATGTATTCCCTTAGAGCGCCGAGATTTAAGAGTTTCTACTTCCACAGTATTATCATGTATAATTTTGCGAATCCTATATGGACCGTTATGAAGCAGAAAAAATTTGCGACACAAGCCTTTTCCTTTATGAGACAAACGATGAGACTTAATTAACACCTTCTGACCAACTGACAAGATTTTTAAACGACCAGGACGTTTAGCTGATTTCTCTCTTCTAGCAGCCGCAGATGCAATATTTTGTAGAGCCAGGTTGACAACTTCAGAATGCCGCAGTTTCCGTGAAGGCGGAAATGGAACGATTTCAGAAATGCGATTTGTTGGTACTTTATTTTTTAATATCAATAGAGGCGGTAAAGAAGTTGAGTCATTAGGAAGTTCATTCAGAATGTTTTGAAAAATATGAAGATACTGATCCCAAGTTCTGTGATTCTGATGACAATAAAGACGGCACAATTTATTGATTTCCTTCATCCATCTTTCTGAAGCGTTAGATTGAGGGTGAAAAAGTGAAATGAAGATTGGTTTAATTTTACGACGCCGTAGAGTACGAAGCCAAATTTTAGAGCGAAACTGTGATCCATTATCTGATATAACCTTATCAACATGACCCACTTCTTTAAGAAAATGTTTGATGAAAGCATTAGATACTGAACGAGCTGTTGCTTTGCGTAACGGTGTAAAACACACATATTTTGATGTCAATTCCACTGCTACAAAAATGTACGCAAAACCATTAGTAGATCGAACCACTGGACCGAACAAATCAACTGCAGCCATCTCCTTTAATTTCGCTGGAATGATAGGAAACAAGGGTGCTCTGTGAGAAATTGTTGGCGGCTTAGCCTTTTGACATAATTTGCATTTGGCAAGAACAGATCGAATACGTTTTTCCATATTACTGAAGTAGCAATTTTCTCGTAATTTATGAAAGCATTTTCTGGGACCAAAGTGCGCATAACTAAAATGTGTGTACCAAATCAATTTATTGACCCACTCATCAGGAATACAAACTAACCAAACAGAGTTGTCGACCGATTTTCGTTTGAAAAGAATATCATTGCGAACTAAATAATACTGTCTGATCGCTACGCTTTCCTTTCTCCTCCACTTCTCCTTAATGTCCTTCTAGATTGGATCCTTATTTTGCTCCTTAGCGATGTCCTGGAGCGAAGATGAAATAAAGTTCTCAAACGCAACACCTTGAATGTACATCAAACAATAATGGTTTTCTTTGCAGTCCTCTTCAGCACTTTGTTTCAAACCCATAGGTGCACGTGATAAAGCATCAGCAACAATATTTGAAGATCCCTGTATGTAAACAATACTAAAATCAAATTCATGTAGATACAGCGCCCATCGTGACAATCTGCCATGAGTTAATTTTGTCGACATAAGAAATTCCAAAGCTCGATGATCAGTGTAAACCTTAGTATGTCTACCAAACAAAAATGTGCGAAATTTTGTGAAAGCCCAAACAACAGCCAAAGCTTCAAGTTCCGTAATCGAATAATTCTTTTCGGATTTAGAGAGAACACGACTTCCAAATGCAATAGTCTTCTGTACTACAACGCCGTTTTCTTCTATCTCTTGAAATAAATGTGCACCTAGGCCTTTGTATGATGAGTCCGTCGCCAAACAAAAATCTTTAGATAAATCCGGATGTGAAAGAAGTGGAGCAGCAACTAAAGCGTCACGAAGTTGTTCAAATTCTGATTGAGCTTCCTCATTCCAACACCAATTAGAATTCTTTCCAGATAGTTCACATAAACGAGGTGTGGCCAAATTGTCCAATCTAACAAAGCGTCTAGTAAATTACAGACACCAAGGAAACTACGAACATCACGTTTTGTGGTAGGAACGGCATAATTACGAATAGCGTCTAGTTTTTCTGGATCAGGAAGAATACCTTCTGTAGAAATAATGTGACCGAGAAATTTCACCTGAGAACGACCAAATTCAGATTTTTCCAAGTTCACTGTCATGCCAACTCGTGCAAAAATACGTAATAATGAATCCAAAATTTTGTTATGCTCACTCCAAGAACGTTTAGCAATAAGAATATCGTCAACATATGAAGTAATATTGTCACGAAGATAAACAGGTAAAATTTCATTTAAGCTACGAATGAATGCTGCTGAAGATACAGTAACTCCAAACGGTAATTTCCGAAACTGGTAAAAGTTACCAAAGGCTAAAAAGGCAGTATATTTTCTACAATCAGGGTGGAGTTCTATTTGCCAAAAACTTGCGCGCATATCAATCGTGGATAAAACTTTAATTCCATGGAAATGTTGAAGAAGTTCATCTAAATTTTGTGGACGGTCAGTTTCAGGAATAATAATATTATTTATCTGTCTGGAATCCAGAACCAAACGAATTGACCCATCCTTTTTAAGAACAACGTGTAATGGGCTGGTATAAGGGCTGACTGCTGGCTCAATAATGCCCTGATCTAACATGTATTGAAGTTCATTCTTAACCTTGTCTCTGTAAGCCAAAGGAATAGCGTACGTTTTCCCGCGAAATGGTGTGTGTTCTTTTACTTTAAATAAATATTGTAAGCCTTGTATAGTTCCTGTGTGATGACTAAACACTGTAGCATGTGAAGTCAAAATATGGTGCAGCTCTTCTCTTGCAACGTCATCTGGCACTTCAGCTTTTTTAACCTTTTCATTAATTAATTCTTCGCTACTAATTATATCCTCCATCGCGTCTCTGTATCTATTGTCATTGTCATGAATAAACACACTGTTGTCATAATGCTCAACGAAAACATCAGAAGTAAGAAACCTTAAACATTTTGTATCTGATTCAGATCTTGCTAAACACTCGAAAAATTTCAGACATTTCGGCATTCCGGCAACAGTCAAACTCACACTTCCTTCTTTAAAGTTCAAAATTGCCTTATGTGTGTTAAGAAACTCCATACCTAATATAATCTGTGTACTGAGTAATGGAACAATAATAAAATTAGCAGACAATTCGTATCCTTGACAAATGAAATTTAGGTTGGTCTGTTGTTCAACTTCCACACCTTTTCCAGAAATCGCTCCTCGAATTGTAGTTTTAGAAATAGGTAACACAGAACAGGCAATAGTTCTTTCACATATACGAAAAACTGATTCACTAATGACGTTCAGTGGGCTCCCAGAATCTAGAACTGCAGTGAACTTATTCTTACCCACACACAGTTCAATAACAGGATGTAAAAATGCGTCTACATTATTCTCCTTTTCGCCTAGCAAAATGTCTCTCATATCTTCCAGGCGTACGTAGTGTAAAGTTGTAGTGTCATTACTTTCTGACCCGTCTATATTGCTGCCAGAAGCCGAAGCTGCTAGTCATTGTCGATTGTTTGCGTCACGTCTTTGATTATTCCCGACATTTCGCGGATCAATTTCTACTATTTCCACTTGTCTCTCTGAATTTCTGTCACGCGGAGGATGCCAATTAGGTCCTTCCTGTCTGTTAGATGCAAATTCTTGGTTGTGTCTGTTATTAAAATTTCTGTTTTCCTGTCTGTTTGCATAACTACTTCTTGTATAATTTCGACTGTCACTTCTGTAATTATTGTTGTATCTACTACCCTGGTCATTTCTGTAGTAAGAATTTCTATTATTGTATGGATAATTTCTGTCTTGATGATACCGATTACTGTTTCCGTATGATTGATCATTCCGGTAAGAATTACCGTTATTATAATTGTCTGTGTAATTTCTGTTAGAACGTCTGTTATTGTCATAAGGCTGGTATCTATTGTCCTGTCTGTTACGTCTGTCATTCTCAAAATTACCCATATAACGCCCGTTCCGATCACTATCCCTTTTCTCTGAAAATCTATCGTAATTACTGTTACTGAAAAAGTTACAAGAAGTCCCGTCGTCGTTGTCATACTCAAGTTCTTGTAGCAGAGTCTTAAAAGTCTCAATGTCGTCTTTACATCTTCCGGCTAAAGCAATTTGTCTTATGGATTGTGGCAGCTTAGTTAAACAAATGCGAATTAATTCAGTCGGGCTATAAGGGTTGGAAAGGAACTGATTCTTTCGAATCATGTCTTCAAAATATTCGGCTGGCGTGCGGAACTCAGACTGTTTGAAATTACGCTGCATAATAAGACTGTGTTTGACTCTGTCTTGCGTGTTTTCGGACCAATATGCCGATAGAAATGCATGATAAAAATCATTCAGATTATTACAATCTCTAATGAGTGCGCGCATCCGCGTCGCCGGTTCATTTTCTAAATATCCACACATAAATTCCAGTTTGTGACTTAGTGGCCAATTTGGTGGGAGTGCATACATAAATTGATCTAACCATGCACATGGATGTATGTCATTCTTAGAATTACGAAAGATCTTAAATTTCCGAACAGTCAAAAAGTGTTTATAGTCAAAGTTTTCGCCTCGTGGCGACAAAGACCTACCGCGTCTGTCCCAGTCCCAATGTTGATTATTGTCAAGTTCGCGCGCCTGGCGCTCCCTTGTTGCATCCCGTAAATGAAACAAATTATTTTCTTCAAACCCCTCCGCTAACTGTGATTCCAAATTTCTTTTGCTGTCCTTTCCTACGATTTCGCCTTCAATTTGTTTGACTTGCTTTCGTAATGCCTCAACTTCCCTTTTAACGCGTTCATTAAATTTTCCCTGATTTTCAACATGCTTACTTATGTTCTGGTACTCTTCGGTTTCTGCAAATGGTAATGGAGCTGTATCATCTGAATCTCTATCCCCATTTAAACTAAGACTTGTCAATTTATCTGAAATCTCCTCAACTCTTTCCGATAAGTCACCTATTTTTTCTTTCTGTTTACTTACGTCTTCCGTAAGTGTCGCGACTCGGGTTTCAGTATTGACACATTTGGTAGTTAACTGCTCATATTGTTGTGTTAGATTATTTATTCTGTCATTTGGTACGGATTCCTCGATTCTCTCAAATATTTCTTCCTTATCATGTGCACGTTGTAAATTTAACTCTGAAAATTTTTGTACTATCACGCGATCTCTTTCCTCCTGTTCTCTATCCTGTTCCCTTTGTCTAATCTCTACTGCAATTAATCTATTATTGTGAGCATTCAAAATCGGTTGTACTTCTTCTCTGATTTCTTTCTTTAATTCATCTTTCATGTTTTTGAAACATGTCCCTATTCGTGAGTCTAACCGTGTTTCCATTGTTCCCATCTGTGTTTTTAATTCAGATCCAAACCGTGTTTCCATTGTTCCCATATCAGTTTTTAATTCAGATCGTAAAGTTCCCATCTCTGTTTTAATTGTTCCTATTTGTGATCCCAGTGATTCCATTGTTCCCCTCTGTGTTTTTAATTCAGATCCAAACCGTGTTTCCATTTTTAATATAGCACTCATCAACTGCTCCATAGTAACTGATTCGAAACTCCTTTCGCCCCTAACATTTCCCGCAAAACCAGTTTCCTTCGTCATAGCTGTAAAGCTATCTGTGTTCGATACTATTTCAGACTCTTCTATCGTTAATCTCGTATTCTGTGAATTTCCTGATTGAGAAAAATTTTGAAATGGTTCCGGACTATTTTCCCGACTTATTAAATTGTTTTCCACTCCATTATTCATCATACTGTTGTCCTGTGTTGGCGAGTTCGCCATGTCAACAATTTCGTCATTCTCACTGTCCATCATTTTTGCCTTTTTCATCGACCGCGTAATCATTTACAAAACATACAAAACTCGTCACTATATGAAATTACACACAATGACACTTTATCTCCAACAATACCATTCATACGAAATGTTTCCCTCAAACACGATTAATCGAACAATTGAAATAATTGCACTAATTGTCAAACTCGTAGACAAGACAACAGAAATGAAATTTTGCAAAAAAAAATACCATTTGAAGAATGACAATTACCAAATCTACACATGCAAAATAGACTACAATTGCTAAACTACAAATTACTACAACAATACTACTGTCTACTATTTTTACAATCAGAAGATTCCAAGGGACGATCCGAAGCAGCGGTCGCCACGTGCATGGGGGCTTAATTAAAATAGAATGCAAATAATTTTAATTTTTTGATTCAGTAGCTGTCTGTTCGGTTACGAAGTCTCGTAACGGTTGGCCCTGACTAGTATTATTACGCTATATGACTGCAAAGAACAACAACAAAGAATGAAATGGAAATTTTCATTAACACAATTAATTAATTAAGTCCCCAGCAACTATAAAACCTACGAAACCAAAGCACAAGTGTAACTGTTCTGTGTGTGGAAGTATGACTCAACGTACGCATCTGGCACGGTTCTTCTTCAACAACACAAGAAATTTTAAATATCATTTATACTGAATTAATTAAAGAAAATAGAAATACCATAATTACTCAAGAAAACCAGAATTACACTCTAATACAAGAACACAAGCCAGATGCTTTGTTGACTGAACCTGTAATGACGCATTACTCAGGACATTGAAATAATGAGAAAGAAAAGAAAAGTAGTTTGTTACCTTAATTTATATTGATGAAAAGCACTCTAGACATTACAATCTCTCCACACTGACTCGCTACTATCACATCTCAACAAGAACTTTTCAGTATCACATCTCAGCAAGCACTGCCTACTAGCTCATCTCAACAAACACTCCTCACTACGACATCTCAGCACTGACTACCACGAGTTCTCCCAATGCACTCCCACTACGAGTTCTCAATAATCACTGCCAGTGGAGGCGGCGGAACAATACTCTCTAGCGCGATCTCTGGCGCTGTGGCTCAGTGTAGCCACCTTTCAACCGTCTTCAAAAAATGGTTCAAATGGCTCTGAGCACTATGCGACTTAACTTCTGAGGTCATCAGTCGCCTAGAACTTCGAACTAATTAAACCTAACTAACCTAAGGACATCACACACATCCATGCCCGAGGCAGGATTCGAACGTGCGACCGTAGCGGTGGCTCGGCTCCAGAATGTAGCGCCTAGAACCGCACGGCCACTCCGGCCGGCTAAGCGTCTTCTAACCAAACTGGGTGCCTACAGAATATCGCCTCAGTTGTGCGACTGGATTCGTGATTTTCTGTCAGAAAGGCCACAGTTCGTAGTAATAGACGGAAAGTCTCCGAGTAAAACAAAAGTAATATCAGGCGTTCCCCAAGCTAGTGTTATAGGCCCTCTATTGTTCCTGATCTACGAGTGTATTAACAACATAAGAGGCAATCTGAGTAGCCGTCTTAGATTGTTTGCGGATGAAGCTGTCATTTACCGTCTTGTAAAGTCATCAGACAAGCAAAACGAATTGCAAAATGATTTAGATAAGATATCTGTGTGGTGCGAAAAGTGGCAATTGACCCGGAATAAAGAAAAGTGTGAAGTTAATTCACATGAGTACTAAGAGAAATCTGCTAAATTTCGATTACGCGATAAGTCACACAAATCTGAAGGGTTGTGGGTAGAGCAAACCAAGACTGTGATTCATTGGCAGAACACTCTGAAAGTGCAACAGGTCTACCAGAGAGACCGCTTATACCACGCTTGTCCGCCATATTCTGGAGTATTGCTGTGCACAGTGTAATCCTCATCAGGTGGAACTGACGGATGACGTCGAAAAAGTTCAAAGAAGGGCAGCTCGTTTTGTATTACCGCGAAATAGGGGAGATAGTGCCACAGACTTGATACGTGAACTGGAGTGGCAGTCATTAAAACAAATGCGGTTTTCGTTGCGGCGGAATCTTCTCATGAAATTTCAATCACCTGTTTTCTCCTTCGATTCCGAAAACATTCTGATGGCACCTACCTAAATAGGGAGAAAAGATCATCACGATAAAATAAGAGAAATCAGGGCTCGCACAGAAAAAATTAAGTGCTCGTTTTTCACGCGCACCGTTCGAGTGGAACGGTAGAGACAGTTTAAAGATTGTTCATTGAACCCTTTGCCGGGCACTGTATTGTGAATAGCAGAGTTATGACGTAGATGTAGATGTGCAGTCAAATAGCACACTGTAGGTTACTCAGCCACTGGAGAGCTTGTTCGGAGACAAAGTGGATGGCTATAATTCCTTCACCTTTTAAAAACGTAAATTACCCAATTTAAAATATGATCCATAGTTTGAAGTTCACCGAAATTACAAAAAGGATCGTTTGCAGGTTCCCACTTTCTCACTAAGCTTTTGCAGCGACCCATTCCAGTTATTGTTTCATCTCTTCCAGAGACTTCTTGAAAGGTCTACACCAACAACTTGTTTTGTCACGTCAGCAATGTTGTCGTCGTCGTCGTCGTCGTCGTCGTCGTCGTTGTTGTTGTTGTTGTTGTGATCTTCAGTCCTGCGACTGGTTTGATGCAGCTCTCCTGTGCATGCTTCATCTCTCAGTACCTACTGCGCCCTACATCCTTCTGAATCTGCTTAGTGTATTCATCTCTTGGTCTCCCTCTACGATTTTTACCTTCCACGCTGCCCTCCAATACTAAATTGGTGATTCCTTGATGCCTCAGAACATGTCCTACCAACCGATCCCTTCTTTTAGTCGAGTTGTGCCACAAACATCTCTTCTCCCCAATTCTATTCAATATCTCCTCATTAGTTATATGATCTACCCATCTAATCTTCAGCATTCTTCTGTAGCACCACATTTCGAAAGCTTCTATTATCTTCTTGTCCAAACTATTTATCGTCCATGTTTCACTTCCATACATGGCTACACTCCATACAAATACTTTCATAAACTACTTCCGGACACTTAAATCTATACTCGATGTTAACAAATTTCTCTTCTTCAGAAAAGCTTTCCTTGCCATTGCCAGTCTACATTTTATATCCTCTCTACTTCGACCATCATCAGTTATTTTGCTTCCCAAATAGCAAAACTCCTGTACTACTTTAAGTGTCTCATTTCCTAATCTAATTCCCTCAGCATCACCCGACCTAATTCGACAACATTCCATTATTCTCGTTTTGCTTTTGTTGATGTTCATCTTATATCCTCCTTTCAAGGCACTGTCCATTCCATTCAACTGCTCTTCCAAATCCTTTGCTGTCTCTGACAGAATTACAATGCCATCGGCGAACCTCAACGTTTTTATTTCTTCTCCATGCATTTTAATACCTACTCCCAATATTTCTATTGTTTCCTTCACTGCTTGCTCAATATACAGATTGAATAACATCGGGGAGAGGCTACAACCCTGTCTCACTCCCTTCCCAGCCACTGCTTCGCTTTCATGTCCCTCGACTCTTATAACTGCCATCTGGTTTCTGTACAAATTGTAAATAGCCTTTCGCTCCCTGTATTTTACGCCTGCCACCTTCAGAATATGAAAGAGAGTATTCCAGTCAACATTGTCAAAAGCTTTCTCTAAGTTTACTAATGCTAAAAACGTAGGTTTGCCTTTCCTTAATCTACTAAGATAAGTCGTAGGGTCAGTATTGCCTCACGTGTTCCAATATTTCTACGGAATCCAAACTGATCTTCCCCGAGGTCGGCTTCTACCCAGTTTTGCCATTCGTCTGTAAAGAATTCGCGTTAGTATTTTGTAGCCGTGACTTATTAAACTGATAGTTTGGTAATTTTCACATCTGTCAACACCTGCTTTCTTTGGTATTGTAATTTTTATATTCTTCTTGAAGTCTGATGGTATTTCGCCTGTCTTATACGTCTTGCTCACCAGATGGTAGAGTTTTGTGAGGGCTGACTCTCCCAAGGGTATCAGTATTTCCAATGGAATATTGTCTACTCGCGAGGCCTTGTTTCAACTTAGGTCGCTCATGCTGTGTAAAATTCACGCAGTATCATACCTCCCATTTCATCTTCATCTAGGTCCTCTTTCATTTCCATAATATTGTCCTCAAGTAAATCGCCCTTGTATAGACCCTCTACAGGGTGTTACAAAAAGGTACGGCCAAACTTTCAGGAAACATTCCTTACACACAAAGAAAGACAATATGTTATGTGGACATGAGTACGGAAACGCTTACTTTCCATGTTAGAGCTCATTTTATTACTTCTCTTCAAATCACATTAATCATGGAATGGAAACACACAGCAAGAGAACGTAGCAGCGTGACTTCAAACGCTTTGTTACAGGAAATGTTCAAACTGTCCTCCGTTAGCGAGGATACATGCATCCACCCTCTGTCGCATGGAATCCCTGATGCAGCCCTGGAGAATGACGTATTGTATCACAGCTGTCCACAGTACGAGCACGAAGAGTGTCTACATTAGGTGCCGGGGTTGCGTAGACAAGAGCTTTCAAATGCCCCCATAAGTGAAAGTCAAGAGGGTTGAGGTCAGGAGAGCGTGGAGGCCATGGAATTGGTCCGCCTCTACCAATCCATCGGTCACCGAATCTGTTGTTGAGAAGCGTACGAACACTTCGACTGAAATGTGCAGGAGCTCCATCGTGCATGAACCACATATTGTGTCGTACTTGTAAAGGCACATGTTCTAGCAGCACGGGTAGAGTATCCCGTATGAAATCATGATAACGTGCTCCATTGAGCGTAGGTGGAAGAACATGGGGCCCAATCAAGACATCACCAACAATGCCTGCCCAAACGTTCACAGAAAATCTGTGTTGATGACGTGATTGCACAATTGCGTGCGGATTCTCGTCAGCCCACACATGTTGATTGTGAAAGTTTACAATTTGATCACGTTGGAATGAAGCCTCATCCGTAAAGAGAACGTTTGCACTGAAATGAGAATTGACACCATGTTGGATGAACCATTCGCAGAAGTGTACCCGTGGAGGCCAATCAGCTGCTGATAGTGCCTGCACATGCTGTACATGGTACGGACACAACTGGTTCTCCCGTAGCACTCTCCATACAGTGACGTGGTCAACGTTACCTTGTACAGCAGCAACTTCTCTGACGCTGACATTAGGGTTATCGTCAACTGGACGAAGAATTGCCTCGTCCATTGCAGGTGTCCTCGTCGTTCTAGGTCTTCCCCAGTCGCGAGTCATAGGCTGGAATGTTCCGAAGACGCCGATCAATTACTTCGAACGTCTTCCTGTCGGGACACCTTCGTTCTGGAAGTCTGTCTCGATACAAACGTACCGCGCCACGGCTATTGCCCCATGCTAATCCATACATCAAATGAGCATCTGCCAACTCCGCATTTGTAAACATTGCACTGACTGCAAAACCACGTTCGTAATGAACACTAACCTGTTGATGCTACGCACTGATGTGCTTGATGCTAGTACTGTAGAGCAATGAGTCGCATATCAACACAAGCACCGAAGTCAACATTACCTTCCTTCAATTGGGCCAATTGGCGGTGAATCGAGGAAGTACAGTACATACTGACGAAACTAAAATGAGCTCTAACCTGGAAATTAAGCGTTTCCGGACACATGTCCACATAACATATTTCCTTTTTTTGTGTGTGAGGAATGTTTCCTGAAAGTTTGGCTGTACCTTTTTGTAACACCCTGTATATACTCCTTCCGCTTTCCTTTCTTTGCTTAGAACTGGGTTTCCATCTGAGATCTTGATATTCATACAAGTGGTTCTCTTTTCTCGAAAGGTCTCTTTAATTTTCCTATAGGCAGTATCTATCTTACCGCTAGTGAGATAAGCCTCTACATCCTTCAATTTGTCCTCTAGCCATCCATGCTTAGCCACTTTGCACTTCCTGTCGATCTCACTTTTGAGACGTTTGTATTCCTTTTTGCCTACTTCATTTACTGAATATTTATATTTTCTCCTTTCATGAAGTAAATTCAGTATTTCTTCTGTTATCCAAGGATTTCTACTAGCTCTCGTCTTTTTGCCTACTTGATCCTTTGCTGCCTTCACTACTTCATCCCTCAGAGCTACCCATTCTTCTTCTATTGTATTTCTTTCATCCATTCCTGTCAATTGTTCCCTTGTGCTCTCCCTGAAACTCTGTACAACCTCTGGTTTAGTCAGTTTATCCAGGTCCCATCTCCTTAAATTCCCATCTTTTTGCAGATTCTTCAGTTTTAATCTACAGTTCATAACCAATAGATTGTGGTCAGAGTCCACATCTGCCCCTGGAAATGTCCTAAAATTTAAAACCTGGTTCCTAAATCTCTGTTTTACCATTATATAATCTATCTGATACCTTCCGGTATCTCCAGGCTTTTTACATGTATACAACCTTCTTTCATGATTCTTGAACCAAGTGTTAGCTTTGATTAAGTTATGCTCTGTGTAAAATTCTACCAGTCGGCTTCCTCTTCCATTTCTTATCCTCAATCCGTATTTACCTACTACGTTTCCTTCTCTCCCTTTTCCTACTATCGAATTCCAGTCACCCATGACTATTAAATTTTTCTCTCCCTTCACTATCTGAATAATTTATCTCATCATACATTTCATCAATTTCTTCGTCATTTGCAGAGCTAGTTGGCATATAAACTTGTACTACTGTAGTAGGCGTAGGCTTCGTGTCTATCTTGGCCACAATAATGCGTTCACTTTGGTGTTTGTAGTAGCTTACCCGCATTCCAATTTTTTTATTCATTATTAAACCTACTCCTGCACTACCCATATTTGATTCTGTACTTATAACCCTGTTTTCTCCTGACCAAAAGTGTTGTTCCTCCTGCCACCGAACTTCACTAATTCCCACTATATCTAACTTCAACCTATCCATTTCCCTTTATAAATTTTCTATCCTACCTGCCCAATTAAGAGATCTGACGTTCTACGCTCCAATCCGTTGAACGTCAGTTTTCTTTCTGATAACGACGTCCTCTTGAGTAGTCCCCGCCCCGAGATCCGAATGGAGGACTATTTTACCTCCGGAATATTTTACCCAAGAGGACGTCATCATTTAATCATACAGCACAGCTGCATACCCTCGGGAAAAATTACAGCTGTAGTTTCCCCTTGCTTTCAGCCGTTCACAGTACCAGCACAGCAAGGTGGTTTTGGTTAGTGTTACAAGGCTAGATCAGTCAGTCATCCAGACTGTTGCCCCTGCAACTACTGAAAAGCCTGCTGCCCCTCTTTAGGAACCACACGTTTGTCTGGCCTCTCAACAGATACTCCTCCGTTGTGGTTGCACCTACGGTACGGCTATCTGTTTCGCTGAGGCACGCAAGTCTCCCCAACAACGGGAAGGTGCATGGTTCATGGGGGCAGCAATAAAGAATCCATTTTCTGGCGTGTTTCTTTGCCACTGTTCCTGCGAATCCCTTCCTTTCTCAAAAACTTCTGATCTATGGATGGGTTTCCAGAGAGGCGTTGTCGACTTCAGTGATCATTGGTGTGTGAATGATGATGAATTGGGAGACTGCATTGATTGGTATCTTCTTTCACTTCTTTTTTTGTCGCAGCTTTGCGTCTCATGCCCGGTGGTTGGATACTGTCTAGCACTGGTAGCCAGGTCGTTTGGGTCGGCTTCAGTGAACCACTTACAATCCCCATCGATTCACTGATCTCCACATCAGCTCTTTTTGCGTGGGAACTCATGTCCCATACGGGCTTAGTATCCTGCAGTACTATATAGGCCACTGTCTGAACGTTACACTGCGGTCGATCGAGCCTCGTTGGTTCGTCTTCCTCTTGCCGCAATTTTCACATAATCTACTTACATCGGCTTAACACTTTGCTTGGACTTTCTATCACCCTTCTCCTCAGCGCAGTCACTTATTTCTTCTCTTTATCAATAAATTTAATGGCGTTAAAAGCAAGCCATTGCGATTGCCATCGGTTTCCGTGCGTGGACTACGGGTAACAACACCCTCCAATTTGAACGGAGACGTGACTATAACAAGTTAGTTCCATCTACGGCCGGATCCACGATTAGCTTTGTTGAGCACGGAATGGAATTATTGTATATTCCTAACAACAGAAATCCCTTTTCGAAAAATAAATGCCGTACAAAAGTACGGATACGAATCAATAACGTAAATCCTTTTCAGTATCACTTAGTGCATACACTGAGGTGACAAAAGTCATGGGATGGCGATGTGCTCATATACAGATGGCGATATTATGGTGTACAGAAGGGCAGTGCATTGGAAGAGCTCTTATTTTTAGTCAGATGAATCATGTGAACAGGTTTGCGACGTGATTATGCTCGCACCACGAAAATTAAGACTTTGAACGCGGAACGGTAGTTGGAGCTAGAAGCACGGGACATTCCTTTTCAGGAATCGTTAGGGAATTCAGAATTCCGCGATCCACAGTGCCAAGAGTGTGCCGAGTATTTCAGGCATTACCTCTCACCACGGACAAGGCAGTGGCCGACGGCCTTCACAGAGAGCAGCGGCGTTTGCGTAGTTTCCAGCTCTAACAGACAAGGAACACTGCTTGAGAAGACCGCAGAAATCAATGTGGGACGTACGTCGAACGTATCTGTTATGACAGTACGGCGAAATATGGCGTTAATGGGCAAAGGCAGCGAGTCCTTTGCTAACAGCACGACAATGCCTGCAGCGCCTCTCCCGGGCTCGTGACCATATCGATTGGACCTAGACGACTGGAAAACCATGGTCTGGTCAGATGAGTCCCGATTTCAGTTGGTAAGAGCAGATGGTAGTGTTAAAGTGTGGTGCAGACCACACGAAGCCGTCGACCCGAGTTGTCAACAAGGGGATGTGCAAGCTGGTGGTGGCTACGTAATGTCGTGGGTTGTGGTTACATGGATTGTACTAGTTCCTCTGGTCCAACTGAACCGTTCATTGACTGGAAATGGTTATGTTCGGCTACTTGGAGACCATTTGCAGCCATTGACGATCTTCATGTTCCCAAACACAATGGAATTTTTATGGATGACAATTCACCTAGTCACCGGACCTCAGTTGTTCGCGATTAGTTTGAAGAACATTTTGGACAATTCGAGCTAATGATTTGGGCACCCAGACCGCCCGACATGAATCCCATCGAAGATTTATGGGACATAGTCGAGGGATCAGTTTGTGCACAAAATCCTGCACCGGCAACACGTTCGCAATTATGGACGGATATAGAAGCAGTATGGCTCAATATTTCAGCAGGGAAATTCCAGCGACTGCAAAAGGAGATTATACAGGGTATTGGGAGGTATCCCATGACTTTTGTCACCCCTGTGTAAACGCTTATGTTTCATAACTGTAGTCTGTATTCACGTCCAACGTCAATTGAAAGTTACGGCGTTATAACTAGGTTCCCCCTACCAGTGAATATGTGTAAAGCAGTCTCAAGTTACCAACGTGAAATATATCTGCTTCTCGTCACTTCGTTCAGCATTTGTGAAACTTCGTTTCTGTCACCTGAAAATGTAAGACGGACATTGTGTTCCCCGTATCTGTGTTGTTCATTTTCCTGTAATGATAGGGTAGCGAAATCTGAACTCATTCTCTTCACAGGCCCTAAGGGTATCGTTCCACTGAAAAGGCTGTGCAACGGTTAATGAACGTCCCAATTACACCGACATCACGTAGTGTGAATGGACTTGCTCTGATTGTAGCCTTGTGCACCCAAAAGCGTGCTCGGCGGCATAATTAATTACCATTACGCTCGCTGTCTGATCCAGCTAGAAAGCACGACAGAAATTTTTTTCAGATGAGATACGTCTAGAGAGAGCGGGCCAGAGGTGGCCACGCTAAATCACTGACCACGAATTCCAAATTATTGTCGGCTAATTATGTTCGGACAATATACAAATTTATGGTGCACAGTCAACAATCCTAATATTTGTTAGTCGAGAAGTTGTTTTTGGGAATGGGGAAGCGCAGAATTTTGACTTGTGGTCTATTCATTGTTATCGTTTAATAGACACGACGGCTAGTGAAATTATATTGCACTTTCTCTCGGCAAAATACACTCACGAATTTCTCTGATTCTTATAATTCCCCACAAATTGACAGTAAGCAGACTTGTTGGAATGACGCTCACAGCGAAGCTGTTTCTCAGTGGTGAGATGAAAAGATTTAAACAGACATTAAGATATGGCCAGATAGGTGCTATTCCATGCGGTATTATAGACAAATTGGGTAGAATGGCGTACAACGGTCACACAGTCGTTTCTTCAGAACTACTATCCAAGGGATATAGGAACCCTGCCAGTCACTTTACAATGGTACACTGGAACAACGAAGGGTACCTAGCGACTGGAGAAAAGCGTAGGTTGTAGGACGGATGCATATAATTATAGGCCTCTATCGCTGATGTCGGTCAGTTGCAGAACTATGGAACATGTTTACGTCCAGCTATTATGAAGTTTTTTGTGAACAAATATCTCTATAAAAATCAACATGGATTCCTCAAAAAGATATCTTGCGAAACTCAGCTCGCTGCGTTCCTCCTCGAGATCCACGAAGTTCATATTGCCTAGAAGCTTGTCATTCACACAAAACGGATCTGTTGGCCGTGATTATATGTAAAATACAATTAGTAATGTAGTAACTATGAGTACAAATTAATAATTAGTAATGGCTCGTACTGTCAGCCTCCGGTCCTTTTGGAGCTGGTCACTTGGCTGCACCTTTTGCACCCCCATATAAGGCTGCCTCTTTATGTAAGTGCTACTCTGAGATGCTGATTTTGGCGCAGGAGAGAAAGTCGAGGAGGACCACATGAAACCAGTGAGAAAGATATGATGGCTTTCAGCGCAGATAACTCCAAAACACTTACAGTGGGTGGTCAAAAATACACACATCAAAAAAAGTATTGCATCACCTCGATTCAGAGAGCTCCGGAACCTGTACAGAAAATTGGGATAGAGAGCTCCGGAACCTGTACAGAAAATTGGGATAGAGATCAACATAAACATCATTTCCGCCCTTTTTATTGCTCATGAAAACCACATATTGCATGTTGTACCGCCATACAGCGAGATCTTCAGAGGTAGTGGTCCAGATGGCTGTACACACCAGTACCTCTAATACCCAGTAGCACGTCATCTTGCATTGAGGCATGCCTGATGCATGCCTGTATTCATCGTGGCATACTATCCACAAGTTCATCAAGGCACTGTTGGTCCAGATTGTCCCACTCCTCAACGGCGATTCGCCGTAGATCCCTCAGTTGGTAGGTCGCGTCGTCTATAAACAGCCCTTTTCAATCTATCCCAGGCATGTTCGATGGGGTTCATGTCTGGAGAACATGCTGACCACTCTAGTCGAGCGATGTCGTTATCCTGAAGGAAGTCATTCACAAGATGTGCACGATGGGGGCGAGAATTGTCGTCCATGAAGACGAATGCCCCGCCAATATGCTGCCAATATGGTTGCACTATCGGTCGGAGGATGGCATTCACGTATCGTCCAGCTGTTACGGTGCCTTCCATGACCACCAGCGGCGTATGTCAGCCCCACATAGTGGCACCCCTAAACAGCAGGCTACCTCCACCTTGCTGCATTCGCTGGAGAGTGTGTCTAAGGCGTTCAGCGTGACCGGGTTGCCTCCAAACACGTCTCCGACGATTGTCTGGTTGAAGGCATATGGGACACTCATCGGTGAAGAGAACATGATGCTAATCCTGAGCGATCCATTCGGCATGTTGTTGGCCCATCTGTACTGCGCTGCATGTCGTCGTGGTTGCAAAGATGCATCTCGCCATGGACGTTGGGAGTGAAGTTGCGCATCATGCAGTCTATTTTGCGCAGTTTGAGTCGTAACACGACGTCCTTTGGCTGCACGAAAAGCTTTATTGAATATGGTGGCTTTGCTGTCAGGGTTTCTCCGAGCCATAATCCGTAAGTAGCGGTCATCCACTGCAGTAGTAGCCCTTGGGCGGCCTGAGCTAGGCATGTCATCGACAGTTCCTGTCTCTCTGTATCTCCTCCATATCCGAACGACATCGCTTTGGTTCACTCAGAGACTCCTGGACACTTCCCTTGTTGCGAGCCCTTTCTGGCACAAAGTAAAAATGCGGACGCGATCGAACCGCGGAATTGACCGTCTAGGCATGGTTGAACTGCAGACAACACGAGCCGTTTACCTCCATCCTGCTGGAATGACTGGAAATGATCGGCTGTTGGACCCCCTCCGTATAATAGGCGATGCTCATGCATGGTTGTTTACATCTTTGGGCTGGTTTAGTGACATCTCTGAACAGTCGAAGGACTGTCTCTGTGATACATTATCAACAGTCAACCTCTATCTTCAGTCAAAGGGACTATGTTTGTGATACAGTGTGCACTGTCAACGTCTATCTTCAGGAGTTCTGTGAACCGAGGTGATGCAAAACTTTTTTTTGATGTGTATATGAAAATATCAGAAACACAATACATAACCGTGCCTAATACGGCACCGGGAAACGGGTGGCAGTTGTATCGCAATGAATAAATATAGGCCCTACCGGAAATCTTATACCATTCATCCTGCAGAACAGTGGCGAGCTCAGATAAAGATGATGGACGTCGTAAGCACTCACGCAGCCTTCTCTCCAAAGTAGACCACAGAGACTCAATAATATTGAGATCTGGTGTCTGTGGCGCTTTCCCTAATTGTGGTATAAACTTTTGATACGGTACCTCTTGAAACACCAACTTCGGCTACCTTGGTTGTGGTAGTACCTGCCATACGAGCACCACAAATTTGCCCACGTTCGAATTCACTTAGCTCCTGTATAATGCACTCTCAACTATAAAGAACACTTTTATGATCACGACTGCAAGCTTTAATTCTTCGTAGTTACTCCTCTATACATCAGACGTGTTTAAGAGCCGTACTTAACAGGAACCCATAATTAACGTATACTCCTTGGTGTAAGGTTGCTACATCCGCGTATACTGGTGAGCCAGAACATAATGACCAGTTGCTTAATAGCTTGTTTGTCCGTCTTTGGAACGAAATACGTCACTGATTCTGCGTATCAGGGATCCAGTAGTCTGTTGGTAGGTTTGTGGAGATATGTGGCACTAGATGTCTCCGCACAGGTCACGTAATTCGCGTATATAACGGGCCGCTGATTTGCGTACGCAGTGATGGCGCCCGCCAAGACATCAACGTGAGTTCACCATAAATGCTCTTCAAACCACTGTAGCACGGTTCTGACTCCGAGAGGCAAAGATGACGTAGCCGTCGGGGAAGAAATCAAGCATGTAGGGATGCGGATGCAGCTGTCAGCGTGTCTTCGATTACTACTACAGGTTCCTTGCAAGCGCGGGAGAATGTCTCCCATAGCATAATACTGTTCCCACCAACTTGCGTCCGCGGCGCGTTGCACGTTTCGAGCCGCCTTTCATCTCGATGACGGCGTTTGTGGAGACAATCGTCGACCTAGTGTAGCAAAAATGTGATTCACCCGAAGAGCCGACACGTTTCCATTGATCGACGGTCGAATCCCGATGGTCGTGTGCCCAATGCAATCGTAATTGACGATGTCGTGAACACGCAGGGGTGGTCTGCTGCGGAGCTCCGTTCAACAATACACTATGAACGGTGTGCTCCGAAACACTTGTGCGTGCACCAGCATTGTGCTCTTTCGGCAGAGGTACCACAGATCGTGATCTATCCTGCTTTACAGAGCAGACAAGCGTCCGCACCCCACATTCTGTGAAAAGTCGTGGACGTCCAACCATTTAGCGCCTAGTGGTAGTTTCACTGTCCTTCTACCTCTTTCCGTAGATGCTCACGACAGTAGCACGGGAATATTCGAACAGCTTCGCCGTATTCGAGATACTCGCTTACAGGCTCTGTGCAGTAGTAATCTGTCCTGTATCAAAGTCGCTTATCTCAATGGATTTCACCATTTTCTGCCAATATCTTCGCTAAGGTGACCCCTCTTCCGTATCTGCTTCGTTTACATACCATAGTTACTGCGTCACGTGCCCGCAACGCCACTAGGTGGTAATTAGTGTAATACATTACCTTGTGAATTTACCCATGTGTTTACAGTAGGGAGAGAGATAGTTTGTCAGCAGCTCCCTAAGCCACTCGTGAATTACAACTACCGACGTAGCAGGGATCCCATTTCATTCACCTTACATTCCCTACCTGATTCTTCAATCCTTTGGAATATTTTCAGTGTGCACTATATTGTTGCTAGTCTAGTAGACAATGGACTTCCACGACTCTATTGTCAGTCTTGGAAAAATACTGACAATAAGAAAGAGGAGCGTAGCTGACGAATGAAGCGTCAGTCTCCATCTGCTCACTATCACTGACTTCCCGCAGCGCCTTCTCACTCGTTATCGCTCTCTCAATCTGTATGCCGCATTAACGGACACACTCTCGAATTACCACCCCCTTTTCATCCTCTATTCTTGCCGTAACTCGTTTAGTAACCTATATTCCTTTCATTGCTGTCCCGCACTTTCACAAATCCTCTTCACTAAATACTTGGCCATAAAGTTAAACTGGCAGGTGAGCTGTGCCATGAAAGAGGGGAGCTGGACTCGAATACAGCAGGGCACATTCACTTCCAGACCGCACAGAGCCGGGGACTGTAGAACAGCTGACGTCTGACTTTCGCCACCTACGCATCGCTGGTAAGAGGGACTCCACTCTCTGCGCGTCAATGTGTTAAGAGTGAAGTTTTTCACGGCCTGTTTGTGAACTTTCAGTGAAATGTCCCGCAGGCTGTCTGTAGGCAAAACGTTGAACCTGAACCAAATTTCAAATTGATGTAGTGAATGGCTGCCTTTTTTAAATGTGCAAAAATGGAAATAATGGCTAGAACGATAAGGAAGTACCTCTTGAGCACGTCAAATCATGTTAGTATTTAGTTTAACGCATTTTAGGTAGCAAATTACATGGGAAGACCACATAAAATCAGTATTAGAGAAGCCAAATGGAATACTCACATTTGCAGGAATGGTATTGAACAAATGCAATGAAACTGTAATGGAAATAGCACAAAAGAAGCTAGTGCGACCAGTTCTGGAGTATTGTTCCAGTGTTTGGAGTCCTTACCAAGTAGGCATGGCAACAGGCATCGAACAGATTCAAAGAGGCGCTGCTAGGGTCATAACCTGTCGGCATAGCCCATACGGATGTGTCATAGAAATGCTCTGGGAAAGTAAATGAGAACCCTTAGAGGAAAGACTACGTAGTCCTCGCGAAACCCTGTTAGACAAATTTGGAGGACCTGTCTTTGAAAGGAAGGAAGAACGAAGATTATGGTTTAACGTCCCGTCGACATCGAGGTCATCAGATGTGGAGCGCAATCTCCGGTTGTTTCAAGAATGGGGAAAGAAATCTCCTGCACCATTTCAAAAGAACCATCCCGGCATTTGCCTGGGGCGATTTAGGGGAATCGCGGAAAATCGACGGCTGGACGCGGATTTGAGCCGTCGTCTTCCCAAATACGAGTCCAGTGTGCTAACCACTGCAACCTGTGTTTGAAGAAGCGCTTGCGGCCATTATGCTGCCAGGTCATATATCTAGGGTAGGAATCATAAGAGATGTTATAGCACGTATAGAAGCGTATATATATCGGTCATCAGTCTTCTGACTGATTTGATGCGGCCCGTCACGAATTCCTTTCCTGTGGTAACCTCTTCATCTCAGAGTGGCACTTGCAGCTTACGTCCTCAATTATTTGCTGGATGCACTCCATTCTGTCTTCCTCTACAGTTTTTGCCCTCTGCAGCTCCCTCTAGTACCACGGAAGTCATTCCCCAATGTCTTAACAGATGCATCATCCTGTCCCTTCTCATTATCAGTGTTTTCCACATATTCCGTTCCTCTCCGATTCTGCGTAGAGCCTCCTCATTCCTTACCTTATCAGTCCACCTAATTTTCAACCTTCGTCTGTAGCACCACATATCAAATGCTTAGATTCTCTTCTGTTCCGGTTTTCCCACAGTCCATGTTTCACTATCATACAATGCTGTACTCCAGACGTACATTCTCAGAAATTTCTTCCTCAAATTAAGGCCGATATTTGATGTAGACTTCTCTTGGCCAGGAATGCCTTTTTATCGATAGCTAGTCTGCTTTTGATGTTCTCCTTGCTCCGTCCGTCATTGGTTATTTTACTGCCTAGGTAGCAGAATTCCTGAACTTCATCGACTTCATGACCATCATTTCTCGCTGTTCTCATTTGTACTACTTCTCATTACCTTCGTCTTTCTTCGATTTGCTCTCAGTCCATACTATGTACTCACTAGACTGTTCATTCCGTTCAGCAGATCAAGTAATTCTTCTTCACATTCACTCAGGATAGTAATGTCATCAGCGAATCGTATCATTGATATCCTTTCACCTTGAATTTTAATTCCACTCCTGAACCTTTCTTTTATTTCCATCATTGCTTCCTCGGTGTACGGATTGAACAGTAGGGGCGAAAGGCTACATCCTTGGTCTTACATCCTTCTTAATACGAGCATTTCGTTCTTGGTCGTCCACTCTTATTGTTCCCTCTTGGTTGTTGTACATATTGTATATGACCCGTCTCTCCCTATAGCTTACCCCTACTTTTTTCAGAATTTCGAACATTTCGCACCATTTCAAAAGTATATTGTCGAACGGTTTTTCCAGGTCGACAAATCCTACGAACGTGTGTTGATTTTGTTTTAGTCTTGCTTCCATTATTAACCGCAACGTCAGAATTGCCTCTCTCGTGCCTTTACTTTTCCTAAAGCCAAACTGATCGTCATCTAGCGCATTCTCAATTTTCTTTTCCGTTCTTCTGTATATTATTCTTGTAAGCAACTTGGATGCATGAGCTGATAAAATGATTGTGCGATAATTCTCGCATTTGTCAGCTCTTGCTGTCATCGGAATTGTGTGGATGATGCTTTTCCGGAAGTCAGATGGTATGTCGCCAGACTCCTATATTCTACACACCAACGTGAATAATCGTTTTGTTGCCACTTCCCCCAGTGATTTTAGAAAGTTTGATGGAATGCTACCTATCACTTCTGCCTTATTTGATTTTGTCCTCCAAAGCTCTTTTAAATTATGATTCTAATACTGGATCCCCTATCTCTTCTGAATCGACTCCTGTTTCTTCTTCTATCACATTAGACAAATCTACCCCCTCGTAGAGGCTTTCAATGTATTCTTTCCACCTATCCGCTCTCTCCTCTGCAATGGAATTCCCGTTGCACTCTTAGTGTTACCAACCTTGCTTTTAATGTCACCTAAGGTTTATTTGATTTTCCTGTGTGCTGAGTCTGTCCTTCCGACAATCATTTCTTTTTCGATGTCTTCACATTTTTCCTGCAGCCATTTCGTCTTAGCTTCCCTGCACTTCCTATTTATTTCATTCCTCAGCGACTTAGATTTCTGTATTCCTGAGTTTTCGAGAACATATTTGTACTTCCTCCTTTCATCAATCAACTGAAGTATTTCTTCTGTTACCCATGCTTTCTTCGCAGTTACGTTCTTTGTACATATGTTTTCTTTCCAAACTTCTGTGAAGGCCCTTTTTAGAGACGTCCATTCCTCTTCAACTGTACTGCCTACCGAGCTATTCTTTATTGCTGTATCTATACCTTACAGAACTTCAAACGTATCTCGTCATTCCTGAGTGCTTCCTTAACCCACTTTTTTGCTTATTGATTCCTTCTGACTGATGTCTTAAACTTCAGCCTACTCTTCATCACTACTATATTGTGATCTGAGTCTATACCTGCTCCTGGGGACGCCTTACAATCCAGTATCTGATTTCGGAATCTTTGTCTGACCATGATGTAACCTAAAAGAAATCTTCCCATAGCTCCCGGCCTTTTGCAAGTCTACCTTCTACGTCGGCATGTGTACATCAGCTATCGTTGTCGGTGTTGGTTTTCTGTCTATTCTGATAAGAACGACCCTGTCACTGAACTGTTCGCAGAGACACACTATCTACCCTATCTTCATATTAATTACGAATCCTACTCTTGTTATACCATTTTCTGCTGCTGTTGATATTACCCTAAACTCATCTGACCAGAACTACTTGTCTTCTTTCCACTTCACTTCACTGACCCCTAGTATATCTAGATTGAGCCTTTGCATTTCCATTTTCAGATTTTCTAGTTTCCCTACCACGCTCTTCTGACATTCCACGCCCCAACTCTTCGAACGTTATCCTTCCGTTGATTATTCGAGCTTTTTTCCTGGTAACCTCCCCTTCCAGAGATCTGAATGGGGGACTATTCCGGAATCTTTTGCCAATGGAGAGATCATCATGTGTAAGATGGCAAGAACTATGCCCCTTACATCAAGTCATTAAAGATCACCTAACTCACGTTGAGCAAACAGTGGGGCTGAATAAAAAATGACTGACAATGCACAATGCATCTTGTAGAGGGTATAGTATGGACGTATTGGAATAATAAATATCAGATGATGGTTTTAAAGTAATTCACACGACATGAAAACTTTGTGGGAATGAGTCGATTTACTGGACGATAGTTTACCCCAGGGAAGCATTTAAGAGTTGAACGTGGCCGGCTGGGGAACGGCGAAGGGAAGCGACAATAGGCAGCTTAGGGCGGCTCAAGCTCTGAGAAAGTGGTAATGCGGCGCAGCCTCCAGCCGCCTTAAGATGAGTGACAGTGAGTGGGTGGTTGACTCTGACTCCATGCTGGTGTACCGGGAAACAGATGGAGAACTTGTACGCCTGTTGATAAATGTCCGTCATCCCGTTTTCTGTAAAGCATGCGACAAAGCCGCACAAAGCTACGGTGGAGCGGTCAACAGAGGTCAAAATATGCGTGTTCGTGACTATAGCAACTTCACGCTGAATTCACGGTCCGCAGAGCCTGAAGTAAATCAGGTGAAGAGCGACAGCATGAAATACGCCGGCCTCCGATGGGAACATAGAACCAAGGAATTTGAAGTACTCTCCTGGGAGTCAGAATTCCGGAAAACTTGGTGTTTGTGCAGACGCTAACCTTGATGGGTGGCCAGGAGGGAGCTAAATAGAAGAAGTTGAGAGGAAGGGAAATTTTGTGGGAATTTGTTCACTTCCCAGAGCAGGCATTGGTCGGCGCTGGGAAGTGATGCATAATTTACGCGACTTGCGCTGCAATTGGCGTAAGTGATTTTGCTGGAGGGGAAACCGAGGCGAAGAGCAGACTGGCAGAAGTCTCAGTAGAAGTCTTCCATTCCCAGCTTGCCTAGAGTGCGGACGTGGCGTTCTTTACTCAGCTTACCTGAGAAAGAGTGAGCATCTCTGCAGTTTAGGACTTAGCACATGGAACGATTGAGCTTGGAGATAGAAAGTTTTTGTTCAGCTATGTACTGAGCAAGATAGCTAGGAGTGAATAGACAAGCGCACCTTGCAGCACCATGAGGTCGGCCGACGTCCACACGACGATGACGCTCCACCACACTGTATTCGGTGATATTGCGGCCACTGATTAATTTGTTGGATCACGTCGGCAAATTTTCCACGAGGGTTTCATTGGCCATGTACTGTAGAATTCTTCTCGCACTTCGAATTACGCCTGGGTCAGTCGATAGGAATTACTTTTGAATTATCGAGCTTTACTCCACGCAAATGCAATTTATTACCACTGCCTGGTAGGAGAGTCTTGTGATGATTGAAGGTCGTGAGTTAAAATAAATACACTCCTGGAAATGGAAAAAAGAACACATTGACACCGGTGTGTCAGACCCACCATACTTGCTCCGGACACTGCGAGAGGGCTGTACAAGCAATGATCACACGCACGGCACAGCGGACACACCAGGAACCGCGGTGTTGGCCGTCGAATGGCGCTAGCTGCGCAGCATTTGTGCACCGCCGCCGTCAGTGTCAGCCAGTTTGCCGTGGCATACGGAGCTCCATCGCAGTCTTTAACACTGGTAGCATGCCGCGACAGCGTGGACGTGAACCGTATGTGCAGTTGACGGACTTTGAGCGAGGGCGTATAGTGGGCATGCGGGAGGCCGGGTGGACGTACCGCCGAATTGCTCAACACGTGGGGCGTGAGGTCTCCACAGTACATCGATGTTGTCGCCAGTGGTCGGCGGAAGGTTCACGTGCCCGTCGACCTGGGACCGGACCGCAGCGACGCACGGATGCACGCCAAGACCGTAGGATCCTACGCAGTGCCGTAGGGGACCGCACCGCCACTTCCCAGCAAATTAGGGACACTGTTGCTCCTGGGGTATCGGCGAGGACCATTCGCAACCGTCTCCATGAAGCTGGGCTACGGTCCCGCACACCGTTAGGCCGTCTTCCGCTCACGCCCCAACATCGTGCAGCCCGCCTCCAGCGGTGTCGCGACAGGCGTGAATGGAGGGACGAATGGAGACGTGTCGTCTTCAGCGATGAGAGTCGCTTCTGCCTTGGTGCCAATGATGGTCGTATGCGTGTTTGGCGCCGTGCAGGTGAGCGCCACAATCAGGACTGCATACGACCGAGGCACACAGGGCCAACACCCGGCATCATGGTGTAGGGAGCGATCTCCTACACTGGCCGTACACCACTGGTGATCGTCGAGGGGACACTGAATAGTGCACGGTACATCCAAACCGTCATCGAACCCATCGTTCTACCATTCTTAGACCGGCAAGGGAACTTGCTGTTCCAACAGGACAATGCACGTCCGCATGTATCCCGTGCCACCCAACGTGCTCTAGAAGGTGTAAGTCAACTACCCTGGCCAGCAAGATCTCCGGATCTGTCCCCCATTGAGCATGTTTGGGACTGGATGAAGCGTCGTCTCACGCGGTCTGCACGTCCAGCACGAACGCTGGTCCAACTGAGGCGCCAGGTGGAAATGGCATGGCAAGCCGTTCCACAGGACTACATCCAGCATCTCTACGATCGTCTCCATGAGAGAATAGCAGCCTGCATTGCTGCGAAAGGTGGATATACACTGTACTAGTGCCGACATTGTGCATGCTCTGTTGCCTGTGTCTATGTGCCTGTGGTTCTGTCAGTGTGATCATGTGATGTATCTGACCCCAGGAATGTGTCAATAAAGTTTCCCCTTCCTGGGACAATGAATTCACGGTGTTCTTATTTCAATTTCCAGGAGTGTATGTGATAATCGACTGCATCTGTTTTCAATCAAGTAGTTGAAATCCCAAGTCACTTTCTTAATTAATTCTATGTTCAACAATTGCATCTGGTGTTCAATAGCTGCATATAACATCAATGTGCACCCCTTTTTAATTAAAAGTGATCAATTCTGAATCAATTAATGTCAACACTGCCACCGCAGTTCAATCAGGAGTCACAGGGCCTTATTACTTTCTTTGCGTTATCTGATATTGGAGCAGTTTTGCACTCTTTGTTGATCTGTTAGTCAATTAGCTAGGGTGAACACACGCCAGAACCAGATAAGTGACGGGTGGGGTTTTACACATGACACTTCTTCAATTACAGGCCACATGTGTTGTGGATATATGTTACGTGTCTTTAATGCAGTGGTTTCCATTGCTTTCTGCATCCTCATGCCGTTGATCATTGCTGATTCTTCCGCCTTTATGGGCAGTTTCCCACCCCTCGGACAAGAGAGTGTCCTGAACATCTGTCCGCTCCTCCACCCTCTTTGACAAGGGCGTTGGCAGAATGAGGGTGACCTCTTATGTTGGAAGTCTTTGGCCGCCAATGCTGATTATTTATCAAAATTTAAACAGCGGCGGGATTCGAACCCGGGACAGAAGATGTTTTGATTATGAATCAAAGACGGGACCAGCCATTTTTTTTAATTCTCTGCATTTTGTTCGGTATTTGTTCGATGCGCTTGGTCTGGGCGGATGTCAGATGACATCCGTTCACGTTGACCGTTGATTCCTTTACTCAGTTTTTTTTTTTATTACAGAGGGCAACCAGCCCTTTGACCGAACACGCTGAGCTACCGTGCCGACGTGAAATGATGACGAGGACGAGACAACACCCGCTCCCCGAGCGGTGAAAATCTCCAACTCGGCCGGGAATCGAACCCGGGCCCGTTTGCATGGGAGGCGAGCACGATACCATCCAGCTAAGCAGGTGGACGTCCCTAGACCACGGGACACTGACGTAGATTATGTATACATAGAATATATATAGTATATCTCTTGTGTTAGCATGTCAGCATTTCTCCTCACATAAGGAATTCTGCTGCTTCTTCTGACATCTGAAAGTTATAACTGTTCATTTCTTTGTGTTCCCATCAACTACCCACTGATATGATTTAATGCACTCAAAATTAAAAAAAAAAATACTATCAAGTATGAATTTGTTCCCATAAGCGTAAATTTTTACTCGAAGTCCATCAACTCCATATGTGAACACTGTCTAGAAATTGCTATTATGAATCAGAAGAAAATTATATTTAAAAAATTAGACTTCCATAATGAAAGTACACGTTTAAATTGTAATTACATGAATAGTCAAGGGATTCTCAGTTTGTATAAAAGAAGAATAATAAAATTATACCGTTACTGCACACTGGATGTGGACCAACTAACTTCAACAGACACTTCTGGTGGACTGAAGTAATTTTTCAGACTAGATTCAGTCTGTATGCCATTAGCATCCTTTTGATTGTTTCTGCCTCATTCGGGAATGCAAGACTACAAAATTGACTGTTGTACCAGTAAAAAATGCCCCTGTCCTTAAATGACGACATTGGGAGGTGGGACATCATAGGTTAATGGGTTAAGTCGACAAGAGCCACACTAGATCGTGAGTAGTCGTATTGTGGCCACCACTGCTGCAAAGGCTTTCTAGTAATGACACCAGCGTACATGGCCATTTTTACGGTATTAGTTGCGTCTGTGTTACAGTACCACGTGTCACAATGATGCCGTGGTATCTTAACAGTGCACACATTACCACCTTAATGTTGTTTCTTGGGTCTCTGAAACCCCATAACTAATGGACGTGAGTTTGCATAGCGCATGTGTTAATTTTATAAAATGTTATCATGGATGGGACAAGTATGTCTTTGTAAGTATAGGCTTCCACGGCCGTTGGCACAGTCAGTAAAAATTCTTCTGGATATGTAACTGCATTTGACAGTGTCTAAATTCTCCAACGTTTCGGCTTCTACTGCAAATGGTCTTCCTCCAGAATTTTAGTGACTGCAGAAGTAGGTCTTTGTTTAGTAGAAAGGTAGCAGGTTCCCATACCTAAAAAGCATCTCTATCAGTTTCATATGTTTCACAGCAAGCTCTCACAAGATCGATTCTGACACACCAAATGACACACTTACTTTATGTAATAAAGAAAAATAAACCACTGAAATATATATCATGGGACATTTCACATACTTAACAATCCTTCATCGAAATATGTAATCAATAAAAAACAAAATACAGCATTTTGAATTTAGCTCCAATCTTTAAACTGCACAGTATGAGCACTGGTGTAGAGACACAGAAATGCAACATTTCTTATTATCGTCTTATGAAAGGACAGACTCTTACTGTAGAACAGTTACAAAGAGCGAAGGATCACGAATTTATAACAGAAAACGAAGACAGCCCAAATTAGGACATGACTGTAGTACAATAAGTGAACACACACTTTGAAATTCGTATCAGTTACTAAATTAACAGGGCTTGACAAAAATAAGAAATTAATCATTTTGCCTGTGTACCGATCACCCTGTGATATTGTGGCAACTTTTTTCAGTAAATTAGCAGACGTCCAAGACGAAGTCAACATGACATGTCGCTGCATTGATAAGTGACTACGTAGCTGTAAGAAATATTGGTCTCGCAGACCATTTCTACCAAATAATATAATAAAATCAGGTATAGAAAGCGTTTCTAAACTGCAAGTCTACAAAAGACATTTATCATAATTCAGACTACAATATTTTTCAAGAGAAACAGCAAGCTATAGCTGGGATGAAACCAATGTAAATGTGAAATTCTCTAAATTTCTAAACATTATTTAAATTGGCCTCTCAAAAGATGTTTCCAAAAGGACCCACAATAGTAGAAATGTCTGAAAAAAAAGTAGCAGGTATAAGGCCGTCCTCCCAATCCTTTAGGTACCCCAATTCAATGAAAAAGAGTCGTAATGAGTCAGAGTTCTTAAATTCCTATGATACATGATAATTAAGAAACCCTCAGCTGCCGACAGGTGTTGTTGAAGTACCTCGATGGGGTCAGCTAAAATGCGTGCCTCGACCGGGACTCAAACCCGGGATCTCTTGCTTACATGGCAGACGCTCTGTCCATCTTTCTTTTCGTTGTTGATCGTTGTGTTTGGTCGTTGCGGACGTCACATGACATCCGGTCAAGTTCGTTTGTTGATCCTTTCACTCGGGTGTTTTTTTTAATACAGAGGGCAGGTACCCTCTGACCGAACACGCTGAGCTACCGTGCCGGCAGCCACCGAGGACACAGATGAATAGCGCGACTGCAGGGACTTATCCCTTGCTCGCCTCCCGTGAGATCCACATTGCCAACTGTCCACATCTACATACGTAATGTACCTAATAGATATTTGCCCATCCTATGCCCATTCCTATGATACGTTCAAAAGGATTTGTAAGATAATGCTAATTGTTGTAAAAATATCATTCAAAGGCAAAATAATCTATAGTACAGGGAATAAAAGCAAAGTAGAATGGGATGTCATTAAACAGGAAACAAAAGCGTAATATGCTGATAAGAAATGGAATGAATTAATTAATGATTCATTCTCCTAATGAACTACGTGAACGAGCATTTTTCAAGTACTGAAGAGAAATTTAAAAAATAACAACAGTATAACACCAATAAATAATCATGCACAAAGTACGATAATCTTATTATCAACCTCAAGTGTATAAAGTTAGTAGAACTGCGTAAGACGTAAAAAAGGTCTGAGGGCTTAGATGAAGCACCTATATGTGTGATGAAACGAGTCTTGTACAGTGTGATTAATAAAATCGGCAGACGGCAGGGATGAATTCCTGACTGGAAATGGAGTACGAATGAAAGTTCCTCTTACCACGTGCCGTTTGTTCCTTAAGTGTTGCACGCTGTGTGACTGATGCAGCCTATTGTAAGCGGCAGAATGGTCCGGTATTCATGTCGGGTACAAGTCGAGATGGTGCTTGCGCACGGCCAAGTAGATAGAAACGGTCGAGATGCAGCATGGCTGTATCAAAACCAGTACCTTTTCAGACACCAACCACATAACACAACACTTCAAACCCTTCTTGGGCTGCGTACGCCAGATTTGGAGGATCGGGTTATACAGGTAGTTCGTCGGTTCTCCAGATCTAGTGTACGCATAGTCCGACGCATACCTACCCGTTCGTCTTTCTGATCACACTGACGCCCAAAAAGGGTTTGAAATGTTGCTTGGTGTGGGTAGAGTTTGTGATTGTTTTGGTATAGCTGTGCTGCCTCTGGATTGTTTCTGTTTGGCTGTACACAAACACAATCTCGGCTTGTTCCCGACGTGAATACCGGACCATTCTGCTTCTTACAAAAAGCTGCGACAGACTGGGAACACACGGTACGTCGTCAGAGGAACTCTCATTCATCAGCGCCCTCTTCCGTGGCAACGATGCATTTCCGGACACATGTTCATAGGACCTTTTTTCCTCCATTTCCAGTCAGGGAATCCGTCCCGACAGTTTGTCGGTTTTATTAATGTTCACATTGTAGAGTGAAAAGCTCCCATAACGCTCCCTTAACAACCATGAGTCATTCACAGTTTAAAACAGGCAACAGGCGTACCTCTCTAAAGAACGGTAATGCAGAAAACGTAGAACCCACCGGCCCATTTCGTAGCTGTCGTCGTCCTTGCAAATAATGTAATCAGTTGTGAAAGACGTATTAATGAATTACTTGAATAAACAAACCTTGTGAGTGAAGAACAGCTTGAGTTTCGATGTGGTAGAAGTACAGAATCAGCCGCAGTAGAGTGTTAGTTTCGCCATGCCTGGTAAGTGCTATTATCCCGCTGCTATATACTAAATTAATGAAATGCCGCTTCAGTTGCTGGTATGTACCGTACTTAAGACCACGACCGGTTTCATCTACCGTTGCTTCACAACAGCACAATATTTTCAGACCTATTTGAAAATCTCCTGGATGTGGAGGGCAAAACCGGTATTGGAGTACATATCAGCGACTTTTGAACAGCCATAGCAGAATTCACAAAAGTGGTACTTGATACTATTGACAAGGATGAGTATGTCATAGGTAGATCTTTCTTAAGCATCTGTGACTCTTGACCATAAGATTCTACTACAAAAACTAGAATTTTTAGGCGTAAGAGGCATAGCTAAAGATTGGTTGGGATCATTCCTAGCAGGCAGGGTACAATGAGTAGAGGTAACACAAATCTGAAATAAACTTAACTTTTAGTGGAACACTTACCAGAACCAGAATGCATTAGTTTAAGAGTACCTCAGGGTAGCATAATAGGACCTATAGTGGTCTTGATTTACATCAGTTACTTCCCACTAATGTTAGTCATGGGGAAAAATTATCTTTGTAACAGCGCTGTTATCAGCAGTCACTGACAAAACAAAATAACTTCTTGCAGAACAAGCAAACAAAACTCTCAAGAAGTTTACAGTAGGTCAGACGCAAAAAGTTACACCAAACACAAAGAAAACAAATGACATTAATTTCATTAAAAGAGGAAAAAATGACACTGTTAAACTACATTTAGATGGATACTTCCATAGACTGTGTTACAACCAAAAAACTGTAGAAATGAATATTGTTTTTCAGTTGAAGTGGTGTGAACACTCAAAGATATTTGCAGACAGAAGGTCATAGTATGCTATGTGCTTAGAATCCTGTCATCAGTATGTAACAACCAGTGTCTGTTAATGACATACTATTAATGTATGCACTCAGTTCGTAGCTATGGAATTTTTTCTAGGGAAGAAATTGCACTAAATAGGAACACAGTTTTCAAACTACAGAACATAACCTTAAGAACAATTAGCAAAAATGATAGGAAGAACAAACTTTTAATTCAAAACAACATTTTCAAACAAGGAATAAAACTGTACAACAAATTTCCCACGCAGATACAAAGAAATTAATAAAACGAACTTACTTGAAAAGGCAATTAAAAAGTATGTGTTAGGCAAGATGTCTATATAGTAAGGATTACTTACATAACACTGAGTAAGGGCTTGGCACAAAACATAACTCAAGTAAGTAATAATAATAATAATAATAATAATAGGCCTCCGGTATGTTCTGCCAGTCGTAAAAGGCGACGAAAAGAACAAACCACTAATAGGGCTAACCCCCCTTTTAGTGTGATTACTTGGTTCAGGACAGAACTAAAGAAGCCTCGGACAAGCGCCGTCATGGTCGGGGACGACGCTTGAACCCTATGCCCGCCCACAATGGTAACAACACTGCTAGCCAACTGGAAAATGATTTAAATCCAAATAGAGGTGTTTTGCAGGATATGCTTCCTGCAACCACCCTAGAAGGAAAACAAAGACAGAGGATGAGATGGTCAGATGAAGTTAATCGACACCTCATGTTCTGTTATTACCAAGCAACAAACCTAGGAACCAACACAACTGGATACAGATCACAAGTATACACAACATTTATTACCAGATACCCAGAATTAAAATTTTTAACAGAACAACGACTAGCTGATCAGATCCGTGTAATAATCAAAAATAACAGGATACCCCAGTCAGAATTAGAAAACATCAAACAAGAAGTACAACAAATACTGGAACAAAATAATGTGCAATCAGAAGAAGAAGAAAATACAGTAATGGACTCAAACATCCCAGAGCAAACAAACAAAGAACAACACGCACCAATTAAACAATCAGAGGAAAACGAAATCTTAAGACAGCCACCAGAACAAGCACAAATAGAACACGAAGTGACACACATGCTAGATATAGAAGAAAAATTTCAGCTAACATATATAGAATACAAAGACACAAATACAGACATTAGACCATTCTTGCATAGACCACCAAATAACCCACAAGTCGAAACAACAATAAAAACTATCAACACAATCATACACAACAAAATAAATGAAAACACAACTATGGAAGAGTTACAACTACTGGTTTATATAGGAGCACTCACTACACTAAATATACACACTAGACAGAGATCAGAACCAACCAACACACAGAAGAAACCCACAAAACCAGCATGGCAACACAGGCTACAGATCAGAATAGAAAAACTGAGAAAAGACATCGGACAGCTAACACAATTTATAAGAAATGAAATCTCGGAAAAAAAACGAAAAAGGTTAGGTAAAATCTCACAACAAGAAGCGACAGAGCAATTAGACGAAAAGAAGCAGAAATTACAAGCATTAGCCAAACGACTTAGAAGATACAAAAAAAGTGAAAATAGAAGGAAACAAAACCAAACATTCAACACAAACCAAAAGAAATTTTACCAGACAATAGATAACACACACATTAAAATAAACAATCCACCAAATATAACAGACATGGAACACTTCTGGAGCAACATATGGTCTAACCCGGTACAACATAACAGGCATGCACGGTGGATACAAGCAGAAACAGACACATACAAGATGATACCACAAATGCCTGAAGTGATAATTTTGCAACATGAAGTCACCCAAGCAATTAATTCTACTCACAATTGGAAAGCCCCTGGAAATGATAAAATAGCAAATTTCTGGTTAAAGAAGTTCATAAACTTTTAAAACAACAAGTTCCTACATACAAGTATGCACCACAAAATGTACTGGAGAATGATGAATACAAATTATACTGGAACAGAACCATTATAACAGATAAAACAACGCCACATAACAAACCTGACATCATACTCACCAATAAAAAGAAGAAATTAACACAACTAATCGAAATATCCATACCCAATACAACAAATATACAAAAGAAAACAGGATAAAAAATTGAAAAATACATCCAACTGGCTGAGGAAGTCAAAGACATGTGGCATCAGGATAAAGTTGACATCATACCAATTATACTATCAACTACAGGAGTCATACCACACAATATCCACCAGTACATCAATGCAATGCAGCTACATCCAAACATATACATACAACTACAGAAATCCGTAATTATTGATACATGTTCAATTACCCGAAAGTTCCTAAATGCAATATAACACATACCGTACAGTTAATAGGAAGTGACGCTTGATCAAGGTCCGCGTCACTTTCCATTCTCAACCAGACTTAACGTCTGAGAAAGTAAAGAAATAATAATAATAATAATAATAATAATAAAGCATCCATCATTTCATATAACACTTCCACACTATTTTTTTTTTCTGGAAAACCTTACTCCCAAAGCTGTGCAGCGTATAATACGAGCGCCTTATCTTCTGCCTGAGCCCAACATCTCACTCATTATAGACTTGGATCTCTTAGACTAGCAAATGAGAAACTGTGGCAATGTTTGTTGACGTGAAAAATGCCGAATTGCATCGTGATTCGGGATCCAACGTTAAAGTACAGATAATCCTATAACTGGCTGGATAAGTCAGTTCGAGGCCCCTCCCACCGGAGGTTCGAATCCCTCGGGCACGGGTGTGCGTGTTGTTCTTAGCATACGTTAGTTTAATAAGTGTGCTAGTCTAGGGACCGATGACCTCAGTAGTTTGGTCCCTTAGGATTCACACACAACAACGACATCAGTCAGTCCGAAGATCGGAAGGCAACGGCGTACCACCAGGACTATGCGTAGTAAGGCACTATGATGTTTAAAACAGTCTTCATATTGATGATTGCTTTACGTACTTTTTGTAGTTCTTAAATTTTTATAGCATGCACGTCCAAATCCTTGTAAAAGTGATCCGCGGGTGAATAAAGCTACTAATAGTACTGCAGCTGCATGACTGCGGTCCATCAAAGTTTTTCGTTCCTGACGTTTCGTTCATGGCTATGTTGGATGTTTTCGCAGGGTCTCCTGTTCCACCGCGTCGGTAAGACTGAAGGTGTCCAGCGCAGCTCTAGACGATACATCATGATGAACCACTACATACAATCCGGAAAATTCACCAGCAACTGAGTTAATTTTAGTTGCGGCAGGAGGAAACATAGACCATGAATGAATAGGAAATGGAAGAGAGAGAGAGAGAGAGAGAGAGAGAGAGAGAGAGAGAGAGAGACTCTGTGGTGAAGGTCGGCAGACACTGACCGAGACATTCAGCCTGGAGCCATCTAGGTCAGTTGTAATTTTATGCATTGGGCGACTGGTTTTGCCAGTTATGTAGTTGTCCCGTTTAACATACCAACTTCCACGTTCGTATGTAGAATTGTGGGTGGCTCACAAAAAGTCGGAAAGGCTATGATTAAAACAACTTGTGAAATAGGAATGGCGGTGTGAAAAGTCAGAGCTGAGATTGATCTCCTGTATATTTGAAATTCATGAGACTTTTTCCTGGGCTCTGCTTGTTAGCCTGTGTTTGATAGAAAGGATCTTTAATAATTCCAGCGATCCTCGAGAACACTGACTCTCCATATATCCAGTGATGAAGCAAATATTTGCGTTAAATGTACGTAGATAGAAAGGAAAGGACGTGGAAAGCATTTTTACGAAAATCCATTACATTGTAGTTGATGATGATTATTCACTTACTGTGTCAAAAGCAACCAACGTGCATCAGTCATAAGTTAAATAAGAACATCAGCTGTGTTAAAAAAAGAAATGTTTGTTCTTTGGAAACACTACATGCGTTATCACCTTCAAAACAATCCTCATTAGATGTTATACACTTACGCCAGCTTTTTCAAATCACCGACGTACTTCAGGAACTCGATCTTTGGGACAGCTTTTGGCACTCTCAGCGATGCGATTTTAATCTCATCTCTGCTTCTGGAAAGACGGTCCTTTAAGGTAATCCTTATTTTTGGGAACAGAAAAAAGTGACGTGGGGCTATGGCTGACAGAAGGTTGGGGCTACATTGGTACAGTATTGTTTATGGCCAAGAATTCATGAACAAGCAACGAAATGTGAACTGCTGCATTGTCATGATGCAAAAGTCACGAATTCTTTCGCCACACATCCGGGCGTTTTTTCTTTTGAATTACTCCACGCAAACGGCGTTGAACTTATAAACAATACTCCTTACTGACCGTTCGACCTTGTGACGAGAACTTATGATGCACTATGCCGTTAGAATCTAAGAACCTTCATATTTGACCGAGCTTCCACTCGAACGTTTCACCTTAGTTTCGACGTCATATCCGTAAACGCGTGTCTTTTTGCCTGTTCGGCCACGTTTCAGTAGTTCTCCATAGTTTCTAACTATCTAGCTACTCGTGAACAACTTGCATTCACTGCTGTTATTTTGGAAATTTGACGATTTTGGAACGACGTTTGCTGTCAAGTTTCATTTCCAAATCATTCGAAAAAACTGGCATGTATGCATCATCACCGACTTCTCTGATGCCAATTCGGGGATAGGTCATAATTATTTATTTCACTTTTTCCACGATTTCGTTGGTTGATGTGCTGGGCAATTAGGACGTTCGTCAGCTCAGCGTCTTCACGGCCTTCTTCGAAACGCTTATACCACTAGTCAGCAATTGTTTTACTCATAGCAGACTCACCAAAAGTAAGATTTAACATTTCTAAAACTTTGCCGAAGCTTATTCCGTTCTTATAATGAAATTTAATACAATTTATTTTTGTACAACGCTGGCTTAGCACACGCTGGTTCACTCGCGTTGACTGCATGGTCTGCACAATTTTTTTGTTTTTATTTAATCGAATTTTATATTGTTACGCCCATTCCTCACGTGTAAGTCAACACATTGTGCAAACAGTGTAAAACCAAATACCAACTTTCGTAGTTCTAGCTTCAAATTGCCTTTCAAAAAACCTTTGGCCCCTTTAGGGGTGGAATTTCGAAAAATCCCTTCTTAAACGATGTCTACAGTATAAGATTAAAACCCTTTGCAAACTACAGGTTTCTATGCTTAGCGATTTGGACTGAACCTTGGTAAGTGAATGAGTCAGGCCGTGTTTCACCCTGTTATGGGTTTAATTTCCAAAAACACTGAAAAGTGTATTTTTTTTATTTCTAACCGATAAGCCAAATACAAGTGTTCATAGATACAGCTTTAAAAATGCTTTCATAATGAAATCTTTTCATAAAACTTTTTATCCCGTATTTCTCATCCTTAAGGTTAAATTTTCAAAAACAATGAAATATTTTTTAAATTCCAACCGGGAACTCAATTATCTATTTTCATAGATGTAGCGTTAAAAATGATTTAGTATTTCTGTAATAATGATATTTCTTTTAAAAAACCATTTCAGACTATTTCACCTCTTTACGGATTGAATTCTCAAAAAAATGCTGAAACACGTATTTTTTTATTTCTGACCGATATATCAAATAATTTTTCGTAGTTCTGTCTTCAAAATTGCCGTAATAGCGACATACTTTACAAAATTTTTCATCTTCTGCTTCTTCCCCATAGGGTTGTAGTTTCGAAAGACTCCTTGTTAAGCTCCGGTCGCAGGTTCGAATCCTGCCTCGGGCATGGATGTGTGTGTTGTCCCTAGGTTAGTTAGGTTTAAGTAGTTCTAAGTTCTAGGCGACTTGTGACCTCAGCAGTTGAGTCCCATAGTGCTCCGAGCCATTTGAACCAACTCCTTGTTAAACGATGCGTACAGTATAAGATCAACACCCCTTCCTAATTCCAAGTTTACATCATGGGCTTGGCGTCACCGATCAATCAGGACATTACCTTTTATACAGCGAGACAATCGCCTGCTCCACCAAAATCCATGTAAACTGTTCAAAAGCTAACAGTAGACTAAATATACGATTCGGCTATCAGTGTACAGATACTTTTCAGACTTGTTTACCAACATAACGGGAAAAAAAATCATTCGATTCGGACTAACATGATAGACGAAATTATAAAATTCCCGTTAACTTTTTTTAGGCAACTGCAGAACATGCCATGATAGCCTTAAGTCCACTGATCGTAGCTATTGCCAAGCCGTGCATTGTGTACGAGATTGGGCATAGAAGACGCTGTAGGAAGTGAGCTGAGGCCCGGTCAGACCCACAATAACATAACATACCTACACTCCGCACTTAGATCACATCTATACAGGTTAATTTTACTCCTTGTTAGACCAGGTTGCAGTCGACTGACTGTCGTCCAGGTGGTCCGTTCTCCTGTGTGATGAAGATGGAGTCCTTTTCCAGGTGCCATCCATCTTCCCAGCTGCTGAGTTCTAGCGCACCACGGTTGGTGCCTCGTTTGCTTTGGTGATGGATTAAACTGTTGTCTTGAGTAAACCATTCTTTGACTCTGAACGTGTTTGCTGGTAACTAAACAGAGGATGAGCTTCTTATGCTGTTGCTTTCACCTTTTCTTTTCTGGCTTCTACTTCTCTTAGAATGTCGGGTGTATGATTCCAATGGGGCAATATGGCTTCTGTAGAGGAGTGGACCATAGACAGCCTGTAATGGTACGGCATGGTTTTTGAAGATAACGGAGTCGTTCGCTGATTTAAAAACCAGGTTCTCTAAAATAGATTAAAATTTATTTCTGAAAATCAACTTAACGGTAATAGTATAGATGTACTACCTAAAGCAATATACGAAAATTTGTGGGTGACCGGTAAGACGGGCCTGTGACGAAAGTGATAACAATAGTTGTCTTGACTTTGACCAGCATCGGAATCACGAGATGAGCGAGTGTGGGTAAGTGAATTAATAATACATGAGAAGAAATAGAAAGGTGTGTGACGTGGAAGTCTGAGTCGGTCCGGGGAGAGTGTTCCGGTTCGCCACAAATTTACTTTTGTCGCTTTATGTCGTACTTCTATAACTATTACAGTGAAGCCGATTTTCCGAAATGATTTCCAATATTTGAAACTGTAGTTTGTCATCAAATATAAATAAAACATATTAAATCCGAATTGCCGGCCGCTGGTGGCCGAGCGGTTCTGGCGCTACAGTCTGGAACCGCGCGACCGCTACGGTCGCAGGTTCGAATCCTGCCTCGGGCATGGATGTGTGTGTTGTCCTTAGGTTAGTTAGGTTTAAGTAGATCTAAGTTCTAGGGGACTTATGACCTCAGCAGTTGAGTCCCATAGTGCTCAGAGCCATTTGAACCATTTTTTGAAATCCGAATTTCTCGAGTAAATAATTTTAAGTTTACATCTGGCATTGAAGACGTTGTTGAACTCTGCGTTTTCGGTGGAAGGAAGATTCTTGCTGAAACAGCAACCAGTCGCAAGTTTTTCGCTATAAAAAGTTATTTGCCCACGATGGCTTTTACCGTATTTCGATGTATAGGTAGCCGCCATAATTGTGGCGCTGATGGAAACAGGATTAGAAAATGTAGATCACATTCATAAGTGGTTAAAATAATAAAACCCTTATGTAAAAAATTTCAGTGAACGAACGGTTCGATTTTATCTAAGTTACTTCACTAGCGACAGCCTTCTTTTATTTACAAATGACTTACTACGGTTTGGAAGTTACTTATGGGAGAATAAATATTTCAAGGCAAAAACTCGGGACATTGTTGCTCATTCTGCAGCTGCTATGCACATGACAGGGAGGTTAGGACCATAACATTCAAATTTCCTTCAACTACAAAGGTTAAAACAGTGCACGGTTCGAGTTGTATTGCAGGTTGCGAATGTAACGGCTTCTAGGGACAACAGAAATTTGATGTTCAGTACGTCACGTAATTTTTGTCCGGATTTAAAGATTTAAAACGCTTTCACAATCTACTGCCTAAGATGTACAATCTTACATTAAAGGTTACCACAGTAAGTCTGGTGTTAAAGTTAGAAACTGTGTGTGTGTCTTGAAGCAGTGTAACTCATGATGCGTAAATAACATAGGTTATATTCGTACAGTAATTGAGAATGAGAACACTTAGCGACTTCCAACAAACTTTAACCATAATTTAAAACCTTTTCGAAAATTTTCTCGCTGACTCTTCTCCCTTCCCCAGAAGGTAATCAGAGGAAAAAAGTTCAGCACTTAACAGCATTTTCGCTGTTAATGCAATAAAACTTCAGCATGAGGCATGACCTTTTAATTTGTTACTTCTTTACTAATAACTTTATTCACAACACAGTTTTCAGAAAGTATCCATGTATGCCACTGTGTGTATCTATAAAATTATGTCATTGTATGACAGTTCACGAGATATGACGTTTTGTACATTGGATTTCGATTCTATAAAGAACCGCTGGTGGGGTTACTTTTTCTTACTAATCCAGTTAGCTGTAGCGAAACAGGCAAGTGTAGCACTTGGGACCAATTATTAGCGAACAAACGAAACGTAGTTACCTGCTCACCAAACCCAAGTTCACTGTCCGCAGTAGAGAGCCTGTATACAGGCTCTCTAGCCCGCAGTTTCTGGTACTGCCATCTATGTGTGACGGCTGTGCGTAATGCTGTGTTATGATAAAGACTCGCTGAGGTGTGTGAAGTTGTGTCCATACGATGCTTCTCTTTCCTCGTGTGTAAATCCACACTCAAAAAGGCAAACTCGAATACGTCACGAGTAGGAGAACACATATAATGGAGATACAGGTGCTACATTCTCTAGATCCTGTTTTTTGCCATCCCCACGAAAATCACAGCAAGAGTTCGGCATTCTGCTAGGAAAACGTAAAAATGTTTCTTTAGGCATGATAAGGTTCATTCTTGTGGAGATAGGACTTCCAGTTAAGCTTTATTACATGGAAATCTATCTCCATACAGAAGTCTCACTTTAGAAACATAATATTTCTGTCATTGGGCCTGCTATCAAGTTTTTGAGAAGTTGCATTAATTTACTTCCCTCAGCCAGTGGGTTAGCTATGATTCATGTTGAATGTACCTTTAGAATAATAAAAACACCATGCCTATATTTTCACATCTACAAAAATAACAGAAAAAGTTTTGTTAATAGCTTATAATCAACTGAGTATTGTTTCGAAATTATAGAAATTTAGGCAGTTTGTGCACGAAGCGCTCCACTCGTTTGTATGACGACTTTCCTCTTTGCAGCAACTCGCTCAGTTAATTAGACTTTGAATTAATTACTATGCGTTTTGTTAAATCTTGTGCTCTCATAATCATATGTATTTATGAGTTGTTGTTGTTGTCGCACCAGTTGTTTACTTTTTGCAGTATGTGTGTCCTGAACCGGACGTTTTCTGTGACATCAACCGTTTTGCAGATTCAATTATATATTGGTGATAAACCTAATGACATTAGGGCGTGGAACACTTGATACCTATAAATAGATAAATCATTTTTAAACGATGTCATCGTGCTTTCAGCTGTTACAATTTTTATTGCATGGTGACATCCTTTAAAAAAAAATACAGAGCTGTGGACCCGTATTACAAGACATTAATGGACATAAATAATTGCTTGCCGAAGAAATATTACTTTGAAAGAATTTAGAATCCCAGACAAATTAATGTAGCCTGTAAAAATATATATTCAAAATTCAAATTTTAGAGTTAGAACACAAAATAGTCTCTTGCGAGTTAGGATAGAATAAAAGAAATTAATTCAGTCACCGCAATATTGTATAACAGCTTAATTGGAACAACACTGGGAATTAATACCAGTAAAACCAAATAGCCTACTACTGTAAACTCAAAAAAAGAAAACTTACCTTTAAAACTGGTGCACAAAAAATGGAAACATGGACAAAATCAGAACAAGGGAAATAATCTATGCAAGGAAAATTTTGAGGAAAATAGTTTGCGGAATTTAAGGTAAGAATACAGCGGAATGGAGAATATTAACAAAGATGAATATGATCTTTCATAGGGCCCCAGACACTGTGTACTAAATTAAAGCTGGACGACTTCATTGGAGTGAACATGACTGCGAAATCCAGAAGAAAGGATAATTTATCAAATAGCAAGGAACATCCTAAAGGAAGACCAGCTACTTCGACAGTGTCAGAGAAGACGAACATCTTACATGTAATGAATTGAAAAATTAAATGCTAGGATATAATTACCTGCAAAGCATTGTGACGTCAGCACTGAAGAGCTTTAATAGTTTGTGAAGCTTGCTAATAATAATAATAATAATAATAATAATAATAATAATAATAATAATAATAACATCCCGTGGAGGCCCGGGAAAAGAATAGGCCTCCGGTATGTTCTGCCAGTCGTAAAAGGCGACGAAAAGAACAAACCACTAATAGGGCTAACCCCCCTTTTAGTGTGATTACTTGGTTCAGGACAGAACTAAAGAAGCCTCGGACAAGCGCCGTCATGGTCGGGGACGGCGCTTGAACCCTATGCCCGCCCACAATGGTAATGGCACTGCTAGCCAACTGGAAAATGATTTAAATCCAAATAGAGGTGTTTTGCAGGATATGCTTCCTGCAACCACCCTAGAAGGAAAACAAAGACAGAGAATGAGATGGTCAGATGAAGTTAATCGACACCTCATGTTCTGTTATTACCAAGCAACAAACCTAGGAACCAACACAACTGGATACAGATCACAAGTATACACAACATTTATTACCAGATACCCAGAATTAAAATTCTTAACAGAACAACGACTAGCTGATCAGATCCGTGTAATAATAAAAAATAACAGGATACCCCAGTCAGAATTAGAAAACATCCAACAAGAAGTACAACAAATACTGGAACAAAATAATGTGCAATCAGAAGAAGAAGAAAATACAGTAATGGACTCAAACATCCCAGAGCAAACAAACAAAGAACAACACGCACCAATTAAACAATCAGAGGAAAACGAAATCTTAAGACAGCCACCAGAACAAGCACAAATAGAACACGAAGTGACACAGATGCTAGATATAGAAGAAAAATTTCAGCTAACATATATAGAATACAAAGACACAAATACAGACATTAGACCATTCTTGCATAGACCACCAAATAACCCACAAGTCGAAACAACAATAAAAACTATCAACACAATCATACACAACAAAATAAATGAAAACACAACTATGGAAGAGTTACAACTACTGGTTTATATAGGAGCACTCACTACACTAAATATACACACTAGACAGAGATCAAAACCAACCAACACACAGAAGAAACCCACAAAACCAGCATGGCAACACAGGCTACAGATCAGAATAGAAAAACTGAGAAAAGACATCGGACAGCTAACACAATTTATAAGAAATGAAATCTCGGAAAAAAAACGAAAAAGGTTAGGTAAAATCTCACAAGAAGAAGCGACAGAGCAATTAGACGAAAAGAAGCAGAAATTACAAGCATTAGCCAAACGACTCAGAAGATACAAAAAAAGTGAAAATAGAAGGAAACAAAACCAAACATTCAACACAAACCAAAAGAAATTTTACCAGACAATAGATAACACACACATTAAAATAAACAATCCACCAAACATAACAGACATGGAACACTTCTGGAGCAACATATGGTCAAACCCGGTACAACATAACAGACATGCACGGTGGATACAAGCAGAAACAGACACATACAAGATGATACCACAAATGCCTGAAGTGATAATTTTGCAACATGAAGTCACCCAAGCAATAAATTCTACTCACAATTGGAAAGCCCCTGGAAATGATAAAATAGCAAATTTCTGGTTAAAGAAGTTCACCTCAACACATTCACATCTAACTAAATTATTTAACAGTTACATTGCAGACCCATACACATTCCCTGATACACTTACACATGGAATAACTTATCTGAAACCTAAAGATCAAGCAGACACAGCGAACCCAGCTAAATATCGCCCCATAACATGCCTACCAACAATATACAAAATATTAACTTCAATCATTAAACAGAAATTAATGACACATACAACACAGAACAAAATTATAAATGAAGAACAAAAAGGCTGTTGCAAAGGAGCACGAGGATGTAAAGAGCAACTGATAATAGATACAGAGGTGACATATCAAGCTAAAACTAAACAAAGGTCGCTACACTATGCATACATTGATTACCAAAAAGCTTTTGATAGTGTACCCCACTCATGGTTACTACAAATATTGGAAATATACAAAATAGATCCTAAATTGATACAGTTCCTAAACATAGTAATGAAAAATTGGAAAACCACACTTAATATCCAAACAAATTCAAATAATATCACATCACAGCCAATACAGATTAAGCGTGGAATATACCAAGGAGACTCATTAAGTCCTTTCTGGTTCTGCCTTGCTCTGAACCCACTATCCAACATGCTAAATAATACAAATTATGGATACAATATTACTGGAACATACCCACACAAGATCACACATTTGCTATACATGGATGATCTAAAACTACTGGCAGCAACAAATCAACAACTCAACCAATTACTAAAGATAACAGAAGTATTCAGCAATGATATAAGTATGGCTTTTGGAACAGACAAATGTAAGAAAAATAGCATAGTCAAGGGAAAACACACTAAACAAGAAGATTACATATTGGATAACCACAGCGACTGCATAGAAGCGATGGAAAAAACGGATGCCTATAAATATCTAGGATACAGACAAAAAATAGGAATAGATAATACAAATATTAAAGAAGAACTAAAAGAAAAATATAGACAAAGACTAACAAAAATACTGAAAACAGAATTGACAGCAAGAAACAAGACAAAAGCTATAAATACTTATGCCATACCAATATTGACCTACTCATTTGGAGTAGTGAAATGGAGTAACACAGACCTAGAAGCACTCAATACACTTACATGCTCACAATGCCACAAATATAGAATACATCACATACATTCAGCAACAGAAAGATTCACATTAAGCAGAAAGGAAGGAGGAAGGGGATTTATCGATATAAAAAACCTACATTATGGACAGGTAGACAATTTAAAAAAATTCTTTATAGAACGAGCAGAAACTAGCAAAATACACAAAGCAATCACTCATATAAATACATCAGCTACACCACTACAATTTCATAACCACCTCTACAACCCTTTAGACCACATAACATCAACAGATACGAAGAAAGTAAATTGGAAAAAGAAAACACTTCATGGCAAGCACCCGTATCATCTAACACAGCCACACATCGATCAAGACGCATCCAACACATGGCTAAGAAAAGGCAATATATACAGTGAGACAGAAGGATTCATGATTGCAATACAGGATCAAACAATAAACACCAGGTATTACAGCAAGCATATTATTAAAGATCCCAATACCACAACAGATAAATGCAGACTTTGTAAACAACAAATAGAAACAGTAGATCACATCACAAGCGGATGTACAATACTAGCAAATACAGAATACCCCAGAAGACATGACAATGTCGCAAAAATAATACATCAACAGCTTGCCTTACAACATAAACTTTTAAAACAACAAGTTCCTACATACAAGTATGCACCACAAAATGTACTGGAGAATGATGAATACAAATTATACTGGAACAGAACCATTATAACAGATAAAACAACGCCACATAACAAACCTGACATCATACTCACCAATAAAAAGAAGAAATTAACACAACTAATCGAAATATCCATACCCAATACAACAAATATACAAAAGAAAACAGGAGAAAAAATTGAAAAATACATACAACTGGCTGAGGAAGTCAAAGACATGTGGCATCAGGATAAAGTTGACATCATACCAATTATACTATCAACTACAGGAGTCATACCACACAATATCCACCAGTACATCAATGCAATACAGCTACATCCAAACACATATATACAACTACAGAAATCCGTAGTTATTGATACATGTTCAATTACCCGAAAGTTCCTAAATGCAATATAACTTGTACCGTACAGCAAAAAGGAAGTGACGCTTGATAAAGGTCCGCGTCACTCCATTCTTAACCAGACTTCTAAAAAGTCTGAGAAAGTAATCAAATAATAATAATAATAATAATAATAATAATAATAATAATAATAATAAGAACACTGCATGCAGCCTTACACATGACATTACGGATTTAAAGCATAGCGTTTAAGCGAAGCAAAATACTATGAAATGTTCAGTTTCGCCGTGATTCATTTTTAGCTATAAATATAAACAACTTTGGGTTTTAGAGTATTTTCTTTAATTATTTTTAGCGTTTCTACGTATTCACGTTTCCATTATTTTCATTAACCTGCAGAGAGTTCTGACAAAAGGGAACTCTTTATTTTTCAGCCTCAGATAACACTCTTGGTACCATAACTGATTTCAACTTTTTAGCTAGTCTTTGATAGATTATTTGAATGCGTTACACTATACTTTGACGATGTAGCGTATCTGATTTCAAATCATCTTACGATGATTTGTTATAAGCTGAAACCATCGGTGTGGTTTGAGATCCAAAAGTAAATTAAAGTCTTTCGTTCACAAGATGGTCTATCTAAGTACTGGAATACTCTCATCTTTGTTCACATTGTAGTCGTAAATAATATTATTCTACAGTTCTAAATAAGGCAAGTATTAAATAAGGTAAGTATTAAAGATGGATCAAACATGCTAATAGGATGCCTCTGCCTCGGGGTCGTAATGGCGGAACATTACGTGAAAATTCGGAGAAAGTCTGAGAAGATAAATTTCCTGAACGCTACGGACCAGAAGATTATTGAGGATGTGTGGCAGGAACTATGTTCCGTGTGACATTGTTCTAAATGACTTATCCGAAAATTACTTTGAGAATTTATTACAAATAGACCGAACATTTGATTCATTTAAATACCTGACTCAAACAAAACTACACTCAAGCTCATAAATGAAGGATAATGTTGATACATGGTGAAATAACGCTCTGGTAGGCGGTTTGCGGGTGTAAATCACCTCGGGGTTTGATCATAGGTGGCATTTGACCTGCGGTCGTCGCACGGTGGCGCTGGCAGCAGTCCACATACGCAGAGATGTTGGTGCATGTCGCAGTACGGTGCAGCTAATAAGTGTGCAGACGTTTTCAGACGTGCTAATGGTGACTGTGTGTTGAAAATGGCTCAAAGAACACATATTGATGACGTTATGGAGGCTGGCCAAACACAGCAGGTCGTAGCACGGGCCCTCCGTGTGCCACATAGTGTGATCTCAGGATTATGGCAACGATTCCAGCAGACAGGAAACGAGTCCAGGCGCTACAGTACGGAACTTCCACAGTGTACAACACCACAAGAAGACCGATATCTCACTATCAGTGCCCACAGATGGCCACGGAGTACTGCAGGTAGCCTTGCTCGGGACCTTACTGCAGCCACTGGAACAGTTATCTCCAGACACACAGTCTACAGACGACTGAACAGACATGGTTTATTCGCTCGGAGACGTGCAAGGTGCATTCCACTGACTCCTGGTCACAGGAGAGCCCGTAAAGCCTGGTATCAAGAATACAGTACTTGGTCATTGGAACAGTGGTCTCACGTTATGTTCACGGATGAGTCCAGGTATTATAGTCTGAACAGTGATTCTCGCCGGGTTCTCATCTGGCATATACCAGGAACCAGATACCAACCCCTTGATGTCCTTGAAAGGTACCTGTATGGAGGTCATGGTTTGATGGTGTGGGTTGGGATTATGATTGGTGCACGTACACCCCTGCATGTCTTTGACAGAGGAACTGTAACAGGTCAGGTGTATCGGGACGTCATTTTGCACCAGAACGATCATACATCAGACGGAGAATAGGGAATCACCCCAGAAGACAACATATGGAACGATTCTGACAACACAGTCACTGACTCGAATGCCTCAACAAACTCAGAACAAGACAATATTGATTCGTATAATTATATAAAAAATAAGAAAAATAATAAAAAAGTATTTATTAAACACTATCCAACGAAAGAAAATGTATAAAAATGTATCAAATGTGTAAGGATGTGACTATAGATAAGTAACATGTAAATAATTGCTAAATTAACTTCATAATGGCGTACATACACTGAGCTAAAGCTTCCAGGGGAGGAGAGGCTTGACGAACTTCCGAGGCTCCTCTCCCGCAGGAAAAACCATGACATTGCCAGTAACCAACAGTAAAAGTAATATGAGAAATGTATACTTATTTATTATCTTCAGTGAAAAATTTTAAATAACATATTAATATCATTTGTACTTAGATCTAAGCAAATTGCTGCTCCATCTCGAACTGGATCTAAGTTGTTTCGATGCCCTCCCACCTAGAACAGCCAGTTAGTGGGACAATTTCTCCCATTAAAAACCTGTGTTCTCACCTATTAGCTTCTTCTTAAAATTTAAAATTATTTCTGTTTTCTTGTACTCAGTTTATGTTCATTTTATTCCAGTACCAACTCATTACTGTTACTCCTGTTTTATTGCTCAGGAAAAAAAAGTTAGGAATATGGAGCAAAGTATTGTAACATGCAAACTTGTAAAATGTACGATATGCTTTCTAAAATAGGCTACAGTCCTTTCAGTATGCAGTAAATGAAATGAAAAAAATAAAATGAATTCAGTTTACACAGATTAGAGAATCAATCACAAGGCCGTTACAGCATCACTAACATAGGATGCTACGAAAGGTAGGAAAATATTTCTGCTTTGCATTAGAACGTGGGTAAAGGAATGAAATGGTAGAATTTTACACTAGAGTCCGGTTTAAGAGCTTTATTTAAGAATCATTGAACTCCAGACTCCGACCGAACGTCTCGGAAGGCCCAACGGTATCGACTGACCGCCGTGTCATCCTGAGCCGATATGCGTCACTGTATGCAGCTAAGGAGGGGTATGTTGTCAGAACACCACTCTCCCGGCCGTTGTCAGCTTTCGCGACCGAAGAACCATACGTGGAAGAGATATATACAAATAATATTTAATATTGTACAGGATGTCCAACATAAAACCGGCACGCTTCACGTACCGTTCATTCATCTGTATTCGAACAGCTTGTGAAATGGCAACACTGTCTCGGAAGTTGGCTATACTGCATTTTATCGGAAATCTGAGTGCACCTGTGTGTTAGTGCGTCGGTTGTTGTGAGAAGCTCGTATTGTTCAGTTGTTACAGAAATGGGGCAATTTGCATTAGAACAGTGACTTGATGCTGTGGAATATTTCATAAAGACTGATTCCAACAAGGAATGTAAAGAAATGTCGCAGCGGAAGTGTCCTGGTAGGGAACTGAAACAGAATTCGCATGGACATTACGAGTAGTCCCCGCTAGGCGGTAAGGAGGATCTGAACTCTGACAGTTGAAGATAGCAAAACGAAAACAGAAGTTTTAAATTTCAAGTTCAAGAAATCTGTCACATAGGAAAATCGTACAAACATGCCGTCATTTGACCATCTGACAACTCCAGCAGGCGCGCGATGTAGCCGCGCGGGCTGAGGCGTCTTGTCACGGTCCGCGCGGCTGCCCCCGTCGGAGGTTCGAGTCCTCCCTCGGGCATGGGTGTGTATGTCGTCCTTAGCGTAAGTTAGTTTACATTAGATAAAATAGTGTGTAAGCTTAGGGACCGATGACCTCATCAGTTTGGTCCTGTAAGACCTTACCATAAATTTCCAAATTTACAACTCCAGCATGGACGACACAGTAATTAGCAACCCTGGCTTAGAGAAACAGGTGTAAGATTTGAAAGCAAATAAATCCCCAGGTCCGAATGGAATACAAATTCGGTTTTTCGAAGAGTACTCCACGGCATTGGCCCTCTAACTAGCTTGTATTTATCGTGGATCTCTCGCCCACCTCAAAGTCCAAAGCGACTAGAAAAACGCTCAGGTAACTCAATTATGTAAGAAGGGTGAAAGAACGGACCCACAAAATTACAGTCCAATATTCCTAACTTCGGTTTGCTGTAGAATCCTTGAACATATTCTCAGTTCGAATATAATAAATTTGCTTGAGACAGAGAAGCTTATGTCCACGAATCAGCATGGTTTTAGAAAGAATCGCTCATGCAAGACTCAGCTTACCTTTTCTCACGTGATACACTGCGAACTATGGATGAAGGGCAACAGGAAGATTCCATATTTCTAAATTTCCGGAAAGCGTTGAACACGGTACCCCATTGCAGGCTGTTAACGAAGGTACGAGCATATGGAATAAGTTCACAGATATGTGAGCGTCTGGAAGACATCTTAAGTAATAGAACCCAGTATGTTGCCCTCGACGGCGAAAGTTCATCAGAGAGAAGGGTATTGTCAGGAGTACCCCAGAGAAGTGAGATAGGACCGCTGTTGTTCTCTATATAATAAATGATTTCGCGGACAGGGTGGGCAGCAATTTGCGGTTGTTTGCTGATGTTGCTGTGGTGTACGGTCAGGTGTCGAAATTGAAGGACTGTAGGAAGATAGAAGACGACAGCCGTTGTGGCCGAGCGGTTCTAGGCGCTTCAGTCTGGAACCGCGCGAACGCTACGGTCGCAGGTTCGAATCCTGCCTCGGGCATGGATGTGTGTGATGTCCTTAGGTTAGTTAAGTTTAGGTCTAAGTTCTAGGGGACTGATAACCTCAGATGTTAAGTCCCATAGTGCTCAGAGCCATTTTTTTAGAAGACGACATAGACAAAATTTCTAGTTGGTGTTATGAATGACAGCTCATATCTCTGTGCAAAAATGTGAGGTAATGCGGATGAGAAGGAAGAACAAATCTGTAATGTTCGGTTGCAGTATTGCCAGTGTCCTGCTTGACACAGTTACGTCGTTTAAATATCTGGGCGTAACGTTGCGGAGCGATATGAAATGAAATGGAACGAGCATGAGAGAGTTGTGCTAGAGAAGGCGAATGGTCGACTTCGTTTTGTTGGGAGAATTTTAGGAAAGAGTAGTTCATGTGTAAAGGAGACCGCATATAGGACGCTGGTGCGATCTGTTCTTGAGTACTGCTCGAGTGTTTGGGATCTGTACCAGGCCAGATTGAAGGAAGACATTGAAGCAATTCAAAGGCTGGCTGCTGTAATTGTTACCGGTAGGTTCGAGCAACACGCAAGTGTTACGGAGATGCTTTGGGAATTCAAGTGGGAATACCTGGATGGAAGGTGACTTCTTCTCGGGAAATACTATTGAGAAAATTTAGAGAACCGGCATTTGAAGCTGACTGTCGAACGAGTGTACTGCCGCCAATATTAATTTCGCGTAAGGACAACAAAGATAAGATATGAGAAATTAAGGCCCATGTGGAGGCATATAGACGGACGTTTTTCCCTCGTTCTATTTGCGACTCGAACAGGAAAGGAAGTGACTATTAATGGTACAGGGTACCCTCCGCGACGCACCCTATGGTGGCTTCGTTGCGGAGTGTCCATGTCGATGTAGATTCGCAGCGTGTTGGTGTATCTCGTACACTGTCATCGTGCGTTAAAAGATATGAAACTAAAAGTCTATCGTGTTCGTAGAAGAGTTGAAATTTGAGGATCAGGAAAAAGAGTTCATTATAGTAACTGACTGTTAACATCTGCTGCTAACGATTACTTGAACCCTTTGCTTTACTTCATGTCAGATGAGGCCCGTATTTGTTTGTCAGGTCACGTAGGACTTGTCAGAAGAGGCCTCTGGCCCCCAAGGTCCACCGACGTACCATCATGTGATTTTTGTTTATGGGGCACACTAAAAAGCAAAGTGTATGCTTACAATCCTCGGCAATAGACAATTTAAACGGTACGTTACTAGAGATATTAATAACATGACTCTTGTAGAATTACAGTGTGTTGCTGGTAGCGTCATCACACGAAGTCAGCGATGCCTGGATGCACATGGCCACCACTTCCTGCATCTCTTATAAACAGGCACCTACATGTTTTTTAACGTTACTATTATCTGTTCTTTTTTAGTTCGTGAGACGTACCTTTTTTATGTGGCACACCTAACATAATTCGCAATTTGTGTGTGCATTCATTCACATATTGTGTACCGTACTGTAAATCCCAAACAAGAATTTAAAACACGCAAGTGCAATTTTAGCGTCTTTAATGTTCTTACTACAATGAATGGCACTGTCCTTAGTCATTTCCTACTGAAACTACCAATAAATAATTTTATTTTGTTTCTCATCTTAAATCGATATTTTTCGTTTCCATCTCAATACAGTGGTAGTTAAAGGAATAGAACTGGACGTTGGAAAGTTTTTTAAAATTCACTTTAAATTTCTCCAAACGTGCAACCATGCCCGTTTTTCAGCTACTGTCATGTGTCAAATTGTCAGAAGAGAAATATGGTGTAGGTGTATGAAGTACCTTGCAGAAGGAGACTCAAAAGGGTTTGCAAATATGTTGGAACTTGAAACATATGCCATATGTAAACAGTTTCAAGACTGAAATCGTAGAGTGTTAGAAATGTACAAATGAGGATGAGTACACATTTACATAAATTGGTAAGGGATATGAGAAGGAAAAAGCTGAGTGATGGCAAATGTGTAGATGGTCGTGGTCATCTTGTAAAGGAAGAAGTAGACAATCTGCAGCTCAGTTATGGTTTAGCCATAAGGATTCAGTGTGATAGAGGCCACGAGGAAAGTAGTTTGGCCTACCTTTTTCCATAAAGCCTCTGCAGAATGGTAATCCACAGCACGCACTTTGTGACAGTGGTGTGGAATCGTGGTATGGATTAAGAAAAGCACATGGAAACTGGTGATGTTCATGTGCACCATTACTCCCCGCCATTTACAGTACAAAAGCAGTTAAATCAACATAAGAGATCTAAGTAACATCTCATTATTGTGACTGTGCTTATGTGGTTACAGACAAAACATGAACGAGAGTTTCAACTATTTGATTTGGGAAGCACACTGAAAACGGCGTTTGTTGCCTTCAACACAACGAGATTAGATCTGTTAGGCATTGTAATTTGTTTTGATGATAGGACAGTAAGTAGGAATGAAGTTTTAGAGTTTCAAGGAATATGAGTTCAATATGAAACAATCACTGTTGACAATTGACTCCGTTAGAATGACCAAAGCTGAAAACTGTGTCCTTCTGACAACTTAAGAAGTCAGAATAATAGGGAGAAACAAGAAAAGGAAATGCAAAAAATGTAAAACTTTGTATAGAGTCACTTCCAGTATGTAAGATGCACGAAATAATGTTTCGTGTCAAAACACTGATTAATTTTTCTGTTTTTCTTTGCAGTGCTGAGTGAAGACCAAGGAATTACAGAAAAATGAGCTGTACTATCATTGGTGTCTTTTATAATGTAATTTTAATGACTTTTTTGTGAAAATTCTGTAAAATATACGTTTGTTTACTATCTTATTGTAACTAGCAAATATAGTATGTCACAGACTATAAACGCAATTATACATAAATTGATATATATATCACTTTATTTTCGCTATGTAAGCTTTTTTGTACTACAAATGCAATCATACATAAATTCATATATATCACTGTATTTTCTCTATGTATATGTAAGTTTTATGTAAACATGACGTGTCCAATGTTGTTGTAAGAAATGTTCCACGGACAAATAAAGCACAAGAACAAAAACATGACTGCCAATCAACAATAGCGAATATACATACAATGCCGATTAATTATAAGAAAGTAAATATTTCTAGCATAAAAATTTCATACAAATAACATGATTTTAGTCTACCTTTTAGATAGTTTTGTTAATGTGTACTTAAACTTTTAATCATTTAAGTAATAAAGTTACACATAGCATATCCTTTTAAGTATGGATAAAAAATAAATAAAAATAAACGTTTATTGATTCAAAAGCTGTAAAAAAAGTCCATGAACTAGTGTAATTAACTGTGTATGAAAACGTTCAGTAACAGACACTCATATTGTTCCACAGTTTTTACTATTTCTAAGAGCTCACAATTTTGAGTTACAGCCATGTAAACTGTATGAAATATCATAGCATTTTCCAGGCATTCATAGGGAAGTGGTCTTAATTGCTGAATCCCTTACCTTTACATTTAATGGCAATTGCGTGCAATGGAAAAACTATATTAACTGTACTGCTGCAGCGGCGTCTTTATTTCTATGTATGTAGGTTGGAATTTTTTCTGGTACATCAGTCATTATGTAAATTGGGAATTTGGTTGATGTACAGCTAAAACATTTAAAAAGTACACCATAAAAGACATGAAACTCATGTTTAGAAAAAATATAAGAAAAGAACAATGGAACAGAGAAAAGTGGTAGTATTATAACAAGTCCGCCAGTGAGGTCCACGGCGGGGATGTAGCTCAGTGGTAGAGCGTTCGCTTTGCATGTGAAAGGCCCCGGGTTCGATCCCCGGCATCTCCACAAAATTTTTACAATACGAAATACCGTGCGATTTACTGTGTCACTGGGTTCTTTCAAGAACCATATTTATTTATGCATTATTTTGAACATAATTCTATAGATTAATGATGCATATGGAAGCAGAGGATGTACCCAAAAATAAAAATAACGTTGTATGAAGCTAATAATATGGTTTACGATATATTATCAGTGTTAGTTTTACTGCGTTAAGTTGCTACCACAAGGGTCAGGAACGGGTGTTCAATCGTTCGGAACCTACTGTGCATCGCATGTGAGCTGTGTACCGGCATGCAGACGGGAGTCATAAAGCGCGAACAGCGCACCTATTTCGCAATTTCCAGATTTTTTTAAATTGCCCAAATGCGGGCTAGATGATCATTCACCCGCTAGCGTGTTATATGTTACATGTATGCATTAAAGCAAACGAGGTTGTATCACGGTATAACACGCGTTACGTAGAGACGTATACGCGTCGGCCCCTGTGGCCTAATGGATAAGGCATCGGTCTCCTAAACCGGGGATTGTGGGTTCGAGTCCCACCAGGGGTACGAAAATTTTTAATTTGAGAACAGATATGATCTGACACCACTCTTCGTAACTAACGCATTCGATTGCTTCAAAGTTTAATGAAGGTTATAAAGTACGTAGAAGACACCCAGATGTTAAGGGGCTCCGGAACGCCCTATACTTGCAATGTTAAAATAACGCTTATAAATTACATCTTTCCTCACAAAGTATTTGAGGTAGGAAGTTGAACTTTTTACAGATTATTTATTGGAATATGGGCTACAACTTAACACAAGGATTTTACAAAATTTTAGTTCAGTTATTAAAGATGATTTTTTTCAATTTTAATGAAAATTCACAACATTTTTTGCAATTTTTTATTTATATATTCAAAATATACAGTTTTTTGGAAAAAGGCTGTGTTAAATTATGCAGAAGGTACTGTGTAACATTTACTGAAAGTTTGAAACAAATATGTTTGGAAGATCCTTAGAAAACATGTAATTAGTATGAGAAAATAAAAGTTTTGTGAATCGAGCGACAAAGATTGGATTAACGTTTTAGTGCATTCCAGGTCCATAGGATGGATTATCTTCATCCTCTGCAAACTCCTCCTCCAGCTTCCTCTTGTTCCTCCTCCTGTTTACTCTTGCTTGTATTTCTAGACTCTTTACAGCCCTGTCTGCAGTCCGAAGGCGTTCCTTGTCTAAAGCAAGCATCGCTCGTACCATGTTAGAACCCATCTTCATTCCCATATTTCTAAATACCTTGCACCTTACAATGTTGCCATCATTGAAAGTCGCAACAGCATCATACACACCAAAGTGAAGTGTTTCTATTCCAACAAATACAGTCTTGGGGATTCTCGACCATATAACACTATTTACACTTTCATTGGGGTTTTGAGCTTTTCCGTGAATACACTTTTTCAACAGTTCAGGTGCTGCTAAGTCTCTGAAAATAGGTTTTATCACCTCCATTATTGCATGAGGCAGACTATGCTTATGAGTGTACACTTCACCAGTTAGCAATCCTTTGTTATATTTACACCAACTGTCTTCTTCTTTGGGACACAAGCTATGTTGGGGATTTTCATAGTCTTTATTGTTTACAGTAATAACACATACCTTTGGCTTTCCAACACTTCTCCTTTTCTTAAAAGCCTTCAGAGGATTTCTAACAACTTTACTTTTACTCATTATTATACTTCAACAAAACAGACTCAAGAAACAGAATTAATTACGAATATTTTCGAGATAACGACAGAGTAAATAAACATGAAACAATCGACAATCACACCAGCGATATATATTGAACCATCACAGGTTAGCCACAACACATACTTTATCTCACATCACTAAAATGTACCTAATGAACACGGACGTTAATAATAACACCATTTGACAGCAGTTTAACAGCGCCACAGTGGGTCACGCCCATGTAGAACACATTTCAAAAAAAAATTAAAAATAGTTGTAGTCTTCAGAATTGAATAAATTATATATCTATTAAAAGGTAATAGTCTGCAGATTCAGAAAACGCAGAAAAGTAAAAATTGAACTTTTCATGATTTTGAGCCTTTCCGGAGCCCCTTAAGCGGTTTGAGCTGCGCCACTTGTGTTTTTTCCGAGACGGTTGCAACGAGCAAGTGTTCTTTCGAGTCTCTGGTTGGGAGAACGTCGTAGACAAATAAAAGTAACATGCCCAATAAATTCAGCTGTCCATCAAGCTTTAAGTAAGACATTTTTGTGGATGAATAAACCTTGGAGAATTACTTAATATAGTGAAGAAATACATCGGATTCTAGAAATTTTTATGTAACACTTGTAACATCTGTGAGGTTTCCCGCTTAATAAAGTTCGGAACCATGGCTACGATACGAATATCTTTGGTTAGCAACGTCAACAACCATCAGCTTTCGTGTAGTTCTCGAAAAATATTGAGAAGTGTAGCAAATTTAGTATCAGTTCATTTCTAAATTGTCTTGTCGTTTGGTTACAGTGTCAACACATCCCTGAGCAGGACTCCGGCAAGCGAATGCGACAACGTAATCAGCGGCAGGAGTGACTGCAGACAGCCATTCCCTGTTTCACCGTCTCCCTGACTCTTTTTCGCGAGTTTGTAGTTTTGTACTACAAGTGTTTTTTGTTTGTTTTCTTGTTTAGTGCTGTTTTGGAACTTGAAGATTGATCTTTCTATGTGTAATTTTTGAAGATGAATACGACTTCTCGTAGAGATACGGTCAGGTTGTCGTTCAGTCGTGAGTGTTCTTAGTCGAGTTCACTTGAAATTTATAAGTTTGTCACTGGAGAGCCATGAATAACCTTATCTCACAAAATTGGAATTCTAGTGTCGCAGATTGCTTCTGTGGTTTACGCAAAATTATCGGATACGAATTGTGTTATCGAGTTGTAAAAAAAATGTGGCAGTACTTTAAAGTTAACTCACATAGATGGGAATATTAGTGAGGTGAAGATGTCGCATGCAGGAATGGGCTTCGATACTGCCCGGATGTTTGAGTTGCCTTTTGAGATACCATCTGATCAAATTAGCCGGGCGCTTAGTCAATATGGGCGTGTGAGGAGAGGTGGGGTAGCCGTTTTCCATTGGCTGTGCTGAACGGCGTTCGCGAGGCGGAAATTGATTGGGTGAAACACATCCCGTCATTCATCACTGTCAGGCTACAGAGCACTGGTCGTGTATGATGGATGTCCAAGAACGTGTGCCATTTGCGATTGTCCAGATAACGTTCGCGCAGAGTGCCCGCATCGCCGCGTGGCCCAGCTGCCGCCCGGCGACGACGCGTCTCACCCAGCCGTTCCGGCCGTCGCAACTCGAACGACCTTCGCGCGAGAGACAGCCCTCCCGAGGAACAGACTCAGCAAGTACACCGAACGGCACCTGTCACCTCCCAACAGAAGACTGCAGATACACCGTCGTTCGCTACACTAGTTGACAATCAATGCTAGTAGAGACACCTGTCACAGATGCGACAGCCGTCTCATCCGTAGTGCATACCGTAACTCAGCTCCCTCTGCCATAAGTCAATCAGGCATCAGGAATTCATTGTTAAACCTAGTGACCCAAATTTACAGAAACCTTTCACGGACACAGCGCCAAGTACAGAAAGTGAATCTGCGTTGGATTAGCCGAGCGGTCTGAGGCGCTGCAGTCATTGACTGTGCGGCTGGTCCCGGCGGAGGTTCGAGTCCTCCCTCGGGCATGGATGTGTGTGTTTGTCCTTAGGATAATTTACGTTAAGTAGTGTGTAAGCTTAGGGACCTTAGCAGTTAAGTCCCATAAGAATTCACACACATTTGAACTATTTTTTGAATCTCTGTTGTCTTACGATTCCGAATCAACTTTGAAACATAAGAAGAAAAGACCCATAGGTCATCCAAGGCAGAAACGTTGACTCCTATAACTAGAAAGAAACTGTCACATAAGCAACAAAACCAGACAGAACGTTGTCGCGCAGTTGATTGTGGCAAGAACAAAACACCAAACACGCTAATGGCAAAGTCAGTGGACAGTGTTTCTGGTGCTGATACTGGTGCGGAAGGACGAACAAACGACGGAGCAATTGCCAAAACTGTGGACCGTGAGAAAATGTAAAAGTGGACCATAACATGGACTGGGCAAATGATATTGAAGGAGAGGATGTTTCGATGCAGGCCACGGCGAGTAAAACAGTGCCGGCAGACGTCATAGGCGTACAAGTCGCAGCATCTGAAGTTACTTCAGGAAAGAATCGTCCTCTGTCTAACTCCGTTGTGCAAATGTCAGTTCAGCGTTCACTCTCATATGCCAGCCACAATGAAGTACCCGTTGTCACTTGAATCATGGAGGTTTGCGTGATTACTGACAATTTATTCCCTTCATCCTCTACAACCACGGATCAAACATGTAGTATAATAATCTTAAACATCAATAAAATGCAATCTCCGGTCACAGTTAGTGCTTTGAAGGAGCTTCTTTATGAATCAGACACGGATGTTGCAATATTACAAGAAGTAAATCTTATGGATCTTCGGATTCCAGGCTATCAGATCTTATGTGTGGCAACCGAAAATTCAAGTGGGACAGCCTTTCTAGTTAGAAAAGGCATACCTGTTGCAAATGTAAAATATTTAGAATCAGGGAGAGGGATTAGTTGTCAAATTTTTGATTTTACAATTATTAGTATTTATGTTCCATCTGGTAATAATTCAAAATGGGAGCGGGCCGTGTTCTTTAAACAAGAGCTTTTGTACCTTCTGAATGATGATGTCGAACACATGAAAATAGGTGGCGATTGGAATTGTGTACTTAGTAACAAGGACCAGTGGTCAAATTCCAATTTTTCTCGCGAACTCTTTGATTTAGTTAAAAATCTCCAAATGAAGGGTGTTTGGGAACTCATATATCCATCTACTGTCAAGTTTACCTTTCTCAACAACGTGTCGGCAAGCCGTCTGGATAGAATATACACACATCAAAAAAAGTTTTGCGTCACCTCGTTCCGAGCGTTCTGGAACCTGTACAGAAAATCGGAACAGAGATCAACATAAACATCACTTCCGCCCTTTTTATTGTTCATGAAAACCACACATTGCATGTTGTACCACTATACAGCGAGACCTGAGGTAGTGGTCCAGATCGCTGTACGTCGGTACCTCTAATACCCAGTAGCACGTCCTTTTGCATTCACGCATGCCTGTATTCGTCGTGACATACTATACACAAGTTCATCAAGGCACTGTTGGTCCAGATTGTCCCACTCCTCAACGGCGATTCGGCGTAGATCCCTCAGAGTGGTTGCTGGGTCACGTCGTCCATAAACAGCCCTTTCAATCTATCCCAGGCATGTTCGATAGGGTTCATGTCTGGAGAACACGCTGGCCACTCCAGTCGAGCGATCTCGTTATCCTGAAGGAAGTCATTCACAAGATGTGCGCGATGGGGACGCGACTTGTAATGTAGTCCATGAAGACGAATGCCTCGTCAATATGCTGCCGATTTGGTTGCACTAGCGGTCGGAGGATGGCATTCACATATGGTATCACGAAAGTAAGTTTTGCATAATGTGTCAGACCCAACTAACATAGCTCGTTGAAACTTGGACAATATGTAGAAAGAATTGCTATAGTAAAGTGCAGATTGTTGTAAGTCCCACACTATACGTTTCTGTATGAAATTTAGCCCAACTTTACCTCCCACTCTATAAAAAGTCTAAGTATTACCAAAACTATGTCCCCACAACCGTTGTGCAACTTAAACTCGTATGTTAACCTTTTACTAAACAGAACCTAACTTTAACTGAAGTGTAACTGGTCAGAATACAACTTGTCTTTACATTAAATACACAGCTGAAGCAAAACAATTATCTGGCCCTAATCAAATTTCCATTTACTTACTTCGCTTCTTGAAAACATTGTTGCAGATTTTTCGAAAGCACAGCAGCAAACAGCAAGCAGGCAGCGGCGCTAGATTTCCACTTTTAAATAAAATTTCCAAACAGTATTCAAACTGGAATGAGATTTTCACTCTGCAGCGGAGTGTACGCTGATATGAAACTTTCTGGCAGATTAAAACTGTTTCATATTATATGGTGCAGTGTCGTAATGCGTAATGATTAATGATAAACCTTCTTCAAACAACATAATGAGGACAGTAACTATTCCTGTGAAATGATATTCCAAGACAACGATTTTAGAATGAAGTATGTACTGAGAAAGACAGGTTAAAATTTCAGGTGATCTTCAGATGTAACATTGGTACAGGGTGTTTCAAAAATGACCGGTATATTTGAAACGGCAATAAAAACTAAACGAGCAGCGATAGAAATACACCGTTTGTTGCAATATGCTTGGGACAACAGTACATTTTCAGGCAGACAAACTTTCGAAATTACAGTAGTTACAATTTTCAACAACAGATGGCGCTGCGGTCTGGGAAACTCTATAGTACGATATTTTCCACATATCCACCATGCGTAGCAATAATATGGCGTAGTCTCTGAATGAAATTACCCGAAACTTTTGACAACGTGTCTGGCGGAATGGCTTCACATGCAGATGAGATGTACTGCTTCAGCTGTTCAATTGTTTCTGGATTCTGGCGGTACACCTGGTCTTTCAAGTGTTCCCACAGAAAGAAGTCACAGGGGTTCATGTCTGGCGAATAGGGAGGCCAATCAACGCCGCCTCCTGTATGTTTCGGATAGTCCAAAGCAATCACACGATCATCGAAATATTCATTCAGGAAATTAAAGACGTCGGCCGTGCGATGTGGCCGGGCACCATCTTGCATAAACCACGAGGTGTTCTCAGTGTCGTCTAAGGCAGTTTGTACCGCCACAAATTCACGAAGAATGTCCAGATAGCGTGATGCAGTAATCGTTTCGGATCTGAAAAATGGGCCAATGATTCCTTTGGAAGAAATGGCGGCCGAGACCAGTACTTTTTGAGGATGCAGGGACGATGGGACTGCAACATGGCCGGCCGAAGTGGCCGTGCGGTTAAAGGCGCTGCAGTCTGGAACCGCAAGACCGCTGCGGTCGCAGGTTCGAATCCTGCCTCGGGCATGGATGTTTGTGATGTCCTTAGGTTAGTTAGGTTTAACTAGTTCTAAGTTCTAGGGGACTAATGACCTCAGCAGTTGAGTCCCATAGTGCTCAGAGCCATTTGAACCATTTTTGAACTGCAACATGGGGCTTTTCGGTTCCCCATATGCGCCAGTTCTGTTTATTGACGAAGCCGTCCAGGTAAAAATAAGCTTCGTCAGTAAACCAAATGCTGCCCACATGCATATCGCCGTCATCAATCCTGTGCACTATATCGTTAGCGAATGTCTCGTGCAGCAATGGTAGCGGCGCTGAGGGGTTGCCGCGTTTGAATTTTGTATGGATAGAGGTGTAAACTCTGGCGCATGAGACGATACGTGGACGTTGGCGTCATTTGGACCGCAGCTGCAACACGGCGAACGGAAACCCGAGGCCGCTGTTGGATCACCTGCTGCACTAGCTGCGCGTTGCCCTCTGTGGTTGCCATACGCGGTCGCCCTACCTTTCCAGCACGTTCATCCGTCACGTTCCCAGTCCGTTGAAATTTTTCAAACAGATCCTTTATTGTATCGCTTTTCGGTCCTTTGGTTACATTAAACCTCCGTTGAAAACTTCGTCTTGTTGCAACAACACTGTGTTCCAGACGGTGGAATTCCAACACCAGAAAAATCCTCTGTTCTAAGGAATAAACCATGTTGTCTACAGCACACTTGCACGTTGTGAACAGCACACGCTTACAGCAGAAAGACGACGTACAGAATGGCGCACCCACAGACTGCGTTGTCTTCTATATCTTTCACATCACTTGCAGCGCCATCTGTTGTTGAAAATTGTAACTACTGTAATGTCGAATCTTTGTCCGCCTGAAAATGTACTGTTGTCCCAAGCATATTGCAACAAACGGTGTATTTCTATCGCTGCTCGTTTAGTTTTTATTGCCGTTTCAAATGTACCGGTCATTTTTGAAACACCCTGTATGAACAAGTGAACAATGATTTGAAAAGGGTACAATGTTAACAGAGAATTTCTATAAAAACCAAACAGCTGTTGATATCTAAACACATCGCTCAAGCTCTGAGCAAGATAACCGGCTGACAATAATTATTCCCACAAACTAGCTGCGCAGTGCTGCACTCTTATCTCAAACCTCTTCTCTTGAAAAATTGTAACATTATTGAAAATTTATATTCCCTTAGCTTTCCAATATATACATCATATTCATCCTTTACAATAGATCTTTCTTCATCTAACAGATTCAATTATAAGTCATCAGAGCACTGCCACATTTAGACTAAGAACGTATCAGACTGCGCAGTGGCAAAGACTGTGCCACAACAAGACCAAAGATTGTTTAACGGTAACACAACTTGCTCTCTTTGACGTCAATATCGATGCAAAATCAAAATGACATGCCCACCTTACAAGGTAACTGAAAGAAATACGCAATGAGACGAAGAGAAATGACAGTTTTATTCAAAGGTAATAATTACGCTTAACGTACCGCGATTCGTGCGCTGTCCTGAACATTACACAATGCGGGACGTGGTTATTTTGTGTGTGATCACCACGAATGGCAATGCACGCTTTCCAAAGGGTTCCCACGCTGGCCAAAGGGTACCCACGCTGGCCAAAGGGTTGATGAGGATTTCTTGTGGAAGGCGTTCCATTCCTCCATCAACGCGGTTGACAACTGCTGGACGATCGTTGGTGCACGTCAGTTTTATGCAGTACGTTTCCCCAACGCATCCGGTACGTGCTCAATGGAATTTAAGTCGGGGGGAACGGACAACCAACTCCATTCAGGTCCTCTCGCTCCAAGGGTGTGTGATCACCACGAACGGCAGTGCATGCTCTTGAACATGCTCCCACGCTGACCACAAGATGAGTAAAGAGTTCTGGTCGTAGGACATCCCATACCTCCACTAGCGCGGCTGGCAGCTGCTGGATGGTCCTTGGTGCATGAGGACGTGCTTCAGTACGACTCCCCAACCCATCGCACACCCACGTCATGGGTTTTAAATCGGGGAACGGGCAGGCCAGTCCATTCGACGAAACCTCTCGTCCCAGGAGCTCTTCCAACTGCAGTGTTCGATGCGGTCGCTCATTGTCATCCGTGACAGCGAAGTCAGGGCAGAAACCATCCGCGAAAAGACCCACATGGGGAAGGGGTACAGCGTCAGAGTACAGTTGACAGATGATTTTACCGTGTTCAAACACGTGGTGGTCAGTAGGCCCATGCAACATTATGCCGTCCCGCACTATAATACCTGCACCACAAAAACGATCGTATTCGACAAAGCTGAATGTACCCTCATATGGTGAGAGGTGCGGACGCTCAACATTGTCGAATATCATGATCATTCACGTCTGGCCGTTCACCAGTGAAATGTTCGTCATGAAATACACCGGGAGAAGCTCAAGAATGAAATTAAAGTAAGTTGCAAGAGGCGAGTGGAGGTTTTTGTCAGCAAGAAAAATAATTTCATAACACCAGATTTGAAGATACATTTCCCTGTTGATTGCCGGGTCTGTCTATTCAGATTAGCTTCTTTATTTTCGATTAATACAACTACACACATTCACTACGAACTTGTTAAATGGTAACAGCACTGTTTTCTGAAGCTGTAAACTACTGCCATAAATTAAATTTTGGCGGCCGCGGTGGCCGTGCGGTTCTAGCGCTGCAGTCCGGAACCGCGGGGCTGAAACGGTCGCAGGTTCGAATCCTGCCTCGGGCATGGATGTGTGTGATGTCCTTAGGTTAGTTAGGTTTAAGTAGTTTTGTTCTAGGGGACTGATGACCTAAGATGTTAAGTCCCACAGTGCTCAGAGCCATTTGAACCATTTTGAATTAAATTTCCTTTTTGCATTCCGGCGGGCCAATTTCGGCATTAAACGCTACAAAAGTTAGGAAAAGATCAAAGATAGTACGTGTAATGGGTCACCCTCCACTAACATTATCTTTTTTTACAGAGATAACCGAAACCACCTCCCCATGACCCATGGACCTTGCCGTTGGTGGGGAGGCTTGCGTGCCTCGGCGATACAGATAGCTGTACCGTAGATGCAACCACAACGGAGGAGTATCTGTTGAGAGGCCAGACAAACGTGTGGTTCCCGAAGAGGGGCAGCAGCCTTTTCAGTAGTTGCAGGGGCAACAGTCTGGATGATTGACTGATCTGGCCTTGAAACACTAACAAAAACGGCCTTGCTGTGCTGGTACTGCGAACGGCTGAAAGCAAAGGGAAACTACAGCCGTTATTTTTCCCGAGATTATGCAGCTTTACTGTATGGTTAAATGATGATGGCGTCCTCTTGGATAAAATATTCCGGAGGTAAAATAGTCTCCCATTCGGATCTCCGGGCGGGGACTACTCAAGAGGACGTCGTTATCAGGAGAAATAAAACTGGTGTTCTACAGATCGGAGCGTGGAATGTCAGATCCCTTAATCGGGCAGGTAGGATAGAAAATTTTTTAAAAAAATGGATAGGTTGCAGTTAGATATAGTGGGAGTTAGTGAAGTTCGGTGGCAGGAGAAACAAGACTTTTGGTCAGGCGAATACAGGGTTATAAATACAAAATGTCCGTCGCCGGTAGCTGAGTGGTCAGCGCGACAGACTGTCAATCCAAAGGGCCCGGGTTCGATTCCCGGCTGGGTCGGAGATTTTCTCCACTCAGGGACTGGGTGTTCTGTTGTCCTAATCATCATCATTTCATCCCCATCGACGCGCAAGTCGCCGAAGTGGCGTCAAATCGAAAGACTTGCACCAGGCGAACGGTCTACCCGACGGGAGGTCCTCGTCACACGACATTTCATTTTCAATACAAAATCAAATAGAGGTAATGCAGGAGTAGGTTTAATAATGAATAAAAAAATAGGAGTGCGGGTAAGCTACTACAAACAGCATAGTGAACGCATTATTGTGGCCAACATACACGAAGCCCACGCCTACTACAGTAGTACAAGTTTATATGCCAACTAGCTCTGTAGATCATGAAGAAATTGAAGAAATGTATGATTAAATAAAAGAAATTATTCAGATCGTGAAGGGAGATGAAAATTTAATAGTCGTGGGTGACTGGAATTCGGCAGTAGGAAAAGGGAGAGAAGGAAACATAATAGGTGAATATGGATTGGGGGTAAGAAATGAAAGAGGAAGCCGCCTGGTAGAATTTTGCACAGAGCACAACTTAAACATAGCTAACACTTGGTTCAAGAATCATTAAAGGAGGTTGTATACATGGAAGAAGCCTGGAGACACTGACAGTTTTCAGATAGGTTATATAATGGTAAGACAGAGATTTAGGAATCAGGTTTTAAATTGTAAGACTTTTCCAGGGGCAGATGTGGACTCTGACCACAAACTATTGGTTATGAACTGTAGATTAAAACTGAAGAAACTGCAAAAAGGTGGGAATTTAAGGAGATGGTACCTGGATAAACTGACTAAACCAGAGGTTGTACAGAGTTGCAGGGAGAGCATAAGGGAACAATTGACAGGAATGGGGGAAAGAAATACAGTAGAAGAGGAATGGGTAGCTTTGAGGGATGAAGTAGTGAAGGCAGCAGATAATCAAGTAGGCAAAAAGACGAGGGCTAGTAGAAATCCTTGAGTAACAGAAGAAATATTGAATTTAATTGATGAAAGGACAAAATATAAAAATGCAGTAAATGAAGCAGGCAAAAAGGAATACAAAAGTCTCAAAAATGAGATCAACAGGAAGTGCAAAATGGCTAAGCAGGGATGACTAGACGACAAATGTAAGGATGTAGAGGCTTATCAAAATGGTTCAAATGGCTCTGAGCACTATGGGACTCAACTGCTGAGGTCATTATTCCCCTAGAACTTAGAACTAGTTAAACCTAACTAACCTAAGGACATCACAAACATCCATGCCCAAGGCAGGATTCGAACCTGCGACCGCAGCGGTCTTGCGGTTCCAGACTGCAGCAGAGGCTTATCTCACTAGGGGTAAGATAGATACTGCCTACAGGAAAATTAAAGAGACCTTTGGAAAAAAGAGAACGACTTGTATGAATATCAAGAGTTCAGATGGAAACCCATTTCTAAGCAAAGAACGGAAAGCAGAAAGGTGGATGGAGTATATAGAGGGTCTATACAAGGGCGATGTACTTGAGGACAATATTATGGAAATGGAAGAGGATGTAGATGAAGATGAAATTGGAGATATGATACTGCGTGAAGAGTTTGACAGAGCACTGAAAGACCTGAGTCGAAACAAGGCCCTGGGAGTAGACAACATTCCATTAGAACTACTGACAGCCTTGGGAGAGCCAGTCCTGACAAAAGTCTACCATCTGGTGAGCAAGATGTATGAGACAGGCGAAATAGATTTCAAGAAGAATATAATAATTCCAATCCCAAAGAAAGCAGGTGTTGACAGATGTGAAAATTAGCGAACTATCAGTTTAATAAGTCACAGCTGCAAAATACTAATGCGAATTCTTTACAGACGAATGGAAAAACTGGTAGAAGCCGACATCGGGGAAGATCAGTTTGGATCCCGTAGAAATAATGGAACACGTGAGGCAATACTGACCCTACGACTTTTCTTAGAAGAAAGATTAAGGAAAGGCAAACCTAAGTTTCTAGCATTTGTAGACTTAGAGAAAGCTTGTGACAACGTTGACTGGAATACTCTCTTTCAAATACTGAAGCTGGCAGGGGTAAAATACAGGGAGCGAAAGGCTATTTACAATTTGTGCAGAAACCAGATGGCAGTTATAAAGAGTCGAGGGACATGAAAAGGAAGGAGCGGTTGGGAAAGGAGTGAGACAGAGTTGTAGCCTATTCCCTATGTTATTCAATCTGTATATTGAGCAAGCAGTAAAGGAAACAAAAGAAATATTCGGAGTAGGTATTAAAATCCATGGAGAAGAAATAAAAACTTTGACAGAATTACAATGTCATCGGCGAACCTCAGAGACAGCAAAGGACTTGGAAGAGCAGTTGAACGGAATGGACAGTGTCTTGAAAGGAGGATATAAGATGAACATCAACAAAAGTAAAACGAGGATAATGGAATGTAGTCGAATTAAGTCGGGTGATGCTGAGAGAATTAGATTAGGAAATAAGACACTTCAAGTAGTAGATGAGTTTTGCTATCTGGGGGGGCAAAATAACTGATGATGGTCCAAGTAGAGACGATATAAAATGTAGACTGGCAATGGCAAGGAAAGTGTTTCTGAAGAAGAAAAATTTTTTAACATGGAGTATAGATTTAGGTTTCAGGAAGTCGTTCCTGAAAGTATTTGTGTGGAGTGTAGCCATGTATGGAAGTGAAACATGGACGATAAATAGTTTGGTCAAGAAGAGAATGGAAGCTTTCGTAATGTGGTGCTACAGAAGAATGCTGAAGATTAGATGGGTACATCACATAACTAATGAGGAGGTATTGAATAGGATTGGGGAGAAGAGAAGTTTGTGGCACAACTTGACTAGAAGAAGGGATCGGTTGGTAGGACATGTTCTGAGGCATCAAGGGATCACCAATTTAGTACTGGAGGGCAGCGTGGAGGGTAAAAATCGTAGAGGGAGAATAAGAGATGAATACACTAAGCAGATTCAGAAGGATGTAGGTTGCAGTAGGTACTGGGAGATGAAGAAGCTTTCACAGGATAGAGTAGCATGGAGAGCTGCATCAAACCAGTCGCAGGACTGAAGACAACAACAACAACAACAACACAGCCGATACCATGTATACTATCGACTCCTGTATAGGTGAATATTGTATCAGCTGTCCAAATGAATGAACTTCATATGATTTTGTACACGATGTGTTACATTTCAGGCCAAAATGTATAAAAGCAAATTAGTTTGTTAGTACTTTCAACGTACAGTTATAATTACTCTTCTTTTAAAAATATTTGATATTACGAAATTTCTGGTATACTTAAAATTCGCATTATTAATATCGCAGTCTAACGCTAATTAATAAATTTATTTCCGGGCTCATTAGTAAAATAATGTTATATCTTGGTGATGATTCTTCTTTTGCCAAGAAACTTTGTAAACTCCTTTGCTTTGTGAGCTCTTTGGAGTATAGTTAGTAACCTCAGTATGTTGTTAGTAGTAGTGTTCATACCTCTGATCGAAGTAGTCCAATTTCTAATCTTGTCTACAACAATGTGAATTAGTGTTCTGAAATTGAGATTTTAAAGTCTGTGTGATATAAAAGAATCGGATAAAATAAAAACATATTCGTAGCAACAGGCAAATCTTCATCAGTTATTCAGTTCAACAAGAATCCATAACGTTATAAAAATGACAGCCTCAAGAATGTACTCTAGATGCAAGACTTGGAGCCATAAACAACGATATAATGAAGATAAGTAAAAAGTTTTTCTTTTGTATTTCTTACGTCTGTGGAAGCTTTTGAAAATAATGAAAAGGCTAAGAGGGATTTAATGGTGATGTGTGAGAGAGTAAGATTACATAAAACACAGATAGAAGTGTGTCTTTATCAACACCGTGCCTCCTTATTTGATAATGGAGAGAGGGAAAGATGAATGCTTATTTCCTTAGATATCGTGTCTCCAACTCACAGTCATACCTGTGACCTGCTCATCAGTGACAAAGATTACGAAAACTACATTTAGCTGGAGGTAGCAGCTCTTGTTAAATGGCTGCGGCTCCTCCATAGTCTTTCGGTATTCTACACTGACACCTACACATCGCAAGCTAGTTTGCTATATATGGCAGAGGGTACATTGTCTACAACTTGGAGAGTAAATCACACCGTCATGCAGATCGCCTCTCTTGCAGCGTCTGCCACTGGAGCTGGTCGATCATCTCCATACACTTACATGCTGTACCTGTAACGAAACGCGCTGCTCTTCTTTGGTTCTTCTCTATTTGCAATGTTTTCTTCAGGCAAGTGTTATGTTTGAGAAAACTCAGAGACTTGGCTGCATTAGAACATTCTGTTAATTTGCTACCGGTTTCGGTCAACGACCATCGTTTGGCACGAAAACTTGTCTGCTGAAAGTTACATCTCACTCATGTTGGACCATTAAGTCGCATTAACTGTGAATTTCTTGAATAATAGTACAGAAGAACAATAATTTTCTCACGACAGCAACCTTCGTCATGCATACACAACAGGAAACTGTGTTATGTCCACGTAAACTGCCAGTGATCGATAAATTAGTCAACAGAAAAGTTCATATAAGCACCAGTTCCGTTGAGTTTATCTAACAAACTGCGTGAGTTAATTTAGAAAAGCAAGAGTAACTTGAAACTAACGACTTCGCGGTTCCCTCATCAGAACACACGCAAATGCGGCTCATACTTCCCATCATTTTAAAACACATGAACACCTGTTCAGAGGATGGTTGCAGTAATAGATGAAAGCTGTAAATACAGCCCCGCTACCTCTGATCAGCTCTAGTACAAAATCCTCCCTCTCTGCAGCTTTAAGAAGGCGTCTGTCTCTGCTACGATCCAAGAAGAAGAAATTTTCCCTGTGGAGAACAAAGGCGAAGTGTTTCCTTTCTGTAGATCGAAGACGAGATGCGAATTTGTCCTCGTCGTCAAAATCTTGCTGGTTCTGCCAGCACCGGATTCTAGCTGGCCAGTCGGAGTAGACCTTCAGAGTTCTGACCAATGAAAAATTTGTAACAACAGGAACAGTGTCCCCTCTCCTAAGGAATTTGCTAAGATGAAACAGTAATACACTTTTCTCTCTTAGGGTAGGGCAGAAAGCAGAAATTCTCTCTCAACACGCGAGCAGTTTCACGTTTCGGCCAATGATAGTAGCTGCGCGTACACACTCACGAATCTCCATCCCCGCTACGAAAACAATTTTGGTGAGCCGGCCTGGGACTCCCTTACAAAACTTAAACGTCAACTGCTGCTGAACTCATTCGAGTCCAACAGATTCTTCTCCTGTCATTGTGTCCTGTTTTTGGATCCCCTCGCAGATGCGTATCGTTTTTGGGGGCGTCATTTGACTGTGGTTCACAATGCCAGTTTGCAACTTGTCGAGTTCGGCCTTGTCGTTCCTCTTGTGGCCGACTCCGGGGCGCCGTGGCCGTCTCAAAGAACGCCACTCTGCCTTTTAGCGAAAGAACAGTTTTTGCCATTGTACCCCTGCCCTCTTCACTTTCCCACAGTCGGCCAACGGACCCAGCTTCAAGAAAAACATAACACAACTCCTTCACCGAAGAAATCGATTTAAGAAGTACTTACTAGATTTGAATCATTGGTGTTTTGATTCCGATACATTGGCACTATCACACGTCATTTAATTTGAAGTGATTTGGTAGTGTAATTGGCCTATCAATTAAATTACGGAGCAATTTTGGAAAAACTATCCAACAGCACAGTTTTACTACACGGATGGGGAAAAAATCGCAACACAAAAAAAAAAGGTTGTGTACAGTAACGAATTTTTGGGAATGCTTTTGTTTAGGTAACATATTTCAGTGGTTAACATGGCAAGGTCACAGGTTAATGTAAGCACAAGACAAGCCATTGCAAATGAGAAATTCTGTTACGTTAATAACCGGTGTAACCGCCAGAATGTTGAAAGCAAGCATGCAAACGTGCTTGCATTGTGTTGTACAGGTGTCAGTTTGTGGGAAGAAGTTCCATGCCTGTTGCACTTGGTTGGTCAGTACAGGGCAGGGTCGGTTGATGCTGTTTGTTGATGACGCTGGTGGAGGTGTCGTCCGATGATGTCCCAAATCGACTGCAAACAGATCTGGTGATCGAGCTGGCCAAGACAACATGTCGACACTTTGTCGAGCATGTTGAGGTTAAGACAGCAGTATGTGGGCGAGCGTCAGTTATAGAGGCAGCTTGGCTCAGTATTTCTGCAGTGGACTTCCAACGCCACATCGAGTTACTGCACTGCACCGGCAGGAGGTGGTCCGACAGCATATTAGCAGATATCGCATGACTTTCGTCATCTCAGTGTATTGGCGTGAATTAACCGTAGCCAAGCCGGCCGCGGTGGTCTCGCGGTTCTAGGCGCGCAGTCCGGAACCGTGCGACTGCTACGGTCGCAGGTTCGAGTCCTGCCTCGGGCATGGATGTGTGAGATGTCCTTAGGTTAGTTAGGTTTAAGTAGTTCTAAGTTCTAGGGGACTGATGACCACAGCAGTTGAGTCCCATAGTACTCAGAGCCATTAACCGTAGCCAAATCTGACACTTTTATCCAACACCTCCTCCAACTAGTCATTACTAGTCTCTCTCTCTCTCTCTCTCTCTCTCTCTCTCTCTCTCTCTCTCTCTCCGTGTGTGTGTATGTGTGTGTGTGTGTGGCCGCGCGGTTTGAGGCGCCATGTCACGGATTGCGCGGCCCCTGCCGAGGTACGAGTTCTCCCTCGGGCATGTTGTTCTTAGCATTTGTGTAAGTCTAGGGACCGATGACCTCAGCAGTTTGGTCCCTTATGAATTCACACACATTTGAACATTTGTGTGTGTGTGTGTGTGTGTGTGTGTGTGTGTGTGTGTGTGTGTACACTGACCAAGCCCACACTCACTAATCTGCAACACTCGCAGAGAAAAACAACGCCTAAGAAGAATTCAACGCCAGCGCGCAGGAACGCATATCCTAATGCTTTGTAGGTTTCTCCGTACCGCAAGATTATCCTTGTTGATTACTAACTCCAGACGTCAGACACACCTCAGCATCACGACGGCTGCCGGCAAACTCTTCGATTTCACGTGTTCTTGACCGTTCTACGTAATTATTTAAAATATATACAGTACCTCTCAGCCGTTCAGAAACAGGAGCATAATGTAGTTATTCTCACTGGCTGTTTCCTGCTCCTCCTTACAGCGTTTCTGTAAGGCGCTGCCTGCTGGCCATCACAGGAAAAATTTTCGCCCTTAAAATCAGCCCAGTCGGCTCCGAGCATCAAGCATTTAGGATGATTAGGGAAATCCCAGACCATCAGCTTCACGCACAAGGAAAGTTCCGCTAACCCTGCAAACGGAGACTAGTCCATGCGACTAGAACTGCGACCACGGTCAGGCCAGGAAATGATATCTTACAGGATTTGAAGGTTCCTGTTCAGTTGCCACAAATGTGAGGTGCCCATCTACTGCGCAGAAATCATATTTGTATTAAGAAAAAGAAAAAAAACAGCAGCTAGATCGCATTGCTAAATTTATAAAATTTCTATCCCAGCCTCCTCCGAGCCTCTTCTCCTCCAAGCTCAGCAACGGAGGATCCAACATGTTTCAAGATTAGGCGTCCTTGTTTGAGAAAGTTACTGCTTTGACCGCCAGTCATCGAGTAGTCTACTCTCCCACACTATTTACTGCAACTTTTATTTGCCGTCACATAGTCTAGAATTTATTTAGACTAATGGTCAGTCAGTCTGAAGTGTGTATACAATAATTCTGCATAAACCATTAATCTATTAATACCCAGCATTTGTTAGTGCACGAAATAACTTCCTATGATTCGCGCATTCGAATACTAATTAAAAAAAGTCTAGTGTTAGTTGGCCACGGTCATGTACGGTATGGTTGCCCTTGGTTTCACGACCGCTCACTGCATAAAGCCTGGCCTGCCCCCCCCCCACGCCCCCCCCCACGCCCCCACCCCCCCCCCCCACTCCCCCAAGCTGCCTTCCTCGTCTTCGATCAAAACCAGCAAACTTGACGTAGTGTGAGTCCACGCACTGAGTGCTGATAGATTAGTTCATCTTCTATACTGTACTAACATAGGCCGACCACCAAGACATTTCACGTCGCGTCTGGTGACATTGGCATCATTAGTACAGTTCTGTTGTTCTGAAGCCGTAATATCTTGTTCGTGCAATATCAACAACTAGTTTTTTCGCAATGCAGCGGAATTCAACAACATTAGACAGTGAAACAGGCTACAACGCTTTTCTAAATACCCGTTATAAGTATCGTGTGTTGATTATAAGTAAGACTTCCGGAATGAATCTCAGAGGAGTCCAGGATGTCAAAGGAGAGCAGAATTTACGAGTTAGTCAAGCGAACTGTTTATGAATAGCAAGCTAACAATAACTTGTTGTTTCATGCTAAATTAGTTTACTGAACGATTAAGTTGAAGACGATGTAGTAGAAACTGAAAATGAAAGCGTGAACAAACAAGCTAAACTGGCCATTTCATCTCGTTTACCGTACGGAAGCCATGTCATCCGAGAAAGCAGGGCGCTTCACGAGGTGAACGTGAAGTGATTAAGTGTGAATTAAGCATTAGTGCAAGTCATTGTTGCAGCGCCGGATGACGTAAACTGACAACGTTTCTTCCTATACTAAGTATTCATTTTTCTGCAGCTAGAAACCAGTGCCTTCAGCTGGCGATTAAAATTCGTTAGTTCATCTCTCTACAGCAGGAACATTTTAACTGCTACTTTGGTCGGAAAATGACGTGGTTAAACCGTGACTGTGTGAAAATACGGTTTAGTTATTATAAAAAAGTAAAAAACAGTAATCAGCCACTCGCAGTAATGCTTTTTCATAGTTGCTGTTTTTATTTTTGTGCAAGAAATAATCTGAACACTGAAACTGTCGACTGATGGATTGAAGGGTCGATGGCGTCTATGATAGTATTGGTAATTGCGAGGCGACGTACAGGAAAAGAAACGTTATCGTAACTTGTAGTTGTGCTCCAAAAAAGAGGTAGGCAGGCTGATTACAAAAAAAGCATTTGAAGTTCGCTTTGAAATTGCACACATTTTCAGAATGAGATTTTCACTCTGCAGCGGAGTGTACGGTGATATGAAACTTCCTGGCAGATTAAAACTGTATACCGGACCGATACTCGAACTCAGGACCTCTGCCTTTCGCGAGCAAGTGCTCTACCATCTTTTTTCCGATAGTGTTCGTTGTGTTTGGTCATAGCGGACGCCACATGATATCCGTTGAAGCTCGTTGTTGATCCCTTCTTTCAGTTTTTTTTATTACGGAGACCAGCCAGCTCTCTAATCGCACACGCTGAGTTACTGTGCCGGCGCCGTCTGAGCTTCCCAAGCACGACTCACGACCCCTCCTCACAGCTGTACTTCTGCCAGTCGCTCGTCTCCTACCTTCCAGACTTCACAGAAGCTCTCCTGCGAACTTTGTAGAACTAACACCCCTGGAAGAAACGAGATTCGCAGGAGAGCTTCTATGAAGTCTGGAAGGTAAGAGACGAGCGACTGGCAGAAGTACAGCTGTGAGGAGGGGTCGTGAGTCGTGTTTGGGTAGCTCAGACGGTAGAGCACTTGCCCGCGAAAGACAAAGTTCCCGAGTTCGAGTCACACATTTTTAATCCGCCAGGAAGTTTCATGCACAGACGGTCTGGAATGATGTTCACGGTGAGAGTCGCATAGGTGGTCAGGGAGCTTTTCAACCCGTGCCGAAGGAATCCAGTAATGATGAAGAAATTGCCTTGCAGACAATCGTAAATATGCGCTTCCTATTTGATGGCACCATTCCAAGAACCATAATAAAACCCTGCATGACATTGCTTCCAGACCAAATGCGATGGTACGGCTTTACTACAAGGCGTACCAAAGATTAAAAGTAACCGAGACTCAAGTTGCGTGGTCTTCTTCCATGTACATTTGAGTATAGTGTCATTGATATATCCGTTAACCCACAACAATATGACCATTTACCTTTCAAGAGATGGGCGCACTCTCGGAGGGCAGGTGACAAAGTGCAATGCTTTCCATAAATCGAAGAAAAATCTGGAAAATTGTAAAGCTAAAAATGGTTGTATATGGAATCTTGTGAAACTAGGTCAACATGTGAACGCATAAGACGGCGTAATAAAATATGAAAACATAGTTCCCCACAAAATTTTACGTTCTATTTATAAAATATATGAAATTTAGAATGTTGATGTTTCTGAAAAAAGTCATACACTATCGGATCAAGAGCATGCGGACATCTCTACGTAAAGTGAACTGACAACTAAATGTTACGAGAACGAGACCTTCAAAAGAAGGCGGGGAGTGTTGAGTTGTCAGTAAAAGAGCAGCACGTAAGAGCAGAAAGGAGAGCTCAGTGAATTCGAATGTTGACTACCCACAGGATGTCACCTGAGTAACAAATCCGTCAGGGACATTTCAACCTCTGTAAAGTTACCGAAACCGACTGTTGGTAATGTGACTGTGAAGTGGAAACGCGAACGAACAACCACACCTAAAGAAAGAAAGACCAGTCAGACTTCATGTACTGGAGGTCAGGGACCCTAGGGCATTGCGGTTTGTGCTTGTAAAAAAACTTTTAAATTAGGGAAAGGAATCACTTGTGCGTTCCAAAGTACTACCAGCGGTCCAGTTAACAAAATAACTGTGCATAGTGAATTGCAGTGACCGAGCAGTTCCTCATAAGCCGCACGTTTCTGTGTTCAGTGCACTGCGACGCTTGAGGTGGTGTAAACAGCGACGCCACTGGCCAGTGGATGACTGGGAACGAATGATTTGCAGTGATCACGCTGCACTCTGTGGCAGTCAGGCAGAGCAGTGTGGGTTTAGCGAATACCTGGAGAATGTTACCTGGCAACGTGTGTAGTGCCTGCAGTGAACTGAGTAGGAGATGGTATGGAGGTAGTTTTCGTGGTTGCGATGGGTTCCCTTAATTCCACTTGAGAAAATGCTAAAAGCGGAAGGTCATGAACACATTTTACAGCATTGTGTACTCTATGCAAGTGAGTAACAATTTAAAGGCGATGCGTCAGCATGACAGTACACACAGTCTAAAACCAGGGAATGGTTTGTGGGCAATAACATTCCTGAAATGGACCAGCCTGCGCAGCGTCCCGATCTGAACCCAATGTAACATCTTTGGGATGAGATAGGACGTCGACTTCGCTTCAGACCCTAGCGTCTACTATCACTACTTCATCTGGTTTCGTCTCTTGTGGAAGGCTGCCATTCTTCCACATTCAGACACCTAATTGAAATTGTCCGCAGAGAGTTCAAGCTGTCATAAAGGAGAAATGTGGACACACCCCATGCTGACGTCCACCAATAGGTCCGATGTCCGGATACCTTTGATGCGATACTGTACTTGGAAGCCAGCAAGAGCTGATGATAAAAATTTTCTTTGTTTACAATCGGCTTCAATCTTGTGGACATCTCCAAGTTTGGTAATATTATTTACAACAGCCTACATGGCAACTTTCTTCTAGTTGCGTCAGATAAAATAAACGACTTCCTGCATCACTGCCGTTGATAGTAAAATACAATACACAGTCAATAGGGAAATCTGCTGACACAGTTATCCAACCTTCGTCTACTGTAGTATGTTTTTACTAATGATTGTAAAATGTTCGAGGGGCGTCAGTAATTAATGCAACACATGTTTCTTGCTAACAGCAGGTTGCTTTTATGCGAGATTCCAATACATCGTATTATTCCCCACTCTTTTGGCTACAGAACCCTATTTTTCAACACAACCTCCGTTCAATGCGACGGCCTTACGCCATCTTACGGGGGAGGGCTTGCATGCCCATATGGTACTACTCTACTGGTTGACGTCGGAGCCAACATCTTTCTTCATCAATAACCTCCTCATTGTCCACGTACTGCTTCCCGTGGACGGCGTCCTTCATTGGGTCAAACATTTGGATGTCGGAAGGCGCGATATACACGCTGTAGGGTCGGTGAGGAACACGTGCTATGAAGTTTTGCGAGCTTCTCTCGGGAGCGCAGACATGTATGAGGCTTTGCGTTGTCATGGAGAAGGAGAAGTTCCTTTGCATTATTGTGGCGACGAACACGCTGAAGTCATTTCTTCAGTTTCCTGAGTGTAGCACAATACACTTCAGAGTTGATCGTTGCACCATGAGGGAGGATATTAAACAGAATAACCCTTTTGTCCCAGAAGACCGTCGCCATAACGTTGTCTTAAAAATGAGATCTATGTATAATTAATAATGTAACATCTTTGTATCATCGAAGAAATAACGACACCTGTGTATATGTTGAAAAGTAATATCTTTATATTTTGGTGTTCTTTGACTTGTTTTAATTTGTGTCTACAAGTGTGCTCTCTCTCTAGCCAGCAGATGTGAGGATGATTGGCAGCAGTTCCCTGCTTGTCCGCCTTCCGTTTCAGCTCGTAGTATGAAGAACAGTTCATATCTTCCATCATTTGTTTAATGTACGCCTGTCTGCGTTTCCTCTGTAATTTCTGCCTTCTCTGCTCCCTCAGTTATTGTTTGCAGTGGACCATTATATTGGATGGCCTATCAGCTGAGCCTTTCTTTTTAGATGTTTCATGAAGCTTCTTTTCTCTCTTGCTCGTTCGTGACAGTTTCTGTCCAGTTGGTTCTCATCATTCTTTTGTAGCACCATGTTTCTAATGTAGTGGTCTCCTCTACTCGCTCAGTCCTATCGTCCAAGCTGCGCTGCCGTATGTTGCAATACTCGACACGTACGTGTTCGGCATTTGTTTCCTCACGTCAGGGTTGATATTCTTTGGAGTTAATATGTTGTTCTTCTTACTAAAAGCATTCGTGGCCAGGGCAATCCTGCATATCATCACGATTTCACGTCCCAGGTAATGAAACTCGTTCACTTCGTTAGTCGATTAATTTTTGAACTTAGCGCTGTCTTGCTTTCTTTTGTATCTACTGCAGCTGCCTTGGTTTCTTTTGACTTTACTGCAGAGTAGAACTTTTGTTTAATGCATGTTTGTGATATGGAGTTCCTCCTACATTATTCTGTCCCTTATGTTCAGGATTTTTTGCAGGTCTCTGAGTTTCTGCAGTTAGTGCTACATCGTCAGTAAATCTCAGCACGTCTACTTTATCTCCATGAATTGTTACTCCATTGTTTACTTATCTCACCCTGTCGTTTGTCTTCTGTATGTAAAGATTAAATAAGTATGGGGATAGAAAGCAACATTGCTGTACCCCCTTCTGAATGCTAATCGATTCTTCTTTATTACCACAGCGAACTGCTTATGTTATGATAAGTTTTCTTTCTCTCTAAAGTTGATTGCTGATTGGCGAAGGATACTGACATTGTGAAATGCTTTCTCCAGATCTACAAATGCGGTGACTGTACTCTTACCCTTCTTCTGCTGTTTCCGTATCACTTGCCTCAGTGCCAATATTTCTTCCTTTATTCCGACATCTTTTCTAAAATCATACTGGACTTTAGATAATTGTCTCTCTCTTTGGTTTTCTGTTCTTCTGAGAATAATTTTGGTGACTATTTTCGATGCTTGGCACACCAAGGTAATGGAACTACTACTCATTTAACAACGTCTTCTGGTAACTCTCTAGAACTGTAAATATCTTATTCTTGCAAACTGGGTCGGACATTAGGTCACCGGTGGGCGGCTGGTGCTGTGTCTACAGCTCGCAGAATGCCCCGGGTTCCGACGAGTGGTCGCTTTGCGGTGAGCTGCCCGCCGCTGGCCAGCGCCACGTTTTATTCGGTCATCACAGGGAAGCCGGGGCCGCCGACAAACCGGTCCCTGGACCGGACGTGGCGTCGTGTGCCTCTCACTATCGTGCTCCAGATGTGGCCCCAGCCGGGCTAACGAGGCGATCGCGCTTACTCATCACTGATTTTGCCCAAATTTATGATAATGCAGGGATTGGCCATAAATGAAAGTGACGGAAGTGCGAGCTCCACATGGCCAAGCGTTAAAATAAAAAAAAAAAAAAGTAGCATTACTGGCGAGGGTCGGGCGAGGCATGAGCCCGTTATGCTAGCGCAGATTCCAGACATAGGTTGGTACAGCGGAAAGAGTACAGAACGGTAATCCGACGGTCGTGGGGTCGAACCCCTGTACGGAAACTTTCTCTCATTTTCAATTTTTACATTACTTTCACTGCAAATAAACTGACATATGAGCACGGTAACCCACTCGTATACAACACATACGCCATAACCTCTTATGGAAAATTGTCAGCAATCTACGTATGCCTACAAGAGAGTACTGGCCCTTTTCGACCGAGATTAAAAAAGAAAGAAAGACAGTGAATGAGTTTGAGGCAAAATACAGAAATATCGTCATTACTTCTGGGAATCTGGGAAACTTAAACAATCTTATACAAAAACTTTTTGACTCGTGTGATGAATTTGATGAAGCCCTGCGTGAAGAACAAATTCTTCTTCTTCTTTTCTTCTTCTCTTCAGGTATTATGCGAAATTGTCTGTACGGTACCCATCGTTGCCGGGGTCTTCCTCTTCCCTCCTTCCTTGGCTGTTATAATTCCTAGCCTATTAGGAGAGTCTGTCGCTCTCCATTCTTTCTAGACGTTCGATCCATTTTCTCCTACAATATAGAATTTTATCATTTAGACTAAAAATGTTTAGTGTAATATCTTGATTCCTTAATCTGTCTTTTATTATTAAACCTTTGTCCCGGGAATTTCGTTTCTTGGGCCTCAGTGCGGGTTTCTTGCTTTCTGCTAATCACTCAGGTCTCGCTTCTGAAGAGGGCTATGGCGACTGCAACTGTTTTGCTGAATTTGAGTATCTTTTCTGATTTTGTTCTAAGGTCTCTGTTGATTGTTCCGCATACCCGGCTGAATTTACTAAGCTTAATCCATATATCTTTGCCGTAGCCATATATCACGTCTCATCCTGGGTAACTGAAGTGGTTTAATTGCTTGAAACTCTTCTGATCTAACACTGTTTCGATTATAATGTGTCCTTTCCCTATAAAGGCTATTGTCTTAGTTTTTTCCGTTGAGATCTCAGTGTCAAATTCCGCACTTATATGTTTCAATAAGTACTTTCCTTTCTGAAGCTCCTCTTCTGCATCTTATAGGATCACAGCATCGTCAGAATATAGTAAGTTATTTAAAAGAATCCTCCTGTCTAGCTATACACCTTTTTCAAATTATGTTTTCCATACATGCATTATTTCTTGAATGCAAATGTTAAACAAAATTTGGGGAGATATAGAAGCGTTGTGTTACTCTTTTGTTAGTTGGTATCTCATTAGTTGTTTTTCCGTTCAGATCTGTAATGTTCTGATATAATCTTTTTATCGCATTTATTAGAAGTTTCGGATGTCCGTGATTCGTCATCATCATCATCCAATGTTTCTGCCTATTCACACTGTCAACAGCTTTTTTTAAAAGTCTGTAACATTCTGCGTGGTGTCTGTTGTTCTATGTTCTCTGAGCGTGTTTTTTAGGGAATTGACTAGTTTGAACCTGGGACCTGTTTCTGGTAAGGAGACGCCAGACCACACATGACATGTAGAGTTCAGAAGAGATCAGTGAGACTAGCGATGATATAACCCAATGATTTCAGCGTCAGCTCCACTGCACTCCCTGTAAAAGAATCTTAATACTAACTAAATTTAGTGGAAGGGGTTCAAGGCTTTCCTATTTTTAGTTAGCTGGTAAAATAACGTCGAAAAAGCAGTTAAGTTTACCATTGGAAATTTTATTCTACTCACAAAACATTGTTTATAAATTGCACTATTGATAAAAGGAAATGTTTTAATACAGGATGATAAAAACCAACTGCGTTCAACAAAAATGTGAACGAATATTCCCTGAGTGGGTTTCCAAGTTCTACAATGGATCGAAGGATGACCTATGCCATATCACATCTATAATCTAGGTTTATATTAAGTTTCACAAAAGAGAAAACTATCAAAATGGTCTACAGTGACCCTCAATTATCTTTAATTACTTATTTAACTTGTCGTAAATTACAGTGGTTGATGTGATGTGGCTTCTCAATAATTATATAACAGAAAAATCATCGCGTTTCAGATTTTAACTTACGTAGCAAATGTGAATATCATGAGCTTCAATTGACGATCAACACTAGTATTACGTAAAAAGGGGATGTAACAGATGAGACTTCTGCAGTTCTGAGTGACGCTTTATGCGCTGTTATGCGGCATCGCGTGCGTTAATTACCTTGTCATTGGTTAGGCAGTGTCAGGGGGCGTCGGTCGGCACAGCTCCACACACCTCGCCGACTCGGAAGCAACTCTCTCCTAACTTCTCCTTACTACAATTTACCGAATTTGGTTTAAAAAAAACTATCTGGCTGTGTTTTCATCTGACCAATCAGGGTCTCAATGATAACCTTAAGCTCCGCCTACAAAAATTCTGTCTATCCAATGAGAAACGTTATACTTTTCGTGGTTGGGCAATGTTTTTAAAGTTTGGAACGTAACAGAGACGCGAAAAAGTCTCACGCTAAAACTTGCGGCTGGTGTGGCCCTTTTAGTGTTATCGTAAGATCTATACTGTTCTTCTGGAGGGCTCTAGCTTTTAACAAGGGCTGGGGGTGGTCCTGGCGGTTAGCTGGAGATGTGGGTGTCCGTCCCTTATCGTAGGGGCCTTCTAGCCTAACACGGTTCTGCTCTCGGCTTCTGTTCTCGTTTCTCCCCTCGGAACTGCGTCTGTCTCACAGTGGGAAGGTATGACATGCATTTAGGCATTCTTGTGTTAGTCTGTGGTATTCCATTTGCCCACTCATTACTCGTATTACTTTGGTTAATTTAATGTCACGTTTTATACTACTGGATTTGCTTATCATGTCAGGGTTTTCATGGAAGGTGTTGGATTTGCCTGACACCTTACAAGTCGATGAAAGCAATGGATGTTTCTTTAGGTTTTTAAGACTTATACGCTAAAATTTTAAACATATCTTGTATACTGGATCTTTTAAACTTATTCCTCTGTAGTTATTGCATAGGATTTTGTATCCTTTTTTAAAAACTGAAAGGACATGGCTAACTTCCTTCCTCACTCCGAGGTATTGTTCTGTCTGTAATGACCTCAGAGTCAACAGGATGTCAAACTCTAAGCCAAATTTCATGACGTAGGCAGACAAGCAACACGACCAACAGGGACTTAATAAAGGTTTTGTATAGTCCGTGTGCAAACTAAAGAGAGAGCAGGTGAGTGTCAACGCTCTCTACTCAAATACGTCACAAGGGAAAAAAATGGCTCTGAGCACTATGGGACTTAACATCTATGGTCATCAGTCCCCTAGAACTTAGAACTACTTAAACCTAACTAACCTAAGGACATCATACAACACCCAGTTATCACGAGGCAGAGAAAATCCCTGACCCCGCCGGGAATCGAACCGGGGAACCCGGGCGTGGGAAGCGAGAACGCTACCGCACGACCACGAGCTGCGGACTCGTCACAAGGAGCAACTCTAGACTATTTCACAAAGTTGTATCGACCCTTCCTGCAGCGTGTCTTTTAAAACAGTGGCGACGCTGTGCGCAGTCATGCCGATGGGATGTTTATTTCCCATTAAATACTGAAGACAGAAATTAGTTACTAGTAAAATTATCACAATAAATGCACCCGAATGGAGTCGATGTAAATCACCGCATGCACTGCTACATGGGAAATTGCTTCTTGGTAATACAACACGGCAGTAGGAGGCGGAGCAAGAGATTAGTGTTTAACGTTCCGTCGACAACGAGGTCATTAGAGACGGAGCATAAGCTCGGATTGAGGAACGACAGAGAAGGAAATCGGTCGTACCCTTTCGAAGCAATCCTCCCGGCATTTTCCACAAGCAGTTTAAAAAAAATGACGGAAAACGTAAATCACCATGGCCAGACGCGGGCTTGAGCCGTCGACCATCCGACTGTGAGTCCAGTGTGCCAGCCACTGCGCTCGGTACACGGCAGTTGTACGCGTTTTTCCGGGAGAGGCCAGTTTTCACCTCACAGGCGCGGTATCCGACTCGAAACGCTTAGCTCGTAATGAATACAATTAGTGTAAGTGATTGTATTTCTTTTTGAAAGACATCATCGTCGCTTTTGACTGTTAAAATGTTTCATTTTAAAAAAATTACAATTTCGGCCATGCAGCCATTTACAAGACGAATAGCCTGCAAATTTTGCGCTTCAGCACTTGTCTAATTTTAAAAAGAAGACGTAAGTACAGAGGTTGCAGAAAAATTTGGAAATACCGAGGGAAATGCATGCTTCAACACAAATGCAGATGACAGCCAGGTCTGGAGATTACACTGTTGTATTTGACCACGAACGGCACCTGTGCAATGTCCCCCGTATGTTACGTGTGTCAGTTGTTGTCAGACATCCGCAGCTCGTGGTCTAGTGGCTAGCGTTGCTACCTCAGGATCACGGGGTTCCAGGTTCGATTCCCGGCCGGGTTGGGGATTTTCTCTGCCCGGGGACTGGGCGTTTGTGTTGTCCTCGTCATTCTTCCATGTTCATAAAAGCGGCTAGGTTGGACTGTGTACAGAGTGGGAATGTATACGGGTGCTGCTGATCGCGCAGTTGAGCGCCCCACAAACCAAACATCATCGTCGTTGTCAGAACAGTGTTCTGTTAGTTGTCAGTGGATTGTGTCAGAGCAAATTGAATTTGAACCTGGCCAAATTGTTGATGATCGTATGGTGGATGCTACCGTAACCGAGGTAGCCGAAGTATTCAGTGTTTCAAGAAGATTTATACCGCATACGGGGAAAGCGTAAAAACAAAATCTACTAAGCCACAACGCGGCCGTAAGTGTGCGTAAGTGATCAGTTTATGAGGAGGACTGTGACGAAAAATAAGGGGAAGACAGTTGCAAAAGTCACTACAGAATTGTGGACTCGCGAACCGTGTCAGCACCAAAACGACACGCAGTGATCTCCAAAAGCAGGGAATTACAGGGAAAGCTGGAATTCCAAAACCACTCGTCAGCGATATAAATGACCATAGCAGGAAAAAATAGTGTCGAAGCCATAAAACCTGGGCTGTGGAGCAGTGGAACGAAGTCATTTGATTGGATGAGTCTTGTTTAACACTGTTTCCAATTTCTGGCCGAGTTTACCTACCCAAGAGTCAAACATGGCGTGGATTGGGTGATGATTTGGGCAGCCATACCGTGATATTCCGAGGACTCCGTAGTTACCCTGCAAGGTCGTATTACTGCCAAGGATTATGCGACCATTTTGGCTGATGAGGTCCATCGCGTGGTACAGTGTTTGTTCCCCAGTGGTGACGCTGTGTTACGAGGCGACAGAGCCCCCGTTTTCGAAGCTCGCGTCGACCAGGACTGGTTTTATGTGCACGAGTATGAAATGTCGCCTGGCCCTGGCCACCACATTCACCAGATCTGAATACTGGACGTTTGTTGTCTGCCTCGAAGAAACGAGAGTGCGTCTTGAATGCCAATGGGTTTCCTACGCCATATTATGGATGTTAATGTATTGTGTTTGTAGTGTTTCCATCTTTTTGTACATGCCCTTGTAAACGTCGTTGTTACGTCTTATGTGTCGGCTATTTTTAAAGTTTTGCTTATGCTGAAGCACGAAATTTGCGCAGTATCTCACTTGAAAATAGCTAACGAATTTACAATTGGGGGTTTTATTAATAAATAGTTATACCAATAAAGGGAGACGACATGTCCTTCAAAAAGTCTTACATTGCCTCGAAGTGTGGTGTATGCTGCGCTCGACTAGAAAATTTTCCTACGATCAGGAATCATCAAACAGGAAGCTCCGTGCTTCAAGATGGAGTCTTCTACAAGGAACGTTGGAATTTCCGGAGCTTCGGCAGTCGGAACAGCTTTGCTGACAACGTAACTGTGAATCCAGAGAAGAAAAATTAATTTTAGCATTTCGAAAAGGTAATCCTTTACATTCCTGTTTTAGTTACGATGCTAATATGCGGGTCACGGTGGGCGCGTGTGTTGCACCCATTGCAGTAATTACACACTTGCCAGAGAGAGCCTGACGCTGTCCCGTTTTTCGTGGATGTTATCTCCTGTGAGCAAGAGAGAGTACATCAGAATACTCGAGTTCCACAGCTCTGTCGCAGAGCTTCTGCGTTCGTCATCACCTTCTGTTACGCCTCCTAGCAAAGGAACTGACACAGCTAGTTACGTACCATAAATTAAGTGAGAACGGCTTGTTTTGAAAGCGGTAGCCGTAGTCGCCGTGAAAATATGCGCAACTAGGTTGCATGGAGGTTATGCTGCGTGAAAAGGTAAGACCGGCCAATCATTAACACTATTCCTTCTACAAAAATACACTGAAACGCCAAAGAACTGGTATAGGCATGCATTTTCACGTACAGAATACCACGCTGCGGTCCGCAACGCCTATACGAGACAGCAAGTATCTGGCGCAGTTGTTAGATCGGTTACTGTTGCTACAATGGCAGATTGTCAAGATTTAAGTGAGTCTGAACGTGGTGTTATAGTCGGCGCACGAGCCATGGGACACAGCATCTCCGAGGTAGCGATGAAGTGGGGATTTTCGCTTACTACAATTTCACAAGTGAACCGTGAATATCAGAAATCCGGTAAAACATGAAATCTCTGATATCGCTGCGGCCGGAAAAAGATCCTGCAAGAACGGGACCAACGACGATTGAAGAGAATCGTTCAGCGTGACAGAAATGCAACCCTTCCGCAAATTGCTGCACATTTCAGTGCTGGGCCATCAACAAGTATCAGCGTGCGAATCATTCAGCGAATCATCATCGATAATGAATGGGCTTTCGGAGCCGAAGGCCCACTCGTGTACCCTTGATGACTGCACACACAAAGCTTTACGCCTCGCCTGGGCCCGTCAACACCGACATTGGACTGTTGATGACTGGGAACATGTTGCCTGGTCGGACGAATCTTGTTTCAAATTTTATCGAGTGGATGGACGTGTACTGTTATGGTGACAGCCTCATGCATTCATGGACCCTGCATGTCAGCAAGGCACTGTTCAAGCTGGTGGAGGCTCTGAAGTGGTGTGGGGCGTGTGCAGTTGGAGTGATATGGGACCCCTGGTACGTCTAGATAAGAGTCTGACAGGTGACATGTACGTAAGCACCCAGTCTGTTCACCTGCAGTCATTCATGTCCAGTGTGCATTCAGGCGGACTTGAACAAATCCAACAAGACAATGCGACACCTCATACGTCCTGAATTGCTACAGAGTGGCTCCAGAAACATTCTTCTGAGTTTAAACACTTCTGTTGGCCACCAAACTCCCTGTACATGAACATTGTTGAGCCTATCTGGGATGCCTTGCAATGTGCTGTTCAGAAGAGATCTCCACCCCCTTGCACTCTTACGGATTTATGGACAGTCCTGCAGGATTCATGGTGTCAGTTCCCTCCGGCACTACTTCAGACATTAGCCGAGTCCATGCCACGTCGTGTTGCGGCACTTCTACGTGCTCTCGGGGACACTGCACGATATTAGGCAGGTGTAACAGTTTCTTTGACTCTTCAATGTATGAAAAAAGCTTCAGATTTACGTGCTCTGGCGAAAGACCCTGTAAGAGAATATAGCGGATGACGCTGAACGTTCACATGGAAGTGTAATTTATATCTCTGGAAAATGGACAAATGAAAGTGAAATTGCTAGAGGACATAAAAAACACAAGGGTAATTGCTAGATGTCTCACTCTGTGAAACAGACCAGATGGGAATTGTGGCCCACTGATAGTGCAATACACTTCTCGAAAGAGGAGCAAGTGTCTAGACTCTGTCAATACATTGCGTGTCTGAAACACATCACCTCTCTTGAACACGGCATGCATTTTGGATTCCGTATTCACTAGACATTTTTTTCTTGTTTTGCTCTATACTGCCACCTTTGAAAGTTGCCTACCATGAGATCTCAGCAACAACAGTAGCGGTATTCCACTGCCAGAGGTATCAGAATGATTTTCGCTTGTAACTTTCGACTCGTTTGTTTCCTAACCAGGGACCCTTACCTCAGATTGGTACATTTATCCGTCCCTATCATTCTCGAAAGTTCGTACCATCATCACGAAATCAGCCTGTACATGTATTTACAGGCACCGGTGCCTATGACTATGACGCTCTGTAGCCTCGTTGGCTTACGCTTCCGGAGATGGGTTCCTGTGTAAAACCTGATCAACTGTATCCCATCTACAACCTCTAGAAGCGTGTATTATGAATTGTGAAACACTCTATAACGGCAAGGGCCCCAACACACTTCTGTGCGGCACACTGGGAGCTACTTTCACTGCTGTCGATGACTCCATCCAAGATAAGACGCTGCGTCCTCCCTACCAATAAGTCCTCAATCCCGACTCAAAAACCGCCTTACATCCCCATATTATTGTACTGTGGTTCGTGATCGTTCGTGTGGTACTGAGTCAAATACTTTTTGGAAGTCAAAAATTTCTATATCCATCTGCCATGACCCATGGTTCACAGCATGTCAAGTCAGAAAAGCGCGAGTTGGGTTTTGCATAACCGATTTTTTGCGGAACCCGTGCTGACTGGAGGTTACTCTGTTCGAGATACCTCATTACGTTTGAGCTCAGAATATTCCGCAGCCGATGGATGTCAAAGAGTTTGAAAGTTAGTTTGGTACATTACTTTTGCTACCCTTCTTGCCTTTGCTTTCTTCCCGCTACTGGGCACAGTTTTTTGTTCAGAGATCTATCGTATACATTCTTAAGACAAAAAAAGGAATTATCCGAATGGGACGGAAATCGGTGGAAGTGAATCACATATACAAACAAACAAATGATTAAAATTTCAGGTTGGTATCCCACTGCAGTCGGGGTATCTCCAGACAAATCTGCATAGGTCGTCGTGGCTCAGTTCCAAACGAGACTCATCGTTGAAGACAATTCTACTACATTTAATGAAATTCCAGGCCGAATGTACCCGACACCACTGCAAATTGACTTGTTGGTGTACAGAGATCAATAGTAGCAAGCGCAAGGGGTACCATGAGCTCAGCTCCCTTCTGGTAGTCGCCTATTAATGGCCTTTGGATCACTGAAGCAGCAGTTGCGCGTCGAATCGATGATAGTGATGAGTCTGGGGCCCCCAGTGCCTCTCTGACGATTGCTTGGTCGTCAGGCTCCGTCGTCTCTCTAAGTCGACCACTTCCTTCTTGACGCTATGTTCGGCCATGATCCGCGCATTCCTGCCAACACCGTCGAGTAGTGGCATCACTCATATTCAAATGTCGAGCGATTCGCCGGTACTCCAACCGGCCTCTTTGAGCCCAACTGCAGATCCTCTCTCAAATGATGTCATCGGCGTATACAGTCCACGTGCCTGTCAGGCATCGTTACTGCCCAACTAATACGAGGGTCGTTCAATAAGTAATGCCCCAATTTTTTTAAAAAAGCCATTAATATACATAGACAAACGTCCTTTTTGGTGCTTCACATTTGATGTTTGTTGTGTGCGCCGGTAAAGTTTTGAACGGTTCTGGCAGACGACAGAGCCGTAGTACAGCGTCAAAATGGCGTCTACATACGACTCACGTTACAAGCAGCGTGCTGTTACTGAATTCTTGTGTGCAGAAAAAGAAACCGTGGTGTGCAATGTAGGGCGATGCTGCAGTTGGTAGGAGTACAGTTGGGCGATGGTTAAAGAAAGTTACAGCCTCAAAAAATGCAGAAACAGAGCTCCATGATCAGCCACGCTCCTGTTATAGCCACTGCTCGAGGCATGCTGAATTGTACGGATTCCATTAATCGTGCCGACTGACGCATCATAACTCGACAATTGGCTCTACAGTTGTCGGTCAGCACTAGAAGTGCGCCTGCAAAAATCGAGACTCTCGCATATTCAAAGAGGTGCTCACGATGGGTTCCACGAATGCTAACAGCGGACCACAAGATTCAAAGAAAGGCCATTTCATCTGAATTGTTGGAGCGTTCTGCGACCGACGGAGAGGCCTTTCGGTCACGGATCGTAATGGACGACGAAAGCTGGGTGCACCAATTTGCGCCGGAAACAAAAAGGCAGTCCATGGAGTGACATCATGCTCATTTACCACAAAATAAGAAATTCAAGGCAGACCCCTCTGCCGGAAAAGTGATGGTGATAGTCTTCTGGGATTGTGATGGCGTCATTCTCGTAGTTATGATGCCTATACGGTCAACCATCAATTCAGAGGCATATGTGAAGACTCTGAATAAACTCAAGAACCCTTTCCGAGGTGTTGGATCGGACAAGAATCCAGCAGAAATCTTACTCCAACGCGATAATGCATGCCCACATACAAGTCTGAGAACCCGGGAACACATCGTCAAATTGGGTTGGACACCATTGCGTCATCCAACCTACAGTCCAGACCTGGAACCCTCGGACTTCCATGTCTTTGAGCCGCTTCAAGATACTCTATGGCGAACACACTTTGAATATTAAGAGAGTGTCAGTCATGCAGTGAAAACATGGCTACGGCTACAGGACAAGAGCTTTTACCAGCAGGGAATATATGCTCTTCCACAACGTTAGGGTACGGCCATATAACGTGATGGAGACTTCGTAGAAAAATAGGACGTGGACAAAACATGTTGATGGATATTGTCACCAGATTCTGACTCTTAACAATAAATATGTTATGAGTAAAAAAATTTGGGACATTGCTTATTGACCACGGGATGAAATTCGCAAGCACTTTATGCCCCGATATCTACATGTTCACTATTTACTATCCCTGCCAGTTGCGCGGCGAAATTGTACTGCAGCGTCACACATTCATCCATCGGCTGCCAAAGTTTACAGTTTTGCATTTTCCGTCCATGCCTGTGTGAATCTTAATTTGTGACCAATTTGCATAACTCCGTGGTGCGTGTTGTTCTTTTCTCATTTACAAAAAATTAAGAGTGTGTTATGGTTAAATGAGGGGGGAGTGTTAGGGTATACCCTGAATTTCACGATCGAACGCTCGAGGCATAGCAGTCGCGCTAGCATTTAAGCGCGTATCACAAGCAAAGTGGTATTGGGCGCGCTCGACACGGAATTCCCGGCGCGCCCGCCTGTACGTGTAGGTGAGCGGTAGGCGGAGAGAAGTCCCCATTACTTCCAGACATGCTTTCTCGCCGCCGCGGCTCCTTTTTGCCTGGTCGCTACGGATTCCATAACGATATCCAGGGCACTACCCGTGCCTTGAAGCCGAGGGCAGTCGCAGTTCTGACCAGCCGTTTTTAAAAGAATGTGACGTGATGGCCGGAAACAGTTTTCCTTCCGCAACGCCTGATGGCACACAGTTAACGGAATATGCCGTCTGTCCTAGATATGCAAGCAGTTGTAATCATTTGCAGAACATACGGACGCGCGAGGCAACATTGTCTAACACGTCTTTTATTAATCATTTTAATTGATTCAGCTGTGGGTTTTCGATGAAACATTGATGTTATGTTGATTAAACAAAACACTTATTTAGCTGATCTAGGTTTCGGGCTATAAGAGCATTTTCTATTACAATACACAGCGTATCCTGAATATGGCAACCAAGTAAACATTTAAAGCAATTTTCATTTATTCTTTGGTCTTAGTTGCACAACTCTTAAAACGTGACATCTTTCGATTTCTCTGATATGAGGTTCTGACAGGCGTGAGCGACTACACTGCCGAAAAAAATTAGAACACCATTTTAGAGGTTTCCAGTTCACTCAAGATTTATTGTTGCAACGGGGCATGCAGTAAATGAAATGATTACATTTACAAATCAATAGCACAATTGCCGACTCATGCTGAAACACTCATATTAATACGCTGTGTAACCTTCATGGCCGGAAACGCAGGCGGTGACTGACATCCAGTCGATCGTACAAATGGTGAATACTGCCCTGGGATACGTTACAAAACTACGTGAACAGGTCGAACAGATGGTGTAAGTGTTGCTGGTTGAGTCGCACGATTCACTTCTCGTGCCATCGTACCCCACACGTTGTCGATTAGAGACAAGTCCGGAGATCGTGTTGGCAAGGGAAGTTGCTGTACGTCTTGAAGAGCACTGAGTTTCACGGGCAGCGTGTGGGCGAGCATTATCATGTTGGAACAACACGTCACCTTTCTGTTAAGAACGACAAAAGAATGGGTCTAACAACATTCTGCACATACCGAGCGGTTGTTAGCGTCCCCTCCAGAAACACGAAAGGTGAACAAGAGTTGTATCTTATCACACCCCAGACTATAAGGTCTGGGATAGGGCCAGTGTGTCTTGGACGAATGCACCCTACGAGACAGTGCTCACCAGGTCTACGTCGTACGCGCAAACGACAATCACTCGCTTGCAGGCAGAATCTGCATTCATCGTTGAATGCCACAGCGCACCATTCATCTTCTAAGTGATTCTCTGACAGCACCATTTGAGTCGTGCACGTCGATGCTGTGGCGTGAGTGGAAGACAGGCCAGAGGTGTGCGTGCCCTCCGTCTCGCTGCTAATAACAGATTCACAACAGTTCGTGCTGACGTGTCTGGACTCTCAAACCCTGTTCTCAGTGCTGTCGTAGTTGTTCGATCTGCTACTGCTGCTCATACAATACGACGATCCTGGTGAGCGTCTGTGCTGCGTAGACGTCCAGAACTTTGTCTACAGGTGTGAGAAAGTTCACGTGACCGCTGATACCAGCCGTCGGAGGTTCGAGTCCTCACTCGGACATGGGTGTGTGTGTGTGTTGTCCTTAGTGTAAGTTAGTTTAAGTTAGATTAAGTAGTGTCTAAGCTTAGGGACCGATGACCTCAGCAGTTTGGTCCTATAAGATCTTCCACAAATTTCAAAATTTACTGATACCAGCATCGTTGCCCAACTGACGCAGCACGTCCAGCTTGTGTAGCAATCCTGCGAAAGGACCATTCCACTACTCGGAAGGCCACCATTTGAACCTTTCAAACTCACTCAGTTGGCTGTACGGAGCACGACTGCGCCTCCATACTGCCTGATGCCTGCTTGCTTCATACGTTTGCAGCACAATGGGACTTCTCGCTGTGAGCATTCCCTACGACTGCCTGGTAGCCTTGCCAATATGCTATCTGCTGCGTTAAAGTACATCTACTATTCCGCAGGTGGCATATGCCATCTTCGGATCAAAACTGACGTCATCTTTCCATCTGCACTAATCTTTTTCCACCAATGTACATGTATCTGAAGATGATCAGAAGAGACTGAAACACATGTATTAAAAATGTGTAACTGAGACTGAAGAATAATTGAAAATTGTTTTAAATATCAGTAGATTCGCTGTTCTCTCACGACGCTGTAGTGAAAAATAAACATGTCAACTTCTTAATACATAGATTCATGACTGAAACCATACATGTTATCTCTGCTAACAATTTTGACACAGTTATAATCTGTATTCTACAACATTCATTACAATAGTATTTGCAATAAGTACGAATAATAAACGCCGAAACAGAGCTATGTGCACAGAAATTTGTGTCATAATACACACTGGCCAGCCTGAACATTATGACAAAAATGGTTCAAATGGCTCTGAGCACTATGGGACTCAACTGCTGTGGTTATCAGTCCCCTAGAACTTAGAACTACTTAAACCTAACTAACCTAAGGACATCACACACATCCATGCCCGAGGCAGGATTCGAACCTGCGACCGTAGCAGTCCCACGGTTCCGGACTGCGCGCCTAGAACCGCGAGACCACCGCGGCCGGCCAACATTATGACCCCCTACCCAGTAGCCGGTATGTCCACCTTTGGCACGGATAACCGTAGCGACGCATTGTGGCATGGAAGCAGTGACTCCTTGTTAGGTTGCTGGAGGGAGCTGGCACCACATCTGCACACACAAGTCAGCTCATTTCCGTAAATTCCGGGAAGGGGGGCGATGAGCTCTAATGCCACGTTCGGTCACGTCCCAGATCTATAGGGTTCAGATCTGTCGAGTTAGGGGGCCAGCACATCAACTGGATCTCACCACTATGTTCCTCGAACTACTCCATCACACTCCTGGCCTTGTGACAGGGCACATTATTTTTCTGAAAAATGCCACTGCCGGTGGGGAATATGATCGTCACGAAGAGGTATACATGGTCTGCAACCAGTGCATGATACCCCTTGACCATCATGGTGCCTTGCACGAGCTCCACTGGACCCATGGATGCCCACGTGAATGTTCCCCAGAGCAGAATGGAGCCGTCGCCAGCATGTCGTGGTCTGCCCAGCAGTACAGGCGTCAGAACTGTGAGCCTGGAAGGAGATGGATTCGCACCCTCCCATCAGCATGATGAGGAAGGTATTGGGATTCGTCAGACTGTGTAGCGCTCTGCCACTGCGCCAGTGTCCAGTGGCGATGGTCGCATGATAATTTCAGTCGTAGTTGTCGATGTCGTGGTGTTAACACTGGCACATACAAGGGTCGTCAGCTGCAGAGGCGCAGTGTTAGGTGCACTGTGTATTCAGACACACTTGTAATCTGCCCAGCATTAAAGCCTGATGTTAGTTGCGCCACAGTTCGACGCCTGTCTGCCCAACTTACTACATCCGACATCTGTAATGATGGGTGGCCGCCCAACCCCACAACGTACGGACGTAGTTTCACCTTCAGCATGTCAAAACAAACATCTTTCAGCCATCTAATTTCCAAATTGTTATTTTATTTAGCTACGAATTTTATTGATTTACTGCGCCATCTTCAGGCCCACTGACCAACGTGTTGGAAGATCCCAACCTCGGTTCCGGTCAGAATAGGGGCTGGCATTAAAATACTGGTGTCTGTAGATTTCTGCTTGATACAGCGATCACTTCAACCATGATCTGCCCACCTTGGTTTCGCCATATTTTGAAGACACTCACCACAGTACTACTCAAACACCCAACAAGTCGTGCAGTTTCCAAAATGCTCGAGCCTTCGGGCCATCTTAATCTGACCTCGGTCAGACTCAGATGGGACGCGCGTTTCCCTATTGTACACATGTGCAGCATACTCACTGATACTACATACTCAGTGCGTGTGTCTGAGTCGTAGTCACTCCTCGCCAAGCGATGCTGCTGTCGGCTGGATGGATTTATAGCGATAGTAGGCTGGTGATCAGTGTGTTTATTGTAGTGTATCGACCCTATTCTGTCAAGAAGCACATTAGAGTGGACATGGGTTGCAACAGAGCCAGCTGCAGGCATTCAAGAGTGTTGTGTGTTGCAAAGTAAAACAGGGCCGACAGGCATTGTGAAGCAGAGCCAGCTGGGTGCAGTATAGCAACAGCTGATAATGCAACATGATGGTGGAAGGACGGGAGCCTTTCCCCACTTGCCATCTCAGAAATATTTAGAGTACGTGGCTTAAGCCCTAAATGAACATAATCTAGAGTGTACAAGTACTGCGCGTTTCATGTATTAAAATATTCTCATCTCAGTACTACAGCCTACACCACGAGCCTGTGACACTTGGAGCGATATTCCAGAATGCAATACAGGGTCCGCTGTTCGACCGCAGAACAAGTCAGCCTGCCCTGAGTCATAAAAGCAGTCGCTACTGGAGCGGAGAGCCACCTGCTCGCTGGGAGTAGGTCACGGCCGCCCCTGCGGAATAATGACGTAGAAGTAAATATCCTCGGAGTAGTGAAGCAACTTAAATCACTTAATAAAAGCAAGTCTTCTGGTCCAGACAGTATACCAAATAGGTTCCATTCGGAGTATGCTGGTGCATTAGCTCCATACTTAACAATCATATACAACCTTTCGCTCGACGAAAGATCCGTACCTAAAGACTGGAAAGTTGCAATGGTCACACCAATATTCATGAAAGGTAGTAGGAGTAATCCACTAAATTACAGGCCCATATCGTTAACGTCGATATGTAGCAGGATTTTAGAACATACACTCCTGGAAATTGAAATAAGAACACCGTGAATTCATTGTCCCAGGAAGGGGAAACTTTATTGACACATTCCTGGGGTCAGATACATCACATGATCACACTGACAGAACCACAGGCACATAGACACAGGCAACAGAGCATGCACAATGTCGGCACTAGTACAGTGTATATCCACCTTTCGCAGCAATGCAGGCTGCTATTCTCCCATGGAGACGATCTTAGAGATGCTGGATGTAGTCCTGTGGAACGGCTTGCCATGCCATTTCCACCTGGCGCCTCAGTTGGACCAGCGTTCGTGCCGGACGTGCAGACCGCGTGAGACGACGCTTCATCCAGTCCCAAACATGCTCAATGGGGGACAGATCCGGAGATCTTGCTGGCCAGGGTAGTTGACTTACACCTTCTAGAGCACGTTGGGTGGCACGGGATACATGCGGACGTGCATTGTCCTGTTGGAACAGCAAGTTCCCTTGCCGGTCTAGGAATGGTAGAACGATGGGTTCGATGACGGTTTGGATGTTCCGTGCACTATTCAGTGTCCCCTCGACGATCACCAGTGGTGTACGGCCAGTGTAGGAGATCGCTCCCCACACCATGATGCCGGGTGTTGGCCCTGTGTGCCTCGGTCGTATGCAGTCCTGATTGTGGCGCTCACCTGCACGGCGCCAAACACGCATACGACCATCATTGGCAACAAGGCAGAAGCGACTCTCATCGCTGAAGACGACACGTCTCCATTCGTTCCTCCATTCACGCCTGTCGCGACACCACTGGAGGCGGGCTGCACGATGTTGGGGCGTGAGCGGAAGACGGCCTAACGGTGTGCGGGACCGTAGCCCAGCTTCATGGAGACGGTTGCGAATGGGCCTCGCCGATAACCCAGGAGCAACAGTGTCTCTAATTTGCTGGGAAGTGGCGGTGCGGTCCCCTACGGCACTGCGTAGGATCCTACGGTCTTGGCGTGCATCCGTGCGTCGCTGCGGTCCGGTCCCAGGTCGACGGGCACGTGCACCTTCCGCCGACCACTGGCGACAACATCGATGAACTGTGGAGACATGACGCCCCACGTGTTGAGCAATTCGGCGGTACGTCCACCCGGCCTCCCGCATGCCCACTATACGCCCTCGCTCAAAGTCCGTCAACTGCACATACGGTTCACGTCCACGCTGTCGCGGCATGCTACCAGTGTTAAAGACTGCGATGGAGCTCCGTATGCCACGGCAAACTGGCTGACACTGACGGCGGCGGTGCACAAATGCTGCGCAGCTAGCGCCATTCGACGGCCAACACCGCGGTTCCTGGTGTGTCCGCTGTGCCGTGCGTGTGATCATTGCTTGTACAGCCCTCTCGCAGTGTCCGGAGCAAGTATGGTGGGTCTGACACACCGGCGTCAATGTGTTCTTTTTTCCATTTCCAGGAGTGTATATTGTGTTCGAACATTATGAATTAGCTCGAAGAAAACTGTCTATTGAAATGGTTCAAATGGCTGTGAGCACTATGGGACTTAACATCTAAGGTCATCAGTCCCCTAGAACTTAGAACTACTTAAACCTAACTAACCTAAGGACATCACACACATCCATAACCGAGGCAGGATTCGAACCTGCGACGGTAGCGGTCGCGCGGTTCCAGACTGAAGCGCCTAGAACCGCTCGGCAACACCGGGCGGCAACTGTCTATTGACACACAGTCACCATGGGTTTAGAAAACATGTTTCCTGTGAAACACAACTAGCTCTTCATTCACATGAAGTGTTGAGTGCTATTGACAAGGGATTTCAGATCGATTCAGTATTTCTGGATTGCCGGAAGGTTTTTGACACTACCACACAAGCGGCTTGCAGTGAAATTGCGTGCTTATGGATTATCGTCTCAGTTATGTGACTGGATTTGTGATTTCCTGTCAGAGAAGTCACAGTTCGTAGTAATTGACGGAAAGTCGTCGAGTAAAACAGAAGTGATTTCTGGCGTTCCCCAAGGTAGTGTTATAGGCCCTTTGCTGTTCCTTATCTATGTAAACGATTTGGGAGACAATCTGAGCAGCCGTCTTCGGTTGTTTACAGATGACGCTGTAGTTTATCGACTAATAAACTCATCAGAAGATCAAAACAAATTGCAAAACGATTTAGAGAAGATATCTGAATGGTGCGAAAATTGGCAGTTGACCCTAAATAACGAAAAATGTGATGTCATCCACATGAGTGCTAAAAGGAATTCGTTAAACTTCGGTTACACGATAAATCAGTCTAATCTAAAAGGCGTGAATTCAACTAAACACCTAGGTATTAGAATTACGAACAACTTAAATTGGAAGGAACACATAGAAACAGTTGTGGGGAAGGCTAACCAAAGATGTGTTTTATTCGCAGGACACTTGGAAAATACAACAGATCTTCTATGGAGACTGCCTATACTACGCTCGTCCGTCCTCTTTTAGAATGCACCGAAAAAGTTCAAAGAAAGGTAGCACGTTTTGTATTATCGTGAAATATGGGTGAGTGTGTCACAGAAATGATACAGGATTTGGGCTGGACATCATTAAAAGAAGGACGTTTTTCGTTGCGACGGAATCTTCTCACGAACTTTCGATCACCAACTTTCTCCTTCAAATGCGAAAATATTTTGTTGACACCGACCTACATAGGGAGAAACCATCACCACGATAAAATAAGGGAAATCAGGGCTCGTACGGAAAGATATAGGTGTTAGTTTTTTCCGCGCGCTATACGATATAGGAATGATAGAGAATTGCGAAGGTGGTTCGATGAACTTTCTGCCAGGCACTTAAATGTGATTTGCAGAGTATACATGTAGATGTAGATGTCAGCTGTGCTGCCACGCTGTCATCACGGTCACAGCTGGAAACGACACTGACAGCGGCATTCGAGTGTCACCAATACTGGACGTCTATTGCTTCACGTGAGAGGCAACTGCACGCCTCCACCAAACTGTTCCTGATGTACTATGGCCGAGGTCAAGAATAAGTTAATTAAACAAATGTGCTCTCGTCCTGACATCTCATTTCACTCTTCAAAGCAAAACAAAACCAAAATCAAACTCTTCACGAGTTAGAATCCATGGGTCATCTACCATTGGGCTCAGTACAATGGCGTCACGTTCTTAGAGGAATGTCTGAACCAACAACCTACGGTACAGGGAATCCAAAAATTTTGTTTGTAGTTTGGGCGTGGAGAAAAGATTGTGACAATTATGCATTTTGTAAAGTAGATTTTAGTGCTAGTATAGAAACAATGCATTTGTCTAATTTTGGAGGTGATGGAAGTCCTGATTAATTAGTGCCTGTTAGATGTGGACATTGTTGCCTTGAGGGACACTCAGCGCCACGTACAGAATCAGTTCCAGTAAAATGTTATACATATAATCTTTAGGGGCATGTGGGTAGGCCATTCTGGGAATCGAGATGGCTCATGAATAGGCGTAAGAGTTGAGGTAATGTATTTTATTTTCTTGTCTTGTGAGTATTAGTTCACAAAATGAGTGTTGTCAAGGACAAAGCTTCAGCAGAACCAGAGACCAACGGTAGGCCAAAGCTGGAAGCAGTACGCATATTGTTAGAAAAGACAGCACAATTAACAGCGGGTAATACAGAACTGCGTGGGTTGGTAGACTTGCAATCATCACAACGGGGTGTAAATTTGTCAGTCGCAAGTTTAATTGTTATTTTTTCTGGTAAGGTAACCAAGGATGTGCAGTGCTTTGTGGGAGACCTTGAGAATTGGTTCAGTTGATGGTTGGTCAGCCGGCCGTGTTGGCCAAGCGGTTCTAGGCACTTCAATCCGGAACCACGCTGCTGCTACGGTCGCAGGTTCGAATCCTGCCTCGGGCATGGATGTGTGTGATGTCCTTAGGTTAGTTAGGTTGAAGTAGTTCTAAGTTATAGGGGACTGATGACCTCAGATGTTAAGTCCCATAGTGCTCAGAGCCATTTGAACCATTTTGATGGTTGATCTGATAAATAATTATTGAATGGTGCAAAATTGAGACTAATAGGGGAAGCTAAAACTTATCTAGGGCATGTAGAAGCTCTTAAGAGTCACAACATTCGAAGAATTTAAAGAAGGGTTAATTCAGAGGTAAACGAAACGAAATAGGGCCATAATAATTAGGGGTAGTAACTAAGGAAATTACAGAAACTGTGGAATAATTTGCGGATTGGTTAAGGAAAATGAATGGATGTAGCTATGAATTAAGACAGGATGCTGCAGTCAATGAAATTATTTTGCAAGAAGCTGAACAGAGTGTGCTCGATGTTTTTTTTAAGAGGGTTGCTGCGGAAATGTCAAGACGTGTATGGACAGGTGGTCTGCACACAGGAGTGCGGTTAGCTATAACGTACGAGACGATCGATTTGTCGACTGGAATGCAGGTCAAACGGACAGTGTTTGCAGCTAGTATAGAATATTTCAGGTGTGGACGAACAGGGCCTGTAAGGAGGCAGTGTCGCCAGCCTCAGGGTGATGTGAAGAAAGTAAGAGGAAGTAATTGTTTTAGAAGCAGAGGACTGGTGAAGAATGAGGAACCTCAGATCCATCTAAGGTCATTCCCAGTAAGACTGGATGCAATAAAATCGTGTGCGGAGGTGGACTGTGAGATGAGAGGAATAGTAGGAAAAAATGGTTGCAGGATATTATTGGACACAGGAACACATGTGTCGATCACCAGTAGTGATATGATGAAAAATAAGCAATGGAACCCACAATGGTACAGATTGCGTGGAGTGAGAGTAAAGATGTCACACCGTTAGGACCAGTGGACGTAGATTTTTTCCTAGATATGGTTCAATTTAAACGATGTCTAGAGATTGTACCACATGTGAGTGAGGGCTACAACATGATTCTGTAATTAAATTTCTTATATAAGCATTGTGCCATAATCGATCCTCGGCAACATATGGTGGAACTTGACAGAAAAATGTTTCAGTTAGGTGAAGCCGTTATCAGTGTAGCGATGTAGTGAGGAGAGCCTTTCACAAAAGACAAAGCGATTACACCACGAACAATCACACTAAGACTTGATTCGCACGATTGTGTACCTAAGGGTGCTGGAAAATCACTTTGGGTCAATGTTGAGTCTACCTTGCCTGTAGGAATTTTGTGTGTGGTGTAACAGTTAGAAGACAATGAAGTATTAGATCAGACGGGATGCTTCGTTAAAAAAGGTATTGTTCTTGTACAAAAAATAAAGGATGGAAAGAACATGCCTGTTTCTGTAGATAATTTTAGCGTAGAGGACATAGGATAAACAAACGGCATATTAATCACTAATACATATATCCTGGAGAAAGAAGAATGGGACGTGAGGGGTGTTGGCCATGGACAATCTTCAGACACCATTGAAACCACATTACGAGAAAAAGTGAAGCACCTAGAGGGAAGGCCAACGGGAAATGAATCACCAATCTACTGCAAACCATACAGAATACCAAGGCAACTGTAGCCAGTTTTGGAGGAATTTATCGATCAACAGCTAAAAGTTGGAATAACTAAAGAAAGTAATAGTGCATCGGATGCAGGAAGAGTCATCAAGCTAAAAAAAAGTCAACGGGTGGAAGACGAAAGTGCAAGTCTTTTTGTGATTGTAGACAACTAAATGAGAAAACTATAACTGACGCCTACCCTATGCCAAATATCACAAAAACATTGATTTGAGGAGTGGTTATCACCAGAGAGAGGCTGCACGGCAGGATCGACACAAAACAGCGTTTTCGGCACCCTTAGCCGGCCAGTGTGGCCGAGCGGTTCTAGGCGCTTCAGTCTGGAACCGCGCGAACGCTACGGTCGCAGGTTCGAATCCTGCCTCGGGCATGGATGTGTGTGATGTCCTTAGGTTAGTTAGGTTTAAGTAGTTCTAAGTTCAGATGTTAAGTCCCATAGTGCTCAGAACCATTTTAACCATTCGGCACATTTGGGACGCTATCAATGCCGAAGAATGCCATTCAGATTAAAAAATGCACCTGCAGCATTTCAGAGATTGTTGAACACAGTACTCAGAGGTTTAAAACCATGGCAGCGCTTAGTGAATCTTGATGACGTAATCGCCTATGGGAGTGATATGGGACAGCATATGCAGCGATTAAGGGAAGTATTATTAAGATTAAAAGCAGTGAAGTTAACATTGAGTACAGAAGAGAGTAATTTTCTGATGGAAAAGGTAGCATACGTATGTCATTTCACAAGTAAGGATGGGGTTAAGTAAAGACGGGGTTAAAACAGACCTCAAGATTAATTCTGTACGTGAATTTCCTGTACCAGAAACTGTGAAGGAGTTGCAATTGTTCTACTTCTTCCGATTCGTAAAAGGATTTGCATATATTGCCAGACCGCTGACACAATTGTTAAAAAAAAAGGGCACGATGTTTGTGTGGTCAGAAGAGTGCCAGAATGGTTTTAAGGAGCTAAAAGAAGCTTTAACATCGAGTCCGATGTTGGTATTACCGGATTTTAATAGAGAATTTGTTTTATCATGTGATGCATCAAACCATGCACTTAGCTGTGTGCTGTCACAAGAGGTAGAGGGCGTAGAAATTCTGCAGAAAGAAATTATTCCACAATGGAGAAAGAGATGCTAATCCTTATTTATGGAATCGCATTTCTCAAATGTTATCTGTACGGTAAAAAGTTTAGAGTAATATCACGCAGCATTAAAACGGTTGTTAGGGTTAAAGCATCCTTCTAGTAGGTTGAGATGGGTAGTAAGACTTAATGAATTTGATTTCTAAGTCAGGCATAAACCTGGAAGGAAGCAGGGAAAAGTAACAGAATTACATGTTGGGGTAATTAGCATAAGGAATGACGAACTGCACAGAGAGGTAAGCAGTATTTTAAACAGTCACAGTTTTGTGTGCTGGCGGTTTGCTATGCAGAGAAACCAGCAATGCTAAGGAACAGAGTGCTACAAGAAGCTCATGATCGCATATTAGTGGGTCATGGAGGTTGCAGATCTACCAACAGCAGAGTAGCAGAAAGGTGCTGATGGGAGGAACAGACAGAAGATGTAAATCAGTATATGCGGAATTGCATACAGTGCGCACAGAGAGCGGGTTTGGATTGAACAAGAGTACCATTGCAGAGGTTACATGAGAAAGACGAAGGTAATGAGAAGTAGTAGAAATGAGAACAGCGAGAAACTTAACATCAGGATTGATGGTCACGAAGTCAATGAAGTTAAGGAATTCTGCTACCTAGGCAGTAAAATAACCATTGACGGACGGAGCAAGGAGGACATCAAAAGCAGACTGGCTATGGCAAAAAAGGCATTTCTGGCCAAGAGAAGTCTACTAATATCAAATACCGGCATTAATTTGAGGAAGAAATTTCTGAGGATGTACGTCTGGAGTACAGCATTGTATGGTAATGAAACATGGACTATGGGAAAACCGGAACAGAAGAGAATCGAAACATTTGAGATGTGGTGCTATAGACGAATGTTGAAGATTAGGTGGACTGATAAGGTAAGGAATGAGGAGGTTCTATGCAGAATCGGAGAGGAAAGGAATATGTGGAAAACACTGATAAGGAGAAGGGACAGGATGATAGGACATCTGCTAAGACATGAGGGAATGACTTCCATGGTACTAGAGGGAGCTCTAGAGGGCAAAAACTGTAGAGGAAGACAGAGATTGGAATACGTCAAGCAAATAATTGAGGACGTAGGTTGCAAGTGCTACTCTGAGATGAAGAGGTTTGCACAGGAAAGCAATTCGTGGCGGGCCGCATCAAACCAGTCAGTAGACTGATGACCAAAAAAAAAAAAAAAAAAAGATGAAGCACAAGACTGAGTTCGAACCGATCCATCGTTCGGATTCCCGTGGATTGGATACACCGAGCATAAAAGCAGCAGAAGGAAGATGAACGCACAAGGAGGTGGTATTGAGGATAAATGATTCATTTTAGCTTGTAAGTTTGGGATAGAGAGTTAGAAGTTATTGTGCAAGAATCCTACTAATGAAAATATTCTGTGGTGTTTGGGTTAAGGAGCAGGGCAAGGGGCCCTGTAAGAAATGCGTAAGAGTAGACTATAGGGTTAAGGGCAGTAATTGTTGCAATAATTCTTAAGAACTTATCGCCAGGAACTTTAGTGTAAAGGACAATCTAGTTTGGTCGGCCAGAGGGACCAGGTCTTGATAAAAAGGAGGGCAGTGTAGCGTATCGACTGTATCCAGTCAAAAAGTTCGCCAAAGCGGAAGTGGGTTGCAACAGAGCCAGCCACAGGCGGGCAAGAGTGTTACGCGTTGTGAAGCAAAACATGGCTGACAGGAGTTGAGAAGCAGAGCCAAATGGGTGTGGTAATAGCAACAACTAGCGCTGCAATACGGTAGCAGGACAGAAGTCTTTCTTCACTCGCCACCACGGAAATGTTTAGAGTACATGCCTTAAGCCCTAAACAAATATACTCTAGAATATGTAAGTGCTCACCATTCATGTACTAAAATATTCTCATCTCAATATCACAGCATACACGATGAGCCTGTGATACCTGGAGCGACATTCTGGAATGCAGTATTGGGAACGCTGTTAGTCTACGGGACAGGGCAGCCTGTGCTGAGTCATGAAAGCAGCTGCCCCGAGAGCAGAGGGCCATCTGCTCCCTGGAGGGAGGTCACGGCCGCCCCCACGGAATTGTCAGTTGCACAGCCGCGCTGTTATCACGGTCGCAGCCAGAGACGTCGCTGACAGTGGCATTCGAATGATGCCCCGCCCTTTGCGCTCTCAGCAATAGCACACATCTGTTGTTTCGCATGAGAAGCAACTGGACGCCTCCACCGAGCTGTTGCTGATGTACTATGGCTGAGGGCCGGAATAAAGAAGTTAATTAAATAAATCTAGTGTCGTCCTGATGTCTCATTTTGCTCTCTGTGGATGACAATCCGTGGGTCATGTAACATTATGAACAAAGGCACCTACGAGTATATTTTTGGCCTGTGTACTGGTTGTTACGTTTTATAAAAGTGCTTTAGTATTTTTTTCTGAATATGTTGGTAAGAGTATTTTTCAAATGAATCCGTGGCCTTCACAGCTGTATGGCTTGCCCAAACTCCACAAACCAGTGGTGTCTACAATACAGGCACAAGTGCACAATATTTTCAGGATGTTCTTTATCACCATGAAGAATAAACTGAACTTCAGAGGGAAATATAGCATTAAGAAGAGTTTAGATTTAGTAAACACATTAGTGGATGTTAAGACTGCAGCAAATGCAAAATTAGCCTCATTTGATGTTCACATTCATCCCAGCTTCTCTCAGCATCCAACAGCCTATAAACATGTAGCATTCCACCATTGTCTCCTTTCTATCCCTATGTCCCAAGAAGACTACGACGTGAAACTTAATACAATAAAAACTATTGCTATAAATAATGAATCTGAACCCAAAATTATTGATAGTATTCTCAATTAAAAATCGAAGATGAAAGCCAGATCCTTACTGTGCCCAGTGACCTACGTAGATAGACGGAAATGGGTCTGGTGCAGGTCACCTTTTATAGGCAAAATTTCTGATAAGTAACATTTTGATAGCAAAGAGTTTTTCTATATCTCACAGATATTAGGTAGATTAATTCAAAAGATAGGCAAAGAGCTATACGAACACCATATTTGGTATTGAAATTGCAGACTCAGTTCAATTATTCTCCCCTTTTACAAACTGTTGCAACCTATTCATAGGAGAAAATCATCTGTGAACATAGCTTTGTCCTTGTGTATATTATTCATAGTTGTTGTAAGTGCTATCATAATGAATGTGGCAGAATACAAATTGAAACTGTGTCAAAACTATCAACAGAGATAACCTTTAAGGCCTTTACAGTTGAAGTCAGGAACCAATAGATTAAGAAGTTGACATGTTTTTCTTTGCTCGGTCGTCAACTTTGAAATCAGCTGTGCACTAGAAAATGGGCTGATAACCCCAAATCTAGGTTACACAATAACAATAAAATTTGTGAAATAAAGCAAAATAAAAATTTCATTCAGTCAATACAGTTGTCTACTACATTTCTGGCCATGAAAACTGCAACACTAGGAAGGATGGCAAATAACAAAATTTTACGTATTATGCGTTTACAGTGTGGCAGGAAGACTTTAGTTTTAATGTAAGAGGCACCACGGAGAAATTATCCGAATGGTAGAAAACCGGTAGACGTGATGTACATGTACAGACAAATAAATGGCTACAATTTCTGGCCTTTATGCCAGCAGTTATTCGACTTTGCATTGATTGATAGAGTTGTTGGATGTCTTCCTGAGGGATATCGTCCCAAATTTTGTCCAATTGCCACCTTAGATCGTCAAATTCCCGAGCTGATTGGTGGGCCCTGCCGATAATGCTCCAAACGATCTCAATTGGGGAGAGATTCGGCGACCTTGCTGGGCAAGATAGGGTTTGGCAACGAAGACAAGCACTAGAAACTCTCGCGGGAATTATCTTGCTAGAATGTAAGCTCAGGATGGTTTGCCATGAAGAGCAACAAAACTGGGCGTAGAATTCGTCGACGAACCGCTGCGCTGTAAAGGTGTCCCGGATGACAACCAAATGGGTCTTGCTACGAAAAGAATGGCACCCGAGAGCATCACTCATGGTTGTCTGGCTGTATAGCGGGCGACAATCAGCTTGCTACCGGGTTCCCGGGTTCGATTCCCGGCGGGGTCAGGGATTTTCTCTGCCTCGTGATGACTGGGTGTTGTGTGATGTCCTTAGGTTAGTTAGGTTTAAGTAGTTCTAAGTTCTAGGGGACTGATGACCATAGATGTTAAGTCCCATAGTGCTCAGAGCCATTTGAACCATCAGCTTGGTATCCCACCTCTGTTACGGCGTTTCCAGACAGGACTTCAGCGTGGAATGTCGTCGACTGGAGTAGAATTGTCTTCAGTGATGAGTCCCGCTTCGAAATAAGCTCTGATGACCAGCTCCAGACATCAGTGGGATATCAAGCTGATTCTCGCTCGCCATACGGCCCGACAGCCAGGACTGATGGTCTGGGGTGCCTTTTCTTTTCATACCAGAACCCCTTTGGTTGACATCGGCAGCACCCTTAGAGCCCAGCGGTAGGTCGACCATATTCTACGCCCCATTTTGTTACCCTTCATTGCAAGCCATTCTGGGTTTACATTTCAGCAAGATAGTGCCCGCCCGCAGACAGCGAAAGTTTCTACCGCTTGCCTTCGTGCTTGCCAAACCCTACTTCGGCGAGCAATTTCACCCGATCTCTCCCCAATCGAGAACGTTTGGAGCATAATGGGCACGGCCCTCGAACCAGATCGGTATTTTGACGACCTAACGCGCCAGTTGGACAGAATTTGGCACGATATCCCTCAGGAGGACATCCAACAGCTCTATGACTCAATGCCAAGCCGGAGGTGGAGCAATGCGTTACTGGCTTGCTCAATTTGTAAAGCTCTTTCTTTTTGAATAAATTGTAACCATATGTTTGTCTGTACATGTATATCACGTCTACCAATTTACGTCCCATTCGGATAATTCCTTCGTGGTCCGCCGCTTTTTGTCTTGAAGGGTATACAAAAATAGATACATTTACAAATCTATAAAAAATAAGCAGCCCAAGAAATAAGACAAGTCAAACCACGCATCATTCTAGCGAAATCTCAACACGTCCTATGCACGCACCCAAACATCATAAGACCGTCCACTGTATATGCATGAGAACATTTAGAAGTGTTAGTAAGATGTTGCGTAGTCTGTTTTCACCAAATATGGATAGGCATTCACCATTTTCGGATGAACTTCACCTACACAAATGAACACTTTTCCTGAATACGTCTGTATTTAGATGATTTAAAGTCCCATAGTGCTCAGAGCCATTTGAACCATTTTTGAACAGGATGTTGGAGATCTTGATGGATCTCATCCCCCTATTCTTACGGTGCTGTCCTGAAGAGATCTATGCCATTTGATTGCCTCCCCCGTACTAGCGGTGCTATTATCGTCATCGAACATTTGATTTCCACTGTTGTCTGAAGGTCATCTCTAGGCTTTTTCATGCATCATGGGCTCCAGCTACATTTATCTGTGTTGCTATTGTTTTCTGATGTATTCTACCCATGTGCTGCTAGTTGAACTTCTCGGTATCTTCTTATTTCTTGGAGTCTAATAAGTTCATTGGTCCTAGTGCCACACATTTTCATGGCTTCGTCCACCGCGTGCCTCCCTGTCATTTACGTTACCGTCATAATTATGTTTGTTCCTGGTCCAGTCTGTCGCTCGTCTCATCCTTTTTTTTCCCAACATGCTTCTTCCCATCGCTCGCTGAGCTTCCCAGTGTTTTTTGAGCGATTTTGTCACTGTCTCTCTGCCGTAAGAGAAGTGTGCAGCCTACTTACACTGGTTGTTAGTTATCATTTTCGGACACATTGTTAGCTTAAATCCTTTTTAGTTTATCGGAAGCACTCGAGACAATTTTACACTTCTGTGTATTTAGCCGCCGCACGGAGTGGTCGCGCGGTTAGAGGCTGCATGTCACAGATTGCGCGGCCCCTCTCGCCGGAGGTTCGAGTCCTCCCTTGAGCATGAGTGTGTGTGTGTTGTTCCTATAAGTTAGCTTAAGTAATGTGTAAGTCAAGGCACCGATGACCTCAACAGTTTGGTCCCCTACTAACTCACACACATTTTGTATTCAGCCGCTACCGTAGCCGACGTCACTAAGCAAGCTCGTTCGGTGGCGCTTGACGAGGAGATACGCTGATTCGAAATGTGGTGTCGGAAGATTTTCGCTGGCAGTGTTTGGCTGACGAGAGGAGGTGGTGGAGGAGTAGGAGGAGGGGGAGGTGATGGTGCAAAGTTCCTGATCACCAGTCTTTGCGCCAATGACCTGGATTAAATTCCAAACTTATCCGCAGTGTCTCATGAAGTGCAGGCGCTTGACACAGTTGATTGTGATCCGTCTGTCGGTTGGGAGAGTTAAGCTCGGTGGCATTCTTAGTGCTACTGGAGAGGAGTATGCCGCGTGTCGGCATCCTTCTTGTGCCAGCACTCGCCGCAGTCATCCACACGACTCAGATACAGACTTGGCATGTAATAACAAGCAGTCGGAAGGCGATGCCAAACCATGTCCACAAGGACGTTACTCAGGCCGGCAATGCAGGATTCCTGCATCCGCTCCACTACACCTGAATGGGAGAGTGTATTTATTTGCTATCCGCTCTTACTCTATCACTCCGCTGTTAACATTGACATATTTTCTTTTCATATCTTGATGAAACATTAAGTCAGTCTTATTGTAACTTACTTAAAATCTTCCTTTATTAAACATTGAAGTTTATCTGGACTAGAAGCAAACGAGCACAACGTCATCTGCGAAAGATGGTTCAGGTACATTCCTTGTTGAACTCTATTTTGGAAGTTTGTTCTGGAAACTTCCACTAGCACTGCTGAGAATATTTTTGAGAAAATGAAATCTTTTTGCCTTCCTCTTCTTTCAGTTACGATTGACTTATTATCCCGATGAAGTTTAATGGAAACTGTCCAGTATGCTCGTATACATTAAGGTATGTTACTGAACATCATATGGAAACTGAGTCAAAAGGTTTATGAGAATGTGTGAGGCCTAGAGACCATGCGTTAATTCATATTCATTCCGCTGTTCTATAATTTCGAGTCCATAATTTCGACCACGACGCCAAAGTGATTAAGCGATATGTCGGTAAGGAATATTACATTCTCCCTATCCCATGTTTACGTAATCGTTTATAATTACCGAAACATAATACTAAGCCGCAAAAGCAACTATCTCAGGTATCCACGTAATACGGGTATACATTGGCCGCAATATGCTGCCTAAAAAAGTCGAAATATTTTAAACTGTTCCAGTATTTAGAGAACACCGATGAAAAGTGACTCCCAATTTTCGAATTAGAAACGGTTAGGCATGTATGACAATTTCCACCATCTTCACAGACCTAACATTATACTCTGCAGTTCTTCACACCGATCAGCTAAGACATTCTTTTCTGCACGTCTCCAGGAAAGGTGCAGAGAGTAGCAAAGGTATTACAATTCCGCGGCTGATCTTGACTCAGGCGCAACACCTTTCTCCTCAGCGTTGACATGTAATGCGAGTCCTGCAAGCCGATACGTCCTGTATAACAACGAGGGAACGCAGTTTCACTCAGTAAAACTTTACATACATTCACTCCTGTAAAAACCATTTGTTGGATGTCGGGATGTATTTCTCATGCAGGCCACTTATGTTGGTAAAACACTGGATAGTGGGAAATACTGAAGGCAATTATGGAACCTCAACTAGGAGAAATATGCAATGTATATGACTGTTGCTGTAGTGGTCTTCAGTCCGAAGACTGGGTTTGATGCAGCTCTCGTCGCTTCTCTGCACTGTGCAAGATTCTTCTTCTCCTAATAACTAATGCAAGCTACACCTTTGTGAATCTGCTTGCTGTATTCATCTCTTAGTCTGGCTCTAGGAATTTTACCCCTCACACTTTCCTCCAATACCAAATTGGTGATCTCTTGATGCCTCGGAATGTGTTCTATCAACCGATACCTTCTTCTAATGAGGTAGTGCATAACATCTAATCATCAGAATTCTTCTTTACCACCATATTTCCAAAGTTTCTGTCCTCTTATTGTCTAAACTTTCTATCGTCTATGTTTCACTTCCATACTTGCCATTACCAGTCTACATTTTATATCCTCTCTACTTCGGTCATCATCAGTTATTTTGCTACCCAAATAGGAAAACTCCTCTACTACTTTAAGTGTCTCGTTTCCTAATCTAATACCCTCAGCAGCAGCTGATTTAATTTGACTAAATTCCACTAACCTTTCATTGCTTTGTTGATGTTCACCTTATATCTTCCTTTCAAGACACTGTCCATTCCGTTCAACTAATCGTCTAAGTTCTTTGATGTCTCTGACAGAATTACAACGCTGTCGGCAAACCTCAAAATTTTTATTTATTCTCCCTGAACATTACTTCCTACTCCAAATTTTTCTTTAGTTACCTTTACCACTTGCTCAATATACATATTAAATAAAATCGGGGATAGGATACAATCCTGTCTCACCACCTTCTCAGCCGCTGCTTCCCTTTCATGCCCCTCACCTCTAATAACTGCCGTCTGGATGCAGTACAAGTTGCAAATAGACTTTCGTTCCCTGTATTTTACCTATGCTACTTTCAGAATTTCAAAGAGAGTATTCGGGTGAACATTGTCAAAAACTTTCCCTTAGTCAACAGATCCTATAAACGTAGGTTTGCCTTTCCTTAACCTACCTTCTAAGATAAATCGTCGGCTCAGTGTTGCCTCACGTATTCCTCCATTTCCCCAGAATCCAAATTGATCTTCGCCGAGGTCGGCTTCTACAAGTTTTTCCATCCCTCTGTACAGTATTCGTTTAGTATTTTGCAACCGTGACTTATCAAACTGATAATTCTGTGGTATTCACACCTGACAGCACCTCCTTTCATTGGAATTCGCATTATTACATTCTTCTTGAAATCTGAGCATATTTCAAATGTTTCATACATCTTGCACACCAGATGAAATAGTTTTGTCATGTGTATGATTATATCCACCGAAATGGCTACTGTCAATTTCTTTGCGTAACCTTATACGATTTGAGCATGTGCTCCGTCCTTAAAGATCTTATAGTCCGCTGGCCATTTAACAATAATCATTTATTTGTCTTTGTCGAGGCTGTTGGCATACTTCACTGCTACATTGATTCCCAGCAAAATATTGGTGAATTCCTGCTCTGCGCATCTTGACCTGCTTTTGCAGTTGAAGCGAATGGTGTCGCGAGGCCCTGAGTTACGTCATCATAGTTGCTTCCAACTGACGAGCAGGGCGCGGCAAGTGTCGCAACCCGAGTTCCCACAAACTTCGACCAGTGGAAGTCAAAATAAGTGAACACATGTCTTGGCTTATCCGTATATATTCGACAGTTTCTGGAAAAACGACGGTCAAAGTTTTCGAGGTACTTCATGTGCGTTTTAGCGAGTAAGTAGTACAGCCGAATGGTTGGTACAGTGGCTAGCGCCGCGGCTTCCCACTATTGCGCCCTGTGTTCGATATTCGATTATTGTTTCTTTTTTTCATTTATCTACCCCTGTCCGTAAAATATCACTACAAGAATTTTTCCAATGTATTCTGAAACAGCGGTGTCCTTATTCGTCTACTGTCTATCAATAAATGAACAGAAATTATTTGACATTGTTTTCGGTGAAATTATTGTATTGTATCTTGATCCATAATCACCTTCAAGCGCCACTCTTAGGTAAAGTAATCCGTTATGCGTGGTTTCCGTCGAAATTTTTGGCAACGCGTGAAATCTTCAGCAGTGGTAACGACGTTTCTTTCCCGAGTGACATTCATATGAGGAAATGCCATTGTGAGAAACCTGCCATCGCGCGATACTCATGGTGTTGCGAATTTCTATCGAGTGTTCTCACAGTCGGTATTATCCAAGGGAATCCACAAAACCTTCCTGAAGAATAAACATAAGGGTAAAATATAAGAATTGACAGAAGAATGAAACATAAGAATGTGGTTCTTGGATAGTTCACACACACACACACACACATAGACGCACGCGCGCGCAGATATAAATTAAATATTAAACTGCTCCTAATGAGATTCATCCACGAGGACAAAAAATGGTTCAAATGGCTTTGGGCACTATGGAACTTAACTTCTGAGGTCATCATTCCCCTAGAACTTAGAACTACTTAAACCTAACCTAACCTAAGGACATCACACACACCCATGCCCGAGGCAGGATTTGAACCTGCGACCGTAGCGGTCGCGCGGTTCCAGACTGTAGCGGCACGAAGAGAACAATATAAAGTTTGCACAGGAAACGGTAAAGTCGTTTCCTCATTTTGAATAGTAACAGAAATTAACTTAAATAAGCGCCACAGTAGGTCTGTTTAAACCTATCGCGATTTCTTTTTCGCGTAAAATAAAAGAAGATTAGAGTTTTACGAACCGTTGACGACGAGGTGTTGTAGACGGAGCATGACATCGGACAGGACAAGAAAGGTGAAGGAAATTGGTAGTGTCCATTTCCGGCTGTCACCTGTACCGATTTGGAAAACAGAGTAAAATCCAAATCAGGCTACGTGGATGAGGATTTTGAACCCAGCAACTCTCGAGTACGAAACCAGCGATTTAATCGCCTTTTTCGGTAGTATCGTCAGTGACGCTCACCATCAGTGAAATAGTGTTTGTCTTGCTTACGCATGTACCCAAGCGATTTGGTACTCAGCAGAAGGATGTGCCGGAAACTTATTGACATATTGCATCGTTCACTTGTTTGACATCTAACACAATGATGTTTTTCCTTCTTAGACTAACATAGTGCATTCTTCTCATTAGCAGTGAAGTTTCAAATGCAATTTGGAAGGAGATACCTGATGCGTAATCCAAGTATGCCAGTTTGACGTTTGTTACATAGCGCTTTCAAGGTATTCAGCTCTAATTTAGAGTTGCGTATTATGACATGAAATCGCCGGCAATTCACTCAAGATTATTCGTAAGGGTATCCTCAGATTCCGTGGCCGCCTTTATCAGTGTGGTAATAACAATGTCGTCATTCGAGCAATGATCTCTTTAAAAGTGAAATTATTTTCTTTTATAACACATATATACCGCCTGACAAGAAATGTGAAGCATCCAGAAGACGTAGTCGGATGTCAATGTAACTCCATACTCTCATTGGCGGATGTGTAAATGATTAAGAGATTCAATTGTCTGTGACAGGTGGAATGGCCAGCAGAGTGCATTAGTATTGTTCATGTTTAGTATTGCTAGAACACCTGGTAGGGAACATGAGAGACATGAACAGCGTCAGATGTTTAGTGAACGCTGCGCAGGATACGAAGATTCCATGTACTCCTGTGAGACAACGTTATCAGCACATGGCAGACCTTGTAGGTCTCCATTTGACCGACTGCTCGAATCGTGCAATTGTGGGGCGGAAGATCGCCGTGCTGTGCACCAAGCTCATCGTAACCCCTTCATATCTGCACCTGACATTCGAGAACGACTAATAGATCCATGCAACATTTTGTATCAGCCCTCACCAAAGGTCAGAAGATGATTCACACGGTGTCTGTGTTTATATACCGCATTACAATGTCCTTCAGGCACGCAGGCGTGTCTGAAGGACATAGTAAAGTAACACACATCCACTATATAAACACAGACATTGTGTAAATCATTAATGTATACATGCTCGACGTGTTAAAATGACGATAAAAAAATTATCAGCCATGTTTCGCTGATGACGTTGTACTCGTTTACTTCTTGTCCAAGTCAACGCTGGAGTCATAGAATAAGGGTGCATAGCAAATAAATACAGGTACGTATAGTCCCCCACTCAGAGAACGAGTGTAGTGGAACGGATGCAGGAATCCTGCATTGTCGTCCCGGGAATTACAAAGTGCGAGCTTAAGATATATAGACTATATCTAGACAGTGTAGCGGCAGCCACCGAGCCGAGAGGACGCGCAGCAAAGAAGCAGCAGCACTTGTGTGGTAAACTCTAAATTAATTTAGTCTTTGTTTCTTGTTCACGTGTTTCTGCAAAGAATTGCGCTGTACATGTGTATTTTTTGTGTAAACTAGTGGTTAGAAAATTAATTGTGTTTTTTTTGTTTTTGCGTGAATCTTGTGAATATCGTTGTCTAGAGAGGCTTCCTAGTGTAGATTTTCTGTGTGGAGAAATTTATCTCTGTTTAATAGCTTGCGGTCTCAGAGTTCAGTGAGAAATCTGCACACCAACTTTTAGTGTTACATTATTCTCCTTTGGTATATTTTCAAACTCAGTAGCACCATTTGAGACCCCATTTTATACACAGTACGATATGGCTAGGGAGCGAACACAAGGAGAGTTAGCTGCTGGAAGCTGCGTTGGCTACCGTCGACAAGCTTCTAGCTAATGCTCGAAGTTGCGGTGACGTCGGGGCGCCAGTGACAAGACCTGCGACACCTTTGGTGTCACTGGAATCCCCTGGTAGCCCGGACGTCACTGCGGCATCCGATACGCAAAATCTGACCAGTCCGTCCTCATTCCAGAGCGGGTGGCAGACAGTGGTGGGTTCGCGGGTCACTGTGCGGAAGGCGAAAGAGGGAGCAGGCCGTCTAGTTCCCAGTGTTGATGATAACTCTGAGCCAGGACGGGATGCCTATCCTGTTGGGCCAGCGGTCGATTTTCCTGCCCAGCCCGGACAAGTGCAGAGGGTGGGTATGCTAGTCATTGGGAACTCCAATGTTAGGCGGGTGATGGAGCCCCTCAGGGAGATAACAGGCGAGAAAGAATTCCGCTGTGCATTCGGTATGTTCGCCGGGAGGGCCCATCCGTGATGTGGAGGAGTCCCTGCCGGCGGCTATCGAGCGCATTGGGTGCAACCGGCTGCATGTAGTGGCACATGTCGACACGAATGAGGACTGTCGTTGCGTTCTGAGGCCATCCTCGGCTCCTTTCGGAGGCTGACTGATTTGGTGAAGGCAACTAGCAACGCACGTGGTGTCCAGGCTGTCTATTTGTAGCATCGTACCCAGGGTTGATCGCGGTTCTCTGGTTTGGAGCAGAGTGGAAGGTCAAAACCAGAGGCTCAGACGGCTCTGCCACGGTATCGGAAGCGAATTTCGACCTCCGCTATCGGGTGCAGAATTGTAGGGTTCCCCGTAATAGGTCAGGCGTGTATTACACGCAAGAAGCGGCTACTAGGGTAGCGGAGTACGTGTGGCGTGCACATGGGGCGTTTTTAGGTTAGAGGACCCCTCCCTTGGGAGCAAACACGATTTGCCTGTTAAATCAGCCAAAGTGACCGCAGAGAATCTTGGTCCTCGCAGATCAGTGATATAAAAGATTAATATGATTTTAGTAAACTGCAGGAGCATCCAAGGAAAGGTCCCAGAATTGCTTATTGAAAGTTATGATGCACAGATAGTATTGGGAACAGAAAAGCTGGTTTAAGCCAGACGTCATTGAGGACGAAATCCTAAGTTCAGACTGGATTGTTTATCGTAAGGATATGTTGGTCGCCAATGGTGGCGGCGTGTTTATTGCAGTACAAAATTTGATAAAATCTAGCAAGGTTCTCACGGATTCCCAAGAATTAATCTAGGTGAAATTATCAAAAAACAGTCAAAAATGGTGATCGTATGCTTTTATTGACCACCTAGGTCAGGATCTGTAGTTGTAGAGTGCTTCAGACAGAGCTTGCAGAATATCATTAGTAATTTTCCTGAACATGCCGTTGTAATAGGGGGTGACTTCAATTTGCCAGGTATGGATTGGGAGTGTTAGGCCATCAAAACTGGTGCCAGAGACAGGGAATCGTGTGGCAATGTTCTGGATGTCTTGTCCGAAAGTTACCCTGAGCAGATAGAGAATCAACTCGTGAGGGTAACGTCTTAGACCTCCTAGCAACAAACAGACCTGAACTTATCGAATCAGTTAATGTAGAGGAAGGTATCAGTGATCACAAGGCTGTGACAACATCTATGACAACGAGTCTTACAAGGAATGTTAAGAAAGGTAGGAAGCTATATGTGCTCACCAAGGGTGACAGGATACAATTGCTTAGTAGTGGAAAGACTTCAGGACCAGATGAGATACCTATAAGATTTTATAAAGATTATGCGAAAGAACTTGCTCCCCTTCAAGTATCAATTTATCGTTGGTCGCTTGAGCAACGAAAGGTACGTAACGACTGGAAAAAAAGCGCAGGTCATTCCCGTTTTTAAGAAAGGCCGTAAGACAGATCCATACAATTATAGACCTATATCGTTGACGTCAATCTGTTGTAGCATTATGGAACATCTTTTATGCTCAAGAATTATGATGTTCTTGGAAAATGAATAGCTCCTCTATAAAAATCAACATGGATTCCTCCAACAGGGATCTTGCGAAACTCAGCTCGCCCTGTTCCTCCATGAAATCCACAGTGCAGTGGACAACGGCGCTCAAGCTGATGCCGTGCTCTGATTTCAGTACGGCATTTGACACCGTCCCGCATTGCCGTTTAATGAAAAAAATACGAGCTTACGGAACATCGGAGCAGACCTGCGATTGGATTCAAGATTTTCTTGCAGATAGAACTCAACACGTCGCTCTTAACGGAACTAAATCGATAGATGTAAAGGTAATATCCGGAATACCACAGGGAAGTGTGATAGGACCGTTGCTGTTCACAATATATATATAAATGATCTAGTAGAAAGCGTCGGATGCTCTTTAAGGCTATTCGCAGATGATGCAATTGTTTATACCAAAGTAGCAACGTCAGAAGATAGTAAGACTTTGCAGAACGACCTGCAGACAATTGTTGAATGGTGCAGACTCTGGCAGTTGACCCTGAACGTAAATAAACATTACATATTGCGCATTCATAGGAAAAGAAATCCACTACTGTGCAGCTACAGTATTGATGACAAACAGCTGGGGACAGCGTCTGCCGTAAAATATCTAGGCGTAATTATCCAGAGCAACCTTAAGTGAAATGACCATATAAAACAGGTAGTAGGAAAAGCAGTCACGAGACTCAGATTCATCGGAAGAATCTTAAGCAAATGTAACCCATCAACGAAAGAAGTGGCTTATAAGGCGTTTGTTCGCGCGATTCTTGAGTATTGTTCATCTATCTGGGATGCCTATCAGGTAGAACTGATAGACGAAATAGAGAAGATCTAACGAAGAGCGGCGCGCGTTTCGTCACGGGGTTGTTTAGCTGACGAGAAAGTGATACGGAGATGCTAAACAAACTCCACTGGCAGACGTTACAAGAGAGTCGTTGTGCATCACGGAGAGATTTACTATTGAAATTACCGGACAGCAGTTTTCAGGAGGAGTCAGACAACATATTACTTCCCCTGCCCCCCCCCCCCTCCACATACATCTCGCATATTGACCACGAGGAGAAAATTCGAGAAATTAGAGGCAATACAGAGGCTTACCGACAATTATTCTCCCCACGCACTATTCGCGAGTGGAACAGGGTTGGAGGGATCAGATAGTGGTACCGAAAGTACCCTCCGCCATACACCAGCTTGCGGAGTATGATGTGGATGTAGATGTTATAGAAGTCTGGGAGGCGTACACAGATAGCTGCAGTGCTTAAGGCGACCACCCAAGTGGGAAATCCGGTTCGACTCCCTGTCCGGCAAAAATCTTCGTGTTTTACTATTAAAATTTACAGCTGATGTTAAATCGTATTCGCAGTTTGCGAAGATCGGAGACTAGCAGTAGCCGTGCTAGGAAATTACTGTCCCATGCGTAACTACCGTCAATGCCACAACACAAATGGCTGCATTTGGAGTGGTGCCGTAAACTGGAAGCATGGATCGCTGCTTAATAGTGTCACATTGTGTTAGCGATGAATCACGGTTCCCCGATGTCTGCGAGTGTGGCGGCGATCTGGGGACTGTCGTGTCGGCCGCCGCACAGCAGCCGCAACTCGGCGCGGCGTGCTACAACACGCGCGGCACACAGCGAGCCGCACACGATGTCAACAACTGGCGGAACGCGTCGTCGCGGGGTTAGCGGCAGCGTACACACCACTATCGATACGGATTACTCTGGCGGCGCTGCCCTTTCCACCAGAGTGAGCAACCGTATAAGGGCGCCATCTACCAACACTCTGATTGGCCGGACCTGCGGATTTAAGCGAGCTCCCTGAGCCCGTTTAACCAGTTCAGTCTTCGCCGATGACTGTGTTACTACCCGGCTGCTGGATTCACGACGACCGAACCGTACTATGGTCTCCCTGGCTGGAAACTTGCGACGCGTCGGTATCGACTGGTTGGCAGTGGTTTGGACTTGTAATCTTTACTAGTGACTCTGATTTCTCCTTGGCGCTACAGCCAGCGAAGTGTTGTTTAGTCGAGCTTAAGTTTTGTTTTGAGTGACAGAAGGTCAAATAAATTTGGTTATCACGGAATATTTGTTGTGTTATAGTGCGGACATAACACAACAGGGACAAGTGTCAAAATGGTTCAAATGGCTCTGAGCACTATGGGACTTAACTTCTGAGGTCATCAGTCCCCTAGAACTTAGAACTACTTAAACCTAACCTAACCTAAGGAAAGCACACACATCCATGCTCGAGGCAGGATTCGAACCTGCGACCGTAACGGTCACGCGGTTCCAGACTGTAGCGCCTCGAACCGCTCGGCCACCCCAGCCGCCGACAAGTCTCATTCTTTCGATGTTTCGAAGAGACACAGCGATGTTACGCCCGACATCGTCGTAAGCGAAGACGTCGAATATGACTTCAGGTCATGGCTGGTAACGATTGAGGGAACTCGTAGGGCACAATGGCGTGTCAAGGACCTCAAGTTACCTCTCATGTGACAGTATCGTGGTGCCAGTTTTCAAGACGACAATGCTCGTCCACACAGGACACGTGTCTCTATGAAAAGTCCGCGTGATGTTAAAGAGGTTCTCTAGAGGCCGACAAGATCCCCAGATATGTCCCCGAGAGATGCCAGCTTGGATATTAACTCTTTCCCTATGACACTACCCAGGATATGAAGGAATAGTTACTGCAGTCGTGGGCCAGCTTGCCTGAGAAGAGGATGCAGCAACTTTGTGACGCCCTTCTCAATCAGTGCTTGTGTCAAGGCCAGACGGTGTGCATCGTCATTCTGATAAGTGGCCTCATAGTGCTAAGTTCTTTATAAATGTGACACGATATGTCATCACTGAAATAATATTACATACCACCTCAACCTTCTGGGTACTACCCCCTTCCCACCCCCCCCCCCCACCCCCCCACTCTCCTGCAGGTAGTGTATTTTTTGTCGTTCATGTTTCGGATGATTTTACGCATGTTTGTAGGTGGGAGAAATCCCTTCTAGAGTGCCACATCGTACAGGTTGACACTGGAGATGGCCATGGAGGCACAGTAGCTGTTTGCACAAACGGGCAGCGCGCTGACGCCCGCCCCACTTTGGAGAAGTCTCCGTGCGGTCGCTGTGTCCACACTGCCGGCCTCAGAGTGTTTACGGTCGCTCGCCGAAAAATCGGCTGCCAGCTGCGGGCGCGCGACAGCGAACTACTTTCGTGGCCAACTGCTCGTCGCGGTGGATGGCGCAGATAAGCATCGCGGGACTCCGTTCCTGTCTCGGCCACGAGGTAATGCGGTCGGCGCTTTGAAACCTCCACAATACGCCCGCCCTGGACGCGGTTCGCGGTTTCACTCTTCGTGCTCTGTGTTGCGATAACACAGCGAGGGGGCGAAAGTGAACGGCGGCACGGTGGAGACGTGCTGCTGACCTAATGGTGCCTTTAGTGCTCTCCGTCTTAGTTTAACAAATCGCATGTCCCTGAATACATGTGGCACGCGAAATATTTTTGTATCTGCCTAGATTTAGACAGTTCTACGTTTCTGTGTGTGTCCCGATTCAGGATAAGAACGTAACCTTAACAATTTAGACGCCCTTGGGAAAAAAAACTAAACCATTTTTATACGTCGGTCAGGCACTTCTTAAACCCTAATGCAAACTATGAATCATCTGACGTTGTCATCCCCAGAACTATACAAACAGATGAAGTTATAGACAATTGAAGCTATGCATGGAGGGAAGTACTCTTCTCGGTTTTCAAGCCGCGTCAATTCGAATAAAATTCTCGCGCTTTCGTCGGCTATCTCTGCCATCATCGTAAGCAGTGAGAAACACTGACTGCCGGGGCAGGCACGATCTTCCGTTCACATAGGCACGACTGCAGCCTCTGGCACCAATCAGAGAGGGCCGACACGACGTGGAAAAACGAGCTGGGTGCCAGCTCACAGCAGCTCCGACACGCCGCGGGACCTTGTGACGTCATGTGACGCGAGGGGCCGGCGCCACGTGTGAAACTGCCGCTCCCGCCTCCCTACAAGCGTCAAGCATTCGTCTTTGCTTCCTTTAGATATCCAAAGCCCGCCCCCCAAGCGCCACTAAGTGTGCTCCTCTTTTCTCTTTCAAAATTGTTGCTGTTCGTTCTAATCTCAGCCGCCTCTGTTATAATGGAATCCATTTGTGTTGACGCACGAGCCAAGACTCTCGTGTTCAGGGCGCAGCATATCTCGTATTTTGGGAGCTGGCTAGAACAATGGTCTCAGTCCATGTCTCTGCTGCTCACGCCCTGCCCACAGTATGGCAAGAAAGCAGCTGGCTTGTCCTCTTCTGCCGATTCACTGGGCGTCCTTCTTCGGTAGCACCAGAAAGTGTTTGCTATGTCTGTCTTGCACGACCATTCTCTCTGAATACGTGTCTCAAGTGCTGCAATTCAGAGGGTAGTGGTCATCGGGAGAAACAACTTCTGCTCTTTGTACTAACGAGTTCAAGACCGCTTTCATGTGTGCAGAGTGGTGAAAATATAGATCAGTGTGCGTCGGTTTCCTGTACACTAAATGACCAAGCCGGCCTCCTGCCTTCTGCTCAACTAAGACGTCCAAAAATGGTAGATTTTATCCAGACATGCCGTCGCGAAAGACTCCGGGGACAGAAGTATTAATCTATGTATTTCAGTGTTTCCAGCCTGAAGGTAACTACCCCTTGAGGGTTAAAGTTAAATTTTCTGAGAGGTAAAAACAAGTGGGTTCGCCTGCGTTTCGGTCATGAAACTAAATTATTTTTAAAAGATCATTACTATTTGTGGTGTCACCGCCAGACACCACACTTGCTAGGTGGTAGCCTTTAAATCGGCCGCGGTCCGTTAGTATACGTCGGACCCGCGTGTCGCCACTGTCAGTGATTGCAGACCGAGCGCCGCCACACGGCAGGTCTAGAGAGACTTCCTAGCACTCGCCCAGTTGTACAACCGACTTTGCTAGCGATGGTTCACTGACAAAATACGCTCTCATTTGCCGAGACGATAGTTAGCATTGCCTTGCCTTCAGCTACGTCATCTGCTACGACCTAGCAAGGCGCCATTATCAGTTGCGATTGATATTGTAAAGAATGTACAGACAAGAGCTACGTTCAACATTAATGGATTAAAGTTAAGTATTCCACCATCTGCGTCCGTTTTTCTAAGTTCTCATTTCCTTGTCCTGTTCCAGACCTCACGCCAGCCTGCGTGAGCTTAAACGCGTGCCTTTCGGCTTCCTCTATAAGGGTTGGCACTTCTGCCAATCCACAACACTATTACTACTGTTTCATAGGACTGTAATACATAAGTTACCAATAATTACATTATTCTCAAATACTAGTATTACTACGCGACATAATGTGGTGAACAGTGCAGCTTGTGAAACGAATGTACGAACAACAACCTCCTCTCATCTTCAGCCACTACACACATACTTAGTACCACACATCTCTTGACAGTAAAATTGAGACACATACATCACATTTGCTTAAAAATCTCGTGAAAATTCCTATCCGAGTTATAGGTGTCCACAACGGAGCAGAAATTGCTTCATGATTCAATTTGCAACAGATAAACGAATTAATTGTGTGCAAGACAACTGTAACTACACTACTGGCCATTAAAATTGCAACACCACTAAGATGAGTTGCTACAGACGCGAAATTTAACCGACAGGAAGAAGATGCTTTGATATGCAAATGATTAGCTTTTCAGAGCATTGACACAAGGTTGGCGCCGGTGGCGACACCTACAACATGCTGACATGAGGAAAGTTTCCAACCGATTTCTCATACGCAAACAGCAGTTGACCGGCGTTGCCTGGTGAAACGTTGTTATGATGCCTCGTGTAAGGAGGATAAATGCGTACCATCACGTTTCCTACTTTGATAAAGGTCGGATTGTAGCCTATCGCGATTGCGGTTTATCATATCGCGACATTGCTGCTCGCGTTGGTCGAGATCCAATGACTGTTATCAGAATATGGAATCGGTGGGTTCAGGAGGGTAATACGGAACGCCGTGTTGGATCCCAACGGCCTCGTATCAGTAGCAGTCGCGATGACAGGCATCTTATCCGCATGGCTGTAACGTATCGTACAGCCCGATCAACAGATCGGGACGTTTGCAAGACAATAACCATCTGCACGAACAGTTCGACGACGTTTGCAGCAGCATGGACTATCAGCTCGGAGACTATGGCTGCGGTTACCCTTGACGCTGCATCACAGACAGGAACGCCTGCGATGGTGTACTCAACGACGAACCTGGGTGCACGGATGGCAAAACGTCATTTTTTCGGGTGAATCCAGGTTCTGTTTACAGCATCATGATGGTCGCATCCGTGTTTGGCGACATCGCGGTGAACGCACATTGGAAGCGTGTATTCGTCATCGCCATACTGGCTATCACCCGGCGTGATGGTATGGGGTGCCATAGGTTACACGCCTAGGTCACCTCTTGTTTGCATTGACGGCACTTTGAACAGTGGACGTTACATTGGCTCTACCCTTCATTCGATCCCTACGAAACCCTAAGAATCGTAATATATTTAATACATGTCGAAGCACTGTTCAATAGAAACTCTTCTGCACAACACTGTTGAAAGACAAAGTTCACAAACATACGCAGGGACTTGCAGTTTAATCTGAAGAGCCTAACAGCACGCGGTACTCCTCTCGCTGCTTGCGGTGGACAAGGCGTTCACTGGAGCGTAGCCTGGCGTCGAAGTGACCTTGTGTCCGTGTGTCGGTCTATTTCAAGATACATGAATAATGGTAATAAAACCAACAGCTGTATTGGAGTCCAACGTCGTTTATTCTTTTTAACACATGCTACCAGTTTCGACACCAAATCTTCATGCCCCAAGCGTAACCTGACATCCGCAACTGCAATGACAAAGACCAACGAGGTCTTCAAACGGAAACAGTTATCAAGCAAGTATTTCAGCAACGATCAGTCATTTGTAGCGGGGCCAAAATTAACTGCATTCCGTACCTTAGTAGCAGTAACAAGCCCGGCAAGGTCAGACTGCGTACGACTGTATTCCTTGCACATGGTAGCGTACATGCTTGAGAACTGTTCCCATTTGAAGACTTCGTTGTCTTTGTCATTGCGATTGCGGATGGTAGGTTACGCTTGGGGCCTGAAGATACCATTTGGTGCCGAAACTGGTAGCATGTGTTAAAAAGATTAAACGACATTGGGTTTCAATACAGCTATTGGTTTTGTTATAATTATACAGATACTTCATGTCCAGCTGCTATGCCAGACGAATGTTGAAAATTGGGTGGAGTGATAAGGTAAGGAATGAGGAGGTTCTGCGCAGAATCGGAGAGGGAAAGAATGTGCCGAAAACACTGGCGAAGAGAAGAGATAGGAAGATAGGAAATCTGTTAAGACATGAGGGTCTAGACTTCTCTACTCAGAGGAAAGTGAAGACTCTTGAGATTCGGCTAGAATTTCATGATTCTTCAAACATCTTCCTGTTTGGCTCTTAAGCGTCTCAATTTCTGTCTCACGTTCCTCCTTTAGTGCTCTGTCATCTGTTATGACGTAGTCCCGTTATTTCGAGCAGCCGCTGACATAATGAAAGTTCCCTGAATGAAATTTTCACTCTGCAGCAGAGTGTTTGCCGGCAGATGAAAACTGTGTGCCGGAACAGGTATAGAAACTGGGATCTCTGCCTATTCGCGGACGAGTGCTCAACCAGCCTAGCGAGGCAAGTACGACTCACGTTCTGTCTATCCTCACTGTTTTACGTTCACCAGTACCTCATCTCCTACCTTACATATGTACGTACGTTCTGCGAAACTTCCAGGGGTAGCACCCCTGAAGAAAGGGAAGAAGGCAAAGGTATCGTATTCAGATCCCAGTCCGGCACGAAGTTCTAATCCGCCAGGAAGTTTCATAATAAACGTTCTGTATATATCTAAGATGTCGCTCCTGTTAAAAATTAGACATTTTAAAACAAATTAAGATGTTACATAACCTTAATAGTAATTTTGTAATCATACGGAAAAGTTGTTGAGTCTAATTACGTACTGTACTCCAGTGATCCCTTCGTAAGGGAAGCAAGTTTGGGACATGGAACACGTTCTAATTAATACGTTTCCACATGGAGTCAGCTATACGTATACAGGTTTGATGCAGACTAAACTAACAATCAAATGTAATTAATGCTATATAGCTTATGAGATGTATCAAGGCCACTAACGGTACACTACTCAGAGGTAAAAATCCGCCCATAATAGTTTTCGACAATTGGCTAACAAGTTGCTTTCTTCAAGAACGCAGCTGCTCTTCTTGTTAATATTCAGTTACTGTTCGTCGATTAACAACACTTAAAAATTAGTGGGTCCACTGATAATTATTGAGGAATAAGCATTTAATACACTACTTGACAGAAGAGTTATCTAAAATGAACATTATTTCGTGTTGGTGGCAGCTATTAAATGCATTCACAAATAAAAAGCAGCGAAATTGGTATGGCATAATAAAACGAGCCCTTCATTTAGCTGCATTAGACGAATCGCATCCCAAGACAAGTTGGGAAGATGGCAGGTTGAGTGCTCAATGGTCAGTCGACATCCATGTCGCGTAAAAAGGGAAACTTTCAAATGCACACATGAAGCATTGAGATATTTTAAGAAAGTAATGAGATGCGCTTTTCTCTTATTTGGCATCTTGTACAATTTGGAGGCTCTCTCAAACGCATCTGTACGGTTCATTACCCACGGAACTGGATGTCTACTTCCTCGCAGTGATAAAAGAATAAAGCGAGGCAAAATACATTTACACTATAGCCGACGTAATCGAATTGAGAGATGCAATAATTCTAATTTATTGTTCTGTCTTGGTTGCACATTTGTTATCAGACTACATGTTTCGATCACTCTGGATCATCTTCAGATCTAAAATGATCGTCTACAGATCTAATTAGTTGCTTCAGCACGCCATCTTGGCCGTTCAGAGCCACATATCAGAGTACTGTACTTTGACATGTGGTTCTGAGTATACGGGTTGCTGACGTAACTACTTAGACCCGAAGATGATCCAGAGTGATCTAAACGTGTAATCTAATTAAAAATGGGAAACTGAGATGGAATAATAAATTAGAATTATCTTATACAAATGAAAAATGATACAACTTCAGAGACTTTACTGGTATTATACAAATATGATTTTATGCCTATAGACTGAAGCAGTAAGTGTAAATTTGTACTGCGACCGGGAATCTAACCCGGGTCTTCTGCCTAGTAGGTAGGTGCTTTAGCCATTAAGCCACCTTGGCACAACAGTTCGCGTAACTGTTCGCGTGTAAGGGGGAATTTACAGTAGACTGGGGCGGCAACGAGAATTTAGGGCGAGGAGGGAGCTGCGCCACGTTAATCCATACAGTTCTACGAACCGCTGTGCCAATGTGGTTTAGTGGCTTTTCATTTGCCTTGTAAGCAGGAGACCTGGGTGCGGTTCAGGAATTTGCTACAGATTTTCACTCGCCGCTTCAATCTATATACATAGAATTATCATAAATTATGTTGAGTTTATCCAGACGTGAAGCATTACAACACGGTGGCGGAAAGCTCAGTGTCCCTTAGAAATTCTATGTATATATGAACAGTTGTTGTTGTATCCGGTTCAAATGGCTCTGAGTACTATGGGACTCAACTTCTGAGGTCATCAGTCCCCTAGAACTTAGAACTACTTAAACCTAACTAACCTAAGCACATCACACACATCCATGCCCGAGGCAGGATTCGAACCTGCGACCGTAGCGGTCTCGCGGTTCCAGACTGTAGCGCCCAGAACCGCTCGGCCACTCCGGCCGGCTGTTGTATCCGGATCCCACTCCAGTTACTGTTGGGTCTGGTTTGTTACTATGGAATTTGGCAAAGTTAGTTACAGAGGGTGGCCAGATGCCCTTCCTGTCGCCACTCTACAACCCCTGGCACTTACGGAGTGTACCCCAGCAGTCTGCGTCTAGTGTAAACCGTGAAACAGTGCGAACGAGTTGCAGATGTCTGCGAGTCGTGCAACTGAGGCGGGACTTGGGGACTAACCAGGTATTGACCCAGTGGGATGTGGAAAACCGCCTAAAAACCACATTCACGCTGGCCAGCACACCGTCCCGTCGTCGTCAGTCCGCCGGGTGGATTCGATCCGGGGCCGCGCGCCTACCCGAGTCCAGGAAGCAGCGCATTGGCGTTCCTTTTTTTATTATTTTTTTTCATTTTTTTATTTATATAGATATCAATGTGCGAACAGTCCTAGTTAATCAAGCCTGGAAAACTAAAATAGAATGAAGACACCATCGAAGATAGTAAACATAAATAACATGAAAATAAAGCCACCACTTCGTAGTTAGGCTTCCCAACGACTGCGCCCGTTGATAAGGATTGTTCATATATATGATCTTTTCAGTTCGTTCTGACCTCATCTACCACTGCCTGGAACATTCCAGCTACACGGCGGACTGTGAAAGGCACTCCAGAGGTAGTTTGCGAAGCATTGTCGATATCTGGTATGCCCGGAAATAGCATGATGTGTTTCTTGCAAATAGAGCCAGAAGTCAAGTAAATTCTTGTGTCCGTCACGACAGAGGTAATGGACCGCATGTCCACGTATCCAGGTGACAGAGTTGGTTCGAGTCGTAGGGTAAAATGTCTCATCCGGAAACAATAACGTGCGTGCAGATATATGCTCCGGCCTAACTCGCAAGAGATAAGCCAGCATCTGCCGCACAAGGTGCCAATCCGGTTCCGCCTCTCCACAGCTGAGGCGGTGCTCGTCAGAATCTACTGTATTACAACCCACACAATTGGGGGATTCTGCCATGTGGATATTGTAGAGACGTTCTTGCGTCACCAGCTTCCCATTAACGACTACGTACCATTGGGAAACAACATCGGTATCAAACATGGCATCGTGTACAGTCTTCCACACCACGCGCCACCGTACGTCAGGATATTTTAGTTCGACCACATTTAGGGGGCGGCGTTGCAGCATGTCGTGATATAGGCGTCGAGTTGTGGCCATTCGCGGTGTCGTAAGTGCTACACTGCAATAGCTTTGTTCTAAATAGAAACGTCCTATATAAAAGAGGGGCGCTGGGATGTCCTGTATTGGCACGGGCGCTCTTAGTGAAGCAGGTCGTAGCGCCGTCAGAAGCAGACTCGTGAGGCTCGTAGGACAACGGCGCAGCAGACATAAATGTGAGCTGACATAGAGGGCAATAGCCCTATCATGGACGTTAACTAGGCCGAGACCACCTTTTTCCTTGGGGAGGGTAAGAGATACGTATCTGATCTTCAGTAACATACCAGCGGTGACGAAGTATCCCAGCGCTGCCATAATGCTACGAGCCAAGGGTTTCGGAATGGGTAGCGTTTGGACGACATGCGGTATGCGGGACGCAAGGTATACATTGGCATAATACGCCCGCTGAACGATGTTGAAGGATCGCAAGCGCTGATTTGCAATTCCGGCCCTAATTTGCTTAAGAAGGAGTCGATAATTGATCGTCGTCGCGCGTCGCATGTCGTTCATGAAATCTAAGCCCAAGCAGCGTACAGTATCACTGAAGCGTAAGGGGGCAATGTGTTCCTGCGGTAGCCCAATCCCGATGCTCAAGGCGACGGATTTGTCAACGTTGATTTGGCTACCAGAAGCTGTACCGTAGGTTGCAATCCAGTCCAAAGCCGCGGCCATGTCGTCAGCTCCACGTATGACGATCATCAAATCATCCGCATATGCGGTGCAGCGATAGATGGAGTCGCCGAACTGTATCCCAGTGAGTCTGTCTCGGAGACCACACAACAAAGGTTCTAAGGCCAATGCAAAAAACAATGTTGATAATGGACATCCCTGTCGTACTGATCGGCGGATCGGCATGGGTGCCGTCAGTCTTCCATTAACAAGAACTCGAGAAGTAGCGCCGTGCAGAAGGCGTGTCAACACTGTGATAAAGGTGTCGGGGTATTCCATGCGCCGTAGAACGGCCGTGAGGAAAGTGTGGCCCACACGGTCAAATGCCTGGCTAAAGTCGATAGACGCCAGGGCTGCCGGCAAACGTCTCACCCGTGAAAGGGAGATGACATCTCTGTAACGACATAACGCAGTTCTGATGTTGTTGGGTCCCCCCAAGGACGTCTGATCGCCGGACAGGTCGTGCAATAGTGTGCCGCGAATACGTTCTGATAGCAGCCGCGAAAAGATCTTGAAGTCGCTGTTCAATAACGTTAAGGGGCAATAATCGCGGACATGATTCCGTCCCTTCGGCTTATGGTTGGGGACAATCAGACCTTCCAGGAACGGTGCAGGCAATGCACCTGCACATCAACTCCTGACAAATTTCAGTCAAACACGGTACCAACAGTTGTTTAAAGGCTCGATAGAACTCTAATGGTAATCCATCGATTCCTGGTGATTTATGGGGAGCACCTTTACCAATGGCGTCGAGCACTTCCTCTTCTGTCACTTCTGTCGGTACCATGTCTGGTGGAACTGTACCGTGTACATGTGCTGAAACGGTGTCTACCGTCGCCATATCAGGGAGCACTGCTGAATAAAGTTGAGCGTAATGCCCATAGAAGGCTTCTGCTATATCTGCTTGTTCTACCACGTGTCGACCGTCGTCCGTTATCATGTCGGTTACCAGTGTCCTACGGCGCCTCCTGCGTTCTAGGAGCACGTGGTGCATAGATGGCCTTTCTGATTGCATCATATCTGGAGCACGCGACAGTATAACAGCGCCCTGTAAATGACGGCGTGCTAAGGAGACGAGCTGCGCTTTCGCGAGATTGACTATGATCTGCCTGTCTGGTAAGGGCTCCATAGCAAGACATTCGCGTAGGACGGTGTAATAAAAGTTTTCCGTGCTCCTCCTCCATGCCGCTGCTTCCCGGCCGTAAGCCATGAAGGTGCGCCTAAGAGCAGGCTTCGCACATTCAATCCACCAACTGAGGGTCGATCGGTAATGACCACGACGCTGTAAGGACGCGTTCCACGACTCTTCGATAGCACCTTTACATGCCGGCTCGTCCAGATGGGCGACGTTGAGTTTCCAGGGGGGCCTACTGCGCCACACACGTGCAGGTTGGAGGGCAATGGTGCAAATATAGGCTGTGTGGTCGGTGAATGCAGTGGGTCAGAGCTCTGCACCTCTCGTCGCCGTCGAAAGGGTGCTTGTGACATAAATCCTGTCCAACCGACTTGATGAATGACTTGTATAATGGGTGTAACCAGGAGCTGGGCCATGGATGTGGCGCCACGTGTCGAGCAGATGGAGATCACGCACTAGCATGTCCAATTCCGCACACGGGACGTGATGTGGCTGCTGATCAGACGGAGATAATGTACAGTTAAAATCTCCTCCGATCACCATATCGTCTATGCGGCCCATAAGTAGAGGCGTAATATCTTCCGAAAAAAAGCGGGCCGATCTCTCCCTGATCCTGAAGGGGCATGTACATTGATGAGTCGTACACCATTGACAGTTACTGCCATGGGTCTTGCACTTGGTAAGTACAGTACGTCCGTAGCCGCCAAGCCGTCCCGCGTTCTCGGCTAACCTGGCGGGTTATATAGGAACGTTATGTAATTATTAGACACTGGTTGGTACACACTTACGACCGAACTCAGAGGTCATATCGTCCTGACAGTATTCTGTTTGCAAGTAACCACTTGAACTAACAATCAATACTCATTCCTAAAAGTTTTGTGTTTGTTATGGAGTCTACAGGGATACCATATACATTTAATTTTGTCTGTTATGGAATCTACAGTTATATCATCTACATTTAATTTAAAAGCGTCTTTCTTCCCTCTTCTCACTGAATTTCAATTTTTTTCTTTGTGTTCAACGTAACTTTATTGTATATTGACGAATTGTGAACTTCCTTGAAAGTTCCATTTGCTTTCTCTGCACGAGATTCTTTTGTAATTACAGTGACTATTACGTTGCTGACCGCAGCACACATATTTCCCCCCCCCCCCCCAACTAGCACTCTTCTGAAAGCTGTTGGGAACAGAATATGCTACCCCGAGATTCTGATAGCGTTTCTGTAAACGTTATGCCTCTTCGACGTTGGTGTTCTCTCTCCTCTTTGTACGCTATCTGCTAGGTGTGATTAGAACCAGTAGTTAGGTACCCTACGTAATAATTCTAGCATATTTTATAGGATCCTTTTGTCAAAAGTATCAAAAGCTTCATACGCTCTAAGAATATGCCTGTGACACACTGATTCTTAATAAGAACATCAAGCAGCAATTTCCTAAATTCTGCGATAGCTGGTTTTGCACATTTACCATTCTGGATGCCAGAAGGCAAATTATGGCGAGAAGCTCAGATGTTTTAGGAAAACCGCAAAAAACCTATGTCAGTATGGGCTGAGGTTGTAATCCCGTTTCTGCCTAGTACGATCCCAGTTTGTTGACCGCTGTGCCACTCGCTGGATAGCAAAACGAGTGTAGTGGCGCTAATAAACTACCAACGTGTAGAGAAAAGAAAATTACGTTGGGCAGAAACAAATCTTAATTCTCTTTACTCTTTCCTTTCACGTCAAATGATATTTCTGTTGGCGACGGGTTGAGGTTGAGGTCACACACCCCGCTGCTCGTGAACACTGCTAGGCGCAGGAAACTGAGCGGCTGGTACTACCGAAAAGGCTGCATCGCCTTGACCTTCCTGCGGCCCGCGAGCTACGCTACCAGCAGGGCAGGTCCCCGGCTTGCACCGGGTCAGGCTACCAGTACCAAGGCCACAGCAGCCTGCCTAAAAGGGGTCGGCCACTCGCGGGACTTACTGCACCTACCTCAGCTTTCACGAATTCCTCTCACTCTGAGTAACAAGACAAACATCTGGGCTTGCTCTTAGGACCCACTCCGACGAGGTGGATCTACGCTACTGGCCATTAAAATTGCTGCACCACGAAGATGACGTGCTACAGACGCGAAATTTAACCGACAGGAAGAAGATGCTGTGATATGCCAATGTTTAGCTTTTCAGAGCATTCACACAAGGTTGGCGCCGGTGGCGACACCTACAACGTGCTGACATGAGGAAAGTTTCCAACCGATTTCTCATACACAAACAGCAGTTGACCGGCGTTGCCTGGTGAAACGTTGTTGTGATGCCTCGTGTAAGGAGGAGAAATGCGTACCATCACGTTTCCGACTTTGATAAAGGTCGGATTCTAGCCTATCGCGATTGCGGTTTATCGCATCGCGACACTGCTGCTCGCGTTGGTCGAGATCCAATTGTTATCAGAATATGGAATCGGTGGGTTCAGGAGGGTAATACGGAACGCCGTGTTGGATCCTAACGGCCTCGTATCACTAGCAATCGAGATGACAGGCATATTATCCGCATGGCCGTAACGGATCGTGCAGCCTGAGTCAACAGATGGGGACGTTTGCAAGACAACAACCATCTGCACAAACAGTTCGACGACGTCTGCACAGCATGGACTATCAGCTCGGAGACCATGGCTGCGGTTACCCTTGACGCTGCATCACAGACAGGAGCGCCTGCGATGGTGTACTCAACGACGAACCTGGGTACACGAATGGCAAAACGTCATTTTTTCGGATGAATCCAGGTTCTGTTTACAGCATCATGATGGTCGCATCCGTGTTTGGCGACATCGCGGTGAACGCACAATGGAAGCGTGTATTCGTCATCGCTATACTGGCGTATCACCCGGCGTGATGGTATGGGGTGCCATTGTTTATACGTCTCGGTCACCTCTTGTTCGCATTGACGACACTTTGAACAGTGGACGTTACATTTCAGATGTGTTACGAATGGTTCAAATGGCTCTGAGCACTATGCGACTTAACTTCTGAGGTCATCAGTCGCCTAGAACTTAGAACTAATTAAACCTAACTACCCTAAGGACATCACGCACATCCATGTCCGAGGCATGATTCGAACCTGCGACCGTAGCGGTCGCTCGGTTCCAGACTGTAGCGCCCAGAAACGCACGGCCACTCCGGCCGGCTCAGATGTGTTACGACCTGTGGCTCTACCCTTCATTCGATCCTTGCGAAACCCTGAATTTCAGCAGGATAATGCACGACCGCAGGTTGCAGATCCTGTACGGACCTTTCTGGATGCAGAAAATGTTCGACTGCTGTCCTGGCCAGCTCATTCTCCAAATCTCTCACCAATTGAAAACGTCTGGTCAGTGGTGGCCCAGCAATTGGCTCGTCACAATACGCCAGTCACTATTCTTGATGAACTGTGGTATCGTGTCGAAGCTGCATGGGCAGCTGTACCTTTACACGCCATACAAGCTCTGTTTGACTCAATGCCCAGGCGTATCGAGGCCGTTATTACGGCCAGAGGTGGTTGTTCAGGGTACTGATTCCTCAGGATCTATGCACCAAAATTGCGTGAAAATGTTATCACATGTCAGTTCTAGTATAATATATTTGTCCAATGAATACCCGTTTGTCATCTGCATTTCTTCTTGGTCTAGCAATTTTAATGTGCCGGCCGGGGTGGCCAAGCGGTTAAAGGCGCTACAGTTTGGAACCGCGCGGCCGCTACGGTCGCAGGTTCGAATCCTGCCTCGGGCATGGATGTGTGTGATGTCTTTAGGTTAGTTAGGTTTAAGTAGTTCTAAGTTCTAGGGGACTGATGACCTTAGAAGTTAAGTCCCATAGTGCTCAGAGCCATTTGAACCAATTTTAATGGCCAGTTTTTTTTTTTTTTAAAAAAAAAGAGGTGGAGCCCCTCCACGCCCACACCGGCATGATGGCCAACACAAAAGGTCTACTGCCATCTCTGCATAAGGGTTAGTATTCACTAAAGTGAGGTGTCGCAGGATGTGGGTGCTGCGATGTTTGCGTACGTCTGGTTAGGATTAACCATTAATACGCGCTCATCTGGAGATAGATTGGTCGAAATCTGACGAAGGGTAGCGGTTTGAAGGGCAGAGGAAAAAAAGTGCCAAGGCAAGAGCCAAGGGAAAAAAACCTCTGCGAAAGTTAGGTCGGGCGGCAAGAGCAGTAGCGGTTGTCTTGCTGCCTGCGGTAGGTTGTACAAGGATAGGCTTTGTTAGTAGTGGGTATCATGCATGTCGATACCTTGATGTTGTGCGTTTGTGCTGCTCGGCGGCTGGCGCTGGGTGCTGGTACAGAGTCCTCGTTCAGCGTCCTGCAACCTGCAACAGTTAGTTTTGTTATCGGTCTTGTGTCCGATGGTCATATACCGGAGGCACAGTGTGAGGGAGTGTTGGCAGATTGTTCGTGCGTCTGTGGGCGAGCTCGTCGGTGTCCCTGCTGTGGCCTGTTGGTCGGCTCTAATAGCAGCTAGTGGTTGCCAGTCAGTGTTGCTGATATGCAGGGGCTTACCGACGTTTGTCGCTGTTTGCGTATATTAGTTTACCATAGGTGGTTATGCCCTAGCTAGCAGTGTCTTTGGCCGCTTGTGTTTCCACCTGTGGTTGTGATCGTAGTTTCCCAGAGTGAGGATGAAAGGGTTGTTCGAGTGTCTCGAGATCCTGTATAGTCGTGTGGCGTGTTTTTTGAATACTTCCTTGAGGGTATCAAGGCGGTATTCATGGTGAAGATCCACGGTGCGTGTGTAGCGTGGAGCATTGCTAATGATTCGTAGCACCTTGTTCTGTATGATCTGCAGGCGGCGCAGTCGTGTGGGAGCTGCATATCCCCAGACGGGAGCTGCGTACGTCATCAGAGGTCTAATCAGTGTCGTGTATAAGGACCTCGACACCCTCCTATTCAGTGTGCTTTCCCTGTTGAGCATTGGGTAGAGGTGTTTGAGCCTCGCGTGCGCTCGGTTGGCAACGTATTCGATGTGGTATCTGACTTTCTCTCGGAAACGTATTGGGCGTGTATGTAGTGTTATCGGTCTACAGTGTTGGTGTTTGCGCAGTAGTTTCGGTCTGCGTGTGAACAGAACTGCTTCGCACTTGTCGACGTTTACTTTAATACGCCATCGCTCCAGCCAAGGCTCAGCTGTTCTGAGTGCTGTCTGTATTCGTGAGTTGATGTTCGACGGTTTCCAGTCTTGCGCGAGGATGGCTGTGTCATCCGCGTAGACGGCTAACGTCGTGTTTCGTGTCGCTGGGAAGTCATTAATGTACAGGTTAAACAAGATGGGCCCTAGGATGCTTCCTTGGGGTACTCCAGCTTGGATACCGTGTTGTGTTGATTGTTTATCCTGCACGTTAGTGTTGAAACATCTGTTCGTGAGATATGAGTGTATGAGACGTACGAGTCCGTCCGGGAAACCAGCTTCGCTTAGTTTGCGTATGAGTCCGTTGTGCCAGAGACGATCGAAAGCCTTTTCGATGTCTAGGAACACGGCCCCTGTGGCTTTGTTCATGTTGTAGCCGTGTGTTATATGTTCGACTACGCGGAGGAGTTGTTGTGTTGACGAGTGGTGATTCCTAAAGCCGAATTTCTCCGGTCTTAGGGTGTCGTTGGCAATGCAGTGCCTAGTGATACGTTTTAGTATTACCTTCTCAACAATCTTGCTGAGCGAGCACAGCAGACTGATGGGTCGGTAATTTTGTGGGAGGGAGTGGTCTTTCCCTGGCTTCCTGAACATCAGGACCTTGGCCGCCTTCCAAAAGTCAGGGAAGTGTTGGTGTGTCAGGATGGCATTCGTTAAGTGTGTGAGGTATTCTACGGCTTTATCCGTGAACTCCTGGAGGACACGGTTTTGAATGCCATCAGGCCCAGGGGCTTTTCTAGCGTTGGTGTGCTTGATAGCCCATGTGACTTCATTTGTGCTAGTACGTCTTATTTCGTTGCGCGAGGACTGGGCTACAAGTCGTGTAACCTCCTGGTCCGTTTCAAGTGTGAATGCTGGGTCTGAAGGAACCAGATTCGGCATGAAAGACGCTGCAAGTGTTGTGGCCATAAGCTCTGCCTTCTCCGTCGCGGAGTAGGCTGGGCCGTCTGGTCCTTGTAACGTGGGAATGTAATGTTTCTCCTTGGTGAAGTGTCTGTCCAGCTGCCACACGCCAGGACGTGTGGTATCCAGCCCAGCGAGTTTCTGTCCCCATTGTTCGTTTCTGAATGTTTGAATTTTATTCCGTATTATGCCCTGGAGTCTGTTGACGTGCAGTTTATAGAACGGGCGCCTGGTACGCTGCCAGTATCTCCTGAGGCGGTTCCTCATTGAGATAATGCCCAGGATTTCCTGGGGCAGGGCCGTCAAGTGTTGTCTTGGTGTTGTAAATGGAATGGCGCCAGTCATTGCGTCTTGGACGGCAGTTGTGAGAGCCTCCACAGCCTCATCGATTTGCTGTGTGTTGTTAATTTCGTGGGTGTCAGGAATGCGACTATCAAGCGTTTCCTTGAACAGTGTCCAATTCGCACGCTTGTAGTTAAGCATCCTGCGTGGTACGATGTCCTGCAGTGTCTCTTCCATGTGCAGTATTACAGGCATGTGGTCTGAGTCCAGATCGTTTTCAACCGTTAGGTTGAGTGTGCATGTGATGCCCTTTATGAGGGCTATGTCTAACACGTCTGGCCTATGTCGGGCCTGTGTAGGCACGAACGTGGGAACGTCCGGTCCAAGTATAATGTAGTTTCGGCCTAGTGCGTGTTCGTACAGTTTCTTGCCGTTGGAGGTTCGTATTCGTGAGTTCCAATCAGGGTGTTTTGCGTTGAGGTCTCCAGCGGCTATTACCCGCGGTGCTATGTTGAGTACTGTGCTGATATCGCGTGTTACTATGTTTTTAGGAGGATTGTATAGCGATACCAGTGTGGTGTTGGCTCCGTTGAACTTGACCCTGACGGCCGTAGCCTCTAGTCTTTCAAGTGCTGGGAGCTCGATGTTCGTGTTGTCGATGTCTCTGTGTATGATGATTGCCGTGCCGCCTCCCCTCCTGCCATCCGCTCGGTCGGTACGATAGACGCAATAACCTGGGAAGTTTAGTTGTTTGCGAGGCGTAAGCAGTGTTTCGTTCACAAGAGCGATTCGGATACCCTTTCGCTCCATGAACGCGGCCATCTCGGCTTTTTTGCGTGCGATCCCGTTGGCATTCCAAAACAGGATCTGTGTGATAGTGTTCAAGTCTGCGTTTCTGGGCTGGTGTGGTGTATTATCCATGTAGTAGTGTAAAAAGCGGTGTGATAGTGGCTTGGAAGCTAGTCCAGTTGAGCGTACCCGACATGAACTGCATGAAGAGTTGTGAGACACACCCCATAATCTTCGTGACTATTTCGGTGGTCGTGCGTCCGGGGAATAATGTTTCCATTATTCTCTGGAATGTTGTAGTGATGTTGGTCATGTCGGCCTGCGAGTTATTGGTCGTATTAACGGCCGCTTGTTCCAGTGTTGGCGTTTGGTGAGGGCTGGCCTGCGAGTCGGTTGTTCGTGTGGCAGTTGTAGGCGCCTGTGTACTTTCTGTGGTGAGTGGGTGTGTTATGTGGGTTGTTGAGTTGGTGTCCGGGATGTATTCGTGGGTGTTGGTGTTCTGTTGCCTATGTTCTTGTTGTGGTGCGGTCGTGTTCCTCGTGCTGCGGCTGTTTCTCCTTCTCCTCCTCCTCTGGCGCTGGGGTTGTCCCTGTGTAGGTGCGTTTTCTGTAGCCTGTGGTGGGCTGCAGTTCGCGATCTCAGGGGGTAGGGTGGTGTTGTTGCTTGTTTCGTGTGGTGTGCCCGGTGCGGGTGTGGTGTCAGGTGTTGTGCTTGTCTGTTGTGTGTCTGTTGCTGGGGGTATTTGCTGAGCGTGTTCTGAGCTCTGGGGCTCCTCTGACCGTCCCGCGCTGCTGGGGCTGCCAGCGACCACTCCAGCGAAGGATATTCCACTTCTTACTGGGCGCGGGGGCGGTTTTGGGACTGTGATGGCGGTAGGTTTCGCATGTTTCGCGATTTTGCGCCTCAGAGCTGCTTTGTAAGCAATGCACCCTCTGTAGTTTGCCGGATGGGCAGCACCACAGTTGGCGCACTTGCGAGGTGCTGTATGGGGGAGTTTGCAGCGTTGGGTTGTGTGACCGCCAGCGCAAATGCGGCAGCGGGGTGCGAGACCGCATCTGATACCCGCGTGCGCATAGCGCTGGCAGTTGTGGCATTGTTGGGGGGTGCGCGGCGTGTTGTACACCTCCACATTGACGACCATGTGAAGAAATAGCTTTATCTTCAGCAGGTCGCGGGATTTGGCCGTGTCGGCCAACTCCGCCATGTAGTTGTGAGACGGTCTCGCTGTGCCGAACTCTGACATTCGGTTTACCCGAATGCACTCCCACCCGAGAGCAGAGAGTTCATTGTGTACCGTTTCGGTTGGGGTTCGTGAGTCTATCCCCTTTATCACGTACTGCTGTGTCTTTTCCAGGACTGTCCTGTACGTGAAGTGTTCTACCTTCCTTTCTTTGAGAAAGTCCAGTAGGTTCGTGTAGTCTGCCTTGTTCGCCACGTACAGTGCGGCGTGTTCCCCGGTGAGCTTAGAGTAGTATGTTGTGGGGGCGTGCTGATTGTTAAATTCCTTGTTTAGGAGACTTAGGTCTCCGTAGTTGTGAATGATGACCGGTGGGAAGCCGGTCGCGGTGTTGTTAGTGTTCTGCGTAGCTGCTTGTATATTTGTGGTTGCTGCAGTCGCAGGGTTGTTTGTGTTGGTCCCTGTGTTATTGTTGTTTGTTCTCGATGTAGATGGTGTTGGCAGCAGCGCTCGGCCGTTGCCTCGTGAGTTTGTGGGCTCACTTGTTTGCGTATTTGGCTGCTGTTTGCGCCTTGGGCCGACCTGCTGCCACGGCCCGTCTTCATCTGTGTTTGTTGTGTCCTCTGTTGGCTCTGGATCCGGTTCCGTCGGTGCCTGGGCCGCCAGAGGTGAAATAGGGGGCATGTCCTTCTGTTGTTCAGCAGGTGCCTGTGTGTGTGGTGTGGGTGTTTCTGTTTGTGTGTTTTCACTGCCCATCAGCTCTGCGATCAGCTCCTGCTGTTCCGCGATCTGTTTGTCCTTCAAGGCTACCTGCTCTTGGAAGGTGGACAGTGGGACGGAAATGATAGCGGGAGTAGCCGGCATTTCCGCCTCTTGTGCTGCAGCTTTGCTGCGGGTAAGTGGTGGGGAAGCACAGGAAAGATCGGACATCTTTGCTGTTACAGGAGTTTTTATTTGGATAGGGAGGGATGGATGCACGACAATTTGCTCTTTTCACGAGAAGACAAAATTTCTTTTTTTTAGCGAAAGCGCTGTGTATCGTGTTCCTACAGAAGAGGGGTATCCCTACGTCCTATCTGCGCGGAGTACAATGCGCGGCGCAAGAGAGCGCGGGATGAAGAGAGCGGCCTACAGTGCGCGGGGTTATCCGACGTGAACGGGCCCCTGACACTGAGTTTACCCTACCAAAGAACGGGAGAGTCCCGCTGGGGAGGTTTGCAACCGAGGTTGCAGGGAGTTGAGCCGAAACTCTTGCCACTTAGCGCCCGAAAGCGTTAAGCGGCTTGCGCGGGTTCGTGCCGCTCAGTAGAGCGTCGCTGGCAGCTACGCCAGTTGCAGCTTATTTGAGACCACTCCGAGGAGCTATCAGCGGGCAGCTACGCCAAGTGCAGAGAGCAGCGTTCCGCTCGGGTCGGCTGCTCGACTGCGAGTGCGACCATGTATTTGCTGAGAAAGGAACGCTACCGCGATCGCCGAAGATACTGCTGTTAACGGCTGACGGTAACACATTTCTCTCAACGCACAAGGAGACACCAACTACAATGGCCCATAAATATGTGTCGAAACACGATTGTAAATACAGAATGAACTTCTGCAGTTCGCGTTATACGAGGAGAGCATGAAATGTTACCCGCTTGGCAGTAGCAACCCACAAATGTTTTTTTACTCAATGGATTCCCTTTCCGAAGTTATATTCCGGAAAGTCTGCAAAATACCTATCTACAGTGCCCACAATATCTTTGCTTGACTCAAAACGTTCTCCAACCACAAAATTTCTGTAAATGTCACTTTAGATGGAAGTAAGATGGTTCCGCATCTGCCAAACAAGGAGGTTGTTTCAATAACTCGTATTTCAAACACTGTATTTTTTCCATTTCCAATGGACCTGTTTGGTCAGAGCAGCACCACAGCCTAGATAAAACAGACCTTTCTCTTTTCCTGTCCTGGCCCATTGGTCTAGAATAAACTCCGCCGAACAGGCCTCGCAAAGCCCAACGGTTCCGACCGGCCACCGTGTCAGCCTCAGCCGAAAGGCGCCACTGGATGCGGATATGGAAGCCGGCACGTGGTCAGCACACCGCTCTCCCGGCCGTATGTCAGTTTACGAGACCGGAGCCGCTACTTCTCAATCAAGTAGCTCCTCAATTTACCTCACTAGGTCTGAGTGCACCCCGCTTGCCAACAGCGCTCGGCAGACCGGATGGTCACCCAGCCAAGTGCTAGCCAAGCCCGTCAGCACTTAACTTCGGTGATCTGACGGGAACCGGTGTTGCCACTGCGGAGAGCCCATTGGCATTGGTTCAGAGTGCTAAAATAATATTTGCCAGTTATCAATTATGAATAAGAAAAACCATTTTACGTCAATAATAAGATATGACATAACCTACCGCCAAATTTAGTTATTTTTCTCGTGTCTTCGCTGAAAACCATTCAAAAGCCAAAATCGCATTATCTTTTTTTAAATTTAAAACGACCAGTTTCAATAGTCATTGCCGCCATATTCAGATCTTTAATATCTTTCTGTTGTAAAACGTGTTCATTTTACACTGAACACGAACATGTTTTACATCAAAAAGATGACAGCAGTGACTGCTCAAACAGGTCGTCTTAAATTAAAAAATTATGCGATCTTGGCTTTTGTGTCTGTGATTTGAGGGGTCTCACAAAATCAGTTGGATTCTTTTTAAGCGGCCGAAATACTACTCACAAAATCGATTTTGGCATTTGCTTTTGTTGATCATCCCAAAAACGGGGCACCCAAAATGTATCGCCCAGTTTCTTCCGATTCGTCTATTGGCCCTGAATTCCACAGATTACAGAAGCAAACCGACAATCAACTGTTCGGGGACCTATAGTTTACAGTGAAATTCAATCTACGGTGCTAAATGCCATTGTACGTATACACGAAGTATATCAAAGACGAATGCTGCATTAAATGCCATAAAATAAGCTGTGCTCAATCTGAGGAACGATTTTACAAGTTAGTATTATTAACCTAATGCTTGAAACTGACCTAACGAAACACTCCTCCATTAACCATGTATTGGGTATTAATTTCCAAAATTCTGCACACTAAATTTAGGACGAATTAATGACAATTATATTGTTGATCTATGTTTAAAATATCTGGCGTAGCGCTAAGCGCGCCGGCCGCTGTGACCCTCGGTTCTAGGCGCTTCAGTCCGGAACCGCGCTGCTGCTACGGTCGCAGGTTCGAATCCTGCCTCGGGCATGGACGTGTGTGATGTCCTTAGGTTAGCTCGGTTTAAGTAGTTCTAAGTCTAGGGGATTGATGACCTCAGATGAAAAGTCCCGTAGTGCTTAGAGCCATTTGAACCATTTTGAGCACTAAGCGAAAGTAAATAACGTTCTTGTGCACGCAGCTTAACACAGAGCCAAAAATTACAGTTGTAGACTGAAGTCTACAGTGTATGGCTGCTGGTGCATGAATAGTACTTTTTGTAGTGTGGACTTGCTCTAGAATTTTACCTCAGTAATTATCGAACTGTAGGAATTCACACAATAAATTATAGCAACAGTAATTATTATTGCCAAAGTTAATCCTTTTGTAACTGTAATCTGTTTTCATCTCTTCACAAATTAATTATTATTTAGAACACTTTCTATACGTGGGCTACATTAGAAACTGTAATTACTACAGGAAATTATGCCAAGCTGCTTATGCACGACTCTAGTTCTGAGATGTGAAATTGCCGCTGCACTTCATGTATAATTTATTTCATCACTTCTGAATGCCTGTTCTAAAGTATAAGAACTGTCTATTGATGTTCATGACCCTGATGACCCTGCAGATGTCAGTAGTGAGTAAGGGATTGAGGAGAAGGAAGGCGATCGAGGTGGTTTCCTGATGGCAATTTGATTTTTATTGGGCAGAATTGTCAAGTCACGAGGGGAACACGGCAAGTACCATAGACCGATTTCCTACTCAGTGGAAGAGGAGTCATAGTAATTAAACACGTATCTCGGCTTATCCGTAGATATAAGAGCATTTCTAAGAATACGACGGTCAAAGTTTTCAACGTAATTTAGATGTATTTTAGCGGGCGCTAGGTTCAACGGAACTGGTGGCACAGGGGCTAGCGTCGCAGTCTGTCATTTTGGCGCCCCATGTTCGAAACCCGATTATTGTATTTATTTATTATATTTTATTTTAAATTTAGCTACCCATATCAATATAGAAGGTGACTGCACGAGTGTCTCTTATCAAGTTAGAGGATACAAGAGCATTACATTAATTGTAAAATTGCAATCGGATTTTGCAGTAAAGTGTCATACATTTATTACGAGAATACAGGATGGATCGCGTAAGACTTGCATCGCAGATATTGCGGCAATGGAAAGCGCTATTGATGTGCGGTTTTCACAGAATGTATGAGCTGGCAGGGGTTCATATTTTAATAAAAAACAATAATAAAATGTATTTTTGTGCAAACATACACGTTTTTAAACGGAACAATGCCTATTGATGTTAACAAAAATAGGTTATACTAGAATGTCAGTTGTGTATTCTAGTGTGAGTCGTTTACGAGTTATCGTATTTTGAACGGTTTCCACAGCGACACTTGTTTGTGCCGTTCTACCTACATAGTTGCTAGGTTTGATGTTGTTATGTTTGCTTACAGCGTGCCTGTGTGTTCCTTGAGTGCACTGCGATTTGCTAGTCGGTTAGTGTGTGAAGGTCCAAGCAGTAGGTCGTGAGCAGACGATGGCGTTTATCTATGCAGAAAAATCCGACATGCTAATGTTGTGTTGAGAGTGTAGGAAGAATGCAGTTCTTCTTGTATGCTGTACGCGGCAAGATATCGCAATAGGCGTCAATCACTTACTTATCAATTAATTATCAACCTTTTCAACCAGCTACGGGAAAGTGGTAGTATAACACTTAGACAACGTAACAGAAGAAAACAAGTGACGGCAGAACTGCTGTTGGAGTTGATCCGCACATTAGCCCCAGCGCAACCGCACGAGGAAGTGGCATAAGTCAGGCAAGTGTCCTAAGCATTCTCCAACGATATAGATTCCATCCCCATCACATCTCTCTCAATGAAGAGCTGCATGAAAACGATTATGAGCATCGTGCTGTCTTCTGTACATGGGGATGAAGGCAGGATACTCCAGATTGATCATTATCTTGTTTAGTGATGAAGCCACCGCCGAAACATGTACTATTTGTCTGTTGACAATCCCCGCTGGCTTCGTCACGTGGAACGACAGCGTCCATGGAGTGTAAACGCGTGGTGTGAGATAGTGAACCATCAACTCATAGTCCCGTTTTTCATAGACGTAACACTGACCATCTACCACAAATGCTAGAAGACATTCCTCAGTAGACTAGGAGGAACCTGTGGTACCAACATGATGGCTGTCCAGGCCATAGTGTATGGGGTACTACAACATGGCTTCACGAATTGTCTCCAAATCGTTGGATTGGACGCAGAGGATCTTGACCGGCCGATTTCCCCGGATTTGACGCCTGTAGACTTTTTCAGTGTGGAAAGCTGAAAGAAGCTGTCTACAACTACATCCGATGATATGCAACGACTTATTGCTACAGCCTGTTTGGACATCTCCGTTGAAATGTTAGCACGTGTGCAACAGTCGCTCCATACTAGACTGGAAGTGTATATTGCCGCTGCTGGTGGTCGTTTTGAACACGTCAACTGCCTCGTTACTTGTCAGAATCTACATGACAAGTGTACGCACTTGTGTTGTTCTCTAGTGTGTGCTACCATAGGTATTGTTCAACTGTTGGTGTGGAGTCTTTTTCAATATATGACACCTCGTAAACTATTCACTAGAACCTTGCAACAAACACCACTGACGTTCAGTTTACCCTACTTTTAGTTTGTTAATGCCAATAGATACTGTTTCATTTAAAAAAGTGTATGTTTGGGCAAAAAATACACTTTCTAAGTTTGTCTTTCGGAAGGATCATGTCGGTTACTCTAACATTGTAGGCACGTGAATGTGGCTCGAACGAGGCCAGAGAGGTAGGACTGACGTCAAATGATATCATACTATCCGATGTAACCACTCCTCACAATGACTGTCCTGTTGCGTACCTACCTAGTAAAGATGTTTTCAAACAGCTGTAGCATAGAAACGGTACGTTTTTGGACAAGGGGGTTCCTAATCAAAATATTATGTACTCACTGCCCTTTACGAATCTTAGAAATCCGTAGCGGGAATTTTCGAACACTCTGTATAAAATGAGTGACCTGTAATAAGTAGACAATCGCAGTGGAAGCTGCTAGGTGCATACGAATTACAAGGCCGCCCATACCATCGCAGTAAGTGCAGAGCTCATTTTTGGATATAAATCGCAGTATAAACATTACTCATGGCGATACAAAAATGGTTCAAATGGTTCTGAGCACTATGGAACTTAACTTCTGAGGTCATCAGTCCCCTAGAACTTAGAACTACTTAAACCTAACTAACCTAAGGACATCACACACATCCATGCCCGAGGCAGGATTCGAACCTGCGACCGTAGCGGTCGTGCGGTTCCAGACTGTTGCGCCTGAAACTGCTCGGCCACTCCGGCCGGCCATGGCGATACATTAAAACATTTTTTTACCTTTTTGTCATAGAACCAGCACCCAGAATTACGCTGTGAAGTGGTCATGCGACTTGCTATACACCATCCGAATAGGATCCTGTAGAGTTTAGATATACGGTTTATGGAATGAAGAAGTTTTTTTAAAAGAAAGTGACTGTGTGCAGTTTTCTATATTTAATCCGACAATTTTGCGGTTTTTGAGTCTGTTAAAGTATTAACTGTTTAAAAAGTCTTGCATAATTTACCTGAAGATGACAGCTGCTCTACCCAGCGACTGCGGTATCTTCTCAGAGAGTGAACCCATCCGCTCGCTTCCACATCCCACGGCGCCATACTCTCGCGACCGGCAGCGAGCACACAGCCGCGGGGCGGAGACACAACCCTGTCGCGACGTGATGTGTTTCAGGCCCAACGAAAAATACGGGTGCCGGAACGAACTTGTGATGCCACACTAGTCGCCTTGTCCACCATACTTCACGAACGCTCGCCTCCGTGCAGGGCCTACGGGAAATCAACATGTCAGTAGAGAGGTAGCCACTAAAGGTCCTAGCTTTGTCGTGTGCTATCAAGCGTTTAAACGCGCAATTAAGAATCACTAAACTCGTCTGAAACAGTAATGCCCCCCCCCCCCCCCCCGCCCCCCGCCCTGGAGACGGCTGCCGGCACTCTTAAGACCTGCAATGTCACTTGCTGGACGTACACACCGCGGCCCGTCTTTATCGTGGACTTCGGTGTGTATCCGTGATGTCCGGAGCGACAGGAAGTCAGTTAAGTATTCTGCGTGGATACCGGGTATACGCCGGTTTCCTCCCTGTTCACAACGTATGCTGCGGACTTGCTCCGGTTCTGGTGTTTGACTCTGGCTGGAATTCCCATAGTGCTACGACGAATTGTCGCATATACCACGGACTTGCAGTATTTCACAATACTAAATCTTTGCGTAACCGCTGCCAGCCAGTAGCGTGTGTTATACTGCAAACTGTTCACTTGTACGGTGCATATTTTGTGCTCAGATAAATAGAACGGTAACACCGTTACAGTGGGAACCCACTTTCAAAGCACAACCTAGAAGTTATGATCTTAATACTGATTTTAATTTTTTACTTCGTGGAATTATAATACGTTATGAGTAGAGACAGAAAAATCTCTTTATTGTATGATCAGTTTCGGTAATACTTTTTGCCAATTTTAGTAGCTACAATTTTTTTCAGTATTAGTGCATTTTTGCAAAATTCGATATTTTTTTCAATTATGGTGTTACTTTTTACCCGTTTTTGGGTTAGTTTCTGATGGTTTATTTCTGAAGTATTGTGTGTTCTATATTTTTGGCTGAATTCATCATTATCATCCTATGCTTGAACAAAAACGTAGGGTGCTGAGAATGATCTGTTACTGTGAGAAATGCCAGCGTAGTTTGAAAGTGCAATCCAGTGAATTTCAGTGTTTCCTTCACCTCTGACTGAACTGCTTGTCCTTTTATATTTCTGTTTCAGCTTGGTGGTGTCATCGCCAAAATTCCTCTTCCCCTCAATAAAGAAACAATCTTCAATTTCTTTTAATGCAATGTTGTTGGGAGCTGGTGTTGAGTAGAAGGATACTGGGCCACAAATGTACGAGGGTCACTCCAAAAGAAATGCACACTATTTTTTTTAAATCCATCTTTTATTCTACATGTTTGAAAGTTTTACAGTGTGTAGATACATCCTTTAGGAACAATATTTTCATTTCTCCACATAATTTCCATCCCTCTCAACTTCCTTACGCCATCTTGGAACCAGCGCCTGTATACCCACGTGGTAAAATTCTGGACCAACCTGTTGGAGTCATTTTTTGGCAGCGTGCACAAAGGAGTCATCATCTTCAAACCTTGTTCCACAAAGAGAGTCTTTCAGTTTCCCAAAGAGATCATAGTCACATGGAGCCAGCTCAGGACTGTCAGGCGGGTGTTTCAGTGTTGTCCATCCGAGTTTTGTGATCGCTTCCATGGGTTTTTGACTGACATGCGGCCGTGCATTGTCGTGCAACAGCAAAACATCCTGCTTTTGCCGATGTGGTCGAACACGACTCAGTCGAGCTTGAAGTTTCTTCAGTGTCGTCACATATGCATCAGAATTTATGGTGGTTCCACTTGGCATGATGTCCACAAGCAAGAGTCCTTCGGAATCGAAAAACACCGTAGCCATAACTTTTCCAGCAGAAGGTGTGGTTTTGAATTTTTTTTTCTTGGGTGAATTTGCATGATGCCACTCGATTGATTGCCTCTTCGTCTCTGGTGAAAAATGATGGAGCCGTGTTTCATCTCCTGTCGCAATTCTTCCAAGAAATTCAACTCCACCATTCTCGTACTGTTCCAAAAGTTCGCTGCATACCGTTTTACTTGTTTCTTTGTGAGCCACTGTCAACATCCTGGGAACCCACCTGGCACAAACCTTTTTTAACGCCAACACTTTCAGTATTCTGCAAACACTTCCTTGCCCTATCCCAACGTAGCGTGACAATTCGTTCACTGTGATGCGTCTGTCAGCAGTCACCAGTTCGTTAACTCTCTGCACATTGTCTGGAGTGTGAGCAGTACGAGGCCTGCCGCTGCGAGGACATCTTCAATATTGCTGTGCCCGCTTTCATCACGTAACCTCCTCGCCCACCGAGTAACTGTACTGCGATCGACAGCAGCATCTCCATACACCTTTTTCAACCTCTTGTGGATATTTCCCACTGTCACTGTCTCGTTTTCACAGCACAGGAATTCTATGACAGCACGTTGCTTCTGATGAACATAAAAAAAAATTGGTTCAAATGGCTCTGAGCACTATGGGACTCAACTTCTGGGGTCATCAGTCCCTTAGAACTACTTAAACCTAACTAACCTAAGGACAACACACACATCCATGTCCGAGGCAGGATTCGAACCTGCGACCGTAGCGACCTCGCGGTTCCAGACTGTAGCGCCTAGAACCGCACGGCTACTCCGGCCGGCTGATGAACATAAAGTGTAGCATCCATCTTGAAGGCATGCTGTGATGGCGCCACTCTCGGGAATGGGTTGAACTAAGTTGGAAAACAAGCGGGGAGGATGTATCTACACACTGTAAAACTTTCACACATGCGGAATGAAAACTGTATTTTTACAAAAATAGTGTTCATTTCTTTTGGAGTGACCCTTATATTAACATATTTATTAAAAGCACAAACCAATTTATTAAAACACAGAAAGTGATGCAAGATAGTCTGAGCAGCTAGCTCGGAATCAATTAAATTAATGTGCAACAAAACTGTTAGTAGCTATTACATAAATTTCAGAAATGGCTGAATTAAACTAAAAAAAATATTTTTTGAGAACAATAGTAAATTAAAAAATTGATAAATGCTTAGCACAGAGGTCTAATCAGGTCACAAGTATATAAAATTAACCTGCATATTTCATATTATAAGTTTCAAAAACATATTGAAAATACCTAACAGGTCTTTAACGTCAGCCATCCAGCATCACGTGACTCTTTGCAGATAATTAGAAGGAAGACCACTGGTTCGAAGCAATCGGAATAACCTGACGATATTAAAATGAAAGTACCATACAAGTGGGAGTTGCAGAGCCAAATAATTTTCCTTTCTTCACGTAAGTGTGAAAGGGAATAGACAGTGAAGGCATTTATCGTACCCAGGCGTCTTTGGCTGAGCGCACAGTACAAACAACAGACACATCAGGCTGTCCTGTAACACAGAAAAAAACTAATTAACAATTTGTATTTACAACACAAAGATACTGTAGATACACTGGAAAAAGACGAACGTTGCGCATGAAGGATCCGATTCCAAAATAAGCAACAAATTTTAATTGTAAGTGTCGCCAAACTTAAACGGGTCGAACACCGTTAGTTTAGTCACACACATTCACAGAAACGTAAATTGAGTGAGATTGTTTAAAGTATTTGTGAATGAAGATGTTCACATGTCACAGGGATAACCAGGTTGGGGAGTTAGAATAGCCACCGCGGAACAAAACGTAATCATGTACCCGGTAACGGCACACTCACCATAATGAAGAGTTTGCTAAGAATCAAGATCCAACGGATGCTCTACACCAGATGCCCCTGCACCCGGTTTTTGAAAGTGACAGACAGGAGCCCAGCCCGTCGCCACAGTGAACACAGGCTCCTTGCAAATTCAAATGCCGAGGAGAAGTTTGGTTCCGCGCATTACGCGGAAACAGTTTTTTCAACGAGCAATCTTCACGACCCCCAGCCGACACTCAACTCCGTCGAAGCGGCAGTGACCAAAATCGCAAGTTTTAGCAGTGGGCCAAGGACACTGTCGGTCACGACGTCACGGCGCTGTCAAACACTCCGCTCTCACTTCGAGAGCGCCTCCTTCGCCGCGGGAGCGGTTTAAATCTGGCCCACAGACCTCCCCACTGCAGGCGACAAACTGCCCACAGGGCACATTTAAATTGGAACTGAAGTATTAGTTTTATATGGCGGCTAAAACTGTAATCATAACGTAGTTCATCGGTAGCAGCGAATTTTCATTTACATCACGTCTACAGCCATAATTCTTTACGGGGGAATGTGTCATTTACACTTATTACTAAATGAACATCCCCCACCGCGTTTGCCTGTGCGTGGACGCTGATCTCAGGAACTACTGTAGGGATTTTGAAACGATTTTTACGAATAGACAGACTGATTCACAAGTTTGTATATATAATCTATTACCGATAAGCCAGACAAGTCGTCTGGTAGTAGAATAAGCAGGGGCGGGCTGCTAGTTCTAACATTATATGCGAACCTCAGCCTTCAGAAAAAAATTTCAGCGTTCTACAACTATCAATTACGAATGTTAGTGAAGAGCTGCCCTCAGATTTACAACACGGCAAGGGAAAAAATGCCAATATCGCTACATTTTGTAAAAATAATTTTAACCCACATGGTTGAAGTGTCAACGATCTTACTTGTGATGATTACTTATCGTGACTGCTTCGTAAAAAGAAAACATTTTGTAAGAAGTCTCCGACTGCGGGTAATACCGCTAAAAACCGCAGGTTTCGCGCTGTTTTTGCGTTATCGTTCACGCGAAATTTTCCTGTCCGTAATTATAAGACATTCGACACACACACCACACACACACACACACACACACACACACACACACACACACACACACACGTTTCGTATATGACGTGGTTGGTTGCCTGGTTGATTTGGGGGAGAGGATCAAGCAGCGAGGTCATTGGTCTCATCGGTTTAGGAGAGGATGGGATGGAAGTCGGCCGTGCCCTTTCAAAGGAAGTATCGCGACATTTGCCTGATCCGATTTAGGAAAATCACAGAAATCCTAAATCAGGGTGGGCCGACGCGGGATTGAACCGTCGTCCTCCCGAACGCAAGTCCAGTGTGCTAGCCACTGCGCCGCCTCGCTCCTACGTACGAAGTGGCTGATTACCGATAGCAGCGGCACCGCACAGATGACCGACGGCAACTTCCCGTCATTCGTGCACTGCAGCGTTTTCTGGCCGCTGGGCTAACGGTCCACTGGCGCGTACGGAGGTCGAAATTGGAGCAAGTGTATCGGGCCACATATTACGCAGCCTACTGGGCGCTCACTAGTCCACTGCAGTCTCTCTTTCGCTGGTGCGCGCGACGCGGTGATCCCGTTGTCTGCCGTGCGGAAAAGGGCCGCTGGAGCGAAGCGGCCACGCGGTACTCTGTTTTCTCCGGGCGATTCTGACGGAACCTCTCACTTCATCTGGCCAACATGTCAGGACCCGATAGATGAACACTGCAGCCAGTTAAACCTTTACGGCAGCCACTCCCAAACTACCTGACACTAACCCTGAGTACAATCAGATATTAGTCAGTAACCCGCCACCGGCCACCACTAACATTAGTGCCTAATTAAACTTAAGAATGAAAATGAATTTACTTTGTACACTTTTGTTTTTAAAATCATGAAAGATAAACGATATTTGCTCTTTGTAGGTGTAACCACAAACTAATGACTCGATGAGACAATTGGTATTGTTTGTTTCTAACAACGTTTTTTGTATAGAATTATGAAGTATTTGTCAATGTTTCGCGGGTACTACCTGCAACCCTTTCTCAGAGAAGAAAGCTAACTATCCACACTGAGCGTATCTACAACTCTTTCTCAGAGCAGAAAGTACCTGTCCACATTGAACGTTACACTTCTTCCAAAAGAAAATGCTTACACCACTCCACTCACTACTTCACATACATACTGCATCCCCATTTCAAATCGACCACGTTAAAATGTGTGCACTACACTTCCTGTTTGTAAATCACTTGATTGTTGGGCTCCTTACTTCTGAAATGGCAGGAATTAGAGAACTTGATGCTGCCATTGCTTTGTGTCTGACAACGGCCACTAATAAAGTACGAGGCGTGCTTTTTAAGTGAGTACCGCTTTGAAATTACAAAAAGACGTGCTAAGATATCTCAATAATTTTATTTTTACATGAAAGCCTGTACCTTAATCTACGCACTGACGCCATTACAGTCTGATTCTTCCTTGTTTACGTTGTGTACTGAGTGTTTACAATGCCTCCGATAATCGTGAGTCCCGCCGACTGTGAAGTACGGGCTGTTCTAAGATTTCTTAGTGCTAAAGGCCTAAAAGCGATCGATATTCATCGTGAGATCTGTGCAGTTTACGGAGAAAACATTATGAGTGATGGAATGGTAAGAAAGTGGGTGAGAGCTTTTAAAGATGACCGCACAAATGTGCATGATGAACAACGGAGTGGGCGTCCTTCGGTCGTTAATGAAAGTTAGGTGCAGGAAGTGGACAATAAGGTGAGAGAAAACAGACGCTTTACGATTTCCTCCTCGCGGGATGACTTTCTCGTAGTGTTTTGTATGACACTCAGACCGAGCACTTGAATTACCGAAAATTGTGCGCACGTTGGGTACCGAAAATGTTGACGGATGTGCACAAAACCAAACGTTTAGACAGTGTATTGACTTTCCTTGAGCGGTACCAAAACGACGGTGATGGTTTCTTAAGCCAAACTGTTACGGGCGATGAAACATGGGTGGCCTACTTCACACGAGAATCCAAGCAACAGTCCATGAAAGTTGAGCAAGGGCATCGTTTTGCTGCAAGACAATGCCTGTCCGCATGTGGCGAATCAGACCAAAGATCTCATCTCATCTTTTCGATGGGAAACTCTAGATCATCCTCCGTACAGCCCCGATCTTGCGCCCTGTGACTACCATCTGTTCCTGCACTTGAAGAAACACCTGGGCGGTCAGTATCTTCAAGAGGATGACGAAGTCAAAACAGTGGTGATGTAGTGGTTAACAAGTCAGGCGGCAGACTTCTATGAGGAGGGTATTCAGAAACTGGTACAACGTTATGACACGTGCCTCAGTATTGACGGTAATTATGTAGAGAAGTAGATCAAAGTACAGGCTTTCATGTAAAAATAAAATTATTGAGATATCTTAGCACGTCTTTTTTAAATTTCAAAACGGTACTTACTTAAAAAACACGCCTCGTAATACTGTGTAGGCCCTACAGCAGTGCAGTAGCTATTACATAGTTACTGTTAGTGCTGTCAGTTTGTCCGTATACTGTTGCGAAGTGAATATTGAAACAATATCTGGTCTATTGCGGGATCTATCAACAACTCCGGGAAGGCATTTAATGAAATACTTAAGCATATGTAATATACCTATTGTCTCTCCTCAGAGTCGTCAGCTGCATTTTCTCTGATGTTCCGGTAGATATTTGCAATGTGGTTTTGCATTGTGTAGCTTGAATCCGCCCAAACATTTCTTGCACATCACGTCTTTCATATGACGCGCATTGTGAACAAGAAGTGTTGGTATGTTTATCATTATAAACAAAATTATTTTTAAATCTCAGTTTTACGAGGCCATTCGATAGAGCGCTCACCGATTAGTCAGTTCCAGTATTAGTTTTATCAAAATGGCTCTGACCACTATGGGACTAAACTTCTGAGGTCATCAGTCCCCTAGAACTTAGAACTACTTAAACCTAACTAACCTAAGGACACCATACACATCGATGCCCGAGGCAGGATTCGAACCTGCGACCGTAGTGGTCGCGCGGTTCCAGACTGAAGCGCCTAGAACTGCTCGGCCACACCGGCCGGCATTAATTTTATCGATATGTGTATTAACAGCGACAGTAAAACAAAGAATATACAGTAGTCCAGCAGCGACTCAGAAACGCTGCATGCTTGGCGGTAGCAGTCAGCGCGAGCAAGGGCAGTGCTGCCGCTGCTGGAGTGCTGGTTATTTTCCATCTTTCACTGTCCCTGTTTGTACATATCGATTAAACAAATATCGTACTTGAGAAATCTATCGACTGGCCACGTACAATTCCTGTTTAAAAATAACTTTGTTTGTAAAAGTATCAGACGTGACGAGCATTTTTTATTTGGGCTGATTCCAGGTATACAATGCAAAAACAAAATTGCAGATATTTGCTAAAACACCAGAGAAAATGCTCCCGAAGACTCTTAGGAGAGGTACCCTGTATATGCCTCACTTTCACTGTGATTGACAGTGCAAAGCACAAAGTATGTGAGTAATGGATGGATTATTGAAGAAGATGTTCATATATTCGTTTTCATAACTTGTAATCTCCACCACATTGTTTCACTTGTTAATGTTACTACTTCTAAAATAAATAAATAAATAATGATAACTCGTGTAAACACTATTACAGTCTCACAAAATAGTAATAATAGTAATAATCTTTTAAAAAAATTTCATTTTGCGATCAACACTCAATTGTATCCTTTTGTGTTTACCTTCTTCCTCTTTTGCTAGTGCCTTTGTCCCGCACTATGCACAGGGTCGGCATGGTTAAGGTCGGATGTGGCATGATTAAGGGGTGGCCGGATGCCCTTCCGACGAGGGGAGCCGCGCGAACCGTGACGAGGCGCCAAGACCGCGCGGCTCCACCACCCAGCACTCCAGGTTTCAAAGCGTCATTCAACCGCTGAGAAACGTTGATAAATATTTTGTTTAAACAATTAACATTGAAGAGTCGTGAAGGAATGAATATTTAGCATGCGCTCGCGTAAGAGTATGCCTTGAGTACCATTTATAAATATACCCTTCCTGTTGCATCCGGATGCTCATTAGTGGACACTAATGTGGGGTGTGTCCAGCCTTCGCCTTTTGACGGCTCGAACTCTGCTATGAACACTTTCAATACGGTATCTGATTGCCTGTCGAGAAATGGCAAACCTTTCTTCCTCAAGAGCCAAAGCCAAAAGGTAGAATGCTGGATGTTAAGGTCTGGAGCAAAGTCGACGTCCTAACTCATCCAAAAGGTGTTTCATGGGTTTCAGGTGGGGTCTCTGGGCAGGCCAGTCAATTTCAAGAATGAAAATGTCCTCACAGTTGCTTCTTTATGACAGGATGCAAGGTAAGGTTGATACAGTCGATCGACTCCGAACTGTTTATCTACTGCAGGTGTCTCCAAGCTTTTTAGTCCGCGGGCCACATTGACTCTTCCACGAAGTCATAAGGGCCAAGATCTACCTAGTGGGATTAAAGCACCCTAGCACTCCATGATGTAATGTAATGTAAGGCTAAAGGAAAGATGAAATCGCAAAAATCTAAGGTTATGGTAATAGCTAGCACTGAAACGAACTACGACTTTTATTTAATTACATAATTTTGATTGGTGGACGTACCTGACCGAAATTCTGGCGTATTTTATTCTGGCGAATTTCACCGACAAAAAAGTATCTCGCTGCACATTCTTCACGAAAGCGTCCTGCAAAGTTAACGAAATTTCAAAATCATTGTTAGCAACACTATTACTGCAAGACGGAACAGAGGTAGAGTATGTCAACGCATTCTTATTTGAAGCGGCGCAACAATAAGTTTAGTTATGTAGTCTTGTAGCAAGTAACAGAGCCAATGCCGCGGTGTATTGGTCGCGATAGGCCTCGAAACTCAGTTGTTGGCAGAATAGGTGCCACCTCAAATATTTGGCGGGCCGGATACCGGGGATGTCCGGCCAGCTAACGCGGGCCGGTTTCCCGCACCTCGCGGGCCGGTTTCGACCCGCGGGCCGTAGTTTGGAGACCCCTGATCTACTGTACGCAGTACACAATACCGTAAAATGCGTCCTATCCTTCCGCTTTTAGTGTTTTCCTCAGAGCTATAATGGAAGCCTACCATAAACACTAAAAACACCCTCCTATCGTGACACCACCTCCTCTCTACTCCACATGATGGCAAGTAACGATCGCCACGCAATCATACCCAAAACATTCAGTTGGATAACCAAAGGTTATAGTATGATTAATCGCTCCAAATCACTAGTTTTCACTCATCTGTGGTCCAGTGACGTCGGTCTTTGCACCATCTCAAGTTGCGTAAAATTGAAATGAGAACAGTCTTGATCGCAATAGAACGTGTACTAGAAAATGGCAGCAAGTTTCGGTCAAATAGCGACCATCTTCATACCGTATGCACCAGGATGGCAGGTGGCAGCGGTGAACGGCGCAGATATCCTGCACGCACGAACGACAACTCCATCTATGATACCTGCTCCGTTCACCAATGAGAGAATTTCACTTTCAGAGTGTTGGAGCATAGCAATCAGTCGTCTTTTCCTTTCAGGCTTTATTGGAGCAAATCTAGATTTCGGCTAGTGCCTAGCCATTGTCAATGGACTATTTCATAGTTTCATTACATATCCTAGTACTTTAGTCCCCTGTTGTTAGGGCTTCTGTCACAATTACTTCTCAGGGCGCAATTACCCCAGGCTGGCAGCCACTGCTTTGCGCAGTCAGGAGTCATGACTAAAGTGACCTTACATCCCGCTTGGGGCGGAACAGTCCCGCTTTCAGGCTGTCTGTCCCGTTGTCCCCAGACAGAGCAAGAAGTCCCGATTTTGCAGACAGACCAAATAATTGATTAGACGTATCCCCCAGCTGCCTATACTCATTGCATTCGATTACATTCGAAACAAGTGGGTGACTGCGGCAGCGTGGATGGCGTGGAGAAGAGAGAGCGAGTAATATACGACAGAGAGACGCACGCTGACGCTCAACTCAGCCAACAATCACATCGGGCGGGCGGCATTGTTTAGTTTTAGTTTGCGTTGAAATGTTTTTCAGTTGCACGTGCAAAATCAAACGACTCATTCAACATTTTCGTGTTTGTGTGTTTGTAACATTAGAAAAAAGACTAATCGCAAGTGTACCTTTAATATTACTTTGAAAAATAAGTATCCATTTATTTAACGAGTCCTGGTGCATATGGTCTGAAACGTGTTCCTGTTTTTTAATAAATATTCTGTTGCGATCAAAACTGTTCTAATATCAATTTAAAACTTTTCCATTAAAATCGCTGTTTTATTCTCCATAAAATGCTTTCAAAAATTACTACCTCAAGCGTCGCTTAGCTCTGACTATAGAACTTTGTACAATTAGCTATAAAAAAACAACAGCTGTATTTTCATCTCTGATTTGTTCCAGAGGCAACTGGTTTCGATATTCTGTTATGCCATCATCAGCCCCTCAATAGTAACATAGTGGCTGAGCTTGTGTTGCCAGACAAGTATCATGCAAAAGCGAACCAGTATTCGCACCTGGCCGCGCAAAGCCACTTAGAATGTAAACAGTGTATCAGATGGCGAAAGACCTACTACTTTAATAGTAAACGAAAGCTGCTACTTGGTGGTAATAGTAGTATAGGATATTCATACTTGTTTACATATGAGTGACAATTCGAGTGGAGTTTTCTAATAAAAAGTATTGAAGAATTCGTCGTAAGTGTGGGTGGCCGCGCAGGTGTGAACTGCACTATTTCAAAAATGATTTTCGCGTATTTAAATTTCCAAGCGACTCCGAACGGAGAAAAAGATGGGATAAATGGTTCAAATGGCTCTGAGCACTATGGGACTTTACATCTCAGGTCATCAGTCCCCTAGAACTTAGAACTACTTAAACCTAACTAACCTAAGGACATCACACACATCCATGCCCGAGGCAGGATTCGAACCTGTGACCGTAGCGGTAGCTCGGTTCCAGACTGAAGCGCCTAGAACCGCTCGGCCACCAGCGGCCGGCAAAGGATGGGATATAAATTGGGTGGAGAGAGGATCTGACGTTCAGTTGTGTATTGTAAATATACTTTAATGAGAGTAGTTATAAACATGAAACCAGTTGTGTACATTTGCGTTTCTTCCCGCAGTCGAAGAATATGTATACTGAAGCAGTTCGTCACACAATGTTTCGATTCCTGTGATATTTTCACAGTTGGTAAAGTGCAGAGGAATATGATGTATTTGTACCTCTTTATCGTAAACATATATGAACAAACTGAATAATACTTTTCCCCATTTGTTATGAACGTACGGTAGAACGAATCGTCGTCGTGAGGGAACCTGCAGAAGCACATAACCCTCAAAAAATAAAATTTTATATCTAAATTTATGTAGTATATAAAATGGTTAAATTATAGATGAAACTATTAATAAAAATTCTTTTCACTGCAATATGAAACTAAACTTTTCCCGCTCTATACAATAAAAATGCCGCATTTTTTAAAGTGCGTACCTATGATTGAAAAATAGACATCACTTTTACAGGTTTCCATATACGGACAAAAACTGATAAATAGGCACATATTGGTACTGCATACACCCACATTTGAAGACATTGGTATCGAGTTCTTTATTCATTACGTTTAATATTTACAAACTACGATGCAAGTTCCGAACTGACATTTCTACAGTTGTGTAACATTACATTTAAATTTTTCAGTTATGTGAAAAGAGGATACTAAATATCTGTATACACAAGAATTGCTGTTCAGTACGCTTCATACATTCAATATCAAATATTTTATAAACGATATTGTAAAAAGTTGCGTGAGTAGATTAACCACCAACAAGGTAAACATTGCCGAATCGTCAGAGTTGGGGAAAACGAGGCGAAAGTTTCAGCCTATTATATATGAGGCAGCAGGTGCGTGTGTGATAGACATCTGGCTGCCCCGGCAATAGGTTAGGTGCGTGGGGCGCTGGCATTCAGGTCTCAAACCCAAGACCCGTTGAAGAGGCCCAGAAATAGGACAAAGTCACCTTGCAGATGTCTTCCTCTTGGTAGCTTCGGCTCGTGCTCCAAGTCATCAGGTGCTGCAGCTGCTCGTAGACCGGCAGCTAGCAGATGAAGCTGCAGCTGAAACGACGAAGCTGGTAGGCCCACATGAAACCTTCAGCTGGCACGGAGTAGGTCTCAGCATCAGTAGCATTCGAAGACATGAGACCGCTAGGTGTGAGCGGCGATTATTTATAGTGGCACTTCCCAGCTTTGTTATTACCGTACCACACAGGGGACCAAGGCAGCGCAGCATCAGGCCACGACATGAGATAATTTAGGTCGCCACTGAAGCGGACTAGGGTGTAGCACCATACCGCTTCAGCAATATTCCGGCAACGGGATTTCGCAGGCAGCTAGCTTGGCCCCTCTGTCGCGGATTGTGAGACCTGCCATAAGGGGGTGTTGCCGCAACAGATGGCTATGGCTCTGAGCACTATGGGACTTAACATCTATGGTCATCAGTCCCCTTGAACTTAGAACTACTTAAAGCTAACTAACCTAAGGACAGCACACAACACCCAGCCATCACGAGGCAGAGAAAATCCCTGACCCCGCCGGGAATCGAACCCGGGAACCCGGGCGTGGGAAGCGAGAACGCTACCGCACGACCACGAGATGCGGGCCGCAACAGATGATTGGTGTTAATGTCTAAATACGGTAGGGAAAAAGGAACTGTCAACAAATAGAAGAAAATTTATACAAGTAGCTTCCGTCGATATTGAAGAGTGAAAAATGACTTCATGACATAGGGCCTACGTCAAAACTGCAAAGCACCCGAGGTAGCAAATATGTTATACACGTCAGAGATATGCTTGCTTAAATAGAGTCCAAAGATATTTATCAACAGGGAAAGACAAAGCATAATCTATTTTGTACTTGGTCTGCTGTTCTGAAAAAAGTGTCTGTGCTCTACACTAACACCGGGACTCATTAGTGTTGTTACATCATCGCCTTCTGCTTGTCGAATGGAACTGTGGCGAAACAAGGCAAATGTAAGTAATAGCAGAAATCTAAAGGGAGAGCTCGCTGCTGATTTCCAAGTACACTACCAGACGTGGGAGACTTTAAACAGACTGCGAATTGGAGTGTCGCGGTGCAAACAAAACGTGAAGCGGTCGGGGTACATTACTAGAGATACAACCGGCGAATTCGGTGAACTTGAAGGTGCTGAACACCTCTTCGTGTGCCCGAAGCTACCCGAAGCCTGCTCTTTGGATCACCTGGATTCAGCAATAGTTCCAGCTATCAGGACCCCCGAATTCTGGGCCTCAAAAGCAATTTGTGACGTACAAATTCTGTGTATTTATTGTAGATATGTTTTGAATTTGTAAATAATTGAACTGTACTGTCTTGGGTACGTAAATAATAATAATAATAATGTTAATACTAACATCAGAAATGTGACAACACAGTTCTGCACCTGAAGATGATGGTGTGAACCACTGAAACGCGTAGTGGAAAAATAAACAAGTGACAGACGGAGTAAACTGTTTATATTTATGGGGACATGAAATTTTTTTTTTGCTGGTAACGCAATGGAATATTCCGTGTTACAAGCTCTACTTTTTCCGACTGTATAGTACTTCGTTCTTTGCACAATTTTTATTGAAAATACGTGGTAAGCGTGAGTGTAGCAGACAAACTTCACCCGCTAAAAGAATTTGACCGCCATTGCCCACAAACCATAAGCAACCACCAAAATTCTCAGCGCGTGCGAAGCATAGTAACCACTATATACGTGCCAAATTTACAGCGCTATTGAAGCAGAATTTACGCAAGGGGAACATCGGACGGTGGGAACAATTGACGCAGAATGTACATTACAATGGCGAAACCACACGATTCTCACCTTTCCTCGTAGGAGCGTGTGAATGTCGACGCCACTTTACCTCGGCGTAATAGTTCCCAAGCTCGTCAACACTTCCACTGGTAGCGTCGCGTAAGAGCAATAATGACCACTGCTGTTACGCCACATCGTATAATGCAGCACAAGATAACCTCAAAACAATCCACTAAGGCTAATTTGTCAAGACTGGAAAGGTAAAAGTACTTAGAATAACAGCGTAAGAGAACCAGTCAGGAGTTGAATGAGTCGAAAGTTAAAATATCCGCAGGTCAGCTTTAAATTAACAATTTCTTAGGTCTGAAACTGTCAGAATTGCACGGTGTAGGACGCTCCTAAATTCTTATGTGTGAGTTCATGAACGGGCGGATCAGTTTCTCTCTGAGCCGTCGATTCTGTTGTTACTCCTTCTCTACTGACAGCGCAACACTCCTCGCCTCCTTTTATATTGATGGATCCGCTTGTCTTGAACTCTAGTGGTCAATTCCGTATTACATAGGGCTTCCGGATACTTTTGATGTGCAATGTATACTTTAGTGCCACAGCTTCCATTACAGGCCGTTAGGATTGTGGGAAATTCATGAATTAAGGGGAATTAGACAATGAGATTCTCTATCAACAAAACTATTTTTAGTAATCATATAGAACTTAAGGGGAATTAGACAATGAGATTCTCTATCAACAAAACTATTTTTAGTAGTCATATAGAACTTTTCAGATATTTAATACTGGGATACTGAAGAAGTTGTAAACAGAAAACAGCACAACTGTGTGCGTGTTACTGATAATGCGGTGTTGTTAGCTTTTGTGTTGTGTCACCGCCAGACACCACACCTGCTAGGTGGTAGCCTTTAAATCGGCCGCGGTCCGTTAGTATACGTCGGACCCGCGTGTCGCCACTATCAGTGAGTGCAGACCGAGCGCCGCCACACGGCAGGTCTAGTCTAGAGAGACTCCCTAGCACTCGCCCCAGTTGTACAGCCGACTTTGCTAGCGATGGTTCACTGTCTACATACACGCTCATATGCAGAGACGACAATTTAGCATAGCCTTCAGCTACGTCATCTGCTACGACCTAGCAAGGCGCCATATTCAGTTACTATAATTACTATCTTCAAGAATGTATTCTGAACAGATAATATTGTGAATCATGTACCGTCAAGAGCGACGTTCATCATTAATGGATTAAAGTTAACTATCAAACTAATTACGTCCGCTTTCTGTATTCTCATTCCTTGTCATGTTCCAGACCTCACGTCAGTATAGTTTTTCCCTCCTCACGCCAGCCTGTGTGAGCTAAAACGCGTGCATTTCGGCCTCCACTTGTAACACGGTGTTGGCTCTTCTGCTAACACATAATTTTGTACATGCAGTGTGTCCCAGGAGGAATGATCAGTGTTCAGGAATATGACAGGAACGATCATTCGAATGAAAACAATGAAGTAAACATAGGCTCTGAAATCTTAAGAGCTATGAGAACGTCTTAATCTTCATCACTGTGAAACTGATATCTTCTACTGTAACCTCTTTGATTTCATTTTTTTTTTTTTTTTTTGATAAGTAGTATGGACAAGAACAAACTGTCTAGTAGACATGGGTCCTAAAATGTTTACCTTAAGAGCTATGAGCTCTTGTTTAGTAGAAGAGATGTGTTTGACAGTAGCGAAGAGAAACAAGTGCTCACAAGCACTTAAGGTGTGCCCTTCCAAGCCCATGTTTACCTGACATTTTTTCCTTGTTTTGGTCCATACTGCCATCTCTCAAAGTACAGAAAGCAAAGAGCTTGCAGTAGAAAAGATTTGTTTCGCAGTATCGAAGATGAATAAATGCTCTTAAGGTATGCACATTAGAGTTTATCCGCTATTTTTATTTCGAATGATCTTCCTGTCATATCCTTGAATATTGACCATTTCTCCTGGGACATTCTGTATAGTGCAAAGAAACGATAACAAATCGAAGAAGAGTTGAAAAGTATCGCTAAAACTGAATAACAATGATGCTAACGTAATGCTTAATTAACATATCAAAAATAGTACAAATTAATTGTTAATTCACAGGTTCACCTATTGGACTGTTGTATGTAGGACACTTGAAGAGAACGACTGGAGGGGGCAGGATAAGAAATGAGGAGATGAATAAAAGTGTCATGAAGCGATTTTGGTAAGCTACGTAGAGTTTCCAAAACTAAACTCTCAATCAGTGTTCGTCACCAGTTTTCACATATGACGGAAAAACCTGAGTTCTAAATCGAAAAACATTCAGAAGCTGACGTTTTTTCAGCGAGCAATGGAGAGGACTTCTTGGGTTTTGCTAAGAGAAATGAAAACAAACGTATTGCATTACGTAATTATGACAGGAATGAAGATTAAATGGAGGTGGGCGAGTAGATAACAATGGTCTAGATCACACGCCGGCAAACAGCGTCCCACAGGCCGCATAGGGTCCAAATCGGGTATTCGTGCGCCCTGCGGTTCTCAGCCGTATTTTATAATAATATGCAATAAGCAATTGTCAGTCGAATACAAAACGTCGGCTAACATTAAGAGCTTCGTAAGAGTGTAGTTCCCTTCTCAGTAACACACAAAAAATGCAGAGAGAATAATACACATGTTCTTGGATGGGGTCCGCCTTTAGCAAAACACAGTTTTGTTTTTTATCCCAAACATGTTCCACTACAGTTGCAGCATCATCGGTGGGCTTTTATTTTTTGGCTTTTTACCACATTGTGTGGTTTTTCTGATGTGTTACGTTCTTACAGTGACTATTTTCTTTCACAGCTTGTCATCTGCAACCATATACACCTTAATTTAGACAAATTATTTAATTTGAAAACTGCTATATCTAAAATTAATTAATTCTGTGTGCAAGAATGTGTGTGTGTGTGTGTGTGTGAAAAGGGGGGGGGGGCGAGAGAGAGAGAGAGAGAGAGAGAGAGAGAGAGAGAGAGAGTAGGTTTCACAATTTTTCATTATTATTATTATTATTTTGTATGTTGTGTGCTTGTCTGTGACAAGAGAGAGAGAGAGAGAGAGAGTAAGTTTGAGGATTTCTCCTTATTTTTTTTTCTTTTGTGTGGGGCCTCTATAGGTTGGTGTTATCTAATAATTCTTTGAGGGCGGAGAACAGAGTTCCATTGCAGAGAGCTGTGTATTCACTTATTACTTGTTTTCCTTCAACTATGGGTTTTTGTATTTTATAGTTTTCTTCAATTATTGGTTTTTGTGGGGAACTGTTGCTGCATTTGAGAATTTTGAAGTCAGTATTGATGTCTGTTGGGTTACGTTTCTTGTCCATAAGATGTTCAGCAAATATGGAATGACGACTGCTACTTTTGAATGCTGTTCTGTGTTCAGTGTATCTGGTATTAAAGTTTCTGCTTTTATTTCCTATATAAACTGATTTGCAGTCCGTACATATTAGTTAGTAAATACCAAATGTATTGTGTTTGTCTGTGTTGGTTGTCCTTAGTTTTCTCTGTGTTGTCTGTCCTGTAGGCTACTTTTAGCCGTCTCGAACAGCGTGCGGAATAAAACAACACTTAAATCTTTCCGTGCGAGCATTGATTTCCTTTATTTTGTTGCAATGATAATTTCTCCTTGTGTAGGTGAGTGCCAACAAAATATTTTCGCAAGCAGAGGAGAAAGTTTGTGATTAAAATTTGGTGAAAAAATCTCACACAACGAAAAACGCCTTTGTTTTAAATGATTGCCACCACAATTCGCTTATCATAATTTAGCATTGGAGGGCAGCGAGGAGGGAGACCAGGAGATCAATACACTAAGCAGTTTCAGAAGGATGTAGGTTGCAGTAGGTACTGGGAGATGAAGAAGCTTGCTCAGGATAGAGTAGCATGGAGAGCTGCATCAAACCAGTCTCAGGACTGAAGACCACAACAACAACAACAACATACGTAGCACTCTCTTTCCTAGTTCGCGATAATACAAAATTAGCTGGCCTTCTTTGAACTTTAACGGTGTCCTCCGTCAATCCTGTCTGATGCTGATCCCATGCAATGCAGCAAAAAAAAAAAAAAAAACTCCAGAAGAGGACAAGCGTAGTGTAGGCAATCTCTTTAGCAGACCTGTTGCATTTTCTAAGTATTCCGCCAATAAATCGCAGTCTTTGGTACGCTTTCCTAAGAACACCATCTATGTGATCGTTCCAATTTGAGAAATTAGTAATTGTAATCCCCAAGTATTTAGTTAAATTGATACACTTTTGGATTTGTGTGTATTGTTGCGTAGTCTAAATCCAGCGGATTCGCTTTAGTTTTCATGTGGATGACTTCACACATGTGAAATTTAAAATTTTTTCCGGAGAATTAAATATTCGAACAGATTTCGGGATTGCAGCTGGTCGACGTAAACTTCACTGAACGATATTTCAACCGGACAAATGCCATTCATCTTCAGGTAACCCGTCGAAGACTCGATGACTCACCTAAAGATTACTGGCAGGAGTACGATTGAAATATCGTAGAATGAAGTTTACGACGACCGGCTGCAATTCCGAAATGCCTTGGAACAAGACTTCACACACTTCATTATTTACAAGGGAACCTCGCCATCGCACAACCGCGTATATTACTACTGAAAGGCAAGACTCGGCAGGCAGTAGGTCTGGGGCTTCGTGGCACAGCCATTGCTGTGTAGGTAACAGCAGAATTTTAGTGGCTCCAACAAGTTTTCTTACAGGTTAAATAAATCATTCTTACTATCGCCACTAGAATCCACTATGCCCAGCTCGACGGCTCATTCGCAGGCAAGCACAGGGCGTCCCCGTGCGAATGCGGCTCGCTGATTCCGCAACGCTCGCGGAACGTTCAGCGGTTGTGTCACTCCTGCCGCTGCGACAAGAAACAGCGTGCAGTGCCCGTCTTGTTGGCCGGTTTTCTTGTGACGGAGTGAAACGCAGACCGTGTAATTGGCGAAGGCCGGCGGTTGGACAAACAGTGACTGCGCTAGTTTCTCCTGCTGACCGGATGCGAGACCAAGTGCATCACGAAAAGCGGTAGTTTATTTTTGTAAGCGTATGACTTTTTGAAAAACTAAGTAAGCACCAGATAATTGACAATACAAGTGAAATACACTACGAGGAATATTTTGTCTGAGATTTATTGGACCAATCGTTTAACATTATTAAGGCTGTTTTCAACGAACGCTGAGTTGTGAAACAAAAATAACGCATCTGTTTCTTCGGCATGCTAGTTTTGCACCCTGGTTGTTTCTTACCGATTCGAAATGTCCTTGATTCAACATGCCGTGACCGAGAGAGATCGTGTGAACATCAAGGCACCAACTCGTTTCCGAGATACGTACAATTCATATAGCCGGCCGCGGTGGTCTCGCGGTTCTAGGCGCTCAGTCCGGAGCTGCGCGACTGCTACTGTCGCAGGTTCGAATCCTGCCTCGGGCATGGATGTGTGTGATGTCCTTAGGTTTAAGTAGTTCTAAGTTCTAGGGGACTGATGACCGCTGATGTTAAGTGCTCAGAGCCATTTGCGCCATTTTTTACAATTCATATACATGTCTAACCATCCTCATTTAAATTTTCATGGTTTCTTCAGCGCGATTACAGCGAATGCTGGGATGGTTTCTTTAAAATTATATACCAGATTGCCATCCTCATTCTTGTGCACTGTTCCTAATGATTCTTACCTTCCTTTCTTTAGACTAAAGGCCCGTCATCTGCTCTTTCTCGGGCCTGTTAACATTAATGAGTGAGTCATGGGCAGAGTTGACTCATTAATTTCACGCCCATTGACTACATGGTGTCGTACATTGGCTTTCGTAGGTGGCTTGTGCATTTCCTACCACTGTGGACGAGGCGCCTGTCACCGTCGCAACAAGGTTGCGCAAACCTCTTCGATCTCCCTCGTGACAGCCAGTCGCACACAGCTGTGACACCTGCACTTTTGGAACGTGCATTCTCATTCGAGGTGATCGAAGGATCACAATGAAACACTTCGCTACTCAACTGGTCATCTCTGTTGGTGGCGCTGACACATTCGTCCACCAGTTGGGGTTCTCAAAGGTGTGTGCCGGCTGGTTCCTCATCACCTAACAGAAGACCATAAAGTGCAACGAAGGTCCACCTGAGTGGAATTGCTTGCGCTTTACGAGGCTGGTCGAGACAATGTTTTGTTGAATATCGTCACAGGCGATGAAACATAAGTTCATCACTTCGAACTGGAAACAAGAAAAAGTTCAAAGCCGCACTCTCACAGAAAACTGAAAAAGAAAATCACTTCAGTATGTTCGTTGCCGCAAAAAATACAAACGAACTTGTCTTTCTCGATGACAAAGCAAGAAATCACACATGTCTGTTTGGAGAGGAGCTCCAAAATTCATTGGCCTGTTTTTCTTCATCCACCCTACAGCCCAGATGTCTTACTTTCCGACTTGGAGGTGTTTGGGCCAATGAAGGAGACACTCCGCAAGAAACAGTACGTGGATGATTGGGACGTTATTGATGCAGTAAGCCGTTGGCTCCGACGACGACCAGTAGAGTGGTACCACGTGGGCATACATGCCCTCCCAGTAACGTGACGTTGTATTGGACGGAGATTGTTTTGGAAAACAGGGTTTTGTAGCCCAAAGTGTGGGGAATAATATGTTGCACTGGAATCCGGAATAAAACCAATCTACTTTCAGAAAAAAATGTATTGCATTACTTCTTGGACGCCCCTCATACATCTACACTCCGCAGAACGCCTTATGGTGTGCGGCGGAGGGTACTTTGTATATCAGTGTCACTTCTCCCTTTACCTGTTTAAATCGAGAATGGTCAGCGGTAAGGACGATCGTTATCACGCTTCAGGTGAGCTCGCAGCTCTCTAATTTTTCCTTCGACGTGTTTTCTCGACATACGTAGGAGGAAGCAGTATATTGGTTGACTCTTCCACGAAAGTAAACACCTGGAATTTAACAGTAAACCACACTGTGACGCACGATCCCTCTCTTCTAGCGTCTGCCTTTGGAGTCTGAAGGACATATACGTAACGTTATATACTTATATGGATATGGTGTCTGTTCTTTCGGACATGTCCGAAAGAACAGACACCATATCCATATATGTATATAGTTCTGGCAATACCGGCCATGACCTACTTCTTCTGTCCTCATGCACACATATTCCCCGAACTCTTACGGGACGTGGTAAGAATGTCTTCCGCGAGTAATGAGTGTTTTGGGGTGCGACACTACGAATGTAGTGTGTGGACATACAAGGTGAGAAGGTGGGTCTCGCAGGAGGCGTGCGCGAGACGGTCCCTGCAGTCGCACTATCGTCTGTGCCGTTGGTGGCTCAGTGCAAACAGCACTGGATTGGCTACAGACGTATGGGATGGCAGCTGGAAGTGAGGAGAGACTGGTACTGACTAATGTAGACTGGTGCACACTGATGCAGACTGACTAATCGGAGGTCTGTGCACTCGTTATAATACCTCGCGCGTTCAGGTATCACTGCGCGAGTGTGATCCGCGAGGAGAAAAGCTTCTACGTTAGCAGCAATCTCATTGGCTGCGAGACATATTAATACGCGGATCGGCGGAAGCAGAATTTGGTCCGTCTCTAAGACAGCGCCATCTCGTAGTGCGGAGACGGACGAGCGCTGCGCCTGCGCTGTTGTGCTTAGCGGGGCGCTCTCTAGTGGGAAAGTAGTGTACGCGCTGACTACGCGGAACTATGTACACAACAGTAGTGAACCGAAAATACCCTACGAATGATAAAAACTACGCAATACATTTCGCGGATTCGCCCATGTGTCAGCAATGCGGCGTGCTGGATACGGACGACCATCGGCTGGTCTGCGGCGAGGCATTGGTTGCCTGGACTCTCGCAAGGAAGATAATAGCGTTCGTGCGCCGCACTATCTATACAGCAGTCTCTTCTGACATAGTATTTTTTTCAGAGGAAACGTATTTTCCGCGTCATAAGACGAACGCAGTGGCGTGGATCACAGGTATGATGGTCCATTACATCTATAGAGACACACGTCTGAACGTACTGGATTACTGGCAATACTTGCAAGATGGATACACAAAACTGTTACGGCTATAAAAGTGCAAAGATTGGTATGCCAATTTCCTAATAACGGTTTTGCGGACCCGCCATATAGTTGGGGTGTGCCGGGTGCGCAAAGATGAGCGGCGGTGCTGTCGTTGGTGAAACCGACCAAGTAAAGTGATCAGCTAAGGACAACTATGCAAGTATGCGACCTAGGAAAAAATAACGCTTGCACAGTTAGCAATGGGATGTACTTCAATTTTGTTTTCATATCTATAAATTCTTTCCTTTAGGGTGCCGGAGGTGACCGACTTTGACTTTGTTGTTATTTCATGCTGCATGGTAGGACGGCAGCGAGGTTCCTTCCAGGACAGTTATAATGTGTAAGGACGTACTATGTTTATTTTGTGAATAATAAATGTTTATGTTTCTCCTACCTTCCTTAAAAATAAAAGATGGATAGAGCGTCTGCCATGTAAGGAGGAGATCCCGGGTTCGAGTCCCGGTCGGGGCACTGATTTCCACCTGTCCCCATTGATATATATCAACGCCCGTCAGCAGCTGAAAGTTTTAAAATTAATTCTAATGTACGTAATGCCATCGCGCATACTAAATGAACTTGTAACGAAGCGCACCGCTGTTTTTGGGACTTTATTTATCAGTTCTGTCTGGTACGGGTCCCACTGTGTTGAAGTATTGCTCAAACAAGGGTTTTGTGGGCTGTATTGTTTGTGGGTGTACTACACTTATGAGGATACATCCTGTTAACCTCAATCTGGCACCAGCCTTTCTTACGATTAGTGTTACGAGTATGTGATCATTTCACTTATAAATCACTCTTTGCCCTTACTCTGAGGTATTTGATGGATATGACTGCTTCAGTTGATTGTTCTACAATCGTTTGGTTGCACCGTTAAGAGTCGTTTAGCCTATTTATATCCATTACGTTATAATTGTTTATGTTGAAGTACCACTGCAAATCCAAGCACCAAGCATCAATTTTCTGTGGGCCTTCCTGCATTTCACTACAATTTTGCTAGCGTTGCTACCTCTCTGTAACAACAGCTTTATCAGCGAAAAGCACCGTAGATTTTTCAGTCGCAGTCCAAAAGGTCATTTATATACACTGTGAAAAGTAATGGTACTACATCGCCTCTTTAGGATACGCCCGAAATTACGTCTGAAGGTTTCTGTCTGTTTAGAATGACGCGCTCTGCCACGTTTTGTAGGAACTGTCCCACTACAAAGGCTACTCAGTTGTTCCCTAAGCTCGTATTTTGTTCATTGTGCATCAGTGGGGAACTGTATCGAATTCCTTCTGTAAATCAAGGAACTGTACATCGACCAGGATACAAGAATCAGTTGCTTTCTGGGTTTCGTGAACGAAGAGAGAAAATTGCGTTTGAAACGGCGTTCTTTGCGAAATCCGTTTTGATTCCTCCAGAGGAGATCATCCGCCTGCGAAAATGTAATAAGCGAACGTAAAAGTGTTCCACAATTACTGATGTGTTGGTGTATGTGCCAACACCTTGTAGATAGAGGAGGCCGAAATGCACGCTATCTAACGCAGACGGGCGTGAATTCTGGAACAGGATAAGTAGTGAATTCTAATAAGAAAAGTATGCAGCTCCTCTAATACTTAACTTTTATTTATCCTTGTTGTGAATACAGCATTCTTGATGAGACATTTCATACGATAACTATCAAACTATGTAAGGCTAATGGCGCCTTGCTAGGTCGTAGACTTGAACTTAGCTGAAGGCTATTCTAACATGTCTCTCGGCAACTGAGAGCAAAGACTTCGTCCGTATAGTCGCTAGCAACGTCGTCGTACAACTGGGGCGAGTTCTAGTACGTCTCTCGAGACCTGCCGTGTGGTGGCGCTCGGTCTGCGATCACACAGTGGCGACACGCGGGTCCGACATGTACTAATGTACCGCGGCCGATTTAAGCTACCACCTAGCAAGTGTGGTGTCTGGCTGTGACACCACAATTACATAACATACTGCCGTCATCGATATAGGCCTATAGCTAGAAGGGGTCGTAGGACAGATGTACATATAGGTCATTATCGTTGGCATCAATCTGTTGTAGAATTATGGAAGACGTTTTATGCTCACGTATTATGGCGTTATGGATAGCGAAAATCAACAGAGATCTTGCGATACTCAGCTCGCTTTGTTCCTACAAGCGGTTCATAGCGCTGTTGACAACGGCACTCAGGTTGGTGCCGAGTTTCTGGACTTCAGGAAGCCGTTAGACCTCGCCCCGCTCGACCGTTTACCGCGTATTTGACTAGACTTGCGATTGGATTTAAGACTTCCTTGCAAACAGACTCAACACATGGATGCAACGACAATTTCGGGGATACCGCAAAGAAGTGTAACAGTACCGTTACTGTTTACAGTGTACTCGCATGCAAATGGTCTACTAGAATGTGTCAGAAACTCTTTAAGGTTGTTCGCAGATGACGTGGTTATTTAGGAAGATAGCAACGCAAAAATACGGTAATGATTTGCAGAATAAGCTGCAGAGGTTCTATAAATGGTGCAGGGACTGGAAGCTCACCCCGAACCTAAATAAATATAACATACTTTGCATACATAGGAAAAGATATCCACTACTGTACAACTACAATACTGATGCAAATTGCTGTAAACAGTAACCACCGTAAAATATCTAGGAGTATCTATCTGAGCGGCCCTAAGTAAGTAATAGTAAGAAAATATGATGCCAGACTGAGAATCTTAAGACATTGTAATTCACCGTCTAAAGAATTGTCGAACAAGGCGCTATCACGATCGATTCTTGAATGTTGTGCATCAGTCTGGAACCCTTACCAGGTAGGGCTGATAGAGAGAGAGAGAGAGAGAGAGAGAGAGAGAGAGATCCAACGAAGAGCGGCGCATTTCGTCACGGGACCGTTAATAATAAATAATAATAATGGCGTGTGACGAGGGCCTCCCGTCGGGTAGACCGCTCGCCTGGTGCAAGTCTTTCGATTTGACGACACCTAGCCGCCACAAGAGCTTTACAGAGAAGGTCAACAAATTCCATTGAAGCCGTTGCAAGAGAGGCGCTGTGCACGACGAAGAGGTTTACTACTGAAATTTCGAGACAGTACTTTTCGGGAAGAGTCGGACAACATATTCCTTCCTTCCACATAGGACGTGCGGTTCTAGGCGCTAAAGTCTGGAGCCGAGCGACCGCTATGGTCGCAGGTTCGAATCCTGCCTCGGGTATGGATGTGTGTGATGTCCTTAGGTTAGTTAGGTTTAATTAGTTCTAAGTTCTAGGCGACTGATGACCTCAGAAGTTAAGTCGCATAGTGGTCAGAGCCATTTTGAGCCTTCCACATACGTCTCGCGAAATGACAACAACGTGAAAAATCGAGAAATTAGGACTGATACAGAAGCTTACCAACATTCTTCCAACGCGCTATTCGCGAATGGAACAGGGAACGGGGGATCAGTCAGCGGTACCTAACATATTCTCCGCCACCACACCGTCCGGTGGCTTGCGGAGTACTGATGTAGATGTAGTACGCAATGGCAAACCACCTCCAATACGTCTATGCCTAGTAGAGCACTGTTGTTTTCAACCAAGCTTTGGGCTTATGACAGCCTTTGGGTTTATGACAGCTTTAACTAACCTACCCAGCTTCTTACGGCTTAATGCTGTGACATCGAATCTGGAATCTTTCATCTACATTGAAACCTGCGGGCAATGGTTCATCTCTCAATTTTAAAGACTTGTTACTGCAATATCTTCAACATTTCGCGGCCCTGTCAGCAACTGTATAAATATTAATTTTAATTTTAATAATCAAAAGCCTCAGTTGCATCGTTTACCTAGAATTTACCTAGGTTTCAATCGGGATAACCCAACCTTATTCAGAATAACAGTGACTACCGTTTGTCCACTATCGACAACTGAGCCTGTTGATTATTAAAATTAAAATTAATACTTGTTACTGCTATGCATACGTTAAAGCAATAAGGGTCGGTCAAATGAAAACGAGACAAGCAGAAAAAAACTGGCCATGTGCGAGTAGGAATCCCGCACTGAGGTACAAACTTAATTATGTAGCCTATATAAACAATTCATCCATTCGAGATTCGAGGACCTCGACGATTTTTGCCTGTTATCAAAATTGATACAGGCAAGAAATCGGTTCCAGGGATTCCTAGACATTTCAAGTTTGAAGTCGAATAACAAACGTCAAAAGAAATATCTTTTCGTGTGGTATAATTATAAGTTAACAATTTTCAGATTTTTTCCTTTATTTGTGCAGTGGATCTTTAGTTCTTGCCAAATTTCATGATTCTACGTCTACGGGAAGTAGCCTATAGAGTTTAACGAATGCAAAATTTACGACATAAATGGCCGTTGTCTTTTGATTGCATTGGCTTAGAAGCTAACTTTTATTATGTCGCCAAGGGATCATACACTTTAGTATGTGACGTAAATTTCAACTCGATACGCGTACCCGTACCCGTTCCTGAGAAAAAAGGGTCTTATACAGACGGACAGACGGTAGGCATTCAATCAGATAACAAATGACAAAAAAATTTCATTTGATACAATTACAAATTAACAGTATTGAATTGTTCCCTTTGGTTCTAGTGTGAATTCTTGCTTGTTGGTAAATTTCATGATACTTGGTCAACGAGAAGTACCCTGTATATTTTGATGAATGAGTTTGCGAGTGGCGGAGATGGTCGTATCTTTTGACTGCGCTGACATAGCTGCTTCACTTTTTTACGTCGCCGAGGGACCAAAACTATGATCGTGCCCAGGCGTGCACCTCTTCGTGGGAAGCAAATCGACGGCCACGAATGTGTAGCGCTTCGCAGCGAGCCTTCTGCAGCGTACTAGAAACAACATTGGCAACGAGTCATTTGCTCTGGACGAAGAGGTGCACGCATGCATACAATTATGGTTCCGTAGGCAACCGCAAACATTCTTCCGTGAAGGCGTTGACCGTCTTGTCTCACAGTAGAATAGACGTGTTAGCGATTATGGCGATTACTTTTGAGATAATTACTTGCTTATTTCCATGTGTCTCTTTTTCATTTGACTCTCCCTTATTATATAGATTCACAGGGCAGCATAGGCCAAGTGATAGTATTATCATTTCTTTCTACTAAAAGTAGCGGAGAAAGAATCGTCAAATGTAGCGTTGACGACGACCAAAGAATTATTTTCAACTTTCTGTGGCTCGACCTATTTTACTCGCTACTGCTGCTTAAATATATGGACCGCGACGTAGAATTATTGAGTTCGGTGGTGAGTTCATAATTTACTTTCACTTCAATCCCGTTACTTTATAAACTGTGGCTATGGTTATTGGAATGGAACACGCAATGCAGTATCTCTCTCACAATGTAAGTGACGAAGAAATAACGGCTAACCCAGTTCATGATTCATGTTCATGTCTCCAGTCGGAGGTTGCCTATCTAATGCCTTCCAGAGGAAACAAAACATCTGTTGTTCAGTATTTCATATACTTATTGATCGAATTTAAATATTTAAAATTCTGTCGTTATTTACTAATCGAAAGCTATAATCTTGTGTTAAAGGTTTAACACAGTAACACAAGTATTACAGCAGAAACTGTGTATATTTTTTGAGGCACTGTAAATCACGACGACCAAATTCTCTAGATTATATTAACCCAGTATTTGAGAATGAAAGCACTTAATGACTTGTAACAAACTTAACTCTAATTTCAGTCCTTTACAAAACATTTTCTCGCTGACACCCCACCCCTCCCCCCTCCCCCTTTCCTGCAAAATGATGAAAGAAAACACGTTTCCAACTTACATTTATGCTGTTCGTACTGCAGCATCAGATATGGTGTTTTAATTTATTAATTACTTAGTACTGACTCTATTCGCAATACATTTTACATTCAGCGTTCACATGTACCATAAATGTACCTAAAAAAGCATATCATTGTACGACACACACTTCAGAAGATGTACCGTCATGAACACTAACAAGGGAACCTCCCCATCGCACCCCCCTCAGATTTATTTATAAGTTGGCACACTGGATAGGCCTTGAAAAACTGAACACAGATCAATCGAGAAAACAGGAAGAAGTTGTGTGGAACTATGAAAAAAATAAGCAAAATATGCAAACTGAGTAGTCCGTGCGCAAGATAGGCAACATAAAGGATAGTTCCAGCTGTAGAGCGCCGTGGTCCCGTGGTTAGCGTGAACAGCTCCGGAATGAGAGGTTCTTGGTTCAAGTTTTCCCTCGAATGAAAAGTTTAATTTTTTATTTTCAGACAGTTATTATCTGTCCGTCCGTTATGTTTTCATCACTTTTTTGGGATTCATTACCACATTCACAAGAAAACCTAATTCGGGCAAGGTAGAAGAATCTTTTTACCCATTCGCCAAGTGTACAAGTTAGGTGGGTTGACGACATATTCCTGTCAAGTGGCGCACATGCCGTCACCAGTGCCGTATAGAATATATCAGACGTGTTTTCCTGTGGAGGAATCAGTTGACCTATGACCTTGCGATCAAATGTTTTCGGTTTCCATTGGAGAGGCACGTCCTTTCGTCTACTAATCGCACGATTTTGCGGTGCGGTCGTAAAACACAGACACTAAACTTATTACAGTGAACAGAGACGTCAATGAGCGAACGGACAGATCATAACTTTGCGAAAATAAAGAAAGTAAACTTTTCACTCGAGGGAAGACTTGAACCAAGGACCTCTCGTTCTGCAGTTGCTCACGCTAACCGCGGGACCACGGCGCTCCGGAGCTGAAATTATCCTTTATGTTGCCTATCTTGCGCATGGACTACTCAGTTTGTATATTTTGCTTATTTTTTTCATAGTTCCACACAACTTCTTCCTGTTTTCTCGATTGATCTGTGTTTTGCTTTTCAAGGCCTATCCACTGTGCCAACTTATACCTAAATCTGAGGGGTGTGCGATGGGGAGGTTCCCTTGTAAGATACGTGAAAACCAGTCTTTGCTTAAAACAGAGCGCAAATTTTCCGGACTGTACGCATCCAGAGTTTGATCATGAGAGCACTTAGCGACTTCCAACAAATTTGAAACATAATTTCAAATATTTTCTGACCTTTTTCTCACTTACAATCTTAACGTCAAACATTTAACACATTAACTCATTTGTAAAGTAATGAGACGTTTGAACAGTTTTGCACATGGGATAACGATTCTATACAGAATCGGGGGTTTAACTGCTGGTCTGTACTGCCCATATTTCTGCCAAGGTCAGTCACATCAGTGTCCAGCGAAACGACTGCGGCTTAGAGACTACTTATCATTAGTTCTAGTATATTTTGTGCTAACAGAGAGCACTTTCGCATTGTCCTTTATTTTTGTTAATGGATTTTTAATTACACAGTCTCAGAAACTCAGACTGAAGTAGTTGAACATATTAGTCCTGTAGAACATTTCCCATGTTAACTGCACAACAGTCTATAACCCAAATTTCAGCCGCGCGGTTTGGGGCGTCTTGTCACGGTTCGTGCGGCTCCCCCCGTCAAAGGTTCAAGTCCTCCCTCGGGCATGGGTGTGTGTGTCGTCTTTAACGTAAGTTAGTTTAATTAGTGTGTAATCCTAGAGACCGATAACCTCAGCTGTTTGGTCCCATAGAACCTTACCACAAATTTCCAAAATTTCCGAAATTCCACGAACATACTGTTAAACTCCGGTATATTAAGAACGGTCCTTTGTGATGAACACCAAATACGCATCCGACACTGGCGCAATAAAATGGTGTGATATTGGGTATCTGAGATGTGAAAGTGTTGCAACATGTTGTTTTTTTGATCGGTTCGAGTGCAGTTAGCAGAGCTGGGCTAAGAACTGGTTGGGATGTTTAAGATCCCACCGAAATGGAGGTCATTACGGAGTTCGTCGCTGCAATTTACACGTTTATCGCGCCTTCGACGTCAGGGGCTGTAGGAATGTTGTATATCTCATCACATGTGGCGTCTTGGCAATTAGTCAATGAGGTGGGATTTCACAAAGCGTTTAGCATCGGGTCATTTTGAAGAAAATATGCAAAGAACAAGAAACAGCAACTCCGCCACTGTAGATGCTGAGTGGAATACTGATAACAGTTTTTCCATTATTTCGTTCTCAACCTTTTTTTTAAAAAAAAAATGGCTCTGAGCACTATGGGACTTAACATCTATGGTCATCAGTCCCCTAGAACTTAGAACTACTTAAACCTAACTAACCTAAGGACGTCACACAATACCCAGTCATCTCTAAACTTTTTTAAGTGTTCGAAATGGCAGGGGGAGGGCTCACAGAAAGATGCTGGAAATTGATTGTTTCTGTCTCACATTCCATTCTGGCCAGCACATGATGCATCTACGTCGTCGATATTTCGCGTAACAGAAGATACTTAGTTCCTATCATATGCTAATGTACTTGTGATTCGTCTACAAACTCAGTGTGAAGACAAAGGCTGTATATTTAATGTCTGTCTGAAAATAAATTTTTGTATAAGGAGTTAAATAATTCAGAAAGCCGTTTATGAGATATTTGTGAACCCGTTTTCGAGAGATGCTAGACGCCTTTCTCCATGGTGTCTGTCAACACAGTCAGTGCCCATTCGCACTGGGTTTCTCAGAGACTTGGAACGGACTCTTAGCCACGAATTTTCTTTATTACATCAGTGCATGTCACTGTGTAGGAGGCACTAAGTAAAAACAAAACAAAAGTGCAGTTTTACACAGTAAGCCCTTTGTATGTGTGTGTGTGTGTGTGTGTGTGTGTGTGTGTGTGTATTAGCTCAGTTTCATGTGCTTCATTTATTTGTTTTCCTTGTTTATTTATTAAAGTTGAATTCATTTAACAATACTATGTGTGATTTTGCGCGCATTACGGATTATGTGATTTCTGGCTTTGTGACTCCTCATATTTTCCTCTGTACTGTCAGTATATTAGTTTACAAATTTCATTTTTTGTTTATTTTGTGTGCTTACCCAAAGCACAATATCTGAGTTTTATTATTGATAAATCATATCTGTTCCATGACTAAGAAATAACGATTGCAAATAGGAAAATGAACTGGTATTTCTTACACCGAGGAACGCAGTAAATAAAAGTTGAATCATTGTCAAAACTACTTTAACCATTCTGCAAAACATCCGTCTACGGAAAGTTGGTGCTAGAAGCTAGAGGCGGTGGAGGGGGACGGCTATATTCTGACGCTACCATCGGTGCCACGTCCTTAGGAATACCGATTCAACGTACCGCTAATTTTGCCAATGTCAGATGCCAATGCACTAACGAAAATCAACTAAAGAATGTGCGTGATTATGTGCCCCCAGTCGTTTTCCAAAAACTGAGTTAGCAACTTTACTCGAACAAGTTTTTTACTAATTAGCCTGGCAAAATGAGTAGCATCGTTTTGCACTCCCCGATGTCCGTGCTTCGAGGCTCTCAAGCGCCACAGTGGCTGTAGAGCTGGCCAGCGGGCCGAGGCCTGTTCCCCCGGATACACAGGTCTCCACTTCGCTTCCAGGATTGCCGACCCACAGAGGTACAAGCACTCAGAGTTCGCTTGCGACACGAATGAGCGACTAGCGACCGCGTAACATTCCTGCCACAGTCTATGTGTTCGTAACTCGATGTACCGTAATCCACTCTGTTTTTCGTGATAGTTTTGCTAAGCAAAATATCCAAGTTATACGTAGTAACGTGTTCATCGTTGTTAGGTCTCTGTTTATCGGACTGGAGTACATATGTCGCTCATCATTAGTATACGTGAACACTAGCCCTCTTGATTCAGTTCACTGGTAAAATGGAAATGAGCGTTTGGCGTCACCGGCCGCCTTGGTGCAGGTCTTATTGCATTCGACGTCACATTGGGCGACCAGCGAAGTATAGTTAACAGCGACTTTAAAATTTCATTTCGCCTTACGTCCAAAATTTCACCAGTCTCCAGATGGCTTAATGTAGAGCAGTTGCTTTTTTTTTTTCAAATTTAGTCTACTGTCAAACAAAGTGGTAACGCGACCATTTGGCGTATGGTACTTTGTGGATCTGTATTATTTCAAGCTCATGCATGTTAGTGATATCTCTTTAAAACCATTACCTGAAGGGTTAAGTGCAGATGCAAGATTCCATATTCAATGTCACGGCATTAAGTCATGAGAAGATGGATAGGTAATGGTAAAGCTGTCATAAGCTGGAATCTTTGAACTGTCTGACGTGCGTAGTCAATTATAGAGGGAACTACAGTTACAAGTAAACTCCGAACCACGGCTCAACTTGGCGTTTTCGCCGTGTATTAGTCATTGCCACAGAAAAGAAGCGGTACGTGACAAATAAAAACCCCTGAATCTGTTGAGAGCTGAATCCTGTGACAACCTCCTAGTCACAAGACAAACGAAAGCCAGAAATGCGCTACAGACAAAGACGCTATATTTTTTCATTTAATTAAGGCCTCGCGTTTTTCATTAATTATTTCACGGTTTTATCGTGATATATTGAATAGCAAGTCTGTAAGATGCTCACACAAGTGGCCACAAGTTTCGCAATCGATGAAGATTTAGCATCACATCGTGGGAAGGTACATTGGATAGTGAGGAAGAGCATGGTTCCTAATTCTACTCGGACTCTTCTTTCTGTTTGTCGATATAGTGTCATTGTTAGCTGTTTTCTTAAGCGCTCTTGTAGAGAACTTTCTCGCTGTCACAAGATCTGCATGATGTTGTCTGAGGACGATACTGTCGAATGATAAACGTAGTATGTTAGGAATATTTGTCCAGACAATCGTAAAAAGTTTTGGTCCTCTTAAATGAGTAAACAGATCATATTCCATAGTGGCAATGCAACAGTGGATGGAGAGAAGGCCGAAGCACTAAACTCCTTTTTGCAAAATGGTTTCACTTGTGCATAAATAGACAGTAAGACCCATTATGATATGACTATGGGAAAATCACTGTAAGTTGTCACACCCATCAAGTATCTGTCAGTATACGGACAGAGCGAATTTGAACGACCGCATAAAAGTAATCGCAGATGAGGTAGATGCCAGTCTGAGATTCATTGGAAGAAGTCTCAGAAAGAGCAGTGCATCCAGGAAGGAAGTAGTTTACAAATCGTTTTACTAATACTTGAATGTTGCTCTTCAGTAGAGGATCCGTACAAGAGAAGACTGATAGACGAAACAGAGAATACGTATATAAAAAGAAAAAGGATGAGCTCGTTACGGCAAGTTGAAAAAGAGAGAGTGACGGTGATATTTACACGTGCGTATTATAAACCCCTTCTCTCAAAATATCTCTCCTTCATACCTCCTCTGTGTTACCACAGATGATGTGTCGCTGATCTCATTTGTGCTAAGATTTTAGTACACGCGAGATGCCTACTTGCTTCCACCGCCCTGAGTGGAATGCAGAAGTTCAAATACATGTTCACCAACCTGCAGTCTTGTATGGTTGTCCCCTGCGCAGAAAACAGCATTTAGGTCGTGAATCCGTTATCCTGAGGCTGTAAGAAACTATTAGCGAAGATCTGTTACTTCAGAAATAGTTAAATTTCCAATCAGTTTGTTTATATGGGACGCCACTTGTCTCTTTATTAGCAGAAGACGAGAAAGTGCACTATTACATTCCAGTTTTGAGTCACAAAGTATTTCTATTCTTCTACAAATTAATGAACTGCGTATTTGTGCATTACACTGTTCTCAACTATATGTCCATATAACCATACACTGCTAATAAAGTCTTAACCTGATACGCACTGCGGCAGACAACATGTGTGTCCCCCGAAACTGCCGAATCAGCTCTTTTAACAAACCGTAGATTGAAACTTCCTGGTAGATTAAAACTGTGTGCCGGACCGAGACTCGAACTCGAGATCTTTGCTTTTCGCTGAAGGCAAAGGTCCCGAGTTCGAGTCTCAGTCCGGCATACAGTTTTAATCCGCCAGGAAGTTTCATATCAGCGCACACTCCACTGCAGTGTGAAAATCTCATTCTTGAAACCGTAGATTACTAACAAAGTCTTAACTGACACTAAAAGGGGAGTTGGAATGCCCTATCTCGCCAATGTTAAATTTGCTAACTTTGTGTACCTTTTTCTTTGGAACTATTATCTTCAGAACTTTGAAATTCTGGCAGAGGTTTTCAGCATATATTGTGAGCCCACTGAACTAGAACCAATGTTTTCTTTTTGTTGGTATAGTATTTATGAATTTTTTACCATTAAGCCATTTTTTATTGGAAAAAGTATAACATAAACTTCCCTAGTTCAGAGAATAAGCCAGTTCTTGTCATGATTCTAGTTCAGTGGCCTCTTTGAACTGTTTTGCAGCATTTCTGAAAATTTGAATGTTGTTGGTTGAGTGGTTTATGAGATAAAGGTACATGTAACACTAAAAATGTCAAATGCCAGAAAATGCGATTAAAGTAATTTATTATGAAAATTCACAAATACCTTTTATTCTATTATCAAAAGTGTCCAGCAGAGTAATCAGGGTCATCTTCTAGTTCTTCTTCTTCACCTAGAAGCTTTCTTCTCCTTGCTGCCCTTGCTTTTTTTGTATTAAATTCAGCTGCATACTGAGCCTTCCTTACTCGCACGCTGTCCAGAAGCTGAAGACCTCTGATGGTGTTGATACCAGGAGCAATGCCGAGCCTTGCCATGACCTTTAGCCTACCCATATGACCATCATTGAATGAAATAACAGCATCACTGACTCCCCATTTCAATGTTTTTATCCCAACAAATACATTCTTAGGTACACGAGTCCAAATGAGGTTGTTGAACGACTCGTTTTGATTCTGGGTACAACCATGAAGACATTTTCGCAGAAGATCAGGATGCCCCAAGTCTCTATATATTGGTTTAATTACTTCCATAACAGCCAATGGAATATAATTTTTATGGTGATAAGGATCCCCAGTAGCTTGAGATTTTCTATAATTGCACCATGACTGAGGACCATCTGGACAAGCAAAATGTTGAGGATTATCATCAGTTGATGATCGATGTAAATATGTGGCCCATACAGCTTGTCTCATTTCCTGCAAATTATTTGCATTATTTCTTATTGCCATACCATAGTATTGTTGTAATTCATTTATAATTTTATCTGACAGGCGACCTCTAATGGTTTTACCATCTGACAAAATTTTGTCCTTCAGATTCTGTTTCAGTTTCCTTAGACGAGTGCCCATTCGTTTCTGAACATGACCGACACATTCTAGTTTAGTTATTGTCTTATTGACATATGGCATGGATTCTGTAACACTTTTGTATGCCTTGGAGTCCCCATCTCCAAGGAATTTTGTGTAAAATACTCCCCGTTCTTTTTCTGATCTGCTAAACATTTTCACAGCAGCGGCAGCCTCCATGCCTCCACTCGTACCTTCATAATTCTTGCTACATATGTGAGCTGCTTCTATCTTACCAGATGCACAATGGTAACAATGTTTAGTGAGCACTTCATAGTCCAAAACTTTACCGCTGTCCACACTAGTAACAGTAGCAACAGCATTTTTGGATGTGTGACCCCTTTTCTGCCAGGTTCCATCAAAAGCAACAGGGATATCTGGGTTTCCTTCATTTATATATTTTGCTTCACTGGCAGCAGCTTTCATTGATAAATCTGCTACAGACTGAACAGCATCTCCTATCACTTCAGTGTAATTGTCAATTTTAGCAGGTGGAGGTGGAAGATTCATTATGGCACAAAATGTTTGAGCAGCAGTATGTCCTTTACCAATTGCTCTCATTGCATACATTAGCCTGATATTACTCTCAAACAAATTGCTACTGCATGTTTTAGAGCTCCAAAAACAGGTCTCATTTTCACAACTGGCACAAACTATAGCAATTTTGCAGGAAAGTCCTATAGATTTTGTTATGTTCATATCAAAAGAACCTCCACAAAGATTACAACACAAACATTTCTTCATAAACTCAGTAAAAACAGGAAAGTCGACTAAAACATATTGTTCATTAGAAGCTTCATCTGTAATTTCACTTGCACAGTTTGATAACTTCTTTTTTGATGCAGTGGTGGGCGTGTCTCCTTCACACATCTCAGCTGTACAAACGTCAGAACTTTCACCAGCATCAACAGGTGCTGAAGCAGAATCACTTGAACAAACGTTATTTGTAAATCTATTACCGCGAAACTTTCGCTTTTTAAATAATGATGCACTCCTAGGCATCGTAGAAACTACGCACTCACCACTGAAAGTCAAAACAAGACAGATAACAAACTCCAAATGAGCGACAAACTAAACTCGAGGCTCAAAACAAACACTCACAGATCAAAAACTGAACAATAAACACAGCTAGTCGTAAAAACAATGGTACCTATGGAAGGATCAAAGATTCTACAACTGAAGAGTGAAATCCACAGCCTTCTATATGTAATGTTTTCGGAAATGCGAAGATTTAAATGTGTACAAATCACAAGATGGGTAACTTTGCTGGGCGCACATGTAATTTTGAAAAATTAAATAAAAATACTTCCAATTGGAATTTCTTAACAAATTTTGCACCATTTTAAGCAGAAAATTTCAAATTAAGTTATAAGGTTAAAAACTGAAAATGTGAATTTTTTCCATTTTCCGGCATTCCAACTCCCCTTAACGCGGCAGACAAGTCTGTCCCCCGACACTGCCGAATCAGCCCTGATCTTGCAGCAGAACCACTTCGCCCGCCATCCAAGTTAGCCGGGATCCGAAGATCACCGAAGTGCTTCGTTTGGCTTTTCGTTTAGCAGTTGTTTATTATTATGGAATGATGACATGCTGTTGAGAGGTGCTTTGAATAGGAAATGCAAGTAAATACTCTGTGTAGTTTGTCTAATATCTATAACAGAAGATTATCATTTTGGCGCGCAACTTTCGAACGCAGCAACCAATCGCGGAAAGGACCACAATTTAGGCGGTCTTTCTGACGATACTTGTACCGAACAAACCATCTCTCATCGGTACCTCACACCACATTACGTCATCTTGCAACTGCTGCCCTCTCAGTTGTTCTAAGAAGAGCTCCTTGTAGCCGTATATGATGGCTGTAAAGCCAGAAATATTACAACGCGCCGTCACAGGTTCATTTAGCAGGCGCAAGGGTGTCACTGTGATGCGCAGTGACAGACGCTGCAATATAGGCGTTTTGTACAACGGTGTGATTTACTCTTAAAATTCCCTGTGCGTACATTCCTAGAGGAGTTAACCAATATGTTGCTTCCTGCTACATCTATCTCGTTAAAAAACCGTTAAAGCATAATGAGAGAGATTCGAGCTCACTCAAAGGCTTATCAACGATTACTTCTATTGAAGTGTGTGTAGTCGAGCGGTCTAAGGCGCTGCAGTCATGGACTGTGCGGCTGGTCCCGGCGGAGGTTCGAGTCCTCCCTCGGGCATGGGTGTGTGTCTTTATCCTTAGGATGATCTAGGTTAAGTAGTGTGTAAGCTTAGGGACTGATGACCTTAGCAGTTAAGTCCCATAAGATTTCACACACATTTGAACATTTTTGAAGTGTGTGTGTCAGTGGTACACAAAAGATTGTGGAGTAAAGGTACAGCAGTTAGAGTAAGAAGGTAAATTACAATTGATATTCTGTTACTGAAGCGAGAAATAATTTCTTCTTAAAATGTTTTCCAGGCAAGCCTTCGCGATTCTGGAATGCAAATTTCTGGTCGTCTCTCTTGTCTACAAACCTAGTGAGCAATAGCATCTGAGAAATGTTGCAGATTTTTCTCATTGGTAGCTTTTTGATTTCATACTAATGTATGGGCGGCTCTGGAAAGGTGTTTGACAGTACAGCACTGACAGTAGTGTTCGTATACTAACGGAAGCCGCTGCTAAGCGCAACACCATAACCTCTAAAATGAAAAAAACACAGGCATTTCCAGTCGCAAACGGCATCTTGAGTACATTACAGCTATAATAATAACACCAAAAAGTCCCAGGAGCAGTAATGCATCGAAATAAGAATGAATAAGCACACCAAGCGTGGTGTAAGAGCAACGAAAAGTGTCTCGTGTTGTTTTTGTAGCTCAGCGTTACAGAGACGGGAGAGGACTATTCGTATCTCGGGCTTAAGACAGAGTTTGCCAACGGTTCCGTTAATTTTCTCAAAATTTCACGAATAACTTCAGACACGTAACAGATAAATTTAGAAGAGCCCTGTGACGAATATCTCGTACTCCAGTGCACTCCCTCACTGGACCAATGTCAGTGCGGCGGCTGTACAGACATTTTTGCCCAGATTTGCACATTAGTTCCGCGGCGAATAACTCGTGCCGCCTGCCACCAGTGTCAGAAATCTCGTCTTGATGCGGCGTTAAAGCTTTGCACAGTACTCAGGCTCGGCTTGGCTTTAGTGAACCCAACATGCGGGTGCCCATATGATCGCTACAACGTTGACCTCGTTACATCAATAGCTGAGTCAAACAATTCTGCGCTAAGGGTGACAGATCACCAGTGCGCAGCACAAAATGAGATTATAGCCAATAATTCAAAATTTTTCAGGCAGGTTGTTGTTTCGGTTTCTAGGGTTCTGTACTTCAGTCGGTTGAAAAACCACTATAGCATCACTTCGTTGTCCCTCTGTCTGTCTGTCTAACTGTTGAAAACCCTTTTTCTCAGGAAAGGGGACACGAATCAAATTGAAATTTATCACATATTAAGGCCTACGGTTCTTTGGTGATGTGAGGCAATGCAGTAAAAAGATGCGGTCATTTATGTCACATATTTTGATACTCGCAAGCTCACTCATCAAAATCTAAAGGACTCTTCTCGTTGGTCTACAGTGATGAATGACAAGAAGCAAGGTTATACAGTACAACCAGAGAAAAAAATCCGAAAACTGTAAATTTGTAATTGCATTACACGAAAAAAACTTGTCATCTGACTGTCTGTCCAAACGTCTGTTAAGGCCCATTTTTCTCACGAACGGGTCGATATATTATGTTGAAATTGATGTCACATACCAAGGTCTATGGTCCAAATATTCAAATTTTTGTGAATTCCCAAGGGACCAAACTGCTGAGGTCATCGGTCCCTAGACTTACACACTACTTAAACTAACTTCTGCTAAGAACAACACACACACACCCATGCCCGAGGGTGGACTCGAACCTCCGGCCCGAAGGGGAGAGCAATTCGCGATATGGCGCTTCAAACCACGCAGCCACTCCGCGCGGCTGGTCTCTGGTCCCTCGGCGGTGTAGAAGAAGCAACCTTCTACGTCTGTTACGGCCAAACATCACATATTTTGATACTCGCAAAACCAGTCGTCACCTATAGTGTAGTTCCAGTTGGCCTACAATCGTGAAATTTGGCAAGAAGTTGGGTTTCACACTGCAAGTGACGCATGAAATCGGAAATTGTTAATTTATAATTATATCACACGAAAAAAATTCTTCTTGTCATTTGTTATCCGACTTCAAACAAAAATTAAAACCTTTTCGGAAGTCTTGGAATTTCCAGCGCCGATATGCTGCCAGTATCAGTGTCTTTAATACGCAAAAATCGTAGAGATCCTCGATTTCCGAGATGGATGAACTGTCTATAAGCATAATTAAGTTGACATGGAACTATCAGAGCTCGTGCCCTACTCGCAGGTGGCCAATCGTTGTTTCTCTCTCTCTCTCTGCGGAAAGCTTGAATATACACCATATGCGAATCTAGGTTGTTGTTTCGTTCCCACTTGTTTCCCAAGACGTCATTTTCATTCAGCGGCGTAGTAGTTGTATAACTTCCCTTACTTAAGTATACTTCGTCTGGTATTCAAGTATTAATCTTGTAAAGATTTACGCGAAGACCTCCATATTCCAGAAGAAGTAATTGGTGATGGGTGGAAGAAATAAGACATATCGTGAAACGTACAAAAGGTTCACTAAAAGTCTGGTATCTTAGTTGAGCAGTTTCAGCCTTTCATGAGTGTTCAGAGGTTTAACTGTTGCTATTAATCGCAAATATTCATTGGATTGAAGGACATGGTCAGTTCATATCCAGTGTGAAAATAAGAAATAAGACATCTCGTGAAACGTACAAAAGGTTCACTAAAAGTCTGGTATCTTAGTTGAGCAGTTTCAGCCTTTCATGAGTGTTCAGAGATTTAACTGTTGCTATTAATCGCAAATATTCATTGGATTGAAGGACATGGTCAATTCGTATCCAGTGTGAAAATTTTACTTTTATCAATGAAAATGTATTACAGAAAATATATATTGATACTCAGATTGGTACAAACCGTTACGCATTAGATCAAGTGAAAGGTAATTCAAACCTCAAGCGAGGACAAAAAGTTTCTTTTTTTAGCCAGTGAGATCCCTTACGTCCAGTCCGAAGCTTCTAGAAGAACAGACAGTCACTGAAAGAATCCAGTATTATGTAAAAACTGCAGCTTTATGAAATTAGTAGAGAATTAGGACCTTACTTCAAGGAACGTAAAATTTGGTGGGTGTTGTGTTGCATATGTTTACGACCTGGACATTATGTGAAGCGGAGCCTTCCGAAAATTCCGGGTGCTTGCGAGACGCCAGCCAGTTCCTATCTGTACCTGGGAAACACATGACAAATGATATTACTATGATAAGTATTTTTGTAATTTGCATGAGACTTCTTCTGGAAACTACCGAGTGCGGAGGCGCCGTTGTCAGCACATTCGGGTGGACGACGGTTCAAATCTACGTCTGACCATACAATTTAGGATTTCCATGATTTTCGTAACTCACTTAAGGCAAACACCATTCAAGCGCCAAAGGCTATTTCCTTTCCCGTTCTTCCACAATCCGAGCTTGGGCTCTGGCTCCAATGACCTCGTTGTCGACGGGCTGTTAAACCGTTTCTATCGTCTTTGAAACTGATGGTAAGAGTACAGTCGTGCAGCGGCATATCACAGGTAATACACCCACCTTTGAGAATGCTCAACATGTTCACGATGTACTGTTGTGGTTAAGCGATCCGTTCGTATGTCGGAATGGACAAGGACAACCACCTTCAGTGTAACTGTTCCTGGCAAAGGATTGTGGATTTCCAACCAAACAATTCACTCGCTAATACGTGATAGCGTTTAGCGCCTTGTGGCATTGGAGGTGGCGAGAACTCCAAGAGATTGGAGCAGGATCTCATGAGAGTATATCTCTGCCGACAGCATTCCAAATGTGCTAACTAAGATAGCGGCAGTAAGAATACTGTCGTCTTAGTGATGTGTACAGGATGTTGTAGGTTAGGTTGAGCTGAGAAATAATTGTTAGTGGAAAAAATTCAGTACGTTGCGTCGTTTCCGATTTAATTAGTACTGAAATTAGTCAGTCAGGCCGTTGCGAGCGCAAATTCAATGGGCCGCCAGATACAGCTAGTGTCAGATTTTCTCGTAGCGTAGGTGATAGCGCACGAGACTGATCAGTCGTTGTCTCGAATTTAGTCCTTGCTACCGTCAGATGTCCAGATTTTTTATCGATCTCTTGTTCAGTTTTAGGAAACAAAACGAAGAACACGTTTAGCAACGACGTCTCCGGCAGGGTGCGTGAATTTCCGTGCCCACCGACCTGACTGGTTAATTTCAGTGGTAATTAAATCAGCGCAACGTACCGAATTTTTTTTCTTATAGACTCCACGTGTTTTTGTGGTATTGCTACAATTCACTCCATGAGGTCAGTCATCCCGTTTCAGACTAGTGGATGCAATGTCTTTTTACGAAACTGATGTTCAGTGTTTTCACGGCAACTTTTGGCGAACATCACTCAACGTCCGGTACGAATGATCACTGACAGTCGCATGATTCAGAATATAGCCGATTCTTAAGGCCGTGCCGCAAGAACCGTGCGTTCCAACGTCTGGGTTGAGCGCGATGAGTTTCTGGCGTCAAAGCGTGGAAAGAAGACTCTGCGTGATCTTTCCGAACGTGCAGAGCATTATCAAGCATTTCAGACATTCTGAACGCGCATTTGAACGTATACCAATGAGTCAGAACGCTACCTACGTGGCATGCAGGCCATGCCTCTTTTCAGAACGGAGTCGGGAAACGCCATGTTGAATTTCAGCTCAAGTCCATATTTTTTTGTGAGTTTGATATTATCACTTATGTCCTATGCATATATGCCGTCACGAAGCATCAGTACATTTAGGATCTCTCGAACGCGCGTCGTTATTGGTAGGTTTGTTGTAATAAAATGACGGGAAACGTCATATTGGTGGTTAAAGAATTTTCTTATTATTACTTGCGTGTTATGACACTGTGCCACTTCAGCGCATCGGCACACTAAATATCAATCAAGATCGCGTTGTTCTTGGTACGATATGCTATAATTAAATGCCAGTTATTAACATTTCGGCGATTAAAGCCTTCAGGAAACGATAACATACATGGTCGTATATTACAGAAGTTCAGACTGATATAGGAGTACCTATAAATGTAGGACAGATAAATCCTGAACTAATTCATGTACAGAAAGTCTACTTAGAATTGAGCTACACTGAAGCACATTATTCCTGTCAACACGTCTTCAGTACTGTCAAAATTTACGTTGTGCTCACTGTGGCTCATGAACGGAGCCAAATAGAAGATATGCCCGCCGTAACTGGACACCAATCTGTAAAAATATTCACAATCCATCGCTAGCAACCAGAATATGTGCTTTATGGCACGATATTCTCAACGAAACGGTATCTAAAGGGGAAAAGCTAAATAAAATAAAGACCTACTCCGTATTGTAAGCAATGTCATTTAGTGGACACACTTGCACACACGTTCATCTGCAGGAATCAAAGCAAAATTTGGAATTGGACGAGAAAGAAACTTGCAAGCCTAAACAGGACAACTGAAGCAGTAATAAACGTGATGCATGTAACCAAACCGGATCAAGGGCTTTAGCCGGCAGCAAAAACCAATACTTACGTTTGGCTTCTCAGTCAATCTCCACGAAATCTCCCTCCTTACAGGACTACATAATGTCTCTCACGTCACAGCACCAAAGTATGAGGAAACACGAGAGTTGTGGGAAAAGGTTCCAGAACTTTCTAATAGCTACTATTCCGACAGAGTACGCATCTTAGATAACCACTAACGAATAATAGTTACGATACGATCAGTCTTCAATTGTTTGACGTACAGAGCTGCAAATGTATGCACATGTCAGATTTCTTGATACGCCTTTCCACTGGATGATGATGGTGATAATGTTTGGTTTGTGGGGCGCTCGACTGTGTGGTCATCAGCGCTCGTACAGTCCCCACTTCACAATCAAATATAGCCACTGTCAGGAATGATGATTATGATGAAATTATGAGGACAACACAAACATCCAGTCCCTGGGAAGATAAAATCCTCAACACGGCCAGGAATCGAACCCAGGACCCAGTGATCCAAACAATGCTAGCCACTAGACCACGAACTTTCCAGTGGAATTAACACTTGAGGCACGTACCGATTAAGTGACGTGAGCCTCAAGACACACACAGATGGCACAAAGATGATAGATTTTATTTGTTTTACTTATTGTCTTAGTTTAAAAACTCAGCATCAACCAATTGGACTAGGCTGAGCAGTCATGACGTCATGGGGGGGGGGAGGGGGAATGAAGAGAATTGTGTATGTGGAGTCGTTTGTCTACTTCACTTTAATTTGAGTTCTACATTGACTTACGTCATCAGGCTTTATTTCACTGAAGACGGTCAAACAATGAAATAATTTTTGCCGAAAAATCATTCATGCGCCGAAAACCATATCCTCGTTGTATACAGAAATGTAAATTTTATTACCACGGATGGATTTAAATTCATATACAGAGGAAGGAATATTTAGTTTGCAGTTATTTTACTTTATCGTCCCAATTAACCGCTCAGAAGATAATGAGTAAAGATGCAGTGTTACGGGTGTGTGTGGTTGGCAGCTGTCTCACGAAATCCAAAATATTTTATTCGCCTTCGCGCTTTTTGAAAGGTTCTAGGACTGCCTTATTAATTTAATAGAAGTATGTTTTGTAATACTCGATGTTATATATATAAATATAAGTGCGCCCGCTCTCAGGCATAAGTGTGTTCGAATGGCTTTATCTGCAAGACAGCGTCACTTCTTAGCTCCAAATTGCCGCTGGAAGGCGGTTCAGCACTGAGGAAATCGAGTCAGCGCTTTGAATGCCACTGCTCGTGTGACGACTGCTGAAAGCTTTTTGACTGTATGGCCTTCATAGCAAAAGTCAAAGTAAATAAAATAAGGAAAAAGAAGGCCTGAATTCGAACGTTGAGCGTTGAAGGTGCCGAGTTTTGACGTCATAACGTGGAGAAAGTTCGTCGGGTGTCTTCCCGAGCATGCAGAGTAATATCTAGTATGTCAGATATGCTGAACTTAGATCAATGAGATGGAAGAACGCCACCTGCATCATATGAGGCCATATCTCTTCAGTACAGGGCTGTGAGACGCCGTATTGGCTTTCAGTTGAAGTTGTGTATTTACAAATATAAACCGTTTCTGAGTACCAGCAAACTGAGGATCTTTCGAAAACCTGTCGTTAATTCTACGATTTTTTGTAATGAAAGGTCGGGAAACGTCATATTGGTGGTTAAAGAATTATTGTAATTTGTGTATTATGAAAATATGTCATTTCAATGCACATTGAGAATACATAAAAAACTTGTTGTTCATGGTACAGTTTGTTACAATTAAACAACATATCTACGATTGAAGCTTTCAGGACCTGTTAAAATGGAAAATATGGGCGTAATGAATAGAGAGGCAGAATTGTAAGGTAATAGATTATTTATTGCTGATTCGAGTCTCGCTGGATCCACACATACTTTTACTATCCTTCGTATTTTCTAGTAGATTCTGATACTTTGTTAATATATTGTATGACATTCGCTGTTATGTAAATAAAAGTGCACTCTTTCCGAGGAGAGAGTTTGTTTGATTCGATTGGCTTTATCTATAAGACAGCTTGCACTATTTGCAGTAAGACATTTTGCACTTTCTTGTTACAGGTTTCATGTTTCACATGTTTTAAGGATTCTGCTACGGAATAGGAACAGTGATAAAGAACTATTGTAAATTTGTATCGCACTATTTATAATGCAACCTTCATAAGTAGATGTCCTTGTTGATTGGACATGGTGCTCTCCTCTTTAGCTCTTAACATGTTCACGGACATTTAAATGTTTTTATTTATGTATTCTACAAGAACAACATGACTAACACATGGACAAGGGAGGAAATGTGCATGTTAACAGAGCTAACGTGCGAATTTTATGCCTGTCCATTTCGTAAACAGTGTGATCTGCGAGCCAAATACAGCCGATAACTACCGCTGGAGCGCACTTCAGCCGTGTGTACCATGTTGAAGGCACACGTACCGTATGCACAAGTAGCATCGTTTCTGAGCATTCAGCAGCACGTTGAACTAGGCACGCTAAAGGCTCGAATGCAGGGTCCGTGTGCCGGCGGCTTAAGGAGGCGCAGTGGCGGTCGTTCCCAATCACGGCCAGAAAAACAGGAAGTTCCATCTGCGTTAAGTTGAAAGCTCTTGAAGAGGCTTAAGTAAACGAGGCAGTTTTGTGTTTAACGGGACTCTAAAAACAAGAGTATTGACAAAGAAAACAGGGCGAAAGAGCTGAGGATATCGCCTGGAACGTTGGTTAGAAATGAAACTTGCAGCACATCAGTGACTTCTTTCTCTTGCACAGTCATATAATGTATTCAGAGTTCAAACATAATGACTTCCGATGAACAAAACGTGATCACCGACTTGTGTTCTGAAAACTTTCACCGTCTGTACTTGGTGTCTTAAAAGCTATTCGAGGGGTACCCAAAAAAATGGAGTTATTTTTTAAAAGCTATATATTTTCAAATTATGTACAAAATTACCTTATCCCCTTCAAAATACTGTCCATTACAGCTAATACATTTCTCCCACTGGTGTTTTCACTGTTCGAAACATTTATTGCAGTCATCTTGTAACCTTCCTGTATATAAAAATTTACGGTACTGTCGCCGGATAACACTATCTATATATCTGCTCCTAAATGGCACAGCTTAGTGCAATGCTGGCCTGCCTACTACTACTGAACAACATTTGTCTGAGATTTGCATTATTAGAAAAAAAACTGACTTTGCTTGTTGACACAGCTGTGTAGCTCGTCCTCTGATTATTAAACAACACATGACTATGATCTGGGAAAATTTACAAAATATTTAAATTCAAGTAAGTGACTGGTAAAAAATTATGTTCTGAAAAACGTTATTATTGAAAACATTTCTGCAAACCATTACATAAAAAACTGAATATTACAAGTCTGACTTAATTAGTGCTGACAAATCACAGAAGGATTGATATAAATTCATATTAACATATCAGACAACAAATTTACCTCACACGACATGGCAATGAACTGCGCTGCACCAGCGGCGACTGCTATTACTCTTATGTGACTAGCAACTGTACTGTAGCGGTGAGCTACTACGACTACTCCATAACATTGAACTACCAATGAGTTGCACTATACACACCTAGTGGCAGAAACGCGTATTACACAAGCTTCGCCCACGGCAGTGTTACTCCGGTTCTTTTTTTTTGTGCCCCCTCGTAAATCATAATAACGAAAGAAAATAATAGGAAAGATAAAGCATATGATTTATAAAACAGCAATCAGCCACAAGAATGGCTGTAAAAAGTTAATTTAATTCAGTCCAGTATCGGTTCTAGATTGATTGCAAATCCTTTTTCAAATGGTTTTTCCAGATTTCCTTGCTTTCTTGCCGGGGCCTCGTTTTGTACTCGTTACTTGTTTTGAGTACTTACGAGAGAAATTTTTCTTTTTGACATACACAGAAATATTCGTGAGATGATTTTAAAGATAATAAAACACGGAATGTGGCAAAAACGTATATGGTGAGCGTATAGTGCACGAGGGGTCATTATAGACCCAACAGAAGAATATGGGATTGAGCTTGATAGGAACAGAAATTTGGTCGCATCCTTTTCAGAAATCGTCACGAAATTCATTTTAAATGGCTTAGGGAAACAGCAGAGAGCCTAAATGTGAATGGCTGGATTTGAACTCTTATTCTGTCGAAAGCAGTTGCCAGTTCCTTACCTACGCCATGTCTCCCAGTCAAGGCCGTGAAGCAGATACTGCATTTATTGATTTTTGACGGACTTAACATTCTCTCGTAAAAGCGATTGAAGAGTCTAGGAGACAGTGTGTCTATTTAAAGGTGAAAACAAGAAAAATGCATTTTCTATGCTAATGATGTTTTCTGTATGTGAGAGAGGTCCTTACTGCATCTCAGCATT